>NC_140711.1:12580000-13212500 GCF_050655825.1 Lonchura striata | reverse complement strand
ACTCACTGCAAAAAATCCTTATATTGAAGGATGGACCCCACACCGCAGATGTCCCCACCTCAAACTTGTGCTGCCCTGATACACCCAAGGGAGCCCTACAAACTGACATCAGGAACCTGGACTGCTCAGTTTTCTTTCCCAGGGAAAATGGAAAAAGGATGCGCTCAGGGGCCCCTGGCCCTGGACCGGGACCTCACTACAAGAAATCCTTATATCAAAGGATGGACCCCACACCGAAGTTGTCCCCACCTCAAACTTGTGCTGCCCTGATAGACCCAAGGGAGCCCTACAAACTGACATCAGGAACCTGGACTGCTGAGTTTTCTTTCCCAGGGAAAATGGAAAAAGGATGTGCACAGGGGCCCCTGGCCCTGACTGCAAAAAATCCTTATATCGAAGGATGGACCCCAGACCGAAGTTGTCCCCACCTCAAACTTGTGCTGCCCTGATAGACCCAAGGGAGCCCTACAAACTGACATCAGGAACCTGGACTGCTGAGTTTTCTTTCCCAGGGAAAATGGAAAAAGGATGTGCCCAGGGGCCCCTGGCCCTGACTGCAAAAACCTCACTACAAGAAATCCTTATATCGAAGGATGGACCCCACACCGAAGTTGTTGAAACCTCAAACTTGTGCTGCCCTGATAGACCCAAGGGAGCCCTACAAACTGACATCAGGAACCTGGACTGCTGAGTTTTCTTTCCCAGGGAAAATGGAAAAAGGATGTGCCCAGGGGCCCCTGGCCCTGGACAGGGGCCTCACTACAAAAAATCCTTATATCGAACGATGGACCCCACACCGAAGCTGTTGAAACGTCAAACTTGTGCTACCCTGACAGACCCAAGGGAGCCCTAAAAACTGACATCAGGAACCTGGACTGCTGAGTTTTCTTTCTCAGGGAAAATGGAAAAAGGATATGCCCAGGGGCCCCTGGCCCTGACTGCAAAAAATCCTTATATCGAAGGATGGACCCCACACCGAAGTTGTCCCCACCTCAAACTTGTGCTGCCCTGATACACCCAAGGGAGCCCTACAAACTGACATCAGGAACCGGGACTGCTGAGTTTTCTTTCCCAGGGAAAATGGAAAAAGGATGTGCTCAGGGGCCCCTGGCCCTGGACAGGGGCCTCACTGCAAAAAATCATTATATCGAAGGATGGACCCCACACCGAAGTTGTCCCCATCTCAAACTTGTGCTGCCCTGATAGACCCAAGGGAGCCCTACAAACTGACATCAGGAACCTGGACTGCTGAGTTTTCTTTCCCAGGGAAAATGGAAAAAGGATGTGCACAGGGGCCCCTGAACCTGGACAGGGACCTCACTACAAAAAATCCATATATCGAAGGACGGACCCCACAACGAAGTTGTCCCCACCTCAAACTTGTGCTGCCCTGAGAGACCCAAGGGAGCTCTACAAACTGACATCAGGAACCTGGACTGCTGAGTTTTCTTTCCCAGGGAAAATGGAAAAAGGATGTGCCCAGGGGCCCCTGGCCCTGACTGCAAAGAATCCTTATATCGAAGGATGGACCCCACACCGAAATTGTCCCCACCTCAAACTTGTGCTGCCCTGATACACCCAAGGGAGCCCTACAAACTGACATCAGGAACCTGGACTGCTGAGTTTTCTTTCCCAGGGAAAATGGAAAAAGGATGTGCACAGGGGCCCCTGAACCTGGACAGGGACCTCACTACAAAAAATCCATATATCGAAGGACGGACCCCACAACGAAGTTGTCCCCACCTCAAACTTGTGCTGCCCTGAGAGACCCAAGGGAGCTCTACAAACTGACATCAGGAACCTGGACTGCTGAGTTTTCTTTCCCAGGGAAAATGGAAAAAGGATGTGCCCAGGGGCCCCTGGCCCTGACTGCAAAGAATCCTTATATCGAAGGATGGACCCCACACCGAAATTGTCCCCACCTCAAACTTGTGCTGCCCTGATACACCCAAGGGAGCCCTACAAACTGACATCAGGAACCTGGACTGCTGAGTTTTCTTTCCCAGGGAAAATGGAAAAAGGATGTGCCCAGGGGCCCCTGGCCCTGGACAGGGACCTCACTGCTAAAAATCCTTATATCGAAGGATGGACCCCACACCGAAGTTGTCCCCACCTCAAACTTGTGCTGCCCTGATAGACCCAAGGGAGCCCTACAAACTGACATCAGGAACCTGGACTGCTGAGTTTTCTTTCCCAGGGAAAATGGATAAAGGATGTGCACAGGGGCCCCTGGCGCTGGACCGGGACCTCACTACAAGAAACCCTTATATCAAAGGATGGACCCCACACCGAAGTTGTCCCCACCTCAAACTTGTGCTGCCCTGATACACCCAAGGGAGCCCTACAAACTGACATCAGGAACCTGGACTGCTGAGTTTTCTTTCCCAGGGAAAATGGAAAAAGGATGTGCACAGGGGCCCCTGGCCCTGACTGCAAAAAATCCTTATATCGAAGGATGGACCCCAGACCGAAGTTATCCCCACCTCAAACTTGTGCTGCCCTGATAGACCCAAGGGAGCCCTACAAACTGACATCAGGAACCTGGACTGCTGAGTTTTCTTTCCCAGGGAAAATGGCCAAAGGATGTGCCCGGGGGCACCTGGCCCTGACTGCAAAGAATCCTTATATCGAAGGACGGACCCCACAACGAAGTTGTCCCCACCTCAAACTTGTGCTGCCCTGAGAGACCCAAGGGAGCTCTACAAACTGACATCAGGAACCTGGACTGCTGAGTTTTCTTTCCCAGGGAAAATGGAAAAAGGATGTGCACAGGGGCCCCTGGCCCTGGGCTGGGTCCTGACTGCAAAGAATCCTTATATCGAAGGATGGACCCCAGACCGAAGTTATCCCCACCTCAAACTTGTGCTGCCCTGATACATCCAAGGGAGCTCTACAAACTGACATCAGGAACCGGGACTGCTGAGTTTTCTTTCCCAGGGAAAATGGAAAAAGGATGTGCCCAGGGGCCCCTGGCCCTGACTGCAAAAAATCCTTATATCGAAGGATGGGCCCCACACCGAAATTCTCCCCACCTCAAACTTGTGCTGCCCTGATAGACCCAAGGGAGCCCTACAAACTGACATCAGGAACCTGGACTGCTGAGTTTTCTTTCCCAGGGAAAATGGAAAAAGGATGTGCACAGGGGCCCCTGGCCCTGGACAGGGGCCTCACTACAAAAAATCCTTATATCGAAGGATGGACCCCACACCGAAGTTGTCCCCACCTCAAACTTGTGCTGCCCTGATAGACCCAAGGGAGCCCTACAAACTGACATCAGGAACCTGGACTGCTGAGTTTTCTTTCCCAGGGAAAATGGAAAAAGGATGTGCCCAGGGGCCCCTGGCCCTGACTGCAAAAAATCCTTATATCGAAGGATGGACCCCACACCGAAGTTGTCCCCACCTCAAACTTGTGCTGCCCTGATACACCCAAGGGAGCCCTACAAACTGACATCAGGAACCTGGACTGCTCAGTTTTCTTTCCCAGGGAAAATGGAAAAAGGATGTGCTCAGGGGCCCCCGGCCCTGGACCGGGACCTCACTACAAGAAATCCTTATATCGAAGGATGGACCCCACACCGAAGTTGTCCCCACCTCAAACTTGTGCTGCCCTGATAGACCCAAGGGAGCCCTACAAACTGACATCAGGAACCTGGACTGCTGAGTTTTCTTTCCCAGGGAAAATGGAAAAAGGATGTGCACAGGGGCCCCTGGCCCTGACTGCAAAAAATCCTTATATCGAAGGATGGACCCCAGACCGAAGTTGTCCCCACCTCAAACTTGTGCTGCCCTGATAGACCCAAGGGAGCCCTACAAACTGACATCAGGAACCTGGACTGAGTTTTCTTTCCCAGGGAAAATGGAAAAAGGATGTGCCCAGGGTCCCCTGGCCCTGGGCTGTGCCCTGACTGCAAAAAATCCTTATATCGAAGGATGGACCCCACACCGAAGTTGTCCCCACCTCAAACTTGTGCTGCCCTGATAGACCCAAGGGAGCTCTACAAACTGACATCAGGAACCTGGACTGCTGAATTTTCTTTCCCAGGGAAAATGGAAAAAGGATGTGCCCAGGGGCCCCTGGCCATGGGCTGGGCACTCACTGCAAAAAATCCTTATATTGAAGGATGGACCCCACACCGCAGATGTCCCCACCTCAAACTTGTGCTGCCCTGATACACCCAAGGGAGCCCTACAAACTGACATCAGGAACCTGGACTGCTCAGTTTTCTTTCCCAGGGAAAATGGAAAAAGGATGCGCTCAGGGGCCCCTGGCCCTGGACCGGGACCTCACTACAAGAAATCCTTATATCAAAGGATGGACCCCACACCGAAGTTGTCCCCACCTCAAACTTGTGCTGCCCTGATAGACCCAAGGGAGCCCTACAAACTGACATCAGGAACCTGGACTGCTGAGTTTTCTTTCCCAGGGAAAATGGAAAAAGGATGTGCACAGGGGCCCCTGGCCCTGACTGCAAAAAATCCTTATATCGAAGGATGGACCCCAGACCGAAGTTGTCCCCACCTCAAACTTGTGCTGCCCTGATAGACCCAAGGGAGCCCTAAAAACTGACATCAGGAACCTGGACTGCTGAGTTTTCTTTCCCAGGGAAAATGGAAAAAGGATGTGCCCAGGGGCCCCTGGCCCTGACTGCAAAAACCTCACTACAAGAAATCCTTATATCGAAGGATGGACCCCACACCGAAGTTGTTGAAACCTCAAACTTGTGCTGCCCTGATAGACCCAAGGGAGCCCTACAAACTGACATCAGGAACCTGGACTGCTGAGTTTTCTTTCCCAGGGAAAATGGAAAAAGGATGTGCCCAGGGGCCCCTGGCCCTGGACAGGGGCCTCACTACAAAAAATCCTTATATCGAACGATGGACCCCACACCGAAGCTGTTGAAACGTCAAACTTGTGCTACCCTGACAGACCCAAGGGAGCCCTAAAAACTGACATCAGGAACCTGGACTGCTGAGTTTTCTTTCTCAGGGAAAATGGAAAAAGGATATGCCCAGGGGCCCCTGGCCCTGACTGCAAAAAATCCTTATATCGAAGGATGGACCCCACACCGAAGTTGTCCCCACCTCAAACTTGTGCTGCCCTGATACACCCAAGGGAGCCCTACAAACTGACATCAGGAACCGGGACTGCTGAGTTTTCTTTCCCAGGGAAAATGGAAAAAGGATGTGCTCAGGGGCCCCTGGCCCTGGACAGGGGCCTCACTGCAAAAAATCATTATATCGAAGGATGGACCCCACACCGAAGTTGTCCCCATCTCAAACTTGTGCTGCCCTGATAGACCCAAGGGAGCCCTACAAACTGACATCAGGAACCTGGACTGCTGAGTTTTCTTTCCCAGGGAAAATGGCCAAAGGATGTGCCCTGGGGCCCCTGGCCCTGACTGCAAAGAATCCTTATATCGAAGGACGGACCCCACAACGAAGTTGTCCCCACCTCAAACTTGTGCTGCCCTGATAGACCCAAGGGAGCCCTACAAACTGACATCAGGAACCGGGACTGCTGAGTTTTCTTTCCCAGGGAAAATGGAAAAAGGATGTGCCCAGGGGCCCCTGGCCCTGACTGCAAAAAATCTTTATATCGAAGGATGGACCCCACACCGAAATTCTCCCCACCTCAAACTTGTGCTGCCCTGATAGACCCAAGGGAGCCCTACAAACTGACATCAGGAACCTGGACTGCTGAGTTTTCTTTCCCAGGGAAAATGGAAAAAGGATGTGCACAGGGGCCCCTGAACCTGGACAGGGACCTCACTATAAAAAATCCATATATCGAAGGACGGACCCCACAACGAAGTTGTCCCCACCTCAAACTTGTGCTGCCCTGAGAGACCCAAGGGAGCTCTACAAACTGACATCAGGAACCTGGACTGCTGAGTTTTCTTTCCCAGGGAAAATGGAAAAAGGATGTGCCCAGGGGCCCCTGGCCCTGACTGCAAAGAATCCTTATATCGAAGGATGGACCCCACACCGAAATTGTCCCCACCTCAAACTTGTGCTGCCCTGATACACCCAAGGGAGCCCTACAAACTGACATCAGGAACCTGGACTGCTGAGTTTTCTTTCCCAGGGAAAATGGAAAAAGGATGTGCACAGGGGCCCCTGAACCTGGACAGGGACCTCACTACAAAAAATCCATATATCGAAGGACGGACCCCACAACGAAGTTGTCCCCACCTCAAACTTGTGCTGCCCTGAGAGACCCAAGGGAGCTCTACAAACTGACATCAGGAACCTGGACTGCTGAGTTTTCTTTCCCAGGGAAAATGGAAAAAGGATGTGCCCAGGGGCCCCTGGCCCTGACTGCAAAGAATCCTTATATCGAAGGATGGACCCCACACCGAAATTGTCCCCACCTCAAACTTGTGCTGCCCTGATACACCCAAGGGAGCCCTACAAACTGACATCAGGAACCTGGACTGCTGAGTTTTCTTTCCCAGGGAAAATGGAAAAAGGATGTGCCCAGGGGCCCCTGGCCCTGGACAGGGACCTCACTGCTAAAAATCCTTATATCGAAGGATGGACCCCACACCGAAGTTGTCCCCACCTCAAACTTGTGCTGCCCTGATAGACCCAAGGGAGCCCTACAAACTGACATCAGGAACCTGGACTGCTGAGTTTTCTTTCCCAGGGAAAATGGATAAAGGATGTGCACAGGGGCCCCTGGCGCTGGACCGGGACCTCACTACAAGAAACCCTTATATCAAAGGATGGACCCCACACCGAAGTTGTCCCCACCTCAAACTTGTGCTGCCCTGATACACCCAAGGGAGCCCTACAAACTGACATCAGGAACCTGGACTGCTGAGTTTTCTTTCCCAGGGAAAATGGAAAAAGGATGTGCACAGGGGCCCCTGGCCCTGACTGCAAAAAATCCTTATATCGAAGGATGGACCCCAGACCGAAGTTATCCCCACCTCAAACTTGTGCTGCCCTGATAGACCCAAGGGAGCCCTACAAACTGACATCAGGAACCTGGACTGCTGAGTTTTCTTTCCCAGGGAAAATGGCCAAAGGATGTGCCCGGGGGCACCTGGCCCTGACTGCAAAGAATCCTTATATCGAAGGACGGACCCCACAACGAAGTTGTCCCCACCTCAAACTTGTGCTGCCCTGAGAGACCCAAGGGAGCTCTACAAACTGACATCAGGAACCTGGACTGCTGAGTTTTCTTTCCCAGGGAAAATGGAAAAAGGATGTGCACAGGGGCCCCTGGCCCTGGGCTGGGTCCTGACTGCAAAGAATCCTTATATCGAAGGATGGACCCCAGACCGAAGTTATCCCCACCTCAAACTTGTGCTGCCCTGATACATCCAAGGGAGCTCTACAAACTGACATCAGGAACCGGGACTGCTGAGTTTTCTTTCCCAGGGAAAATGGAAAAAGGATGTGCCCAGGGGCCCCTGGCCCTGACTGCAAAAAATCCTTATATCGAAGGATGGGCCCCACACCGAAGTTCTCCCCACCTCAAACTTGTGCTGCCCTGATAGACCCAAGGGAGCCCTACAAACTGACATCAGGAACCTGGACTGCTGAGTTTTCTTTCCCAGGGAAAATGGAAAAAGGATGTGCACAGGGGCCCCTGGCCCTGGACAGGGGCCTCACTACAAAAAATCCTTATATCGAAGGATGGACCCCACACCGAAGTTGTCCCCACCTCAAACTTGTGCTGCCCTGATAGACCCAAGGGAGCCCTACAAACTGACATCAGGAACCTGGACTGCTGAGTTTTCTTTCCCAGGGAAAATGGAAAAAGGATGTGCCCAGGGGCCCCTGGCCCTGACTGCAAAAAATCCTTATATCGAAGGATGGACCCCACACCGAAGTTGTCCCCACCTCAAACTTGTGCTGCCCTGATACACCCAAGGGAGCCCTACAAACTGACATCAGGAACCTGGACTGCTCAGTTTTCTTTCCCAGGGAAAATGGAAAAAGGATGTGCTCAGGGGCCCCCGGCCCTGGACCGGGACCTCACTACAAGAAATCCTTATATCGAAGGATGGACCCCACACCGAAGTTGTCCCCACCTCAAACTTGTGCTGCCCTGATAGACCCAAGGGAGCCCTACAAACTGACATCAGCAACCTGGACTGCTGAGTTTTCTTTCCCAGGGAAAATGGAAAAAGGATGTGCACAGGGGCCCCTGGCCCTGACTGCAAAAAATCCTTATATCGAAGGATGGACCCCAGACCGAAGTTGTCCCCACCTCAAACTTGTGCTGCCCTGATAGACCCAAGGGAGCCCTACAAACTGACATCAGGAACCTGGACTGCTGAGTTTTCTTTCCCAGGGAAAATGGAAAAAGGATGTGCCCAGGGGCCCCTGGCCCTGACTGCAAAAACCTCACTACAAGAAATCCATATATCGAAGGACGGACCCCACAACGAAGTTGTCCCCACCTCAAACTTGTGCTGCCCTGAGAGACCCAAGGGAGCTCTACAAACTGACATCAGGAACCTGGACTGCTGAGTTTTCTTTCCCAGGGAAAATGGAAAAAGGATGTGCCCAGGGGCCCCTGGCCCTGACTGCAAAGAATCCTTATATCGAAGGATGGACCCCACACCGAAATTGTCCCCACCTCAAACTTGTGCTGCCCTGATACACCCAAGGGAGCCCTACAAACTGACATCAGGAACCTGGACTGCTGAGTTTTCTTTCCCAGGGAAAATGGAAAAAGGATGTGCCCAGGGGCCCCTGGCCCTGGACAGGGACCTCACTGCAAAAAATCCTTATATCGAAGGATGGACCCCACACCGAAGTTGTCCCCACCTCAAACTTGTGCTGCCCTGATAGACCCAAGGGAGCCCTACAAACTGACATCAGGAACCTGGACTGCTGAGTTTTCTTTCCCAGGGAAAATGGCTAAAGGATGTGCACAGGGGCCCCTGGCGCTGGACCGGGACCTCACTACAAGAAACCCTTATATCAAAGGATGGACCCCACACCGAAGTTGTCCCCACCTCAAACTTGTGCTGCCCTGATACACCCAAGGGAGCCCTACAAACTGACATCAGGAACCTGGACTGCTGAGTTTTCTTTCCCAGGGAAAATGGAAAAAGGATGTGCACAGGGGCCCCTGGCCCTGACTGCAAAAAATCCTTATATCGAAGGATGGACCCCAGACCGAAGTTATCCCCACCTCAAACTTGTGCTGCCCTGATAGACCCAAGGGAGCCCTACAAACTGACATCAGGAACCTGGACTGCTGAGTTTTCTTTCCCAGGGAAAATGGCCAAAGGATGTGCCCGGGGGCCCCTGGCCCTGACTGCAAAGAATCCTTATATCGAAGGACGGACCCCACAACGAAGTTGTCCCAACCTCAAACTTGTGCTGCCCTGATACACCCAAGGGAGCCCTACAAACTGACATCAGGAACCTGGACTGCTGAGTTTTCTTTCCCAGGGAAAATGGAAAAAGGATGTGCACAGGGGCCCCTGGCCCTGGGCTGGGTCCTGACTGCAAAGAATCCTTATATCGAAGGATGGACCCCACACCGAAGTTGTCCCCACCTCAAACTTGTGCTGCTCTGATACATCCAAGGGAGCTCTACAAACTGACATCAGGAACCGGGACTGCTGAGTTTTCTTTCCCAGGGAAAATGGAAAAAGGATGTGCCCAGGGGCCCCTGGCCCTGACTGCAAAAAATCCTTATATCGAAGGATGGGCCCCACACCGAAGTTCTCCCCACCTCAAACTTGTGCTGCCCTGATAGACCCAAGGGAGCCCTACAAACTGACATCAGGAACCTGGACTGCTGAGTTTTCTTTCCCAGGGAAAATGGAAAAAGGATGTGCACAGGGGCCCCTGGCCCTGGACAGGGACCTCACTACAAAAAATCCTTATATCGAAGGATGGACCCCACACCGAAGTTGTCCCCACCTCAAACTTGTGCTGCCCTGATAGACCCAAGGGAGCCCTACAAACTGACATCAGGAACCTGGACTGCTGAGTTTTCTTTCCCAGGGAAAATGGAAAAAGGATGTGCACAGGGACCCCTGGCCCTGACTGCAAAAAATCCTTATATCGAAGGATGGACCCCACACCGAAGTTGTCCCCACCTCAAACTTGTGCTGCCCTGATACACCCAAGGGAGCCCTAAAAACTGACATCAGGAACCTGGACTGCTCAGTTTTCTTTCCCAGGGAAAATGGAAAAAGGATGTGCTCAGGGGCCCCTGGCCCTGGACCGGGACCTCACTACAAGAAATCCTTATATCAAAGGATGGACCCCACACCGAAGTTGTCCCCACCTCAAACTTCTGCTGCCCTGATAGACCCAAGGGAGCCCTACAAACTGACATCAGGAACCTGGACTGCTGAGTTTTCTTTCCCAGGGAAAATGGAAAAAGGATGTGCACAGGGGCCCCTGGCCCTGACTGCAAAAAATCCTTATATCGAAGGATGGACCCCAGACCGAAGTTGTCCCCACCTCAAACTTGTGCTACCCTGATAGACCCAAGGGAGCCCTACAAACTGACATCAGGAACCTGGACTGCTGAGTTTTCTTTCCCAGGGAAAATGGAAAAAGGATGTGCCCAGGGGCCCCTGGCCCTGACTGCAAAAACCTCACTACAAGAAATCCTTATATCGAAGGATGGACCCCACACCGAAGTTGTCCCCACCTCAAACTTGTGCTGCCCTGATAGACCCAAGGGAGCCCTACAAACTGACATCAGGAACCTGGACTGCTGAGTTTTCTTTCCCAGGGAAAATGGAAAAAGGATGTGCCCAGGGGCCCTTGGCCCTGACTGCAAAAAATCCTTATATCGAAGGATGGACCCCACACCGAAGTTGTCCCCACCTCAAACTTGTGCTGCCCTGATAGACCCAAGGGAGCCCTACAAACTGACATCAGGAACCTGGACTGCTGAGTTTTCTTTCCCAGGGAAAATGGAAAAAGGATGTGCCCAGGGGCCCCTGGCCCTGACTGCAAAAAATCTTTATAGCGAAGGATGCACCCCACACCGAAGTTGTCCCCACCTCAAACTTGTGCTGCCCTGATAGACCCAAGGGAGCCCTACAAACTGACATCAGGAACCTGGACTGCTGAGATTTCTTTCCCAGGGAAAATGGATAAAGGGTGTGCACAGGGTCCCCTGGCGCTGGAACGGGACCTCACTACAAGAAATCCTTATATCAAAGGATGGACCCCACACCGAAGTTGTCCCCACCTCAAACTTGTGCTGCCCTGATACATCCAAGGGAGCCCTACAAACTGACATCAGGAACCTGGACTGCTGAGTTTTCTTTCCCAGGGAAAATGGAAAAAGGATGTGCCCAGGGGCCCCTGGCCCTGACTGCAAAAAATGCTTATATCGAAGGATGGACCCCAGACCGAAGTTGTCCCCACCTCAAACTTGTGCTGCCCTGATACACCCAAGGGAGCCCTACAAACTGACATCAGAAACCTGGACTGCTGAGTTTTCTTTCCCAGGGAAAATGGAAAAAGGATGTGCACAGGGACCCCAGGCCCTGGGCTGGGGCCTGACTGCAAAGAATCCTTATATCGAAGGATGGACCCCACACCGAAGTTGTCCCCACCTCAAACTTGTGCTGCCCTGATAGACCCAAGGGAGCCCTACAAACTGACATCAGGAACCTGGACTGCTGAGTTTTCTTTCCCAGGGAAAATGGAAAAAGGATGTGCCCAGGGGCCCCTGCCCCTGACTGCAAAAAATCTTTATATCGAAGGATGCACCCCACACCGAAGTTGTCCCCACCTCAAACTTGTGCTGCCCTGATAGACCCAAGGGAGCCCTACAAACTGACATCAGGAACCTGGACTGCTGAGTTTTCTTTCCCAGGGAAAATGGAAAAAGGATGTGCCCAGGGGCCCGTGGCCCTGGGCAAAAACCTCACTACAAGAAATCCTTATATCGAAGGATGGCCCCCACACCGAAGTTGTCCCCACCTCAAACTTGTGCTGCCCTGATAGACCCAAGGGAGCCCTACAAACTGACATCAGGAACCTGGACTGCTGAGTTTTCTTTCCCAGGGAAAATGGAAAAAGGATGTGCACAGGGGTCCCTGGCCCTGGGCCCCTGGCCCTGACTACAAAAAATCCTTATATCGAAGGATGGACCCCACACCGAAGTTGTCCCCACCTCAAACTTGTGCTGCCCTGATACACCCAAGGGAGCCCTACAAACTGACATCAGGAACCTGGACTGCTGAGTTTTCTTTCCCAGGGAAAATGGAAAAAGGATGTGCCCAGGGGCCTCTGGCCCTGACTGCAAAAAATCCTTATATCGAAGGATGGACCCCACACCGAAGTTGTCCCCACCTCAAACTTGTGCTGCCCTGATACACCCAAGGGAGCCCTACAAACTGACATCAGGAACCTGGACTGCTGAGTTTTCTTTCCCAGGGAAAATGGAAAAAGGATGTGCCCAGGGGCCCCTGGCCCTGACTGCAAAAAATCTTTATAGCGAAGGATGGACCCTACACCGAAGTTGTCCCCACCTCAAACTTGTGCTGCCCTGATACACCCAAGGGAGCCCTACAAACTGACATCAGGAACCTGGACTGCTGAGTTTTCTTTCCCAGGGAAAATGGAAAAAGGATGTGCACAGGGGCCCCTGGCCCTGGGATGGGGCCTGACTGCAAAGAATCCTTATATTGAAGGATGGACCCCACACCAAAGTTGTCCCCACCTCGAACTTGTGCTGCCCTGATACACCCAAGGGAGCCCTACAAACTGACATCAGGAACCTGGACTGCTGAGTTTTCTTTCCCAGGGAAAATGGAAAAAGGATGTGCCCAGGGGCCCCTGGCCCTGACTGCAAAAAATCCTTATATCGAAGGATACACCCCACACCGAAGTTGTCCCCACCTCAAACTTGTGCTGCCCTGATAGACCCAAGGGAGCCCTACAAACTGACATCAGGAACCTGGACTGCTGAGTTTTCTTTCCCAGGGAAAATGGAAAAAGGATGTGCCCAGGGGCCCGTGGCCCTGGGCAGGAACCTCACTACAAGAAATCCTTATATCGAAGGATGGACCCCACACCGAAGCTGTCCCCACTTCAAACTTGTGCTGCCCTGATAGACCCAAGGGAGCCCTACAAACTGACATCAGGAACCTGGACTGCTGAGTTTTCTTTCCCAGGGAAAATGGAAAAAGGATGTGCCCAGGGGCCCCTGGACCTGGACAGGGACCTCACTACAAGAAATCCTTATACCGAAGGATGGACCCCACACAGAAGTTGTTGCAACCTCAAACTTGTGCTGCCCTGATAGACCCAAGGGAGCCCTACAAACTGACATCAGGAACCTGGACTGCTGAGTTTTCTTTCCCAGGGAAAATGGATAAAGGATGTGCACAGGGGCCCCTGGCCCTGACTGCAAAAAATCCTTATATCAAAGGATGGACCCCACACCGAAGTTGTCCCCACCTCAAACTTGTGCTGCCCTGATACACCCAAGGGAGCCCTACAAACTGACATCAGGAACCGGGACTGCTGAGTTTTCTTTCCCAGGGAAAATGGAAAAAGGATGTGCCCAGGGGCCCCTGGCCCTGGACTGGGACCTCACTGCAAAAAATCCTTATATCGAAGGATGGACCCCACACCGAAGTTGTCCCCACCTCAAACTTGTGCTGCCCTGATAGACCCAAGGGAGCTCTACAAACTGACATCAGGAACCTGGACTGCTGAGTTTTCTTTCCCAGGGAAAATGGAAAAAGGTTGTGCCCAGGGGCCCGTGGCCCTGGCAGGAACCTCACTACAAGAAATCCTTATATCGAAGGATGGACCCCACACCGAAGTTGTCCCCACCTCAAACTTGTGCTGCCCTGATAGACCCAAGGGAGCCCTACAAACTGACATCAGGAACCTGGACTGCTGAGTTTTCTTTCCCAGGTAAAATGGAAAAAGGATGTGCCCGGGGGCCCCTGGCCCTGGACAGGGACCTCACTACAAGAAATCCTCATACCGAAGGATGGACCCCACACAAAAGTTGTTGCAACCTCAAACTTGTGCTGCCCTGATAGACCCAAGGGAGCCATACAAACTGACATCAGGAACCTGGACTGCTGAGTTTTCTTTCCCAGGGAAAAAGGAAAAAGGATGTGCCCAGGGGCCCCTGGCCCTGACTGCAAAGAATCCTTATATCGAAGGATGGACCCCACACCGAAGTTGTCCCCACCTCAAACTTGTGCTGCCCTGATACACCCAAGGGAGCCCTACAAACTGACATCAGGAACCTGGACTGCTGAGTTTTCTTTCCCAGGGAAAATGGAAAAAGGATGTGCCCAGGGGCCCCTGGCCCTGGACTGGTACCACACTACAAAAAATCCTTATATTGAAGGATGGACCCCACACCGAAGTTGTCCCCACCTCAAACTTGTGCTGCCCTGATAGACCCAAGGGAACTCTACAAACTGACATCAGGAACCTGGACTGCTGAGTTTTCTTTCCCAGGGAAAATGGAAAAAGGATGTGCCCAGGGGCCCCTGGCCCTGACTGCAAAGAATCCTTATATCGAAGGATGGACCCCACACCGAAGTTGTCCCCACCTCAAACTTGTGCTGCCCTGATAGACCCAAGGGAGCCCTACAAACTGACATCAGGAACCTGGACTGCTGAGTTTTCTTTCCCAGGGAAAATGGAAAAAGGATGTGCCCAGGGGCCCCTGGACTTGCCTGGGCCCTGACTGCAAAAAATCCTTATATCGAAGGATGGACCCCACACCGAAGTTGTCCCCATCTCAAACTTGTGCTGCCCTGATAGACCCAAGGGAGCCCTACAAACTGACATCAGGAACCTGGACTGCTGAGTTTTCTTTCCCAGGGAAAATGGCCAAAGGATGTGCCCGGGGGCCCCTGGCCCTGACTGCAAAGAATCCTTATATCGAAGGACGGACCCCACAACGAAGTTGTCCCCACCTCAAACTTGTGCTGCCCTGATACACCCAAGGGAGCCCTACAAACTGACATCAGGAACCTGGACTGCTGAGTTTTCTTTCCCAGGGATAATGGAAAAAGGATGTGCACAGGGGCCCCTGGTCCTGGGCTGGGGCCTGACTGCAAAGAATCCTTATATCGAAGGATGGACCCCACACCGAAGTTGTCCCCACCTCAAACTTGTGCTGCCCTGATAGACCCAAGGGAGCCCTACAAACTGACATCAGGAACCTGGACTGATGAGTTTTCTTTCCCAGGGAAAATGGAAAAAGGATGTGCCCAGGGGCCCCTGGCCCTGACTGCAAAAAATCTTTATATCGAAGGATGGACCCCACACCGAAGTTCTCTCCACCTCAAACTTGTGCTGCCCTGATAGACCCAAGGGAGCCCTACAAACTGACATGAGGAACCTGGACTGCTGAGTTTTCTTTCCCAGGGAAAATGGAAAAAGGATGTGCACAGGGGCCCCTGGCGCTGGACAGGGACCTCACTACAAATAATCCATATATCGAAGGATGGACCCCACACCGAAGTTGTCCCCACCTCAAACTTCTGCTGCCCTGATACACCCAAGGGAGCCCTACAAACTGACATCAGGAACCTGGACTGCTGAGTTTTCTTTCCCAGGGAAAATGGAAAAAGGATGTGCCCAAGGGCCCCTGGACTTGGCTGGGCCCTGACTGCAAAAAATCCTTATATCGAAGGATGGACCCCATACCGAAGTTGTCCCCACCTCAAACTTGTGCTGCCCTGATTGACCCAAGGGAGCCCTACAAACTGACATCAGGAACCTGGACTGCTGAGTTTTCTTTCCCAGGGAAAATGGGCAAAGGATGTGCCCGTGGGCCCCTGGCCCTGACTGCAAAGAATCCTTATATCGAAGGATGGACCCCACACCGAAGTTGTCCCCACCTCAAACTTGTGCTGCCCTGATACACCCAAGGGAGCCCTACAAACTGACATCAGGAACCTGGACTGCTGAGTTTTCTTTCCCAGGGAAAATGGAAAAAGGATGTGCACAGGGGCCCCTGGCCCTGGACAGGGACCTCACTACAAGAAATCCTTATACCGAAGGATGGACCCCACACAAATGTTGTTGCAACCTCAAACTTGTGCTGCCCTGATAGACCCAAGGGAGCCCTACAAACTGACATCAGGAACTTGGACTGCTGAGTTTTCTTTCCCAGGGAAAATGGAAAAAGGATGTGCCCAGGGGCCCCTGGCCCTGACTGCAAAAAATCTTTATATCGAAGGATGGACCCCACACCGAAGTTGTCCCCACCTCAAACTTGTGCTGCCCTGATAGACCCAAGGGAGCCATACAAACTGACATCAGGGACCTGGACTGCTGAGTTTTCTTTCCCAGGGAAAATGGAAAAAGGATGTGCCCAGGGGCCCCTGGCCCTGGACAGGGACCTCACTGCAAAAAATCCTTATATCGAAGGATGGACCCCACACCGAAGTTGTCCCCACCTCAAACTTGTGCTGCCCTGATAGACCCAAGGGAGCTCTACAAACTGACATCAGGAACCTGGACTGCTGAGTTTTCTTTCCCAGGGAAAATGGAAAAAGGTTGTGCCCAGGGGCCCGTGGCCCTGGGTAGGAACCTCACTACAAGTAATCCTTATATCGAAGGATGGACCCCACACCGAAGTTGTCCCCACCTCAAACTTGTGCTACCCTGATAGACCCAAGGGAGCCCTACAAACTGACATCAGGAACCTGGACTGCTGAGTTTTCTTTCCCAGGGAAAATGGCCAAAGGATGTGCCCAGGGGCCCCTGGCCCTGACTGCAAAAAATCCTTATATCGAAGGATGGACCCCACACCGAAGTTGTCCCCACCTCAAACTTGTGCTGCCCTGATACACCCAAGGGAGCCCTACAAACTGACATCAGGAACCTGGACTGCTGAGTTTTCTTTCCCAGGGAAAATGGAAAAAGGATGTGCCCAAGGGCCCCTGGACTTGGCTGGGCCCTGACTGCAAAAAATCCTTATATCGAAGGATGGACCCCACACCGAAGTTGTCCCCACCTCAAACTTGTGCTGCCCTGATACACCCAAGGGAGCCCTACAAACTGACATCAGGAACCTGGACTGCTGAGTTTTCTTTCCCAGGGAAAATGGAAAAAGGATGTGCACAGCGGCCCCTGGCCCTGACTGCAAAAAATCCTTATATCGAAGGATGGACCCCACACCGAAGTTGTCCCCACCTCAAACTTGAGCTGCCCTGATAGACCCAAGGGAGCCCTACAAACTGACATCAGGAACCTGGACTGCTGAGTTTTCTTTCCCAGGGAAAATGGAAAAAGGATGTGCCCAGGGGCCCCTGGTCCTGGGCTGGGGCCTGACTGCAAAGAATCCTTATATCGAAGGATGGACCCCACACCGAAGTTGTCCCCACCTCAAACTTGTGCTGCCCTGATAGACCCAAGGGAGCCCTACAAACTGACATCAGGAACCTGGACTGCTGAGTTTTCTTTCCCAGGGAAAATGGAAAAAGGATGTGCCCAGGGGCCCCTGGCCCTGACTGCAAAAAATCCTTATATCGAAGTATGGACCCCACACCGAAGTTCTCTCCACCTCAAACTTGTGCTGCCCTGATAGACCCAAGGGAGCCCTACAAACTGACATGAGGAACCTGGACTGCTGAGTTTTCTTTCCCAGGGAAAATGGAAAAAGGATGTGCACAGGGACCCCTGGACCTGGACAGGGACCTCACTACAAAAAATCCATATATCGAAGGATGGACCCCACACCGAAGTTGTCCCCACCGCAAACTTGTGCTGCCCTGATAGACCCAAGGGAGTTCTACAAACTGACATCAGGAACCTGGACTGCTGAGTTTTCTTTCCCAGGGAAAATGGAAAAAGGATGTGCCCAGGGGCCCCTGGCCCTGACTGCAAAAAATCCTTATATCGAAGGATGGACCCCACACCGAAGTTGTCCCCACCTCAAACTTTTGCTGCCCTGATACACCCAAGGGAGCTCTACAAACTGACATCAGGAACCTGGACTGCTGAGTTTTCTTTCCCAGGGAAAATGGCCAAAGGATGTGCCCAGGGGCCCCTGGCCCTGACTGCAAAAAATCCTTATATCGAAGGATGGACCCCACACCGAAGTTGTCCCCACCTCAAACTTGTGCTGCCCTGATACACCCAAGGGAGCCCTACAAACTGACATCAGGAACCTGGACTGCTGAGTTTTCTTTCCCAGGGAAAATGGAAAAAGGATGTGCCCAAGGGCCCCTGGACTTGGCTGGGCCCTGACTGCAAAAAATCCTTATATCGAAGGATGGACCCCACACCGAAGTTGTCCCCACCTCAAACTTGTGCTGCCCTGATACACCCAAGGGAGCCCTACAAACTGACATCAGGAACCTGGACTGCTGAGTTTTCTTTCCCAGGGAAAATGGAAAAAGGATGTGCACAGCGGCCCCTGGCCCTGACTGCAAAAAATCCTTATATCGAAGGATGGACCCCAGACCGAAGTTGTCCCCACCGCAAACTTGAGCTGCCCTGATAGACCCAAGGGAGCCCTACAAACTGACATCAGGAACCTGGACTGCTGAGTTTTCTTTCCCAGGGAAAATGGAAAAAGGATGTGCCCAGGGGCCCCTGGTCCTGGGCTGGGGCCTGACTGCAAAGAATCCTTATATCGAAGGATGGACCCCACACCGAAGTTGTCCCCACCTCAAACTTGTGCTGCCCTGATAGACCCAAGGGAGCCCTACAAACTGACATCAGGAACCGGGACTGCTGAGTTTTCTTTCCCAGGGAAAATGGAAAAAGGATGTGCCCAGGGGCCCCTGGCCCTGACTGCAAAAAATCTTTATATCGAAGAATGGACCCCACACCGAAGTTATCTCCACCTCAAACTTGTGCTGCCCTGATAGACCCAAGGGAGCCCTACAAACTGACATGAGGAACCTGGACTGCTGAGTTTTCTTTCCCAGGGAAAATGGAAAAAGGATGTGCACAGGGACCCCTGGACCTGGACAGGGACCTCACTACAAAAAATCCATATATCGAAGGATGGACCCCACACCGAAGTTGTCCCCACCTCAAACTTGTGCTGCCCTGATAGACCCAAGGGAGCTCTACAAACTGACATCAGGAACCTGGACTGCTGAGTTTTCTTTCCCAGGGAAAATGGATAAAGGATGTGCCCAGGGGCCCCTGGCCCTGACTGCAAAAAATCCTTATATCGAAGGATGGACCCCACACCGAAGTTGTCCCCACCTCAAACTTGTGCTGCCCTGATAGACCCAAGGGAGCCCTACAAACTGACATCAGGAACCTGGACTGCTGAGTTTTCTTTCCCAGGGAAAATGGAAAAAGGATGTGCCCAGGGGCCCCTGGCGCTAAACCGGGCCCTCACTACAAGAAATCCTTATATCAAAGGATGGACCCCACACCGAAGTTGTCCCCACCTCATACTTCTGCTATCCTGATAGACCCAAGGGAGCCCTACAAACTGACATCAGGAACCTGGACTGCTGAGTTTTCTTTCCCAGGGAAAATGGCCAATGGGTGTTCCCAGGGGCCCCTGGCCCTTGGCAGGGCCCTGACTGCAAAGAATCCTTATATCGAAAGATGGACCCCACACCGAAGTTGTCCCCACCTCAAACTTGTGCTGCCCTGATAGACCCAAGGGAGCCCTACAAACTGACATCAGGAACCTGGACTGCTGAGTTTTCTTTCCCAGGGAAAATGGAAAAAGGATGTGCCCAGGGGCCCCTGGCCCTGACTGCAAAAATCCTTATATCGAAGGATGGACCCCACACCAAAGTTGTCCCCACCTCAAACTTGTGCTGCCCTGATAGACCCAAGGGAGCCCTACAAACTGACATCAGGAACCTGGACTGCTGAGTTTTCTTTCCCAGGGAAAATGGAAAAAGGATGTGCTCAGGGGCCCCTGGCCCTGGACAGGGACCTCACTGCAAAAAATCATTATATCGAAGGATGGACCCCACACCGAAGTTGTCCCCATCTCAAACTTGTGCTGCCTTGATAGACCCAAGGGAGCCCTACAAACTGACATCAGGAACCTGGACTGCTGAGTTTTCTTTCCCAGGGAAAATGGAAAAAGGATGTGCACAGGGGCCCCTGGCCCTGGGCTGGGGCCTGACTGCAAAGAATCCTTATATCGAAGGATGGACCCCACACCGAAGTTGTCCCCACCTCAAACTTGTGCTGCCCTGATAGACCCAAAGGAGCCCTAAAAACTGACATCAGGAACCTGGACTGCTGAGTTTTCTTTCCCAGGGAAAATGGATAAAAGATGTGCACAGGGGACCCTGGCGCTGGACCGGGACCTCACTACAAGAAATCCTTATATCAAAGGATGGACCCCACACCGAAGTTGTCCCCACCTCAAACTTGTGCTGCCCTGATACACCCAAGGGAGCCCTACAAACTGACATCAGGAACCTGGACTGCTGAGTTTTCTTTCCCAGGGAAAATGGAAAAAGGATGTGCACAGGGGCCCCTGGCCCTGACTGCAAAAAATCCTTATATCGAAGGATGGACCCCACACCGAAGTTGTCTCCACCTCAAACTTGAGCTGCCCTGATAGACCCAAGGGAGCCCTACAAACTGACATCAGGAACCTGGACTGCTGAGTTTTCTTTCCCAGGGAAAATGGCCAAAGGATGTGCCCAGGGGCCCCTGGCCCTGACTTGAAAGAATCCTTATATCGAAGGATGGACCCCACACCGAAATTGTCCCCACCTCAATCTTTTGCTGCCCTGATAGACCCAAGGGAGCCCTACAAACTGACATCAGGAACCTGGACTGCTGAGTTTTCTTTCCCAGGGAAAATGGAAAAAGGATGTGCCCAGGGGCCCCTGGCGCTGGACCGGGCCCTCACTACAAGAAATCCTTATATCAAAGGATGGACCCCACACCGAAGTTGTCCCCACCTCATACTTCTGCTATCCTGATAGACCCAAGGGAGACCTACAAACTGACATCAGGAACCTGGACTGCTGAGTTTTCTTTCCCAGGGAAAATGGCCAATGGGTGTTCCCAGGGGCCCCTGGCCCTTGGCAGGGCCCTGACTGCAAAGAATCCTTATATCGAAAGATGGACCCCACACCGAAGTTGTCCCCACCTCAAACTTGTGCTGCCCTGATACACCCAAGGGAGCCCTACAAACTGACATCAGGAACCTGGACTGCTGAGTTTTCTTTCCCAGGGAAAATGGAAAAAGGATGTGCCCAGGGGCCCCTGGCCCTGACTGCAAAAATCCTTATATCGAAGGATGGACCCCACACCGAAGTTGTCCCCACCTCAAACTTGTGCTGCCCTGATAGACCCAAGGGAGCCCTACAAACTGACATCAGGAACCTGGACTGCTGAGTTTTCTTTCCCAGGGAAAATGGAAAAAGGATGTGCTCAGGGGCCCCTGGCCCTGGACAGGGACCTCACTGCAAAAAATCATTATATCGAAGGATGGACCCCACACCAAAGTTGTCCCCATCTCAAACTTGTGCTGCCTTGATAGACCCAAGGGAGCCCTACAAACTGACATCAGGAACCTGGACTGCTGAGTTTTCTTTCCCAGGGAAAATGGAAAAAGGATGTGCCCAGGGGCCCCTGGCCCTGACTGCAAAAAATCTTTATATCGAAGGATGCACCCCACACCGAAGTTGTCCCCACCTCAAACTTGTGCTGCCCTGATACACCCAAGGGAGCCCTACAAACTGACATCAGGAACCTGGACTGCTGAGTTTTCTTTCCCAGGGAAAATGGATAAAGGATGTGCACAGGGGCCCCTGGCGCTGGACCGGGACCTCACTACAAAAAATCCTTATATCAAAGGATGGACCGCACACCGAAGTTCTCCCCACCTCACACTTGTGCTGCCCTGATAGACCCAAGGGAGCCCTACAAACTGACATCAGGAACCTGGACTGCTGAGTTTTCTTTCCCAGGGAAAATGGAAAAAGGATGTGCACAGGGGCCCCTGGCCCTGGACAGGTACCTCACTACAAAAAATCCTTATATCGAAGGATGGACCCCACACCGAAGTTGTCCCCATCTCAAACTTGTGCTGCCCTGATAGACCCAAGGGAGCCCTACAAACTGACATCAGGAACCTGGACTGCTGAGTTTTCTTTCCCAGGGAAAATGGAAAAAGGATGTGCCCAGGGGCCCCTGGCCCTGGACAGGGACCTCACTACAAGAAATCCTTATACCGAAGGATGGACCCCACACAAAAGTTGTTGCAACCTCAAACTTGTGCTGCCCTGATAGACCCAAGGGAGCCCTACAAACTGACATCAGGAACCTGGACTGCTGAGTTTTCTTTCCCAGGGAAAATGGAAAAAGGATGTGCCCAGGGGCCCCTGGCCCTGACTGCAAAAAATCCTTATATCGAAGGATGGACCCCACACCAAAGTTGTCCCCACCTCAAACTTGTGCTGCCCTGATACACCCAAGGGAGCTCTACAAACTGACATCAGGAACCTGGACTGCTGAGTTTTCTTTCCCAGGGAAAATGGAAAAAGGATGTGCCCAGGGGCCCCTGTCCCTGACTGCAAAGAATCCTTATATCGAAGGATGGACCCCACACCGAAGTTGTCCCCACCTCAAACTTGTGCTGCCCTGATAGACCCAAGGGAGCCCTACAAACTGACATCAGGAACCTGGACTGCTGAGTTTTCTTTCCCAGGGAAAATGGCCAATGGGTGTTCCCAGGGGCCCCTGGCCCTTGGCAGGGCCCTGACTACAAAGAATCCTTATATCGAAAGATGGACCCCACACCGAAGTTGTCCCCACCTCAAACTTGTGCTGCCCTGATACACCCAAGGGAGCCCTACAAACTGACATCAGGAACCTGGACTGCTGAGCTTTCTTTCCCAGGGAAAATGGAAAAAGGACGTGCCCAGGGGCCCCTGGCCCTGGACAGGTACCTCACTACAAAAAATCCTTATATCGAAGGATGGACCCCACACCGAAGTTGTCCCCATCTCAAACTTGTGCTGCCCTGATAGACCCAAGGGAGCCCTACAAACTGACATCAGGAACCTGGACTGCTGAGTTTTCTTTCCCAGGGAAAATGGAAAAAGGATGTGCCCAGGGGCCCCTGGCCCTGACTGCAAAAATCCTTATATCAAAGGATGGACCCCACACCAAAGTTGTCCCCACCTCAAACTTGTGCTGCCCTGATAGACCCAAGGGAGCCCTACAAACTGACATCAGGAACCTGGACTGCTGAATTTTCTTTCCCAGGGAAAATGGAAAAAGGATGTGCTCAGGGGCCCCTGGCCCTGGACAGGGAACTCACTGCAAAAAATCATTATATAGAAGGATGGACCCCACACCGAAGTTGACCCCATCTCAAACTTGTGCTGCCCTGATCGACCCAAGGGAGCCCTACAAACTGACATCAGGAACCGGGACTGCTGAGTTTTCTTTCCCAGGGAAAATGGAAAAAGGATGTGCCCAGGGGCCCCTGCCCCTGACTGCAAAAAATCTTTATATCGAAGGATGGACCCCACACCGAAGTTCTCCCCACCTCAAACTTGTGCTGCCCTGATAGACCCAAGGGAGCCATACAAACTGACATCAGGAACCTGGACTGCTGAGTTTTCTTTCCCAGGGAAAATGGAAAAAGGATGTGCCCAGGGGCCCGTGGCCTTGGACAGGAACCTCACTGCAAAAAATCCTTATATCGAAGGATGGACCCCACACCGAAGTTGTCCCCACCGCAAACTTGTGCTGCCCTGATACACCCAAGGGAGCTCTACAAACTGACATCAGGAACCTGGACTGCTGAGTTTTCTTTCCCAGGGAAAATGGAAAAAGGTTGTGCCCAGGGGCCCGTGGCCCTGGGTAGGAACCTCACTACAAGAAATCCTTATATCGAAGAATGGACCCCACACCGAAGTTGTCCCCACCTCAAACTTGTGCTACCCTGATAGACCCAAGGGAGCTCGACAAACTGACATCAGGAACCTGGACTGCTGAGTTTTCTTTCCCAGGGAAAATGGCCAAAGGATGTGCCCAGGGGCCCCTGGCCCTGACTGCACAAAATCCTTATATCGAAGGATGGACCCCACACCGAAGTTGTCCCCACCTCAAACTTGTGCTGCCCTGATACACCCAAGGGAGCCCTACAAACTGACATCAGGAACCTGGACTGCTGAGTTTTCTTTCCCAGGGAAAATGGAAAAAGGATGTGCCCAAGGGCCCCTGGACTTGGCTGGGCCCTGACTGCAAAAAATCCTTATATCGAAGGATGGACCCCACACCGAAGTTGTCCCCACCTCAAATTTGTGCTGCCCTGATAGACCCAAGGGAGCCCTACAAACTGACATCAGGAACCTGGACTGCTGAGTTTTCTTTCCCAGGGAAAATGGCCAAAGGATGTGCCCGGGGGCCCCTGGCCCTGACTGCAAAGAATCCTTATATCGAAGGATGGACCCCACACCGACGTTGTCCCCACCTCAAACTTGTGCTGCCCTGATACACCCAAGGGAGCCCTACAAACTGACATCAGGAACCTGGACTGCTGAGTTTTCTTTCCCAGGGAAAATGGAAAAAGGATGTGCACAGGGGCCCCTGGCCCTGACTGCAAAAAATCCTTATATCGAAGGATGGACCCCACACCGAAGTTGTCCCCACCTCAAACTTGAGCTGCCCTGATAGACCCAAGGGAGCCCTACAAACTGACATCAGGAACCTGGACTGCTGAGTTTTCTTTCCCAGGGAAAATGGCCAAAGGATGTGCCCAGGGGCCCCTGGCCCTGACTGCAAAGAATCCTTATATCGAAGGATGGACCCTACACCGAAATTGTCCCCACCTCAATCTTTTGCTGCCCTGATAGACCCAAGGGAGCCCTACAAACTGACATCAGGAACCTGGACTGCTGAGTTTTCTTTCCCAGGGAAAATGGAAAAAGGATGTGCCCAGGGGCCCCTGGCGTTGGACCGGGCCCTCACTACAAGAAATCCTTATATCAAAGGATGGACCCCACACCGAAGTTGTCCCCACCTCATACTTCTGCTATCCTGATAGACCCAAGGGAGCCCTACAAACTGACATCAGGAACCTGGACTGCTGAGTTTTCTTTCCCAGGGAAAATGGCCAATGGGTGTTCCCAGGGGCCCCTGGCCCTTGGCAGGGCCCTGACTGCAAAGAATCCTTATATCGAAAGATGGACCCCACACCGAAGTTGTCCCCACCTCAAACTTGTGCTGCCCTGATACACCCAAGGGAGCCCTACAAACTGACATCAGGAACCTGGACTGCTGAGTTTTCTTTCCCAGGGAAAATGGAAAAAGGATGTGCCCAGGGGCCCCTGGCCCTGACTGCAAAAATCCTTATATCGAAGGATGGACCGCACACCGAAGTTGTCCCCACCTCAAACTTGTGCTGCCCTGATAGACCCAAGGGAGCCCTACAAACTGACATCAGGAACCTGGACTGCTGAGTTTTCTTTCCCAGGGAAAATGGAAAAAGGATGTGCTCAGGGGCCCCTGGCCCTGGACAGGGACCTCACTGCAAAAAATCCTTATATCAAAGGATGGACCCCACACCAAAGTTGTCCCCATCTCAAACTTGTGCTGCCTTGATAGACCCAAGGGAGCCCTACAAACTGACATCAGGAACCTGGACTGCTGAGTTTTCTTTCCCAGGGAAAATGGAAAAAGGATGTGCTCAGGGGCCCCTGGCCCTGGACAGGAAATTCACTGCAAAAAATCATTATATCGAAGGATGTACCCCACACCGAAGTTGTCCCCATCTCAAACTTGTGCTGCCTTGATAGATCCAAGGGAGCCCTACAAACTGACATCAGGAACCTGGACTGCTGAGTTTTCTTTCCCAGGGAAAATGGAAAAAGGATGTGCCCAGGGGCCCCTGCCCCTGACTGCAAAAAATCTTTATATCGAAGGATACACCCCACACCGAAGTTGTCCCCACCTCAAACTTGTGCTGCCCTGATACACCCAAGGGAGCCCTACAAACTGACATCAGGAACCTGGACTGCTGAGTTTTCTTTCCCAGGGAAAATGGAAAAAGGATGTGCCCAGGGGCCCGTGGCCCTGGACAGGAACCTCACTACAAGAAATCCTTATATCGAAGGATGGACCCCACACCGAAGTTGTCCCCACCTCAAACTTGTGCTGCCCTGATAGACCCAAGGGAGCCCTACAAACTGACATCAGGAACCTGGACTGCTGAGTTTTCTTTCCCAGGGAAAAAGGAAAAAGGATGTGCACAGGGGCCCCTGGCCCTGGACAGGTACCTCACTACAAAAAATCCTTATATCGAAGGATGGACCGCACACCGAAGTTCTCCCCATCTCAAACTTGTGCTGCCCTGATAGACCCAAGGGAGCCCTACAAACTGACATCAGGAACCTGGACTGCTGAGTTTTCTTTCCCAGGGAAAATGGAAAAAGGATGTGCACAGGGGCCCCTGGCCCTGGACAGGTACCTCACTACAAGAAATCCTTATACCGAAGGATGGACCCCACACAAAAGTTGTTGCAACCTCAAACTTGTGCTGCCCTGATAGACCCAAGGGAGCCCTACAAACTGACATCAGGAACCTGGACTGCTGAGTTTTCTTTCCCAGGGAAAATGGAAAAAGGATGTGCCCAGGGGCCCCTGGCCCTGACTGCAAAAAATCCTTATATCGAAGGATGGACCCCACACCAAAGTTGTCCCCACCTCAAACTTGTGCTGCCCTGATACACCCAAGGGAGCTCTACAAACTGACATCAGGAACCTGGACTGCTGAGTTTTCTTTCCCAGGGAAAATGGAAAAAGGATGTGCCCAGGGGCCCCTGGCCCTGACTGCAAAGAATCCTTATATCGAAGGATGGACCCCACACCGAAGTTGTCCCCACCTCAAACTTGTGCTGCCCTGATAGACCCAAGGGAGCCCTACAAACTGACATCAGGAACCTGGACTGCTGAGTTTTCTTTCCCAGGGAAAATGGCCAATGGGTGTTCCCAGGGGCCCCTGGCCCTTGGCAGGGCCCTGACTGCAAAGAATCCTTATATCGAAAGATGGACCCCACACCGAAGTTGTCCCCACCTCAAACTTGTGCTGCCCTGATACACCCAAGGGAGCCCTACAAACTGACATCAGGAACCTGGACTGCTGAGCTTTCTTTCCCAGGGAAAATGGAAAAAGGACGTGCCCAGGGGCCCCTGGCCCTGGACAGGTACCTCACTACAAAAAATCCTTATATCGAAGGATGGACCCCACACCGAAGTTGTCCCCATCTCAAACTTGTGCTGCCCTGATAGACCCAAGGGAGCCCTACAAACTGACATCAGGAACCTGGACTGCTGAGTTTTCTTTCCCAGGGAAAATGGAAAAAGGATGTGCCCAGGGGCCCCTGGCCCTGACTGCAAAAATCCTTATATCAAAGGATGGACCCCACACCAAAGTTCTCCCCACCTCAAACTTGTGCTGCCCTGATAGACCCAAGGGAGCCCTACAAACTGACATCAGGAACCTGGACTGCTGAGTTTTCTTTCCCAGGGAAAATGGAAAAAGGATGTGCGCAGGGGCCCCTGGCCCTGGACAGGGAACTCACTACAAAAAATCATTATATTGAAGGATGGACCCCACACCGAAGTTGTCCCCATCTCAAACTTGTGCTGCCCTGATCGACCCAAGGGAGCCCTACAAACTGACATCAGGAACCTGGACTGCTGAGTTTTCTTTCCCAGGGAAAATGGAAAAAGGATGTGCCCAGGGGCCCCTGGCCCTGACTGCAAAAAATCTTTATATCGAAGGATGCACCCAACACCGAAGTTGTCGCCACCTGAAACTTGTGCTGCCCTGATAGACCCAAGGGAGCCCTACAAACTGACATCAGGAACCTGGACTGCTGAGTTTTCTTTCCCAGGGAAAATGGATAAAGGATGTGCCCAGGGGCCCCTGGCACTGGACCGGTACCTCACTACAAGAAATCCTTATATCAAAGGATGGACCCCACACCGAAGTTGTCCCCACCTCATACTTCTGCTATCCTGATAGACCCAAGGGAGCCCTACAAACTGACATCAGGAACCTGGACTGCTGAGTTTTCTTTCCCAGGGAAAATGGAAAAAGGATGTGCCCAGGGGCCCCTGGCCCTGACTGCAAAAAATCTTTATATCGAAGGATGCACCCCACACCGAAGTTGTCCCCACCTCAAACTTGTGCTGCCCTGATAGACCCAAGGGAGCCCTACAAACTGACATCAGGAACCTGGACTGCTGAGTTTTCTTTCCCAGGAAAAATGGAAAAAGGATGTGCACAGGGGCCCCTGGCCCTGGACAGGGACCTCACTGCAAAGAATCCTTATATCGAAGGATGGACCCCACACCGAAGTTGTCCCCACCTCGAACTTGTGCTGCCCTGATAGACCCAAGGGAGCCCTACAAACTGACATCAGGAACCTGGACTGCTGAGTTTTCTTTCCCAGGGAAAATGGAAAAAGGATGTGCCCAGGGGCCCCTGCCTCTGACTGCAAAAAATCTTTATATCGTAGGATACACCCCACACCGAAGTTGTCCCCACCTCAAACTTGTGCTGCCCTGATACACCCAAGGGAGCTCTACAAACTGACATCAGGAACCTGGACTGCTGAGTTTTCTTTCCCAGGGAAAATGGCCAATGGATGTTCCCAGGGGCCCCTGGACCTTGGCAGGGCCCTGACTGCAAAGAATCCTTATATCGAAAGATGGACCCCACACCGATGTTGTCCCCACCTCAAACTTGTGCTGCCCTGATACACCCAAGGGAGCCCTACAAACTGACATCAGGAACCTGGACTGCTGAGTTTTCTTTCCCAGGGAAAATGGAAAAAGGATGTGCCCAGGGGCCCCTGGCCCTGACTGCAAAGAATCCTTATATCGAAGGATGGACCCCACACAAAAGTTGTCCCCACCTCGAACTTGTGCTGCCCTGATAGACCCAAGGGAGCCCTACAAACTGACATCAGGAACCTGGACTGCTGAGTTTTCTTTCCCAGGGAAAATGGAAAAAGGATGTGCACAGGGGCCCCTGCCTCTGACTGCAAAAAATCTTTATATCGTAGGATACACCCCACACCGAAGTTGTCCCCACCTCAAACTTGTGCTGCCCTGATAAACCCAAGGGAGCCCTACAAACTGACATCAGGAACCTGGACTGCTGAGTTTTCTTTCCCAGGGAAAATGGAAAAAGAATGTGCCCAGGGGCCCGTGGCCCTGGACAGGAACCTCAATACAAGAAATCCTTATATCGAAGGATGGACCCCACACCGAAGTTGTCCCCACCTCAAACTTGTGCTGCCCTGATACACCCAAGGGAGCCCTACAAACTTACATCAGGAACCTGGACTGCTGAGTTTTCTTTCCCAGGGAAAATGGAAAAAGGATGTGCCCAGGGGCCCCTGGCCCTGGACAGGGACCTCACTACAAGAAATCCTTATATCAAAGGATGGACCCCACACAAAAGTTGTTGCAACCTCAAACTTGTGCTGCCCTGATAGACCCAAGGGAGCCCTACAAACTGACATCAGGAACCTGGACTGCTGAGTTTTCTTTCCCAGGGAAAACGGAAAAAGGATGTGCCCAGGGGCCCCTGGCCCTGACTGCAAAAAATCCTTATATCGAAGGATGGACCCCACACCGAAGTTGTCCCCACCTCAAACTTGTGCTGCCCTGATAGACCCAAGGGAGCTCTACAAACTGACATCAGGAACCTGGACTGCTGAGTTTTCTTTCCCAGGGAAAATGGAAAAAGGATGTGCCCAGGGGCCCCTGGACCTGACTGCAAAGAATCCTTATATCGAAGGATGGACCCCACACCGAAGTTGTCCCCACCTCAAACTTGTGCTGCCCTGATAAACCCAAGGGAGCCCTACAAACTGACATCAGGAACCTGGACTGCTGAGTTTTCTTTCCCAGGGAAAATGGCCAATGGATGTTCCCAGGGGCCCCTGGACCTTGGCAGGGCCCTGACTGCAAAGAATCCTTATATCGAAAGATGGACCCCACACCGATGTTGTCCCCACCTCAAACTTGTGCTGCCCTGATACACCCAAGGGAGCCCTACAAACTGACATCAGGAACCTGGACTGCTGAGTTTTCTTTCCCAGGGAAAATGGAAAAAGGATGTGCACAGGGGCCCCTGGCCCTGGACAGGTACCTCACTACAAAAAATCCTCATATCGAAGGATGGACCCCACACCGAAGTTGTCCCCACCTCAAACTTGTGCTGCCCTGATAGACCCAAGGGAGCCCTACAAACTGACATCAGGAACCTGGACTGCTGAGTTTTCTTTCCCAGGGAAAATGGATAAAGGATGTGCCCAGGGGCCCCTGGCGCTGGACCGGGAGCTCACTACAAGAAATCCTTATATCAAAGGATGGACCCCACACCGAAGTTGTCCCCATCTCAAACTTGTGCTGCCCTGATAGACCCAAGGGAGCCCTACAAACTGACATCAGGAACCTGGACTGCTGAGTTTTCTTTCCCAGGGAAAATGGAAAAAGGATGTGCCCAGGGGCCCCTGGCCATGGACAGGGACCTCACTACAAGAAATCCTTATATCGAAGGATGGACCTCACACAAAAGTTGTTGCAACCTCAAACTTGTGCTGCCCTGATAGACCCAAGGGAGCCCTACAAACTGACATCAGGAACCTGGACTGCTGAGTTTTCTTTCCCAGGGAAAATGGAAAAAGGATGTGCCCAGGGGCCCCTGGCCCTGGACAGGGACCTCACTACAAGAAATCCTTATACCGAAGGATGGACCCCACACAAAAGTAGTTGCAACCTCAAACTTGTGCTGCCCTGATAGACCCAAGGGAGCCCTACAAACTGACATCAGGAACCTGGACTGCTGAGTTTTCTTTCCCAGGGAAAATGGAAAAAGGATGTGCCCAGGGGCCCCTGGCCCTGACTGCAAAAAATCCTTATATCGATGGATACACCCCACACCGAAGTTGTCCCCACCTCAAACTTGTGCTGCCCTGAGAGACCCAAGGGAGCCCTACAAACTGACATCAGGAACCTGGACTGCTGAGTTTTCTTTCCCAGGGAAAATGGAAAAAGGATGTGACCAGGGGCCCCTGCCCCTGACTGCAAAAAATCTTTATATCGAAGGATACACCCCACACCGAAGTTGTCCCCACCTCAAACTTGTGCTGCCCTAATACACCCAAGGGAGCCCTACAAACTGACATCAGGAACCTGGACTGCTGAGTTTTCTTTCCCAGGGAAAATGGAAAAAGGATGTGCCCAGGGGCCCGTGGCCCTGGACAGGAACCTCACTACAAGAAATCCTTATATCGAAGGATGGACCCCACACCGAAGTTGTCCCCACCTCAAACTTGTGCTGCCCTGATAGACCCAAGGGAGCCCTACAAACTGACATCAGGAACCTGGACTGCTGAGTTTTCTTTCCCAGGGAAAAAGGAAAAAGGATGTGCACAGGGGCCCCTGGCCCTGGACAGGTACCTCACTACAAAAAATCCTTATATCGAAGGATGGACCGCACACCGAAGTTCTCCCCATCTCAAACTTGTGCTGCCCTGATACACCCAAGGGAGCCCTACAAACTGACATCAGGAACCTGGACTGCTGAGTTTTCTTTCCCAGGGAAAATGGAAAAAGGATGTGCACAGGGGCCCCTGGCCCTGGACAGGTACCTCACTACAAGAAATCCTTATACCGAAGGATGGACCCCACACAAAAGTTGTTGCAACCTCAAACTTGTGCTGCCCTGATAGACCCAAGGGAGCCCTACAAACTGACATCAGGAACCTGGACTGCTGAGTTTTCTTTCCCAGGGAAAATGGAAAAAGGATGTGCCCAGGGGCCCCTGGCCCTGACTGCAAAAAATCCTTATATCGAAGGATGGACCCCACACCAAAGTTGTCCCCACCTCAAACTTGTGCTGCCCTGATACACCCAAGGGAGCTCTACAAACTGACATCAGGAACCTGGACTGCTGAGTTTTCTTTCCCAGGGAAAATGGAAAAAGGATGTGCCCAGGGGCCCCTGGACCTGACTGCAAAGAATCCTTATATCGAAGGATGGACCCCACACCGAAGTTGTCCCCACCTCAAACTTGTGCTGCCCTGATAGACCCAAGGGAGCCCTACAAACTGACATCAGGAACCTGGACTGCTGAGTTTTCTTTCCCAGGGAAAATGGCCAATGGATGTTCCCAGGGGCCCCTGGACCTTGGCAGGGCCCTGACTGCAAAGAATCCTTATATCGAAAGATGGACCCCACACCGATGTTGTCCCCACCTCAAACTTGTGCTGCCCTGATACACCCAAGGGAGCCCTACAAACTGACATCAGGAACCTGGACTGCTGAGTTTTCTTTCCCAGGGAAAATGGAAAAAGGATGTGCCCAGGGGCCCCTGGCCCTGGACAGGTACCTCACTACAAAAAATCCTTATATCGAAGGATGGACCCCACACCGAAGTTGTCCCCATCTCAAACTTGTGCTGCCCTGATAGACCCAAGGGAGCCCTACAAACTGACATCAGGAACCTGGACTGCTGAGTTTTCTTTCCCAGGGAAAATGGAAAAAGGATGTGCCCAGGGGCCCCTGGCCCTGACTGCAAAAATCCTTATATCAAAGGATGGACCCCACACCAAAGTTGTCCCCACCTCAAACTTGTGCTGCCCTGATAGACCCAAGGGAGCCCTACAAACTGACATCAGGAACCTGGACTGCTGAGTTTTCTTTCCCAGGGAAAATGGAAAAAGGATGTGCCCAGGGGCCCCTGGCCCTGGACAGGGAACTCACTACAAAAAATCATTATATTGAAGGATGGACCCCACACCGAAGTTGTCCCCATCTCAAACTTGTGCTGCCCTGATCGACCCAAGGGAGCCCTACAAACTGACATCAGGAACCTGGACTGCTGAGTTTTCTTTCCCAGGGAAAATGGAAAAAGGATGTGCACAGGGGCCCCTGGCCCTGACTGCAAAAAATCTTTATATCGAAGGATGCACCCAACACCGAAGTTGTCCCCACCTCAAACTTGTGCTGCCCTGATAGACCCAAGGGAGCCCTACAAACTGACATCAGGAACCTGGACTGCTGAGTTTTCTTTCCCAGGGAAAATGGATAAAGGATGTGCCCAGGGGCCCCTGGCACTGGACCGGGACCTCACTACAAGAAATCCTTATATCAAAGGATGGACCCCACACCGAAGTTGTCCCCACCTCATACTTCTGCTATCCTGATAGACCCAAGGGAGCCCTACAAACTGACATCAGGAACCTGGACTGCTGAGTTTTCTTTCCCAGGGAAAATGGAAAAAGGATGTGCCCAGGGGCCCCTGGCCCTGACTGCAAAAAATCTTTATATCGAAGGATGCACCCCACACCGAAGTTGTCCCCACCTCAAACTTGTGCTGCCCTGATAGACCCAAGGGAGCCCTACAAACTGACATCAGGAACCTGGACTGCTGAGTTTTCTTTCCCAGGAAAAATGGAAAAAGGATGTGCACAGGGGCCCCTGGCCCTGGACAGGGACCTCACTGCAAAGAATCCTTATATCGAAGGATGGACCCCACACCGAAGTTGTCCCCACCTCATACTTCTGCTATCCTGATAGACCCAAGGGAGCCCTACAAACTGACATCAGGAACCTGGACTGCTGAGTTTTCTTTCCCAGGGAAAATGGAAAAAGGATGTGCCCAGGGGCCCCTGGCCCTGACTGCAAAAAATCTTTATATCGAAGGATGCACCCCACACCGAAGTTGTCCCCACCTCAAACTTGTGCTGCCCTGATAGACCCAAGGGAGCCCTACAAACTGACATCAGGAACCTGGACTGCTGAGTTTTCTTTCCCAGGAAAAATGGAAAAAGGATGTGCACAGGGGCCCCTGGCCCTGGACAGGGACCTCACTGTAAAGAATCCTTATATCGAAGGATGGACCCCACACCGAAGTTGTCCCCACCTCAAACTTGTGCTGCCCTGATAGACCCAAGGGAGCCCTACAAACTGACATCAGGAACCTGGACTGCTGAGTTTTCTTTCCCAGGGAAAATGGAAAAAGGATGTGCCCAGGGGCCCCTGCCTCTGACTGCAAAAAATCTTTATATCGTAGGATACACCCCACACCGAAGTTGTCCCCACCTCAAACTTGTGCTGCCCTGATACACCCAAGGGAGCCCTACAAACTGACATCAGGAACCTGGACTGCTGAGTTTTCTTTCCCAGGGAAAATGGAAAAAGAATGTGCCCAGGGGCCCGTGGCCCTGGACAGGAACCTCAATACAAGAAATCCTTATATCGAAGGATGGACCCCACACCGAAGTTGTCCCCACCTCAAACTTGTGCTGCCCTGATACACCCAAGGGAGCCCTACAAACTTACATCAGGAACCTGGACTGCTGAGTTTTCTTTCCCAGGGAAAATGGAAAAAGGATGTGCCCAGGGGCCCCTGGCCCTGGACAGGGACCTCACTACAAGAAATCCTTATATCAAAGGATGGACCCCACACAAAAGTTGTTGCAACCTCAAACTTGTGCTGCCCTGATAGACCCAAGGGAGCCCTACAAACTGACATCAGGAACCTGGACTGCTGAGTTTTCTTTCCCAGGGAAAATGGAAAAAGGATGTGCCCAGGGGCCCCTGGCCCTGACTGCAAAAAATCCTTATATCGAAGGATGGACCCCACACCGAAGTTGTCCCCACCTCAAACTTGTGCTGCCCTGATAGACCCAAGGGAGCTCTACAAACTGACATCAGGAACCTGGACTGCTGAGTTTTCTTTCCCAGGGAAAATGGAAAAAGGATGTGCCCAGGGGCCCCTGGACCTGACTGCAAAGAATCCTTATATCGAAGGATGGACCCCACACCGAAGTTGTCCCCACCTCAAACTTGTGCTGCCCTGATAGACCCAAGGGAGCCCTACAAACTGACATCAGGAACCTGGACTGCTGAGTTTTCTTTCCCAGGGAAAATGGAAAAAGGATGTGCTCAGGGGCCCCTGGCCCTGGACAGGGACCTCACTGCAAAAAATCATTATATAGAAGGATGGACCCCACACCGAAGTTGTCCCCATCTCAAACTTGTGCTGCCCTGATAGACCCAAGGGAGCCCTACAAACTGACATCAGGAACCTGGACTGCTGAGTTTTCTTTCCCAGGGAAAATGGAAAAAGTATGTGCCCAGGGGCCCCTGGCCCTGACTGCAAAAAATCTTTATATCGAAGAATACACCCCACACCGAAGTTGTCCCCACCTCAAACTTGTGCTGCCCTGATAGACCCAAGGGAGCCCTACAAACTGACATCAGGAACCTGGACTGCTGAGTTTTCTTTCCCAGGGAAAATGGAAAAAGGATGTGCCCAGGGGCCCCTGGCCCTGGACAGGGACCTCACTACAAAAAATACTTATACCGAAGGATGGACCCCACACAAAAGTTGTTGCAACCTCAAACTTGTGCTGCCCTGATAGACCCAAGGGAGCCCTACAAACTGACATCAGGAACCTGGACTGCTGAGTTTTCTTTCCCAGGGAAAATGGAAAAAGGATGTGCACAGGGGCCCCTGCCCCTGACTGCAAAAAATCTTTATATCGAAGGATACACCCCACACCGAAGTTGTCCCCACCTCAAACTTGTGCTGCCCTGATACACCCAAGGGAGCCCTACAAACTGACATCAGGAACCTGGACTGCTGAGTTTTCTTTCCCAGGGAAAATGGAAAAAGGATGTGCCCAGGGGCCCGTGGCCCTGGACAGGAACCTCACTACAAGAAATCCTTATATCGAAGGATGGACCCCACACCGAAGTTGTCCCCACCTCAAACTTGTGCTGCCCTGATAGACCCAAGGGAGCCCTACAAACTGACATCAGGAACCTGGACTGCTGAGTTTTCTTTCCCAGGGAAAATGGATAAAGGATGTGCCCAGGGGCCCCTGGCGCTGGACCGGGACCTCACTACAAGAAATCCTTATATCAAAGGATGGACCCCACACCGAAGTTGTCCCCACCTCAAACTTGTGCTGCCCTGATAGACCCAAGGGATCCCTACAAACTGACATCAGGAACCTGGACTGCTGAGTTTTCTTTCCCAGGGAAAATGGAAAAAGGATGTGCCCAGGGGCCCCTGGCCCTGGACAGGTACCTCACTACAAGAAATCCTTATACCGAAGGATGGACCCCACACAAAAGTTGTTGCAACCTCAAACTTGTGCTGCCCTGATAGACCCAAGGGAGCCCTACAAACTGACATCAGGAACCTGGACTGCTGAGTTTTCTTTCCCAGGGAAAATGGAAAAAGGATGTGCCCAGGGGCCCCTGGCCCTTGACAGGGACCTTACTACAAAAAATCCTTATACCGAAGGATGGACCCCACACAAAAGTTGTTGCAACCTCAAACTTGTGCTCCCCTGATAGACCCAAGGGAGCCCTACAAACTGACATCAGGAACCTGGACTGCTGAGTTTTCTTTCCCAGGGAAAATGGAAAAAGGATGTGCACAGGGGCCCCTGACTGCAAAAAATCTTTATATCGAAGGATACACCCCACACCGAAGTTGTCCCCACCTCAAACTTGTGCTGCCCTGATAGACCCAAGGGAGCCCTACAAACTGACATCAGGAACCTGGACTGCTGAGTTTTCTTTCCCAGGGAAAATGGAAAAAGGATGTGCCCAGGGGCCCCTGGCCCTGGACAGGGACCTCACTACAAGAAATACTTATACCGAAGGATGGACCCCACACAAAACTTGTTGCAACCTCAAACTTGTGCTGCCCTGATAGACCCAAGGGAGCCCTACAAACTGACATCAGGAACCTGGACTGCTGAGTTTTCTTTCCCAGGGAAAATGGAAAAAGGATGTGCCCAGGGGCCCCTGGCCCTTGACAGGGACCTCACTACAAAAAATCCTTATACCGAAGGATGGACCCCACACAAAAGTTGTTGCAACCTCAAACTTGTGCTCCCCTGATAGACCCAAGGGAGCCCTACAAACTGACATCAGGAACCTGGACTGCTGAGTTTTCTTTCCCAGGGAAAATGGAAAAAGGATGTGCACAGGGGCCCCTGACTGCAAAAAATCTTTATATCGAAGGATACACCCCACACCGAAGTTGTCCCCACCTCAAACTTGTGCTGCCCTGATACACCCAAGGGAGCCCTACAAACTGACATCAGGAACCTGGACTGCTGAGTTTTCTTTCCCAGGGAAAATGGAAAAAGGATGTGCCCAGGGGCCCGTGGCCCTGGACAGGAACCTCACTACAAGAAATTCTTATATCGAAGGATGGACCCCACACCGAAGTTGTTGCAACCTCAAACTTGTGCTGCCCTGATAGACCCAAGGGAGCCCTACAAACTGACATCAGGAACCTGGACTGCTGAGTTTTCTTTCCCAGGGAAAATGGAAAAAGGATGTGCCCAGGGGCCCCTGGCCCTGGACAGGGACCTCACTACAAGAAATCCTTATACCGAAGGATGGACCCCACACCGAAGTTGTCCCCACCTCGAACTTGTGCTGCCCTGATAGACCCATGGGAGCCCTACAAACTGACATCAGGAACCTGGACTGCTGAGTTTTCTTTCCCAGGGAAAATGGAATAAGGATGTGCCCAGGGGCCCCTGCCCCTGACTGCAATAAATCTTTATATCGAAGGATGGACCCCACACCGAAGTTGTCCCCACCTCAAACTTGTGCTGCCCTGATAGACCCAAGGGAGCCCTACAAACTGACATCAGGAACCTGGACTGCTGAGTTTTCTTTCCCAGGGAAAATGGAAAAAGGATGTGCCCAGGGGCCCCTGGCCCTGGACAGGGACCTCACTGCAAAAAATCCTTATATCGAAGGATGGAACCCACACCGAAGTTGTCCCCACCTCAAACTTGTGCTGCCCTGATAGACCCAAGGGAGCCCTACAAACTGACATCAGGAACCTGGACTGCTGAGTTTTCTTTCCCAGGGAAAATGGAAAAAGGATGTGCCCAGGGGCCCCTGCCCCTGACTGCAAAAAATCTTTATATCGAAGGATGCACCCCACACCGAAGTTGTCCCCACCTCAAACTTGTGCTGCCCTGATAGACCCAAGGGAGCCCTACAAACTGACATCAGGAACCTGGACTGCTGAGTTTTCTTTCCCAGGGAAAATGGATAAAGGATGTGCACAGGGGCCCCTGGCGCTGGACCGGGACCTCACTACAAGAAATCCTTATATCAAAGGATGGACCCCACACCGAAGTTGTCCCCACCTCAAATTTGTGCTGCCCGGATACACCCAAGGGAGCCCTACAAACTGACATCAGGAACCTGGACAGCTGAGTTTTCTTTCTCAGGGAAAATGGAAAAAGGATGTGCCCAGGGGCCCCTGGCCCTGACTGCAAAAAATCTTTATATCGAAGGATGCACCCCACACCGAAGTTGTCCCCACCTCAAACTTGTGCTGCCCTGATAGACCCAAGGGAGCCCTACAAACTGACATCAGGAACCTGGACTGCTGAGTTTTCTTTCCCAGGGAAAATGGAAAAAGGATGTGCCCAGGGGCCCCTGGCCCTTGGCAAAAACCTCACTACAAGAAATCCTTATATCGAAGGATGGACCCCACACCGAAGTTGTCCCCACCTCAAACTTGTGCTGCCCTGATAGACCCAAGGGAGCCCTACAAACTGACATCAGGAACCTGGACTGCTGAGTTTTCTTTCCCAGGGAAAATGGAAAAAGGATGTGCACAGGGGCCCCTGGCCCTGACGGCAAATAATCCTTATATCGAAGGATGGACCCCACACCGAAATTGTCCCCACCTCAAACTTGTGCTGCCCTGATAGACCCAAGGGAGCCCTACAAACTGACATCAGGAACCTGGACTGCTGAGTTTTCTTTCCCAGGGAAAATGGAAAAAGGATGTGCCCAGGGGCCCCTGCCCCTGACTGCAATAAATCTTTATATCGAAGGATGGACCCCACACCGAAGTTGTCCCCACCTCAAACTTGTGCTGCCCTGATAGACCCAAGGGAGCCCTACAAACTGACATCAGGAACCTGGACTGCTGAGTTTTCTTTCCCAGGGAAAATGGAAAAAGGATGTGCCCAGGGGCCCCTGGACTTGGCTGGGCCCTGACTGCAAAAAATCCTTATATCGAAGGATGGAACCCACACCGAAGTTGTCCCCATCTCAAACTTGTGCTGCCCTGATAGACCCAAGGGAGCGCTACAAACTGACATCAGGAACCTGGACTGCTGAGTTTTCTTTCCCAGGGAAAATGGCCAAAGGATGTGCCCGGGGGCCCCTGGCCCTGACTGCAAAGAATCCTTATATCGAAGGACGGACCCCACAACGAAGTTGTCCCCACCTGAAACTTGTGCTGCCCTGATACACCCAAGGGAGCCCTACAAACTGACATCAGGAACCTGGACTGCTGAGTTTTCTTTCCCAGGGAAAATGGAAAAAGGATGTGCACAGGGGCCCCTGGCCCTGACTGCAAAAAATCTTTATATCGAAGGATGCACCCCACACCGAAGTTGTCCCCACCTCAAACTTGTGCTGCCCTGATAGACCCAAGGGAGCCCTACAAACTGACATCAGGAACCTGGACTGCTGAGTTTTCTTTCCCAGGGAAAATGGAAAAAGGATGTGCCCAGGGGCCCGTGACCCCGGGCAAAAACCTCACTACAAGAAATCCTTATATCGAAGGATGGACCCCACACCGAAGTTGTCCCCACCTCAAACTTGTGCTGCCCTGATAGACCCAAGGGGGCCCTACAAACTGACATCAGGAACCTGGACTGCTGAGTTTTCTTTCCCAGGGAAAATGGAAAAAGGATGTGCCCAGGGGCCCCTGGCCCTGACTGCAAAAAATCCTTATATCGAAGGATGGACCTCACACCGAAATTGTCCCCACCTCAATCTTGTGCTGCCCTGATAGACCCAAGGGAGCCCTACAAACTGACATCAGGAACCTGGACTGCTGAGTTTTCTTTCCCAGGGAAAATGGAAAAAGGATGTGCCCAGCGGCCCCTGGCCCTGGACAGGGACCTCACTACAAAAAATCCTTATATCGAAGGATGGACCCCACACCGAAGTTGTCCCCACCTCAAACTTGTGCTACCCTGATAGACCCAAGGGAGCCCTACAAACTGACATGAGGAACCTGGACTGCTGAGTTTTCTTTCCCAGGGAAAATGGAAAAAGGATGTGCCCAGGGGCCCCTGGCCCTTGGCAGGGACCTCACTACAAGAAATCATTATATCGAAGGATGGACCCCACACCGAAGTTGTCCCCACCTCAAACTTGTGCTGCCCTGATAGACCCAAGGGAGCCCTACAAACTGACATCAGGAACCTGGACTGCTGAGTTTTCTTTCCCAGGGAAAATGGAAAAAGATTGTGCACAGGGGCCCCTGGCGCTGGACCGGGACCTCACTACAAAAAATCCTTATATCGAAGGATGGACCCCACACCGAAGTTGTCCCCACCTCAAACTTGTGCTGCCCTGATAGACCCAAGGGAGCCCTACAAACTGACATCAGGAACCTGGACTGCTGAGTTTTCTTTCCCAGGGAAAATGGAAAAAGGATGTGCACAGGGACCCCTGGCCCTGGGCTGGAGCCTGACTGCAAAGAATCCTTATATCGAAGGATGGACCCCACACCGAAGTTGTCCCCACCTCAAACTTGTGCTGCCCTGATAGAACCAAGGGAGCCCTACAAAGTGACATCAGGAACCTGGACTGCTGAGTTTTCTTTCCCAGGGAAAATGGAAAAAGGATGTGCCCAGGGGCCCCTAGCGCTGGACCGGGACCTCACTACACGGAATCCTTATATCAAAGGATGGACCCCACACCGAAGTTGTCCCCACCTCATACTTGTGCTATCCTGATAGACCCAAGGGAGCCCTACAAACTGACATCAGGAACCTGGACTGCTGAGTTTTCTTTCCCAGGGAAAATGGAAAAAGGATGTGCCCAGGGGCCCCTGGCCCTGACTGCAAAAACTCCTTATATCGAAGGATGGACGCCACACCAAAGTTGCCCCCACCTCAAACTTGTACTGCCCTGAGAGACCAAAGGGAGCCCTACAAACTGACATCAGGAACCTGGACTGCTGAGTTTTCTTTCCCTAGGAAAATGGAAAAAGGATGTGCCCAGGGGCCCCTGGCCCTGGACCTCACTACAAAAAATCCTTATATCGAAGGATGGACCCCACACCGATGTTGTCCCCACCTCATACTTGTCCTACCCTGATAGACCCAAGGGAGCCCTACAAACTGACATCAGGAACCTGGACTGCTGAGTTTTCTTTCCCAGGGAAAATGGAAAAAGGATGTGCCCAGGGTCCCCTGGCCCTGACTGCAAAAAATCCTTATATCGAAGGATGCACCCCACACTGAAGTTGTCCCCACCTCAAACTTGTACTGCCCTGATAGACCCAAGGGAGCCCTACAAACTGACATCAGGAACCTGGACTGCTGAGTTTTCTTTCCCAGGGAAAATGGAAAAAGGATGTGCCCAGGGGCCCCTGGCCCTGGGCTGGGCCTCACTGCAAAAAATCCTTATATCGAAGGATGGACCCCACACCGAAGTTGTCCCCACCTCAAACTTGTGCTGCCCTGATAGACCCAAGGGAGCCCTACAAACTGACATCAGGAACCTGGACTGCTGAGTTTTCTTTCCCAGGGAAAATGGAAAAAGGATGTGCCCAGGGGCCCCTGGCCCTGACTGCAAAAAATCCTTATATCGAAGGATGGAACTCACACCGAAATTGTCCCCACCTCAAACTTGTGCTGCCCTGATAGACCCAAGGGAGCCCTACAAACTGACATCAGGAACCTGGACTGCTGAGTTTTCTTTCCCAGGGAAAATGGAAAAAGGATGTGCCCAGCGGCCCCTGGCCCTTGGCAGGGACCTCACTACAAAAAATCCTTATATCGAAGGATGGACCCCACACCGAAGTTGTCCCCACCTCAAACTTGTGCTACCCTGATACACCCAAGGGAGCCCTAAAAACTGACATCAGGAACCTGGACTGCTGAGTTTTCTTTCCCAGGGAAAATGGAAAAAGGATGTGCCCAGGGGCCCCTGGCCCTTGGCAGGGACCTCACTACAAGAAATCCTTATATCGAAGGATGGACCCCACACCGAAGTTGTCCCCACCTCAAACTTGTGCTGCCCTGATAGACCCAAGGGAGCCCTACAAACTGACATCAGGAACCTGGACTGCTGAGTTTTCTTTCCCAGGGAAAATGGAAAAAGGATGTGCCCAGGGGCCCCTGGCCCTGGACTGTCCCTCACTGCAAAAAATCCTTATATCGAAGGATGGACCCCACACCGAAGTTGTCCCCACCTCAAACTTGTGCTGCCCTGATAGACCCAAGGGGGCCCTACAAACTGTCATCAGGAACCTGGACTGCTGAGTTTTCTTTCCCAGGGAAAATGGAAAAAGGATGTGCCCAGCGGCCCCTGGCCCTGACTGCAAAAAATCCTTATATCGAAGGATGGACGCCACACCGAAGTTGTCCCCACGTCTAACTTGTGCTGCCCTAATACACCCAAGGGAGCCCTACAAACTGACATCAGGAACCTGGACTGCTGAGTTTTCTTTCCCAGGGAAAATGGAAAAAGGATGTGCCCAGGGGCCCCTAGCGCTGGACCGGGTCCTCACTACACGAAATCCTTATATCAAAGGATGGACCCCACACCGAAGTTGTCCCCACCTCATACTTGTGCTATCCTGATAGACCCAAGGGAGCCCTACAAACTGACATCAGGAACCTGGACTGCTGAGTTTTCTTACCCAGGGAAAATGGAAAAAGGATGTGCCCAGGGGCCCCTGGCCCTGACTGCAAAAACTCCTTATATCGAAGGATGGACGCCACACCAGAGTTGCCCCCACCTCAAACTTGTACTGCCCTGATAGACCCAAGGGAGCCCTACAAACTGACATCAGGAACCTGGACTGCTGAGTTTTCTTTCCCAGGGAAAATGGAAAAAGGATGTGCCCAGGGTCCCCTGGCCCTGGACCTCACTACAAAAAATCCTTATATCGAAGGATGGACCCCACACCGATGTTGTCCCCACCTCATACTTGTCCTACCCTGATAGACCCAAGGGAGCCCTACAAACTGACATCAGGAACCGGGACTGCTGAGTTTTCTTTCCCAGGGAAAATGGAAAAAGGATGTGCCCAGGGGCCCCTGGCCCTGACTGCAAAAAATCCTTATATCGAAGGATGCACCCCACACTGAAGTTGTCCCCACCTCAAACTTGTACTGCCCTGATAGACCCAAGGGAGCCCTACAAACTGACATCAGGAACCTGGACTGCTGAGTTTTCTTTCCCAGGGAAAATGGAAAAAGGATGTGCCCAGGGGCCCCTGGCCCTGGGCTGGGCCTCACTGCAAAAAATCCTTATATCGAAGGATGGACCCCACACCGAAGTTGTCCCCACCTCAAACTTGTGCTGCCCTGATAGACCCAAGGGAGCCCTACAAACTGACATCAGGAACCTGGACTGCTGAGTTTTCTTTCCCAGGGAAAATGGAAAAAGGATGTGCCATGGGGCCCCTGGCCCTGACTGCAAAAAATCCTTATATCGAAGGATGGACCTCACACCGAAATTGTCCCCACCTCAATCTTGTGCTGCCCTGATAGACCCAAGGGAGCCCTACAAACTGACATCAGGAACCTGGACTGCTGAGTTTTCTTTCCCAGGGAAAATGGAAAAAGGATGTGCCCAGCGGCCCCTGGCCCTGGACAGGGACCTCACTACAAAAAATCCTTATATCGAAGGATGGACCCCACACCGAAGTTGTCCCCACCTCAAACTTGTGCTACCCTGATACACCCAAGGGAGCCCTAAAAACTGACATCAGGAACCTGGACTGCTGAGTTTTCTTTCCCAGGGAAAATGGAAAAAGGATGTGCCCAGGGGCCCCTGGCCCTTGGCAGGGACCTCACTACAAGAAATCCTTATATCGAAGGACGGACCCCACACCGAAGTTGTCCCCACCTCAAACTTGTGCTGCCCTGATAGACCCAAGGGAGCCCTACAAACTGACATCAGGAACCTGGACTGCTGAGTTTTCTTTCCCAGGGAAAATGGAAAAAGGATGTGCCCAGGGGCCCCTGGCCCTGGACTGTGGCCTCACCGCAAAAAATCCTTATATCGAAGGATGGACCCCACACCGAAGTTGTCCCCACCTCAAACTTGTGCTGCCCTGATAGACCCAAGGGGGCCCTACAAACTGACATCAGGAACCTGGACTGCTGAGTTTTCTTTCCCAGGGAAAATGGAAAAAGGATGTGCCCAGCGGCCCCTGGCCCTTGGCAGGGGCCTCACTACAAAAATCCTTATATCGAAGGATGGACCCCACACCGAAGTTGTCCCCACCTCAAACTTGTGCTGCCCTGATAGACCCAAGGGAGCCCTACAAACTGACATCAGGAACCTGGACTGCTGAGTTTTCTTTCCCAGGGAAAATGGATAAAGGATGTGCACAGGGGCCCCTGGCGCTGGACCGGGACCTCACTACAAAAAATCCTTATATCGAAGGATGGACCCCAGACCGAAGTTGTCCCCACCTCAAACTTGTGCTGCCCTGATACACCCAAGGGAGCCCTACAAACTGACATCAGAAACCTGGACTGCTGAGTTTTCTTTCCCAGGGAAAATGGAAAAAGGATGTGCACAGGGACCCCTGGCCCTGGGCTGGGGCCTGACTGCAAAGAATCCTTATATCGAAGGATGGACCCCACACCGAAGTTGTCCCCACCTCAAACTTGTGCTGCCCTGATAGAACCAAGGGAGCCCTACAAACTGACATCAGGAACCTGGACTGCTGAGTTTTCTTTCCCAGGGAAAATGGAAAAAGGATGTGCACAGGGGCCCCTGGCCCTGACTGCAAAAAATCTTTATATCGAAGGATACACCCCACACCGAAGTTGTCCCCAACTCAAACTTGTGCTGGCCTGATAGACCCAAGGGAGCCCTACAAACTGACATCAGGAACCTGGACTGCTGAGTTTTCTTTCCCAGGGAAAATGGAAAAAGGATGTGCCCAGGGTCCCGTGGCCTTGGGCAAAAACCTCACTACAAGAAATCCTTATATCGAAGGATGGATCCCACACCGAAGTTGTCCCCACCTCAAACTTGTGCTTCCCTGATAGACCCAAGGGAGCCCTACAAACTGACATCAGGAACCTGGACTGCTGAGTTTTCTTTCCCAGGGAAAATGGAAAAAGGATGTGCACAGGGGCCACTGGCCCTGGGCTGGGACCTGACTGCAAAGAATCCTTATATCGAAGGATGGACCCCACACCGAAGTTGTCCCCACCTCAAACTTGTGCTGCCCTGATAGACCCAAGGGAGCCCTACAAACTGACATCAGGAACCGGGACTGCTGAGTTTTCTTTCCCAGGGAAAATGGAAAAAGGATGTGCCCAGGGGCCCCTGGCCCTGATTGCAAAAAATCTTTATATCGAAGGACACACCCCACACCGAAGTTTTCCCCACCTCAAACTTGTACTGCCCTGATAGACCCAAGGGAGCCCTACAAACTGACATCAGGAACCTGGACTGCTGAGTTTTCTTTCCCAGGGAAAATGGAAAAAGGATGTGCCATGGGGCCCCTGGCCCTGACTGCAAAAAATCCTTATATCGAAGGATGGACCTCACACCGAAATTGTCCCCACCTCAATCTTGTGCTGCCCTGATAGACCCAAGGGAGCCCTACAAACTGACATCAGGAACCTGGACTGCTGAGTTTTCTTTCCCAGGGAAAATGGAAAAAGGATGTGCCCAGGGGCCCCTGGCCCTGGATTGTCCCTCACTGCAAAAAATCCTTATATCGAAGGATGGACCCCACACCGAAGTTGTCCCCACCTCAAACTTGTGCTGCCCTGATAGACCCAAGGGGGCCCTACAAACTGACATCAGGAACCTGGACTGCTGAGTTTTCTTTCCCAGGGAAAATGGAAAAAGGATGTGCCCAGCGGCCCCTGGCCCTGACTGCAAAAAATCCTTATATCGAAGGATGGACGCCACACCGAAGTTGTCCCCACGTCTAACTTGTGCTGCCCTAATACACCCAAGGGAGCCCTACAAACTGACATCAGGAACCTGGACTGCTGAGTTTTCTTTCCCAGGGAAAATGGAAAAAGGATGTGCCCAGGGGCCCCTAGCGCTGGACCGGGTCCTCACTACACGAAATCCTTATATCAAAGGATGGACCCCACACCGAAGTTGTCCCCACCTCATACTTGTGCTATCCTGATAGACCCAAGGGAGCCCTACAAACTGACATCAGGAACCTGGACTGCTGAGTTTTCTTTCCCAGGGAAAATGGAAAAAGGATGTGCCCAGGGGCCCCTGGCCCTGACTGCAAAAACTCCTTATATCGAAGGATGGATGCCACACCAGAGTTGCCCCCACCTCAAACTTGTACTGCCCTGATAGACCCAAGGGAGCCCTACAAACTGACATCAGGAACCTGGACTGCTGAGTTTTCTTTCCCTAGGAAAATGGAAAAAGGATGTGCCCAGGGGCCCCTGGCCCTGGACCTCACTACAAAAAATCCTTATATCGAAGGATGGACCCCACACCGATGTTGTCCCCACCTCATACTTGTCCTACCCTGATAGACCCAAGGGAGCCCTACAAACTGACATCAGGAACCGGGACTGCTGAGTTTTCTTTCCCAGGGAAAATGGAAAAAGGATGTGCCCAGGGGCCCCTGGCCCTGACTGCAAAAAATCCTTATATCGAAGGATGCACCCCACACTGAAGTTGTCCCCACCTCAAACTTGTACTGCCCTGATAGACCCAAGGGAGCCCTACAAACTGACATCAGGAACCTGGACTGCTGAGTTTTCTTTCCCAGGGAAAATGGAAAAAGGATGTGCCCAGGGGCCCCTGGCCCTGGGCTGGGCCTCACTGCAAAAAATCCTTATATCGAAGGATGGACCCCACACCGAAGTTGTCCCCACCTCAAACTTGTGCTGCCCTGATAGACCCAAGGGAGCCCTACAAACTGACATCAGGAACCTGGACTGCTGAGTTTTCTTTCCCAGGGAAAATGGAAAAAGGATGTGCCATGGGGCCCCTGGCCCTGACTGCAAAAAATCCTTATATCGAAGGATGGACCTCACACCGAAATTGTCCCCACCTCAATCTTGTGCTGCCCTGATAGACCCAAGGGAGCCCTACAAACTGACATCAGGAACCTGGACTGCTGAGTTTTCTTTCCCAGGGAAAATGGAAAAAGGATGTGCCCAGCGGCCCCTGGCCCTGGACAGGGACCTCATTACAAAAAATCCTTATATCGAAGGATGGACCCCACACCGAAGTTGTCCCCACCTCAAACTTGTGCTACCCTGATACACCCAAGGGAGCCCTAAAAACTGACATCAGGAACCTGGACTGCTGAGTTTTCTTTCCCAGGGAAAATGGAAAAAGGATGTGCCAAGGGGCCCCTGGCCCTTGGCAGGGACCTCACTACAAGAAATCCTTATATCGAAGGATGGACCCCACACCGAAGTTGTCCCCACCTCAAACTTGTGCTGCCCTGATAGACCCAAGGGAGCCCTACAAACTGACATCAGGAACCTGGACTGCTGAGTTTTCTTTCCCAGGGAAAATGGAAAAAGGATGTGCCCAGGGGCCCCTGGCCCTGGACTGTGGCCTCACCGCAAAAAATCCTTATATCGAAGGATGGACCCCACACCGAAGTTGTCCCCACCTCAAACTTGTGCTGCCCTGATAGACCCAAAGGGGCCCTACAAACTGACATCAGGAACCTGGACTGCTGAGTTTTCTTTCCCAGGGAAAATGGAAAAAGGATGTGCCCAGCGGCCCCTGGCCCTTGGCAGGGGCCTCACTACAAAAATCCTTATATCGAAGGATGGACCCCACACCGAAGTTGTCCCCACCTCAAACTTGTGCTGCCCTGATAGACCCAAGGGAGCCCTACAAACTGACATCAGGAACCTGGACTGCTGAGTTTTCTTTCCCAGGGAAAATGGATAAAGGATGTGCACAGGGGCCCCTGGCGCTGGACCGGGACCTCACTACAAAAAATCCTTATATCGAAGGATGGACCCCAGACCGAAGTTGTCCCCACCTCAAACTTGTGCTGCCCTGATACACCCAAGGGAGCCCTACAAACTGACATCAGAAACCTGGACTGCTGAGTTTTCTTTCCCAGGGAAAATGGAAAAAGGATGTGCACAGGGACCCCTGGCCCTGGGCTGGGGCCTGACTGCAAAGAATCCTTATATCGAAGGATGGACCCCACACCGAAGTTGTCCCCACCTCAAACTTGTGCTGCCCTGATAGAACCAAGGGAGCCCTACAAACTGACATCAGGAACCTGGACTGCTGAGTTTTCTTTCCCAGGGAAAATGGAAAAAGGATGTGCACAGGGGCCCCTGGCCCTGACTGCAAAAAATCTTTATATCGAAGGATACACCCCACACCGAAGTTGTCCCCAACTCAAACTTGTGCTGGCCTGATAGACCCAAGGGAGCCCTACAAACTGACATCAGGAACCTGGACTGCTGAGTTTTCTTTCCCAGGGAAAATGGAAAAAGGATGTGCCCAGGGTCCCGTGGCCTTGGGCAAAAACCTCACTACAAGAAATCCTTATATCGAAGGATGGATCCCACACCGAAGTTGTCCCCACCTCAAACTTGTGCTTCCCTGATAGACCCAAGGGAGCCCTACAAACTGACATCAGGAACCTGGACTGCTGAGTTTTCTTTCCCAGGGAAAATGGAAAAAGGATGTGCACAGGGGCCACTGGCCCTGGGCTGGGACCTGACTGCAAAGAATCCTTATATCGAAGGATGGACCCCACACCGAAGTTGTCCCCACCTCAAACTTGTGCTGCCCTGATAGACCCAAGGGAGCCCTACAAACTGACATCAGGAACCGGGACTGCTGAGTTTTCTTTCCCAGGGAAAATGGAAAAAGGATGTGCCCAGGGGCCCCTGGCCCTGATTGCAAAAAATCTTTATATCGAAGGACACACCCCACACCGAAGTTTTCCCCACCTCAAACTTGTACTGCCCTGATAGACCCAAGGGAGCCCTACAAACTGACATCAGGAACCTGGACTGCTGAGTTTTCTTTCCCAGGGAAAATGGAAAAAGGATGTGCCATGGGGCCCCTGGCCCTGACTGCAAAAAATCCTTATATCGAAGGATGGACCTCACACCGAAATTGTCCCCACCTCAATCTTGTGCTGCCCTGATAGACCCAAGGGAGCCCTACAAACTGACATCAGGAACCTGGACTGCTGAGTTTTCTTTCCCAGGGAAAATGGAAAAAGGATGTGCCCAGGGGCCCCTGGCCCTGGATTGTCCCTCACTGCAAAAAATCCTTATATCGAAGGATGGACCCCACACCGAAGTTGTCCCCACCTCAAACTTGTGCTGCCCTGATAGACCCAAGGGGGCCCTACAAACTGACATCAGGAACCTGGACTGCTGAGTTTTCTTTCCCAGGGAAAATGGAAAAAGGATGTGCCCAGCGGCCCCTGGCCCTGACTGCAAAAAATCCTTATATCGAAGGATGGACGCCACACCGAAGTTGTCCCCACGTCTAACTTGTGCTGCCCTAATACACCCAAGGGAGCCCTACAAACTGACATCAGGAACCTGGACTGCTGAGTTTTCTTTCCCAGGGAAAATGGAAAAAGGATGTGCCCAGGGGCCCCTAGCGCTGGACCGGGTCCTCACTACACGAAATCCTTATATCAAAGGATGGACCCCACACCGAAGTTGTCCCCACCTCATACTTGTGCTATCCTGATAGACCCAAGGGAGCCCTACAAACTGACATCAGGAACCTGGACTGCTGAGTTTTCTTTCCCAGGGAAAATGGAAAAAGGATGTGCCCAGGGGCCCCTGGCCCTGACTGCAAAAACTCCTTATATCGAAGGATGGATGCCACACCAGAGTTGCCCCCACCTCAAACTTGTACTGCCCTGATAGACCCAAGGGAGCCCTACAAACTGACATCAGGAACCTGGACTGCTGAGTTTTCTTTCCCTAGGAAAATGGAAAAAGGATGTGCCCAGGGGCCCCTGGCCCTGGACCTCACTACAAAAAATCCTTATATCGAAGGATGGACCCCACACCGATGTTGTCCCCACCTCATACTTGTCCTACCCTGATAGACCCAAGGGAGCCCTACAAACTGACATCAGGAACCGGGACTGCTGAGTTTTCTTTCCCAGGGAAAATGGAAAAAGGATGTGCCCAGGGGCCCCTGGCCCTGACTGCAAAAAATCCTTATATCGAAGGATGCACCCCACACTGAAGTTGTCCCCACCTCAAACTTGTACTGCCCTGATAGACCCAAGGGAGCCCTACAAACTGACATCAGGAACCTGGACTGCTGAGTTTTCTTTCCCAGGGAAAATGGAAAAAGGATGTGCCCAGGGGCCCCTGGCCCTGGGCTGGGCCTCACTGCAAAAAATCCTTATATCGAAGGATGGACCCCACACCGAAGTTGTCCCCACCTCAAACTTGTGCTGCCCTGATAGACCCAAGGGAGCCCTACAAACTGACATCAGGAACCTGGACTGCTGAGTTTTCTTTCCCAGGGAAAATGGAAAAAGGATGTGCCATGGGGCCCCTGGCCCTGACTGCAAAAAATCCTTATATCGAAGGATGGACCTCACACCGAAATTGTCCCCACCTCAATCTTGTGCTGCCCTGATAGACCCAAGGGAGCCCTACAAACTGACATCAGGAACCTGGACTGCTGAGTTTTCTTTCCCAGGGAAAATGGAAAAAGGATGTGCCCAGCGGCCCCTGGCCCTGGACAGGGACCTCATTACAAAAAATCCTTATATCGAAGGATGGACCCCACACCGAAGTTGTCCCCACCTCAAACTTGTGCTACCCTGATACACCCAAGGGAGCCCTAAAAACTGACATCAGGAACCTGGACTGCTGAGTTTTCTTTCCCAGGGAAAATGGAAAAAGGATGTGCCAAGGGGCCCCTGGCCCTTGGCAGGGACCTCACTACAAGAAATCCTTATATCGAAGGATGGACCCCACACCGAAGTTGTCCCCACCTCAAACTTGTGCTGCCCTGATAGACCCAAGGGAGCCCTACAAACTGACATCAGGAACCTGGACTGCTGAGTTTTCTTTCCCAGGGAAAATGGAAAAAGGATGTGCCCAGGGGCCCCTGGCCCTGGACTGTGGCCTCACCGCAAAAAATCCTTATATCGAAGGATGGACCCCACACCGAAGTTGTCCCCACCTCAAACTTGTGCTGCCCTGATAGACCCAAAGGGGCCCTACAAACTGACATCAGGAACCTGGACTGCTGAGTTTTCTTTCCCAGGGAAAATGGAAAAAGGATGTGCCCAGCGGCCCCTGGCCCTTGGCAGGGGCCTCACTACAAAAATCCTTATATCGAAGGATGGACCCCACACCGAAGTTGTCCCCACCTCAAACTTGTGCTGCCCTGATAGACCCAAGGGAGCCCTACAAACTGACATCAGGAACCTGGACTGCTGAGTTTTCTTTCCCAGGGAAAATGGATAAAGGATGTGCACAGGGGCCCCTGGCGCTGGACCGGGACCTCACTACAAAAAATCCTTATATCGAAGGATGGACCCCAGACCGAAGTTGTCCCCACCTCAAACTTGTGCTGCCCTGATACACCCAAGGGAGCCCTACAAACTGACATCAGGAACCTGGACTGCTGAGTTTTCTTTCCCAGGGAAAATGGAAAAAGGATGTGCACAGGGGCCCCTGGCCCTGACTGCAAAAAATCTTTATATCGAAGGATACACCCCACACCGAAGTTGTCCCCACCTCAAACTTGTGCTGCCCTGATAGACCCAAGGGAGCCCTACAAACAGACATCAGGAACCTGGACTGCTGAGTTTTCTTTCCCAGGGAAAATGGAAAAAGGATGTGCCCAGGGTCCCGTGGCCTTGGGCAAAAACCTCACTACAAGAAATCCTTATATCGAAGGATGGATCCCACACAGAAGTTGTCCCCACCTCAAACTTGTGCTTCCCTGATAGACCCAAGGGAGCCCTACAAACTGACATCAGGAACCTGGACTGCTGAGTTTTCTTTCCCAGGGAAAATGGAAAAAGGATGTGCCCGGGGGCCCCTTGCCCTCACTGCAAAGAATCCTTATATCGAAGGACGGACCCCACACCAAAGTTTTCCCCCACCTCAAACTTGTGCTGCCCTGATAGACCCAAGGGAGCCCTACAAACTGACATCAGGAACCTGGACTGCTGAGTTTTCTTTCCCAGGGAAAATGGAAAAAGGATGTGCACAGCGGCCACTGGCCCTGGGCTGGGGCCTGACTGCAAAGAATCCTTATATCGAAGGATGGACCCCACACCGAAGTTGTCCCCACCTCAAACTTCTGCTGCCCTGATAGACCCAAGGGAGCCCTACAAACTGACATCAGGAACCGGGACTGCTGAGTTTTCTTTCCCAGGGAAAATGGAAAAAGGATGTGCCCAGGGGCCCCTGGCCCTGGACAGGGACCTCACTGCAAAGAATCCTTATATCGAAGGATGGACCCCACACCGAAGCTGTCCCCACCTCAAACTTGTGCTACCCTGATAGACCCAAGGGAGCCCTACAAACTGACATCAGGAACCTGGACTGCTGAGTTTTCTTTCCCAGGGAAAATGGAAAAAGGATGTGCCCAGGGGGCCCTGGCCCTGACTGCAAAAAATCCTTATATCGAAGGATGGACCCCACACCGAAGCTGTCCCCACCTCAAACTTGTGCTGCCCTGATAGACCCAAGGGAGCCCTACAAACTGACATCAGGAACCTGGACTGCTGAATTTTCTTTCCCAGGGAAAATGGAAAAAGGATGTGCCCAGGGGCCCCTGGCCCTGACTGCAAAAATTCCTTGTATTGAAGGATGGACCCCACACCGAAGCTGTCCCCACTTCAAACTTGTGCTGCCCTGATAGACCCAAGGGAGCCCTACAAACTGACATCAGGAACCTGGACTGCTGAGTTTTCTTTCCCAGGGAAAATGGAAAAAGGATGTGCCCAGGGGCCCCTGGCCCTGGGCCCCTGGCCCTGACTGCAAATAATCCTTATATCGAAGGATGGACCCCACACCGAAGTTGTCCCCACCTCAAACTTGTGCTACCCTGATAGACCCAAGGGAGCCCTACAAACTGACATCAGGAACCTGGACTGCTGAGTTTTCTTTCCCAGGGAAAATGGAAAAAGGATGTGCCCGGGGGCCCCAAGCCCTGGACAGGGACCTCACTACAAAAAATCCTTATATCGAAGGATGGACCCCACACCGAAGTTGTCCCCACCTCAAACTTGTGCTGCCCTGATAGACCCAAGGGAGCCCTACAAACTGACATCAGGAACCTGGACTGCTGAGTTTTCTTTCCCAGGGAAAATGGAAAAAGGATGTGCTCAGGGGCCCCTGGCCCTGACTGCAAAGAATCCTTATATCGAAGGATGGACCCCACACCGAAGTTGTCTCCACCTCTAACTTGTGCTGCCCTGATAGACCCAAGGGAGCCCTACAAACTGACATCAGGAACCTGGACTGCTGAGTTTTCTTTCCCAGGGAAAATGGAAAAAGGATGTGCTCAGGGGCCCCTGGCCCTGGACAGGGCCCTGACTGCAAAAAATCCTTATATCGAAGGATGGACCCCACACCGAAGTTGTCCCCATATCAAACTTGTGCTGCCCTGATAGACCCAAGGGAGCCCTACAAACTGACATCAGGAACCTGGACTGCTGAGTTTTCTTTCCCAGGGAAAATGGAAAAAGGATGTGCACAGGGGCCCCTGGCGCTGGACAGGGACCTCACTACAAAAAATCCTTATATCGAAGGATGGACCCCACACCGAAGTTGTCCCCACCTCAAACTTGTGCTGCCCTGATAGACCCAAGGGAGCCCTACAAACTGACATCAGGAACCTGGACTGCTGAGTTTTCTTTCCCAGGGAAAATGGAAAAAGGATGTGCCCAGGGGCCCGTGGCCCTGGGCAGGGGCCTCACTACAAGAAATCCTTATATTGAAGGATGGACCCCACACCGAAATTGTCCTCACCTCAAACTTGTGCTGCCCTGATAGACCCAAGGGAGCCCTACAAACTGACGTCAGGAACCTGGACTGCTGCGTTTTCTTTCCCAGGGAAAATGGAAAAAGGTTGTGCCCAGGGGCCCCTGGCCCTGGACAGGGCCCTCACTACAAAAAATCCTTATATCGAAGGACGGACCCCACACCGAAGTTGTTGCAACCTCAAACTTGTGCTACCCTGATAGACCCAAGGGAGCCCTACGAAGTGACATCAGGAACCTGGACTGCTGAGTTTTCTTTCCCAGGGAAAATGGAAAAAGGATGTGCCCAGGGGCCCCTGGCCCTGACTGCAAAAAATCCTTATATCGAAGGATGGACCCCACACCGAAGTTGTCCCCACCTCAAACTTGTGCTGCCCTGATAGACCCAAGGGAGCCCTACAAACTGACATCAGGAACCTGGACTGCTGAGTTTTCTTTCCCAGGGAAAATGGAAAAAGGATGTGCCCAGGGGCCCCTGGCCCTGACTGCAAAGAATCCTTATATCGAAGGATGGACCCCACACCGAAGTTGTCCCCACCTCAAACTTGTGCTACCCTGATAGACCCAAGGGAGCCCTACAAACTGACATCAGGAACCTGGACTGCTGAGTTTTCTTTCCCAGGGAAAATGGAAAAAGGATGTGCCCAGGGGCCCGTGGCCCTGGCCAGGGGCCTCACTACAAGAAATCCTTATATTGAAGGATGGACCCCACACCGAAGTTGTCCCCATATCAAACTTGTGCTGCCCTGATAGACCCAAGGGAGCCCTACAAACTGACATCAGGAACCTGGACTGCTGAGTTTTCTTTCCCAGGGAAAATGGAAAAAGGATGTGCACAGGGGCCCCTGGCGCTGGACAGGGACCTCACTACAAAAAATCCTTATATCGAAGGATGGACCCCACACCGAAGTTGTCCCCACCTCAAACTTGTGCTGCCCTGATAGACCCAAGGGAGCCCTACAAACTGACATCAGGAACCTGGACTGCTGAGTTTTCTTTCCCAGGGAAAATGGAAAAAGGATGTGCCCAGGGGCCCGTGGCCCTGGGCAGGGGCCTCACTACAAGAAATCCTTATATTGAAGGATGGACCCCACACCGAAATTGTCCTCACCTCAAACTTGTGCTGCCCTGATAGACCCAAGGGAGCCCTACAAACTGACGTCAGGAACCTGGACTGCTGCGTTTTCTTTCCCAGGGAAAATGGAAAAAGGTTGTGCCCAGGGGCCCCTGGCCCTGGACAGGGCCCTCACTACAAAAAATCCTTATATCGAAGGACGGACCCCACACCGAAGTTGTTGCAACCTCAAAATTGTGCTACCCTGATAGACCCAAGGGAGCCCTACAAAGTGACATCAGGAACCTGGACTGCTGAGTTTTCTTTCCCAGGGAAAATGGAAAAAGGATGTGCCCAGGGGCCCCTGGCCCTGACTGCAAAAAATCCTTATATCGAAGGATGGACCCCACACCGAAGTTGTCCCCACCTCAAACTTGTGCTGCCCTGATAGACCCAAGGGAGCCCTACAAACTGACATCAGGAACCTGGACTGCTGAGTTTTCTTTCCCAGGGAAAATGGAAAAAGGATGTGCCCAGGGGCCCCTGGCCCTGACTGCAAAGAATCCTTATATCGAAGGATGGACCCCACACCGAAGTTGTCCCCACCTCAAACTTGTGCTACCCTGATAGACCCAAGGGAGCCCTACAAACTGACATCAGGAACCTGGACTGCTGAGTTTTCTTTCCCAGGGAAAATGGAAAAAGGATGTGCCCAGGGGCCCCTGGCCCTGACTGCAAAGAATCCTTATATCGAAGGATGGACCCCACACCGAAGTTGTCCCCACCTCAAACTTGTGCTGCCCTGATAGACCCAAGGGAGCCCTACAAACTGACATCAGGAACCTGGACTGCTGAGTTTTCTTTCCCAGGGAAAATGGAAAAAGGATGTGCCCAGGGGCCCGTGGCCCTGGCCAGGGGCCTCACTACAAGAAATCCTTATATTGAAGGATGGACCCCACACCGAAATTGTCCTCACCTCAAACTTGTGCTGCCCTGATAGACCCAAGGGAGCCCTACAAACTGACATCAGGGACCTGGACTGCTGAGTTTTCTTTCCCAGGGAAAATGGAAAAAGGATGTGCCCAGGCCCCCTGGCCCTGGACTGTGGCCTCACTACAAAAAATCCTTATATCGAAGGATGGACCCCACACCGAAGTTGTTGCAACCTCAAACTTGTGGTACCCTGATCACCCAAGGGAGCCCTACAAAGTGACATCAGGAACCTGGACTGCTGAGTTTTCTTTCCCAGGGAAAATGGAAAAAGGATGTGCCCAGGGGCCGCTGGCCCTGACTGCAAAAAATCCTTATATCGAAGGATGGACCCCACACCGAAGTTGTCCCCACCTCAAACTTGTGCTGCCCTGATAGACCCAAGGGAGCCCTACAAACTGACATCAGGAACCTGGACTGCTGAGTTTTCTTTCCCAGGGAAAATGGAAAAAGGATGTGCCCAGGGGCCTTTGGCCCTGACTGCAAAGAATCCTTATATCGAAGGATGGACCCCACACCAAAGCTGTTGCAACCTCAAACTTGTGCTGCCCTGATAGACCCAAGGGAGCCCTACAAACTGACATCAGGAACCTGGACTGCTGAGTTTTCTTTCCCAGGGAAAATGGAAAAAGGATGTGCTCAGGGGCCCCTGGCCCTGGACAGGGACCTCACTGCAAAAAATCCATATATCGAAGGACGGACCCCACACCGAAATTGTCCCCATCTCAAACTTGTGCTGCCCTGATAGACCCAAGGGAGCCCTACAAACTGACATCAGGAACCTGGACTGCTGAGTTTTCTTTCCCAGGGAAAATGGCCAAAGGGTGTGCCCGGGGGCCCCTGGCCCTGACTGCAAAGAATCCTTATATCGAAGGACGGACCCCACATTGAAGTTGTCCCCACCTCAAACTTGTGCTGCCCTGATACACCCAAGGGAGCCCTACAAACTGACATCAGGAACCTGGACTGCTGAGTTTTCTTTCCCAGGGAAAATGGAAAAAGGATGTGCCCAGGCGCCCCTGGCCCTGACTGCAAAGAATCCTTATATCGAAGGATGGACCCCACACCGAAGTTGTCCCCACCTCAAACTTGTGCTGCCCTGATAGACCCAAGGGGGCCCTACAAACTGACATCAGGAACCTGGACTGCTGAGTTTTCTTTCCCAGGGAAAATGGAAAAAGGATGTGCACAGGGGCCCCTGGCCCGGGGCTGGGGCCTGACTGCAAAGAATCCTTATATCGAAGGATGGACCCCACACCGAAGTTGTCCCTACCTCAATCTTGTGCTGCCCTGATAGACCCAAGGGAGCCCTACAAACTGACATCAGGAACCTGGACTGCTGAGTTTTCTTTCCCAGGGAAAATGGAAAAAGGATGTGCCCAGGGGCCCCTGGCCCTGACTGCAAAAAATCCTTATATCGAAGGATGCACCCCACACTGAAGTTGTCCCCACCTCAAACTTGTACTGCCCTGATAGACCCAAGGGAGCCCTACAAACTGACATCAGGAACCTGGACTGCTGAGTTTTCTTTCCCAGGGAAAATGGAAAAAGGATGTGCCCAGGGGCCCCTGGCCCTGGGCTGGGCCTCACTGCAAAAAATCCTTATATCGAAGGATGGACCCCACACCGAAGTTGTCCCCACCTCAAACTTGTGCTGCCCTGATAGACCCAAGGGAGCCCTACAAACTGACATCAGGAACCTGGACTGCTGAGTTTTCTTTCCCAGGGAAAATGGAAAAAGGATGTGCCATGGGGCCCCTGGCCCTGACTGCAAAAAATCCTTATATCGAAGGATGGACCTCACACCGAAATTGTCCCCACCTCAATCTTGTGCTGCCCTGATAGACCCAAGGGAGCCCTACAAACTGACATCAGGAACCTGGACTGCTGAGTTTTCTTTCCCAGGGAAAATGGAAAAAGGATGTGCCCAGCGGCCCCTGGCCCTGGACAGGGACCTCACTACAAAAAATCCTTATATCGAAGGATGGACCCCACACCGAAGTTGTCCCCACCTCAAACTTGTGCTACCCTGATACACCCAAGGGAGCCCTAAAAACTGACATCAGGAACCTGGACTGCTGAGTTTTCTTTCCCAGGGAAAATGGAAAAAGGATGTGCCCAGGGGCCCCTGGCCCTGGACAGGGACCTCACTACAAGAAATCCTTATATCGAAGGATGGACCCCACACCGAAGTTGTCCCCACCTCAAACTTGTGCTGCCCTGATAGACCCAAGGGAGCCCTACAAACTGACATCAGGAACCTGGACTGCTGAGTTTTCTTTCCCAGGGAAAATAGAAAAAGGATGTGCCCAGGGGCCCCTGGCCCTTGGCAGGGACCTCACTACAAGAAATCCTTATATCGAAGGATGGAACCCACACCGAAGTTGTCCCCACCTCAAACTTGTGCTGCCCTGATAGACCCAAGGGGGCCCTACAAACTGACATCAGGAACCTGGACTGCTGAGTTTTCTTTCCCAGGGAAAATGGAAAAAGGATGTGCCCAGCGGCCCCTGGCCCTTGGCAGGGGCCTCACTACAAAAATCCTTATATCGAAGGATGGACCCCACACCGAAGTTGTCCCCACCTCAAACTTGTGCTGCCCTGATAGACCCAAGGGAGCCCTACAAACTGACATCAGGAACCTGGACTGCTGAGTTTTCTTTCCCAGGGAAAATGGATAAAGGATGTGCACAGGGGCCCCTGGCGCTGGACCGGGACCTCACTACAAAAAATCCTTATATCGAAGGATGGACCCCAGACCGAAGTTGTCCCCACCTCAAACTTGTGCTGCCCTGATACACCCAAGGGAGCCCTACAAACTGACATCAGGAACCTGGACTGCTGAGTTTTCTTTCCCAGGGAAAATGGAAAAAGGATGTGCACAGGGACACCTGGCCCTGGGCTGGGGCCTGACTGCAAAGAATCCTTATATCGAAGGATGGACCCCACACCGAAGTTGTCCCCACCTCAAACTTGTGCTGCCCTGATAGACCCAAGGGAGCCCTACAAACTGACATCAGGAACCGGGACTGCTGAGTTTTCTTTCCCAGGGAAAATGGAAAAAGGATGTGCCCAGGGGCCCCGGGCCCTGATTGCAAAAAATCTTTATATCGAAGGACGCACCCCACACCGAAGTTTTCCCCACCTCAAACTTGTACTGCCCTGATAGACCCAAGGGAGCCCTACAAACTGACATCAGGAACCTGGACTGCTGAGTTTTCTTTCCCAGGGAAAATGGAAAAAGGATGCGCTCAGGGGCCCCTGGCCCTGGACAGGGACCTCACTGCAAAGAATCCTTATATCGAAGGATGGACCCCACACCGAAGCTGTCCCCACCTCAAACTTGTGCTGCCCTGATAGACCCAAGGGGGCCCTACAAACTGACATCAGGAACCTGGACTGCTGAGTTTTCTTTCCCAGGGAAAATGGAAAAAGGATGTGCCCAGCGGCCCCTGGCCCTTGGCAGGGACCTCACTACAAAAATCCTAATATCGAAGGATGGACCCCACACCGAAGTTGTCCCCACCTCAAACTTGTGCTACCCTGATAGAACCAAGGGAGCCCTACAAACTGACATCAGGAACCTGGACTGCTGAGTTTTCTTTCCCAGGGAAAATGGAAAAAGGATGTGCCCAGGGGCCCCTGCCCCTGACTGCAAAAAATCTTTATATCGAAGGATGTACCCCACACCGAAGTTGTCCCCACCTCAAACTTGTGCTGCCCTGATAGACCCAAGGGAGCCCTACAAACTGACATCAGGAACCTGGACTGCTGAGTTTTCTTTCCCAGGGAAAATGGAAAAAGGATGTGCCCAGGGTCCCGTGGCCTTGGGCAAAAACATCACTACAAGAAATCCTTATATCGAAGGATGGATCCCACACCGAAGTTGTCCCCACCTCAAACTTGTGCTGCCCTGATAGACCCAAGGGAGCCCTACAAACTGTCATCAGGAACCTGGACTGCTGAGTTTTCTTTCCCAGGGAAAATGGAAAAAGGATGTGCCCGGGGGCCCCTGGCCCTCACTGCAAAGAATCCTTATATCGAAGGACGGACCCCACACCAAAGTTTTCCCCCACCTCAAACTTGTGCTGCCCTGATAGACCCAAGGGAGCCCTACAAACTGACATCAGGAACCTGGACTGCTGAGTTTTCTTTCCCAGGGAAAATGGAAAAAGGATGTGCACAGCGGCCACTGGCCCTGGGCTGGGGCCTGACTGCAAAGAATCCTTATATCGAAGGATGGACCCCACACCGAAGTTGTCCCCACCTCAAACTTGTGCTGCCCTGATAGACCCAAGGGAGCCCTACAAACTGACATCAGGAACCGGGACTGCTGAGTTTTCTTTCCCAGGGAAAATGGAAAAAGGATGTGCCCAGGGGCCCCTGGCCCTGATTGCAAAAAATCTTTATATCGAAGGACGCACCCCACACCGAAGTTGTCCCCACCTCAAACTTGTACTGCCCTGATAGACCCAAGGGAGCCCTACAAACTGACATCAGGAACCTGGACTGCTGAGTTTTCTTTCCCAGGGAAAATGGAAAAAGGATGCGCTCAGGGGCCCCTGGCCCTGGACAGGGACCTCACTGCAAAGAATCCTTATATCGAAGGATGGACCCCACACCGAAGCTGTCCCCACCTCAAACTAGTGCTACCCTGATAGAACCAAGGGAGCCCTACAAACTGACATCAGGAACCTGGACTGCTGAGTTTTCTTTCCCAGGGAAAATGGAAAAAGGATGTGCCCAGGGGCCCCTGGCCCTGACTGCAAAAATTCCTTGTATTGAAGGATGGACCCCACACCGAAGCTGTCCCCACTTCAAACTTGTGCTGCCCTGATAGACCCAAGGGAGCCCTACAAACTGACATCAGGAACCTGGACTGCTGAGTTTTCTTTCCCAGGGAAAATGGAAAAAGGATGTGCCCAGGGGCCCCTGGCCCTGGGCCCCTGGCCCTGACTGCAAAAAATCCTTATATCGAAGGATGGACCCCACACCGAAGTTGTCCCCACCTCAAACTTGTGCTACCCTGATAGACCCAAGGGAGCCCTACAAACTGACATCAGGAACCTGGACTGCTGAGTTTTCTTTCCCAGGGAAAATGGAAAAAGGATGTGCCCGGGGGCCCCAAGCCCTGGACAGGGACCTCACTACAAAAAATCCTTATATCGAAGGATGGACCCCACACCGAAGTTGTCCCCACCTCAAACTTGTGCTGCCCTGATAGACCCAAGGGAGCCCTACAAACTGACATCAGGAACCTGGACTGCTGAGTTTTCTTTCCCAGGGAAAATGGAAAAAGGATGTGCCCAGGGGCCCCTGGTCCTGACTGCAAAGAATCCTTATATCGAAGGATGGACCCCACACCGAAGTTGTCTCCACCTCTAACTTGTGCTGCCCTGATAGACCCAAGGGAGCCCTACAAACTGACATCAGGAACCTGGACTGCTGAGTTTTCTTTCCCAGGGAAAATGGAAAAAGGATGTGCTCAGGGGCCCCTGGCCCTGGACAGGGCCCTGACTGCAAAAAATCCTTATATCGAAGGATGGACCCCACACCGAAGTTGTCCCCATATCAAACTTGTGCTGCCCTGATAGACCCAAGGGAGCCCTACAAACTGACATCAGGAACCTGGACTGCTGAGTTTTCTTTCCCAGGGAAAATGGAAAAAGGATGTGCACAGGGGCCCCTGGCGCTGGACAGGGACCTCACTACAAAAAATCCATATCGAAGGATGGACCCCACACCGAAGTTGTCCCCACCTCAAACTTGTGCTGCCCTGATAGACCCAAGGGAGCCCTACAAACTGACATCAGGAACCTGGACTGCTGAGTTTTCTTTCCCAGGGAAAATGGAAAAAGGATGTGCCCAGGGGCCCCTGGCCCTGACTGCAAAGAATCCTTATATCGAAGGATGGACCCCACACCGAAGTTGTCCCCACCTCAAACTTGTGCTGCCCTGATAGACCCAAGGGAGCCCTACAAACTGACATCAGGAACCTGGACTGCTGAGTTTTCTTTCCCAGGGAAAATGGAAAAAGGATGTGCCCAGGGGCCCGTGGCCCTGGCCAGGGGCCTCACTACAAGAAATCCTTATATTGAAGGATGGACCCCACACCGAAATTGTCCTCACCTCAAACTTGTGCTGCCCTGATAGACCCAAGGGAGCCCTACAAACTGACATCAGGGACCTGGACTGCTGAGTTTTCTTTCCCAGGGAAAATGGAAAAAGGATGTGCCCAGGCCCCCTGGCCCTGGACTGTGGCCTCACTACAAAAAATCCTTATATCGAAGGATGGACCCCACACGGAAGTTGTTGCAACCTCAAACTTGTGGTACCCTGATCACCCAAGGGAGCCCTACAAAGTGACATCAGGAACCTGGACTGCTGAGTTTTCTTTCCCAGGGAAAATGGAAAAAGGATGTGCCCAGGGGCCCCTGGCCCTGACTGCAAAAAATCCTTATATCGAAGGATGGACCCCACACCGAAGTTGTCCCCACCTCAAACTTGTGCTGCCCTGATAGACCCAAGGGAGCCCTACAAACTGACATCAGGAACCTGGACTGCTGAGTTTTCTTTCCCAGGGAAAATGGAAAAAGGATGTGCCCAGGGGCCTTTGGCCCTGACTGCAAAGAATCCTTATATCGAAGGATGGACCCCACACCAAAGCTGTTGCAACCTCAAACTTGTGCTGCCCTGATACACCCAAGGGAGCCCTACAAACTGACATCAGGAACCTGGACTGCTGAGTTTTCTTTCCCAGGGAAAATGGAAAAAGGATGTGCTCAGGGGCCCCTGGCCCTGGACAGGGACCTCACTGCAAAGAATCCTTATATCGAAGGACGGACCCCACACCGAAGTTGTCCCCATCTCAAACTTGTGCTGCCCTGATAGACCCAAGGGAGCCCTACAAACTGACATCAGGAACCTGGACTGCTGAGTTTTCTTTCCCAGGGAAAATGGCCAAAGGGTGTGCCCGGGGGCCCCTGGCCCTGACTGCAAAGAATCCTTATATCGAAGGACGGACCCCACATTGAAGTTGTCCCCACCTCAAACTTGTGCTGCCCTGATACACCCAAGGGAGCCCTACAAACTGACATCAGGAACGTGGACTGCTGAGTTTTCTTTCCCAGGGAAAATGGAAAAAGGATGTGCCCAGGCGCCCCTGGCCCTGACTGCAAAGAATCCTTATATCGAAGGATGGACCCCACACCGAAGTTGTCCCCACCTCAAACTTGTGCTGCCCTGATAGACCCAAGGGGGCCCTACAAACTGACATCAGGAACCTGGACTGCTGAGTTTTCTTTCCCAGGGAAAATGGAAAAAGGATGTGCACAGGGGCCCCTGGCCCGGGGCTGGGGCCTGACTGCAAAGAATCCTTATATCGAAGGATGGACCCCACACCGAAGTTGTCCCTACCTCAATCTTGTGCTGCCCTGATAGACCCAAGGGAGCCCTACAAACTGACATCAGGAACCTGGACTGCTGAGTTTTCTTTCCCAGGGAAAATGGAAAAAGGATGTGCCCAGGGGCCCCTGGCCCTGACTGCAAAAAATCCTTATATCGAAGGATGCACCCCACACTGAAGTTGTCCCCACCTCAAACTTGTACTGCCCTGATAGACCCAAGGGAGCCCTACAAACTGACATCAGGAACCTGGACTGCTGAGTTTTCTTTCCCAGGGAAAATGGAAAAAGGATGTGCCCAGGGGCCCCTGGCCCTGGGCTGGGCCTCACTGCAAAAAATCCATATATCGAAGGATGGACCCCACACCGAAGTTGTCCCCACCTCAAACTTGTGCTGCCCTGATAGACCCAAGGGAGCCCTACAAACTGACATCAGGAACCTGGACTGCTGAGTTTTCTTTCCCAGGGAAAATGGAAAAAGTATGTGCCCAGGGGCCCCTGGCCCTTGGCAGGGACCTCACTACAAGAAATCCTTATATCGAAGGATGGACCCCACACCGAAGTTGTCCCCACCTCAAACTTGTGCTGCCCTGATAGACCCAAGGGAGCCCTACAAACTGACATCAGGAACCTGGACTGCTGAGTTTTCTTTCCCAGGGAAAATGGAAAAAGGATGTGCCCAGGGGCCCCTGGCCCTTGGCAGGGACCTCACTACAAGAAATCCTTATATCGAAGGATGGACCCCACACCGAAGTTGTCCCCACCTCAAACTTGTGCTGCCCTGATAGACCCAAGGGGGCCCTACAAACTGACATCAGGAACCTGGACTGCTGAGTTTTCTTTCCCAGGGAAAATGGAAAAAGGATGTGCCCAGCGGCCCCTGGCCCTTGGCAGGGACCTCACTACAAAAATCCTTATATCGAAGGATGGACCCCACACCGAAGTTGTCCCCACCTCAAACTTGTGCTGCCCTGATAGACCCAAGGGAGCCCTACAAACTGACATCAGGAACCTGGACTGCTGAGTTTTCTTTCCCAGGGAAAATGGATAAAGGATGTGCACAGGGGCCCCTGGCGCTGGACCGGGACCTCACTACAAAAAATCCTTATATCGAAGGATGGACCCCAGACCGAAGTTGTCCCCACCTCAAACTTGTGCTGCCCTGATACACCCAAGGGAGCCCTACAAACTGACATCAGGAACCTGGACTGCTGAGTTTTCTTTCACAGGGAAAATGGAAAAAGGATGTGCACAGGGACCCCTGGCCCTGGGCTGGGGCCTGACTGCAAAGAATCCTTATATCGAAGGATGGACCCCACACCGAAGTTGTCCTCACCTCAAACTTGTGCTGCCCTGATAGAACCAAGGGAGCCCTACAAACTGACATCAGGAACCTGGACTGCTGAGTTTTCTTTCCCAGGGAAAATGGAAAAAGGATGTGCACAGGGGCCCCTGGCCCTGACTGCAAAAAATCTTTATATCGAAGGATACACCCCACACCGAAGTTGTCCCCACCTCAAACTTGTGCTGCCCTGATAGACCCAAGGGAGCCCTACAAACTGACATCAGGAACCTGGACTGCTGAGTTTTCTTTCCCAGGGAAAATGGAAAAAGGATGTGCCCAGGGTCCCGTGGCCTTGGGCAAAAACCTCACTACAAGAAATCCTTATATCGAAGGATGGATCCCACACCGAAGTTGTCCCCACCTCAAACTTGTGCTTCCCTGATAGACCCAAGGGAGCCCTACAAACTGACATCAGGAACCTGGACTGCTGAGTTTTCTTTCCCAGGGAAAATGGAAAAAGGATGTGCCCGGGGGCCCCTTGCCCTCACTGCAAAGAATCCTTATATCGAAGGACGGACCCCACACCAAAGTTTTCCCCCACCTCAAACTTGTGCTGCCCTGATAGACCCAAGGGAGCCCTACAAACTGACATCAGGAACCTGGACTGCTGAGTTTTCTTTCCCAGGGAAAATGGAAAAAGGATGTGCACAGGGGCCACTGGCCCTGGGCTGGGACCTGACTGCAAAGAATCCTTATATCGAAGGATGGACCCCACACCGAAGTTGTCCCCACCTCAAACTTGTGCTGCCCTGATAGACCCAAGGGAGCCCTACAAACTGACATCAGGAACCGGGACTGCTGAGTTTTCTTTCCCAGGGAAAATGGAAAAAGGATGTGCCCAGGGGCCCCTGGCCCTGATTGCAAAAAATCTTTATATCGAAGGACGCACCCCACACCGAAGTTTTCCCCACCTCAAACTTGTACTGCCCTGATAGACCCAAGGGAGCCCTACAAACTGACATCAGGAACCTGGACTGCTGAGTTTTCTTTCCCAGGGAAAATGGAAAAAGGATGCGCTCAGGGGCCCCTGGCCCTGGACAGGGACCTCACTGCAAAGAATCCTTATATCGAAGGATGGACCCCACACCGAAGCTGTCCCCACCTCAAACTTGTGCTGCCCTGATAGACCCAAGGGGGCCCTACAAACTGACATCAGGAACCTGGACTGCTGAGTTTTCTTTCCCAGGGAAAATGGAAAAAGGATGTGCCCAGCGGCCCCTGGCCCTTGGCAGGGACCTCACTACAAAAATCCTTATATCGAAGGATGGACCCCACACCGAAGTTGTCCCCACCTCAAACTTGTGCTACCCTGATAGAACCAAGGGAGCCCTACAAACTGACATCAGGAACCTGGACTGCTGAGTTTTCTTTCCCAGGGAAAATGGAAAAAGGATGTGCCCAGGGGCCCCTGCCCCTGACTGCAAAAAATCTTTATATCGAAGGATGTACCCCACACCGAAGTTGTCCCCACCTCAAACTTGTGCTGCCCTGATAGACCCAAGGGAGCCCTACAAACTGACATCAGGAACCTGGACTGCTGAGTTTTCTTTCCCAGGGAAAATGGAAAAAGGATGTGCCCAGGGTCCCGTGGCCTTGGGCAAAAACTTCACTACAAGAAATCCTTATATCGAAGGATGGATCCCACACCGAAGTTGTCCCCACCTCAAACTTGTGCTGCCCTGATAGACCCAAGGGAGCCCTACAAACTGACATCAGGAACCTGGACTGCTGAGTTTTCTTTCCCAGGGAAAATGGAAAAAGGATGTGCCCGGGGGCCCCTGGCCCTCACTGCAAAGAATCCTTATATCGAAGGACGGACCCCACACCAAAGTTTTCCCCCACCTCAAACTTGTGCTGCCCTGATAGACCCAAGGGAGCCCTACAAACTGACATCAGGAACCTGGACTGCTGAGTTTTCTTTCCCAGGGAAAATGGAAAAAGGATGTGCACAGCGGCCACTGGCCCTGGGCTGGGGCCTGACTGCAAAGAATCCTTATATCGAAGGATGGACCCCACACCGAAGTTGTCCCCACCTCAAACTTGTGCTGCCCTGATAGACCCAAGGGAGCCCTACAAACTGACATCAGGAACCGGGACTGCTGAGTTTTCTTTCCCAGGGAAAATGGAAAAAGGATGTGCCCAGGGGCCCCTGGCCCTGATTGCAAATAATCTTTATATCGAAGGACGCACCCCACACCGAAGTTGTCCCCACCTCAAACTTGTACTGCCCTGATAGACCCAAGGGAGCCCTACAAACTGACATCAGGAACCTGGACTGCTGAGTTTTCTTTCCCAGGGAAAATGGAAAAAGGATGCGCTCAGGGGCCCCTGGCCCTGGACAGGGACCTCACTGCAAAGAATCCTTATATCGAAGGATGGACCCCACACCGAAGCTGTCCCCACCTCAAACTTGTGCTACCCTGATAGACCCAAGGGAGCCCTACAAACTGACATCAGGAACCTGGACTGCTGAGTTTTCTTTCCCAGGGAAAATGGAAAAAGGATGTGCCCAGGGGGCCCTGGCCCTGACTGCAAAAAATCCTTATATCGAAGGATGGACCCCACACCGAAGCTGTCCCCACCTCAAACTTGTGCTGCCCTGATAGACCCAAGGGAGCCCTACAAACTGACATCAGGAACCTGGACTGCTGAGTTTTCTTTCCCAGGGAAAATGGAAAAAGGATGTGCCCAGGGGCCCCTGGCCCTGACTGCAAATATTCCTTGTATTGAAGGATGGACCCCACACCGAAGCTGTCCCCACTTCAAACTTGTGCTGCCCTGATAGACCCAAGGGAGCCCTACAAACTGACATCAGGAACCTGGACTGCTGAGTTTTCTTTCCCAGGGAAAATGGAAAAAGGATGTGCCCAGGGGCCCCTGGCCCTGGGCCCCTGGCCCTGACTGCAAAAAATCCTTATATCGAAGGATGGACCCCACACCGAAGTTGTCCCCACCTCAAACTTGTGCTACCCTGATAGACCCAAGGGAGCCCTACAAACTGACATCAGGAACCTGGACTGCTGAGTTTTCTTTCCCAGGGAAAATGGAAAAAGGATGTGCCCGGGGGCCCCAAGCCCTGGACAGGGACCTCACTACAAAAAATCCTTATATCGAAGGATGGACCCCACACCGAAGTTGTCCCCACCTCAAACTTGTGCTGCCCTGATAGACCCAAGGGAGCCCTACAAACTGACATCAGGAACCTGGACTGCTGAGTTTTCTTTCCCAGGGAAAATGGAAAAAGGATGTGCTCAGGGGCCCCTGGCCCTGACTGCAAAGAATCCTTATATCGAAGGATGGACCCCACACCGAAGTTGTCTCCACCTCTAACTTGTGCTGCCCTGATAGACCCAAGGGAGCCCTACAAACTGACATCAGGAACCTGGACTGCTGAGTTTTCTTTCCCAGGGAAAATGGAAAAAGGATGTGCTCAGGGGCCCCTGGCCCTGGACAGGGCCCTGACTGCAAAAAATCCTTATATCGAAGGATGGACCCCACACCGAAGTTGTCCCCATATCAAACTTGTGCTGCCCTGATAGACCCAAGGGAGCCCTACAAACTGACATCAGGAACCTGGACTGCTGAGTTTTCTTTCCCAGGGAAAATGGAAAAAGGATGTGCACAGGGGCCCCTGGCGCTGGACAGGGACCTCACTACAAAAAATCCTTATATCGAAGGATGGACCCCACACCGAAGTTGTCCCCACCTCAAACTTGTGCTGCCCTGATAGACCCAAGGGAGCCCTACAAACTGACATCAGGAACCTGGACTGCTGAGTTTTCTTTCCCAGGGAAAATGGAAAAAGGATGTGCCCAGGGGCCCGTGGCCCTGGGCAGGGGCCTCACTACAAGAAATCCTTATATTGAAGGATGGACCCCACACCGAAATTGTCCTCACCTCAAACTTGTGCTGCCCTGATAGACCCAAGGGAGCCCTACAAACTGACATCAGGAACCTGGACTGCTGCGTTTTCTTTCCCAGGGAAAATGGAAAAAGGTTGTGCCCAGGGGCCCCTGGCCCTGGACAGGGCCCTCACTACAAAAAATCCTTATATCGAAGGACGGACCCCACACCGAAGTTGTTGCAACCTCAAACTTGTGCTACCCTGATAGACCCAAGGGAGCCCTACAAAGTGACATCAGGAACCTGGACTGCTGAGTTTTCTTTCCCAGGGAAAATGGAAAAAGGATGTGCCCAGGGGCCCCTGGCCCTGACTGCAAAGAATCCTTATATCGAAGGATGGACCCCACACCGAAGTTGTCCCCACCTCAAACTTGTGCTACGCTGATAGACCCAAGGGAGCCCTACAAACTGACATCAGGAACCTGGACTGCTGAGTTTGCTTTCCCAGGGAAAATGGAAAAAGGATGTGCACAGGGGCCCCTGGCCCTGACTGCAAAGAATCCTTATATCGAAGGATGGACCCCACACCGAAGTTGTCCCCACCTCAAACTTGTGCTGCCCTGATAGACCCAAGGGAGCCCTACAAACTGACATCAGGAACCTGGACTGCTGAGTTTTCTTTCCCAGGGAAAATGGAAAAAGGATGTGCCCAGGGGCCCGTGGCCCTGGCCAGGGGCCTCACTACAAGAAATCCTTATATTGAAGGATGGACCCCACACCGAAATTGTCCTCACCTCAAACTTGTGCTGCCCTGATAGACCCAAGGGAGCCCTACAAACTGACATCAGGAACCTGGACTGCTGAGTTTTCTTTCCCAGGGAAAATGGAAAAAGGATGTGCCCAGGCCCCCTGGCCCTGGACTGTGGCCTCACTACAAAAAATCCTTATATCGAAGGATGGACCCCACACCGAAGTTGTTGCAACCTCAAACTTGTGGTACCCTGATCACCCAAGGGAGCCCTACAAAGTGACATCAGGAACCTGGACTGCTGAGTTTTCTTTCCCAGGGAAAATGGAAAAAGGATGTGCCCAGGGGCCGCTGGCCCTGACTGCAAAAAATCCTTATATCGAAGGATGGACCCCACACCGAAGTTGTCCCCACCTCAAACTTGTGCTGCCCTGATAGACCCAAGGGAGCCCTACAAACTGACATCAGGAACCTGGACCGCTGAGTTTTCTTTCCCAGGGAAAATGGAAAAAGGATGTGCCCCGGGGCCTTTGGCCCTGACTGCAAAGAATCCTTATATCGAAGGATGGACCCCACACCAAAGCTGTTGCAACCTCAAACTTGTGCTGCCCTGATACACCCAAGGGAGCCCTACAAACTGACATCAGGAACCTGGACTGCTGAGTTTTCTTTCCCAGGGAAAATGGAAAAAGGATGTGCTCAGGGGCCCCTGGCCCTGGACAGGGACCTCACTGCAAAGAATCCTTATATCGAAGGACGGACCCCACACCGAAGTTGTCCCCATCTCAAACTTGTGCTGCCCTGATAGACCCAAGGGAGCCCTACAAACTGACATCAGGAACCTGGACTGCTGAGTTTTCTTTCCCAGGGAAAATGGCCAAAGGGTGTGCCCGGGGGCCCCTGGCCCTGACTGCAAAGAATCCTTATATCGAAGGACGGACCCCACATTGAAGTTGTCCCCACCTCAAACTTGTGCTGCCCTGATACACCCAAGGGAGCCCTACAAACTGACATCAGGAACCTGGACTGCTGAGTTTTCTTTCCCAGGGAAAATGGAAAAAGGATGTGCCCAGGGGCCCCTGGCCCTGACTGCAAAGAATCCTTATATCGAAGGATGGACCCCACACCGAAGTTGTCCCCACCTCAAACTTGTGCTGCCCTGATAGACCCAAGGGGGCCCTACAAACTGACATCAGGAACCTGGACTGCTGAGTTTTCTTTCCCAGGGAAAATGGAAAAAGGATGTGCACAGGGGCCCCTGGCCCGGGGCTGGGGCCTGACTGCAAAGAATCCTTATATCGAAGGATGGACCCCACACCGAAGTTGTCCCTACCTCAATCTTGTGCTGCCCTGATAGACCCAAGGGAGCCCTACAAACTGACATCAGGAACCTGGACTGCTGAGTTTTCTTTCCAAGGGAAAATGGAAAAAGGATGTGCCAGGGGCCCCTGGCCCTGACTGCAAAAAATCTTTATATCGAAGGATGCACCCCACACCGAAGTTGTCCCCACCTCAAACTTGTGCTGCCCTGATACACCCAAGGGAGCCCTACAAACTGACATCAGGAACCTGGACTGCTGAGTTTTCTTTCCCAGGGAAAATGGAAAAAGGATGTGCCCAGGGGCCCCTGGCCCTGACTGCAAAAATTCCTTGTATTGAAGGATGGACCCCACACCGAAGCTGTCCCCACTTCAAACTTGTGCTGCCCTGATAGACCCAAGGGAGCCCTACAAACTGACATCAGGAACCTGGACTGCTGAGTTTTCTTTCCCAGGGAAAATGGAAAAAGGATGTGCCCAGGGGCCCCTGGCCCTGGGCCCCTGGCCCTGACTGCAAAAAATCCTTATATCGAAGGATGGACCCCACACCGAAATTGTCCCCACCTCAAACTTGTGCTACCCTGATAGACCCAAGGGAGCCCTACAAACTGACATCAGGAACCTGGACTGCTGAGTTTTCTTTCCCAGGGAAAATGGAAAAAGGATGTGCCCGGGGGCCCCAAGCCCTGGACAGGGACCTCACTATAAAAAATCCTTATATCGAAGGATGGACCCCACACCGAAGTTGTCCCCACCTCAAACTTGTGCTGCCCTGATAGACCCAAGGGAGCCCTACAAACTGACATCAGGAACCTGGACCGCTGAGTTTTCTTTCCCAGGGAAAATGGAAAAAGGATGTGCCCAGGGGCCTTTGGCCCTGACTGCAAAGAATCCTTATATCGAAGGATGGACCCCACACCAAAGCTGTTGCAACCTCAAACTTGTGCTGCCCTGATACACCCAAGGGAGCCCTACAAACTGACATCAGGAACCTGGACTGCTGAGTTTTCTTTCCCAGGGAAAATGGAAAAAGGATGTGCTCAGGGGCCCCTGGCCCTGGACAGGGACCTCACTGCAAAGAATCCTTATATCGAAGGACGGACCCCACACCGAAGTTGTCCCCATCTCAAACTTGTGCTGCCCTGATAGACCCAAGGGAGCCCTACAAACTGACATCAGGAACCTGGACTGCTGAGTTTTCTTTCCCAGGGAAAATGGCCAAAGGGTGTGCCCGGGGGCCCCTGGCCCTGACTGCAAAGAATCCTTATATCGAAGGACGGACCCCACATTGAAGTTGTCCCCACCTCAAACTTGTGCTGCCCTGATAGACCCAAGGGAGCCCTACAAACTGACATCAGGAACCTGGACTGCTGAGTTTTCTTTCCCAGGGAAAATGGAAAAAGGATGTGCCCAGGGGCCCCTGGCCCTGACTGCAAAGAATCCTTATATCGAAGGATGGACCCCACACCGAAGTTGTCCCCACCTCAAACTTGTGCTGCCCTGATAGACCCAAGGGGGCCCTACAAACTGACATCAGGAACCTGGACTGCTGAGTTTTCTTTCCCAGGGAAAATGGAAAAAGGATGTGCACAGGGGCCCCTGGCCCGGGGCTGGGGCCTGACTGCAAAGAATCCTTATATCGAAGGATGGACCCCACACCGAAGTTGTCCCTACCTCAATCTTGTGCTGCCCTGATAGACCCAAGGGAGCCCTACAAACTGACATCAGGAACCTGGACTGCTGAGTTTTCTTTCCAAGGGAAAATGGAAAAAGGATGTGCACAGGGGCCCCTGGCCCTGACTGCAAAAAATCTTTATATCGAAGGATGCACCCCACACCGAAGTTGTCCCCACCTCAAACTTGTGCTGCCCTGATACACCCAAGGGAGCCCTACAAACTGACATCAGGAACCTGGACTGCTGAGTTTTCTTTCCCAGGGAAAATGGAAAAAGGATGTGCCCAGGGGCACCTGGCCCTGGGCCCCTGGCCCTGACTGCAAAAAATCCTTATATCGAAGGATGGACCCCACACCGAAGTTGTCCCCACCTCAAACTTGTGCTACCCTGATAGACCCAAGGGAGCCCTACAAACTGACATCAGGAACCTGGACTGCTGAGTTTTCTTTCCCAGGGAAAATGGAAAAAGGATGTGCCCGGGGGCCCCAAGCCCTGGACAGGGACCTCACTATAAAAAATCCTTATATCAAAGGATGGACCCCACACCGAAGTTGTCCCCACCTCAAACTTGTGCTGCCCTGATAGACCCAAGGGAGCCCTACAAACTGACATCAGGAACCTGGACTGCTGAGTTTTCTTTCCCAGGGAAAATGGAAAAAGGATGTGCTCAGGGGCCCCTGGCCCTGACTGCAAAGAATCCTTATATCGAAGGATGGACCCCACACCGAAGTTGTCTCCACCTCTAACTTGTGCTGCCCTGATAGACCCAAGGGAGCCCTACAAACTGACATCAGGAACCTGGACTGCTGAGTTTTCTTTCCCAGGGAAAATGGAAAAAGGATGTGCTCAGGGGCCCCTGGCCCTGGACAGGGCCCTGACTGCAAAAAATCCTTATATCGAAGGATGGACCCCACACCGAAGTTGTCCCCATATCAAACTTGTGCTGCCCTGATAGACCCAAGGGAGCCCTACAAACTGACATCAGGAACCTGGACTGCTGAGTTTTCTTTCCCAGGGAAAATGGAAAAAGGATGTGCACAGGGGCCCCTGGCGCTGGACAGGGACCTCACTACAAAAAATCCTTATATCGAAGGATGGACCCCACACCGAAGTTGTCCCCACCTCAAACTTGTGCTGCCCTGATAGACCCAAGGGAGCCCTACAAACTGACATCAGGAACCTGGACTGCTGAGTTTTCTTTCCCAGGGAAAATGGAAAAAGGATGTGCCCAGGGGCCCGTGGCCCTGGGCAGGGGCCTCACTACAAGAAATCCTTATATTGAAGGATGGACCCCACACCGAAATTGTCCTCACCTCAAACTTGTGCTGCCCTGATAGACCCAAGGGAGCCCTACAAACTGACATCAGGGACCTGGACTGCTGAGTTTTCTTTCCCAGGGAAAATGGAAAAAGGATGTGCCCAGGCCCCCTGGCCCTGGACTGTGGCCTCACTACAAAAAATCCTTATATCGAAGGATGGACCCCACACCGAAGTTGTTGCAACCTCAAACTTGAGGTACCCTGATCACCCAAGGGAGCCCTACAAAGTGACATCAGGTACCTGGACTGCTGAGTTTTCTTTCCCAGGGAAAATGGAAAAAGGATGTGCCCAGGGGCCTTTGGCCCTGACTGCAAAAAATCCTTATATCGAAGGATGGACCCCACACCGAAGTTGTCCCCACCTCAAACTTGTGCTGCCCTGATAGACCCAAGGGAGCCCTACAAACTGACATCAGGAACCTGGACTGCTGAGTTTTCTTTCCCAGGGAAAATGGAAAAAGGATGTGCCCAGGGGCCTTTGGCCCTGACTGCAAAGAATCCTTATATCGAAGGATGGACCCCACACCAAAGCTGTTGCAACCTCAAACTTGTGCTGCCCTGATACACCCAAGGGAGCCCTACAAACTGACATCAGGAACCTGGACTGCTGAGTTTTCTTTCCCAGGGAAAATGGAAAAAGGATGTGCACAGGGGCCCCTGGCCCGGGGCTGGGGCCTGACTGCAAAGAATCCTTATATCGAAGGATGGACCCCACACCGAAGTTGTCCCTACCTCAATCTTGTGCTGCCCTGATAGACCCAAGGGAGCCCTACAAACTGACATCAGGAACCTGGACTGCTGAGTTTTCTTTCCCAGGGAAAATGGAAAAAGGATGTGCCCAGGGGCCCCTGGCCCTGACTGCAAAAAATCTTTATATCGAAGGATGCACCCCACACCGAAGTTGTCCCCACCTCAAACTTGTGCTGCCCTGATACACCCAAGGGAGCCCTACAAACTGACATCAGGAACCTGGACTGCTGCGTTTTCTTTCCCAGGGAAAATGGAAAAAGGTTGTGCCCAGGGGCCCCTGGCCCTGGACAGGGCCCTCACTACAAAAAATCCTTATATCGAAGGACGGACCCCACACCGAAGTTGTTGCAACCTCAAACTTGTGCTACCCTGATAGACCCAAGGGAGCCCTACAAAGTGACATCAGGAACCTGGACTGCTGAGTTTTCTTTCCCAGGGAAAATGGAAAAAGGATGTGCCCAGGGGCCCCTGGCCCTGACTGCAAAAATCCTTATATCGAAGGATGGACCCCACACCGAAGTTGTCCCCACCTCAAACTTGTGCTGCCCTGATACACCCAAGGGAGCCCTACAAACTGACATCAGGAACCTGGACTGCTGAGTTTTCTTTCCCAGGGAAAATGGAAAAAGGATGTGCCCAGTGGCCCCTGGCCCTGACTGCAAAGAATCCTTATATCGAAGGATGGACCCCACACCGAAGTTGTCCCCACCTCAAACTTGTGCTACCCTGATAGACCCAAGGGAGCCCTACAAACTGACATCAGGAACCTGGACTGCTGAGTTTTCTTTCCCAGGGAAAATGGAAAAAGGTTGTGCCCAGGGGCCCCTGGCCCTGACTGCAAAGAATCCTTATATCGAAGGATGGACCCCACACCGAAGTTGTCCCCACCTCAAACTTGTGCTGCCCTGATAGACCCAAGGGAGCCCTACAAACTGACATCAGGAACCTGGACTGCTGAGTTTTCTTTCCCAGGGAAAATGGAACAAGGATGTGCCCAGGGGCCCCTGGCCCTGACTGCAAAGAATCCTTATATCGAAGGATGGACCCCAGACCGAAGTTGTCCCCTGCTCAAAGTTGTGCTGCCCTGATAGACCCAAGGGAGCCCTACAAACTGACATCAGCAACCTGGACTGCTGAGTTTTCTTTCCCAGGGAAAATGGAAAAAGGATGTGCCCAGGGGCCCCCCACACTGGGCTGGGACTGACAGCAAAAAGTCCTTATATCAAATGATGGTCCCCACACCTAAGTTGTCCTCACCTCAACCTTGTGCTGCCTTGATAGACCCAAGGGAGCCCTACAAACTGACATCAGGAACCTGGACTGCTGAGTTTTCTTTCCCAGGGAAAGTGGCAAAGGATGTGTCCAGGTGATCCCCCGGACCCAGTCCAAAGCACTCACCGTCCTTCCGTGAGACAGTCCCGGGAGCTCCCCATAGACTCCTCTTCTCCAGCAGCTCCATGCGAAAACAGGCTGGGGCAAAGCCTCGCCCTTAATTAACCTCCCCCCCCCCCCCCCCCCCTCCCCCCGAGGGACCCCGCCCCTCGTCATCATCCTGACAGCTCACACCTGTGGCTGCTCTGAGCCCTCATCAACTTAACAGCTCTCACCTGTGGCTGCTCTGAGCCCTCATCATGCTAACAGCTCACACCTGGCACTGTATCCACTCTCCAACAGCGTCTCTTGGTCCCTCCCCCTCCAGCACACAGCCGACTTCTCACAGACACAGATCCAACAAAAATCTGCTACAGGTGTCGGCTTTTCTTAATCCACCTGGTTACACGATTAAAACACATACATGCATTGATGGTCTTTGAGAGAAAGCTTTCCCCTGGAGAAAACAGTCCTTTTGCCGGCACACTTTGATACACCTTCGGAAAAAGCAGAATCTGCACCAACTCCTAAGACCCCTGCCGAGGAACCCAGCCCTGCCTGGGACACCCAAAGCAGCAGACCTCAAAAAAGGAGGGGAAAAGTCAAGCTTGGAGTGGAAAAAGAGGACAGAAGTACAGCAGCCTTTAAAAATGCCTGCACGGAGCAATAGTGGGAACCAGACACATTTCTTCTTTCCTTGCTTTCTGTGATGACATAAATAGGAAGTAAGAACACGTTAAACAAAAGGCAGAGCTAGGATTTTACAGGTCTTTATTTTGGCAGGCTGCATGACAAACACCTCTTCAGGGACTGCGACGCCTTTTGGGGAATGGCAGAGAACGGAGGCAAAAGGTGCCGGGGAGCCCTTTCTGTTCCCTTCAGCCCCTGCAGCTGCTCCGCTGGTTTCAGGGCACTCGCTTGGTTCGTTCCTGAAGAAAAAGGCTAGGGCATGATTTTCAGAACTACTGCCCGTCCCCAGTCAGAGTTTCCTACATTCCTGGGTACAAATGAGTGGATGGAGAGAGTGGATGGATGCTGTCCAGCAGTGTCCCCAGGGGCATCTGGAGTGTTCACATTGCTGAGCTGAGAAAAACTCACCAAACCCAGCCCAGGGGCCTGTGATCCTCCACCCACCCGGGGGAACTCCGGGCGCTGTAAACAGAGGCCACAGCACACACCAGGCTCTGCTGTGCCCGGTGAGGAGTCTCTGTATGAGCCCTGAGCCCTGGCATCGCCTCCCAAACACCACAGAGACCTCTTGTGTCATCAGAGAAAAGCCCTGGAGCAAACATGTGTCCCCAGCACGATCAACAAGAGATGCAGAATTACCTCCTCAATAAAAACGCTGTTTCTGATGGAAATGTTACCTCTGTCGACTGCGAGGATTTTATAGGAATACTGGCTCAAGAATTCAGTGACTTCAGGGATTCCATACCACAGGTGCCTGGGACTGCTTGGGCATCCAGAGTCTATAGTATTGGTTAAACTGGTAGAGCTGAGGATACTTAGCAGCTTTGTCACAGAGCTGGAACGTCACGCAGGGAGCAAGGGGTTCTCTCAGAGAGTGCAGGAGGCCAGTGAAAACAGCACCAAGGTCCTCCACGATGTCTGCTCCTAGAAAAGCCAAATAAATTAAACTATTGACATGAGCACGGACACTGGGGCAACCTTCCTTACTTTGGGCCTTGCCAGCAGCCGACAGAGCCTCACGCAGAAAAGAACTGATCGAGATCAAAAAGTGTTCCTAGTGACCTAGACAGGTGCTCCTGGCCGCTGAGGTACCTGAAAAACCCTCCAGACATCATCAGCTCTTGCTTAAGCAAATAATCCACCTTCACTGTGTTGTGCCAAAAACACGCCCAGCCCTTAACAGGGAGAGACCCTGCCAGGCACCGCCTCAGAGAAGAACCGAGCTGTACTGGGGGGACACACCCAGCCGACGTGTACGAGTTAAACAGAATTTTCTCTCAGAACTGGGACTTTCAGCACGCCCCAGGTGCTACTCGACTGCCACAGACACACAGAGGGCTTCGTGAGGTGCTCTGGGGTTGGCCAGTCCTGCTCCAAGCCCTGCTGATGCCCCTGTGGTTTTAAGGATGTCCTCAAGGAGGTGGTAGAACCTCACAGTGTTTGCCCCTGGAGCTTAATTTCTGAAGTTTTCCTTGGGAAACGCACCCATTTCCTACTTAACAAGGCAGTCCCCTCTCCCTGCTCTCGGGAAGAGCTGCCCACAGGCACGGGAACCACCTTCCTCTCCTGATCGCCACGCTCTGCCCTTAAAACGCTGTGTTACTGAGGCCAGCTACTTCCAGACCAAGACTGTCCATGCAGGGACAGTGTCCCTTCTCTTCAGGGTCAGGGAAAAAGGGCAGAAGCACCTACAGAGCTTCAATGCCCCTCTTGAGCATAAAGCACCGTGAATCTGAACTTCCTGCTGCTTGCAGGGAAGATAATAAAATGCCTCAAGGTAAAAAATGATAAATGGTAAAAAATTATTACAAGAGGGTAGAAATGATGCCGCTTTCACTCCACTGCTAGAAATGACACATAAAACATAAAAAAACCCCTGTACCTGTTCCATTTTCAGACTGAAACAACAGCATATTCCTGGCTGCTCATGCAGCAGGGACAACAGCACTGAAGGGAAATGTTTGGATAATCACGTCTTCATTTAAAGAGAACCCAATTCCTTCATCTAAGCCATCACTGCCCTCCATCAGAACAGCCAGCACATCCATGACATCTAATAAGTGAAGGAAAAAATGTAAGCAGAGGATCCAGACTGACTGGGAAAACAACAGAGGTAGAATGCAACATTCCAGGAACACAAGGTAGCTTTTTAGTCACAAAAATTTAAAAAAAAAAACCACCCAAAAAAACTAAAAAAAAAACCCCAAAAAACCCCAAAAAACCCCAAAGGCACATTTGCCAGGCAATACAAAGTTAGGGGCAGCACAAAAATCACAGCTGTACTTCACTCTGCCTTTCAAAGCTGCTGTCCAGCACAGGTTGCCCACGGAAGCTGTGGCTGCCCCCGGATCCCTGGAAGTGTCCAAGGCCAGGCTGGACAGGGCTTGGAGCACCCTGGCATGGTGGAAGGTGTCCCTGCCCATGGCAGGGGTGGAACGGGACAAGCTTTAAATAAAGGTGCCTTCCCATCCAAACCCTTCTGGGATTCCACGATTCTGTGAGCAGCCCCAGGCAGAAGGGCTAAATTTCCATTGTGGTTCGGAAATGCTGCTGCAAGAGCACAAACAGATTTCAAATACTGTTCAAGTGGCACAACCACATCAAAAATTACGTCTGGGGGTAAAGTGGCAACTCTGCAATTCCAGCCTCTGATACCAAGGACACATGGAGGGCTGAATCCGGGGGGAGTTCGGGGTCCGAGTCGGGGTCGTCTTCATGAGCCACCAGCCTGGGGACCTAAAAATCGGGGGGAACCCCGAATTGGGGGGGGACCCAAAATTGGGGGGGTCCTGGGGGGCTCTGGAAGGTCTTTGCAGCATCCCAGGAGGAATTTTGGGGTGTCAGGGGGTTTTTGGGGAGTCATGAAGGGAATTTAGGGGGTCTCAGAGAGTTTTTGGGGGGTCCCAGAAGGAATTTTGGGGACCTTGATGGGAATTTTGGGGGTCCCAGGGGGTGTTTTGAGGTCCTGGAGAGGTTTTTGGGGGGGTCTCAGGGAGTTTTGGGGACCCAGGAAAAATTTCAGGAGTCCTAAAGAGAAATTTGGAGGTCCCAGAAGGTGTTTTGGGGTGACGAGTAGAATTTTGGGGGTCCAGGGGGTGTTCTGGGGTCCCGAAGGGAATTTTGGGGGTCCCATGGGGGGTTTGGGGGTCCTGAAGGGAATTTTGGGGTCTCAGGGAGTTTTGGGGGGGTCCCAGGAGGAATTTTGGGGATCCTGATGGGAATTTTGGGGGTCCCGGGGTGGTTTTGAGGTCCTGGAGAGGTTTTTGGGGGGTTCTCAGGGAGTTTTTGGGGTCCCAGGAGGAATTTCAGGGGTCCTAAAGGGAAATTTGGAAGTCCCAGGGGGGTTTTGGGGTCCTGAAGGGAATTTTGGGCCTCCCGGGGGGGTTTTGGAGTCCTGGGGAAAATTTTGAGGGTCTCAGGGGGTTTTGGGAGAAATTTTGGTGGTCCCGAGTAGAATTTTGGGGGTCCTGGGGGAGGTTTTGGGTTTCGGAAGGGAATTTTAGGGTCTCAGGGGTTTTTGGGGGATCCCAGAAGGAATTTTGGGGACCTTGATGAGAATTTTGGGGGTCCCAGGGGGGGTTTTGGGGTCCGGAAGGGAATTTTGGGGGTCCCAGGGGGGGTTTTGGGGTCCCAAAGGGAATTTTGGGCGTCCCAGGGGGGGTTTTGGAGTCCTGGGGAGAATTTTGGGGATCTCAGGAGGTTTTTGGGAGGAATTTTGGGGTCCCAAAGAGAATTTTGTGGGTCCTGGGGAGGGTTTAGGTCCTGAAGGGAATTTTGGGGGTCTCAGGGGGTTTTGGGGTGTCCCAGGAGGAATTTTGGGGACCCTGATAGGAATTTTGGGGGTCCCAGGGGGGGGGTTGGGGTCCCAAAGGGAATTTTGGGCGTCCCAGGGGGAGTTTTGGAGTCCTGGGGAGAATTTTGAGGGTCTCAGGGGGTTTTTGGGTAGAATTTTGGGGGTCCCGAGTGGAATTTTGTGGGTCCTGGGGAGGGTTTGGGGTTCTGAAGGGAATTTTGGGGGTCTCTGGGAGTTTTTGGGGGGTTCCAGTAGAAATTTTGGAGTCCTGAAGGGAAATTTGGGGTCTCAAGTAATCTTGGGGGGTCCCAGGAGGGATTTCGGGGACCCTGATGGGAATTTTGGAGGCCCTAGGGGGGGTTTTGGGGTCCCAAATGGAATTCTGGGCATTCCAGGAGGGGTTTTGGAGTCCCGAAGGCAATTTTGATGGTCTCAGGGGGTTTTTGGGAGGAATTTTGGGGGTCCCGACTAGAATTTTGAGGGTCCTGGGGGGGGTTTGGGGTCCCGAAGGGAATTTTGGGGGTCTCTGGGAGTTCGTGGGGGGTCCCAGGAGGAATTTGGGGTTTGTGAGAACCCCAGCCTTTCTCTGGGGTCTCATATGGTGGTGAAATTCCTCCTCCAACCCGTGCTTCCAAAGAAAAACTCCGCAGGCTTTAGCTGTTCGGTCTCAAGGCAGTTTATTGCTAGTTATCTAACAGATTATGTTCTTGGACTGCGTCTATTTGATCAGCGGCCTGGGTAGAGGCACACACACACCCTGACATCCTCTCTATCTGCTGTCTTCTTCGTCTCTCCCCCCACCCAGGGCTGCTGCTATCTTTTATAAGATATATTACGTATTACATGTTTACAATTATTCTCCAGTACCTACTACCTACGTTGCCAAGTGTTTTTCTACTCTAAACCAATCTGTGAGTGCCAACATCACCAAGAACATGGAGGTAAGGAAAAAGAAGGAGGAAGAACAGGATCAGCCCACTTTCCTCCATCTTAGAACTTCTGACCTCCATGTACAAAGTGAAAACCCCCCTGTACAGGTGCTAAAACCCCCCTGTACAATACTAAAAAAATTTCCCCTCTACTTTGTAATTACTTTTACTATACTATCTAACCTTTTGTGACTGCTTGTTCCACCTCCAAAGTTGGTAAATCATTCCATGGCTCAAACTCAAAATCACAGCTGTTTTTCAGCTGCCTGCCAGGGTCCCAAATGCTTCTGACCAAGGCCTGGAACCTCTAAAAATGTCTGAGAGACATTATGAGTTCCCACAAGGGTCCTGAAGGGAAATTTGGGGGTCCCAGGGGGGGTTTTGTGGTCCCAAAGGGAATTTTGGGAGTCCCAGGGGGGGTTTTGGAGTCCTGGGGAGAATTTTGGGGATCTCAGGAGGTTTTTGGGAGGAATTTTGGGGTCCCAAAGAGAATTTTGTGGGTCCTGGGGAGGGTTTAGGTCCTGAAGGGAATTTTGGGGGTCTCAGGGGGTTTTGGGGTGTCCCAGGAGGAATTTTGGGGACCCTGATAGGAATTTTGGGGGTCCCAGGGGGGGGGTTGGGGTCCCAAAGGGAATTTTGGGCGTCCCAGGGGGAGTTTTGGAGTCCTGGGGAGAATTTTGAGGGTCTCAGGGGGTTTTTGGGTAGAATTTTGGGGGTCCCGAGTGGAATTTTGTGGGTCCTGGGGAGGGTTTGGGGTTCTGAAGGGAATTTTGGGGGTCTCTGGGAGTTTTTGGGGGGTTCCAGTAGAAATTTTGGAGTCCTGAAGGGAAATTTGGGGTCTCAAGTAATCTTGGGGGGTCCCAGGAGGGATTTCGGGGACCCTGATGGGAATTTTGGAGGCCCTAGGGGGGGTTTTGGGGTCCCAAATGGAATTCTGGGCATTCCAGGAGGGGTTTTGGAGTCCCGAAGGCAATTTTGATGGTCTCAGGGGGTTTTTGGGAGGAATTTTGGGGGTCCCGACTAGAATTTTGAGGGTCCTGGGGGGGGTTTGGGGTCCCGAAGGGAATTTTGGGGGTCTCTGGGAGTTCGTGGGGGGTCCCAGGAGGAATTTGGGGTTTGTGAGAACCCCAGCCTTTCTCTGGGGTCTCATATGGTGGTGAAATTCCTCCTCCAACCCGTGCTTCCAAAGAAAAACTCCGCAGGCTTTAGCTGTTCGGTCTCAAGGCAGTTTATTGCTAGTTATCTAACAGATTATGTTCTTGGACTGCGTCTATTTGATCAGCGGCCTGGGTAGAGGCACACACACACCCTGACATCCTCTCTATCTGCTGTCTTCTTCGTCTCTCCCCCCACCCAGGGCTGCTGCTATCTTTTATAAGATATATTACGTATTACATGTTTACAATTATTCTCCAGTACCTACTACCTACGTTGCCAAGTGTTTTTCTACTCTAAACCAATCTGTGAGTGCCAACATCACCAAGAACATGGAGGTAAGGAAAAAGAAGGAGGAAGAACAGGATCAGCCCACTTTCCTCCATCTTAGAACTTCTGACCTCCATGTACAAAGTGAAAACCCCCCTGTACAGGTGCTAAAACCCCCCTGTACAATACTAAAAAAATTTCCCCTCTACTTTGTAATTACTTTTACTATACTATCTAACCTTTTGTGACTGCTTGTTCCACCTCCAAAGTTGGTAAATCATTCCATGGCTCAAACTCAAAATCACAGCTGTTTTTCAGCTGCCTGCCAGGGTCCCAAATGCTTCTGACCAAGGCCTGGAACCTCTAAAAATGTCTGAGAGACATTATGAGTTCCCACAAGGGTCCTGAAGGGAAATTTGGGGGTCCCAGGGGGGGTTTTGTGGTCCCAAAGGGAATTTTGGGAGTCCCAGGGGGGGGTTTGGTGTCCTGAAGAGAATTTTGGGAGTCCCAGGAGGTGGGTTTGGGGTCCTGAAGGGAATTTTGGAGTCTCACGAAGTTTTTGGGGGTCCCAGAAAGAATTTTGGGGACCCTGATGAGAATTTTGGGGCTCCCGGGCAGGGGGTTTTGGGGTCCCAAAGGGAATTTTGGGGGTCTCAGTGGGGTTTTGGGTCTCCCAGGAGGAATTTCAAGGACCCTGATGGAAATTTTGGGGGTCCCGGGGGGGGTTTTGGGGTCCCAAAGGGAATTTTGGAAGTCCCAGGGGGTGTTTTGGTGTCCTGAAGGGAATTTTGGGTGTCCCGGGGGGGTATTGGAGTCCTGGGGAGAATTTTGGGGGTCCTGGGGAGGGTTTTTGGGAGGAATTTTGGGGGTCCCGGGGAGAATTTTGGGGGTCCTGGGAGAGGTTTTGGGTTTCTGAAGTGAATTTTGGGGTCTCAGGAAGTTTTTGGGGGGTCCCAGAAAGAATTTCGGGGACCCTGATGGGAATTTTGGGGCTCCCGGGGAGGGGTTTTGGGGTCCCGAAGGGAATTTTGGGGGTCTCAGTGGGGTTTTGGGTCTCCCAGGAGGAATTTCAGGGACCCTGATGGGAATTTTGGGTGTCCCAGGGGGGCTTGTGGTGTCCTGGGGAGAATTTTAGGGGTCTCAGGGGTTTTTTGGGAGGAATTTTGGGGGTCCCGGGTAGAATTTTGTGTGTCCTGGGGAGGGTTTGGGGTCCTGAAGGGAATTTTGTGGGACCCTGATGGGGGGTTTTGGAGTCCTGGGGAGAATTTTGGGGGTCCTGGGGGGGGGGTTATGGTCCTGAAGGGAATTTTGGAGTCTCTGGGAGTTTTTGGGTGGTCCCAGGAGATATTTCGGGGACCCTGATGGGAATTCTGGGGATCCCAGGGGTGTTTTGGGGTCCCGAAGGGAATTTTGGGAGTCCCGGGGGGGGGATTGTAGTCCTGGGGAGAATTTTGATGGTCTCAGGGTTTTTTTGGGAGGAATTTCTGGGGTCCCGAGTAGAATTTTGGGGGTTCTGGGGGTGGGTTTGGGGACCTGAAGGGAACTTTGGGGGTCTCAAGGAGTTTTGGGGGGTCCCTGGAGGAATTTCGGGGACCCTGATGGGAATTTTTAGGTTCCCCGAGGGGGGTTTTTGGTGTCCCAAAGGGAATTTTAGGCGTTCCAGGGGGGGTTTTGGAGTCCGGGGGAGAATTTTGAGGGTCTCAGGGATTTTTTGCGAGGAATTTTGGGGGTCCCGGGTAGAATTTTTTGGGTCCCAGGGGGGGTTTGGGGTTCTGAAGAGAATTTTGGGGGTCTCACCAAGTTTTTGGGGGGTCCCAGGAGGAATTTTGGGGTCCTGAAGGGAATTTTGGGGGTCCAAGTGTGTGTTTTGTGGTCCCAAAGGGAATTTTGGGCGTCCCAGGGGGTTTTTGGGAGGAATTTTGGGAGTCCCGGGTAGAATTTTGGGTGTCCCAGGGGGGCTTTTGGGGTCGCAAAGGGAATTTTGGCCATCCCAGGGGGAGTTTTGGAGTCCTGGGGAGAATTTTGTGGGTCCTGGGAGAGGTTTTGAGGTCCAGAAAGGAATTTTTGGGTCTCAGGGAGTTTTTGGGGCATCCCAGGAGGGAATTTTGGGGACCGTGATGGGAATTTTGGGGGTCCCACGGGGGGTTTTGGAGTCCTGGGGAGAGTTTTGATGGTGTCAGGCGTTTTTTGGGAGGAATTTTTGGGGTCCCGGGTAGAATTTTTTGGGTCCCAGGGGGGGTTTGGGGTCCTGAAGGGAATTTTTGGGTCTCTGGGAGTTTGTGGGGGGCGGTCCCAGAAGGAATTTTGGGGTCCTGAAGGGAATTTTGGGGCTCCCAGGTGGGTTTTGGGGTCCCGAAGGGAATTTTGAGAGTCCCAGGGGGGGTTTTGGAGTCCTGGGGAGAATTTTGATGGTCTCAGGGGTTTTTTGGGAGGAATTTCGGGGGTCCCGATTATAATTTTGGGGGTCCTGGGGGTGGGTTTGGGGTTCTGAAGGGAATTTTGGGAGTCCCAAGGGGGGTTTTGGAGTCCTGGGGAGAATTTTGTGGGTCTCAGGGGTTTTTTGGGAGGAATTTTGGGGGTCCCGAGTGGAATTTTGTGGGTCTTGGGGCGGGTTTGGGGTTCTGAAGGGAATTTTGGGGGTCTCTGGAAGTATTTGTGGGGTCCCAGGAGGAATTTTGGGGTCCTGAAGGGAATTTTGGGGGTCCCAGGGGGGGGTTTGGGGTCCCGAAGGGAATTTTGGGAGTTCTAGGGGGGTTTTGGGAGGAATTTTGGGAGTCCCGGGTAGAATTTTGTGGGTCCCACGGGGGGTTTTGGGGTCGCAAAGGGAATTTTGGCTGTCCCAGGGGGAGTTTTGGAGTCCTGGGGAGAATTTTCAGGGTCTCAGGGTTTTTTTGGGAGGAATTTTGGGGGTCCCGAGTAGAATTTTGTGGGTCCTGGGGGAGGGTTTGGGGTTTTGAAGGGAATTTTGGGGGTCCCAGGGGGGGTTTTGGGGTCCTAATGGGAATTTTGGGAGTCCCAGGGGGGGTTTTGTGGTGCTGAAGGGAATTTTGGGCGTCCCAGGGGGTTTTTGGGAGGAATTTTGGGGGTCCCGGGTAGAATTTTGGGGATCCCACGGGGGTGGGTTGGGGTCCTGAAGGGAATTTTAGGGGTCTCAGGGGGTTTTTGGGGGTCCCAGGTGGAATTTCGGGGTCCCTGATAGGGTTTTTTGGGTCCCAGGGGGGATTTTGGAGTCCTGGGGAGAATTTTGAGGGTCTCAGGGAGTTTTTGGGAGGAATTTTGGGGGTCCCGAGTAGAATTTTCAGGGTCCTGGGGGTGGGGGGGTTTGGGGTCCTGAAGTGAATTTTGGGGTCTCAGGAAGTTTTTGGGGGGTCCCAGAAAGAATTTTGGGGACCCTGATGAGAATTTTGGGGCTCCCAGGGAGGGGTTTTGGGGTCCCGAAGGGAATTTTGGGGGTCTCAGTGGGGTTTTGGGTCTCCCAGGAGGAATTTCAGGGACCCTGATGGGAATTTTGGGTGTCCCAGGGGGGCTTGTGGTGTCCTGGGGAGAATTTTAGGGGTCTCAGGGGTTTTTTGGGAGGAATTTTGGGGGTCCCGGGTAGAATTTTGTGTGTCCTGGGGAGGGTTTGGGGTCCTGAAGGGAATTTTGTGGGACCCTGATGGGGGGTTTTGGAGTCCTGGGGAGAATTTTGGGGGTCCTGGGGGGGGGTTATGGTCCTGAAGGGAATTTTGGAGTCTCTGGGAGTTTTTGGGTGGTCCCAGGAGATATTTCGGGGACCCTGATGGGAATTCTGGGGATCCCAGGGGTGTTTTGGGGTCCCGAAGGGAATTTTGGGAGTCCCGGGGGGGGGATTGTAGTCCTGGGGAGAATTTTGATGGTCTCAGGGTTTTTTTGGGAGGAATTTCTGGGGTCCCGAGTAGAATTTTGGGGGTTCTGGGGGTGGGTTTGGGGACCTGAAGGGAACTTTGGGGGTCTCAAGGAGTTTTGGGGGGTCCCTGGAGGAATTTCGGGGACCCTGATGGGAATTTTTAGGTTCCCCGAGGGGGGTTTTTGGTGTCCCAAAGGGAATTTTAGGCGTTCCAGGGGGGGTTTTGGAGTCCGGGGGAGAATTTTGAGGGTCTCAGGGATTTTTTGCGAGGAATTTTGGGGGTCCCGGGTAGAATTTTTTGGGTCCCAGGGGGGGTTTGGGGTTCTGAAGAGAATTTTGGGGGTCTCACCAAGTTTTTGGGGGGTCCCAGGAGGAATTTTGGGGTCCTGAAGGGAATTTTGGGGGTCCAAGTGTGTGTTTTGTGGTCCCAAAGGGAATTTTGGGCGTCCCAGGGGGTTTTTGGGAGGAATTTTGGGAGTCCCGGGTAGAATTTTGGGTGTCCCAGGGGGGCTTTTGGGGTCGCAAAGGGAATTTTGGCCATCCCAGGGGGAGTTTTGGAGTCCTGGGGAGAATTTTGTGGGTCCTGGGAGAGGTTTTGAGGTCCAGAAAGGAATTTTTGGGTCTCAGGGAGTTTTTGGGGCATCCCAGGAGGGAATTTTGGGGACCGTGATGGGAATTTTGGGGGTCCCACGGGGGGTTTTGGAGTCCTGGGGAGAGTTTTGATGGTGTCAGGCGTTTTTTGGGAGGAATTTTTGGGGTCCCGGGTAGAATTTTTTGGGTCCCAGGGGGGGTTTGGGGTCCTGAAGGGAATTTTTGGGTCTCTGGGAGTTTGTGGGGGGCGGTCCCAGAAGGAATTTTGGGGTCCTGAAGGGAATTTTGGGGCTCCCAGGTGGGTTTTGGGGTCCCGAAGGGAATTTTGAGAGTCCCAGGGGGGGTTTTGGAGTCCTGGGGAGAATTTTGATGGTCTCAGGGGTTTTTTGGGAGGAATTTCGGGGGTCCCGATTATAATTTTGGGGGTCCTGGGGGTGTTTTTGGGGTTCTGAAGGGAATTTTGGGAGTCCCAAGGGGGGTTTTGGAGTCCTGGGGAGAATTTTGAGGGTCTCAGGGGTTTTTTGGGAGGAATTTTGGGGGTCCCGAGTAGAATTTTGTGGGTCTTGGGGCGGGTTTGGGGTTCTGAAGGGAATTTTGGGGGTCTCTGGAAGTATTTGTGGGGTCCCAGGAGGAATTTTGGGGTCCTGAAGGGAATTTTGGGGGTCCCAGGGGGGGGTTTGGGGTCCCGAAGGGAATTTTGGGAGTTCTAGGGGGGTTTTGGGAGGAATTTTGGGAGTCCCGGGTAGAATTTTGTGGGTCCCACGGGGGGTTTTGGGGTCGCAAAGGGAATTTTGGCTGTCCCAGGGGGAGTTTTGGAGTCCTGGGGAGAATTTTCAGGGTCTCAGGGTTTTTTTGGGAGGAATTTTGGGGGTCCCGAGTAGAATTTTGTGGGTCCTGGGGGAGGGTTTGGGGTTTTGAAGGGAATTTTGGGGGTCCCAGGGGGGGTTTTGGGGTCCTAATGGGAATTTTGGGAGTCCCAGGGGGGGTTTTGTGGTGCTGAAGGGAATTTTGGGCGTCCCAAGGGGTTTTTGGGAGGAATTTTGGGGGTCCCGGGTAGAATTTTGGGGATCCCACGGGGGTGGGTTGGGGTCCTGAAGGGAATTTTAGGGGTCTCAGGGGGTTTTTGGGGGTCCCAGGTGGAATTTCGGGGTCCCTGATAGGTTTTTTTGGGTCCCAGGGGGGGTTTTGGAGTCCTGGGGAGAATTTTGGGGGTCCCAGGCGGTTTTTGGGAGGAATTTTGGGGGTCCCGGGTAGAATTTTGGGAGTCCCAGGGGGGAGTTTGGTTACTGAAGAGAATTTTGGGGTCTCTGGGACTTTTTGGAGGGTCCCATGAGGACTTTTGGGGTCCTGAAGGAAGTTTTGGTGTCTCACGAAGTTTTTGGGAGGTCCCAGAAGGAATTTTGGGGACCCTGATGGGAATTTTGGGGGTCCCAGTGGGGTTTTTGGGGGCCCGAATGGAATTTTGGGAGTCCCAGGGGGGGGGTTTGGCGTCCCGAAGGGAATTTTGAGCGTCCAAGGGGGTTTTTGGAGTCCTGGGGAGAATTTTGAGGGTCTCTGGGGGTTTTTGGGGGGAATTTTGGGGGTCCGGAGTAGAATTTTTTGGGTCCTGGGTGAGGTTTTCGGGTCCTGAAAAGAATTTGGGGTCTCACCAAGTTTTTGGGAGTCCCAGAAATAATTTTGGTGACCCTGATGGGAATGTTGGGGGTCTCAGTGGGGTTTTGGGGGGTCCCATGAGGAATTTTGGCATCTTGAAGGGAATTTTGGGGTCTCAAAGAGTTTTGGGGCTTCCCAGGATGAATTTCGGGGACCCTGCTGGGAATTTTGGGGGTCCCAGGGGGGTTTTCGGGGTCCTGAAGAGAATTTTGGTGGTCCCAGGGGGGTTTTCTGGGTTCTGAAGGGAATTTTGGGGGTCCCAGGGGTGTTCTGGGTCCCGAAGGGAATTTTGGGGGTCCCAGGGGTGGTTTTGGGGTCCCGAAAGGAATTTTGGGGGTCCCGGGGCCGTCTCGGTGGTTTTGGGGTCACGCTGGCTGCGGGGCTGCAGTACCGCCCTCTGTCCACAAGGCGGCAGCACTTGTCAAGTGAGTCCGCGACAAGATGGCGGCCCGTGGGGACCGTGATGGTGACAGGCGTTTCTGCTGATGCCTGTCGGCTCCCGCCAAAAACCCGCACGCTTGCGGCGCTGCTGACCCCACGGCCCGTGTGCACGATACCAGAAACGCCGCGGAAAATCCCGTTGCGGGGCGCCGGCGGTGCGGGCAATTCAGGCAGTGTAAAAAAACAGACATGGGTCCTCGAATTTCAACGTCCTCGCCACTCCTAAGATGGCGGCCGCGGGCGGCGGGCTGCAGTGCCGCTCTCTGCCCACACGGCGGCAGCACTGCGCCGTCAGCAGCGAATGCCCCAAAGATCCGCGCGGGAAAGAACGGAACAAAAACCCTGCCTCTGACCCGATAGGAACCGAAAGAAAAAACCTTTCCTCTTAAACTGCATTTCAACAGAGTTTATTTTTACATTTTTCACATTTATATTCACATTCGGATTTATAATGTATATTGATATATAATTGTATTTTCATAATTCCTTACATTTATTCCATTTATTATATTTTATTATATTTTATATTTTTATACATATCTTAATAGATTGCTTACATATTTCTATAGTTAGATTTAGAGTTCTAAAAGGTTTATATTGATTAAAATAAAAACCTGACTCTATCCAAGTAAAAATCTTTTAAAAAAACCCTTTATTTAAACTCCATTTAAATTTATTTCTATTTTTAGCATTTTTAGTCAAATTTACATTTTAAATGTAGATTGATGTATGGTGTTATTTATAGTCTATCTCTTCCTAATAATATTTTTATTTCTATTTTATATTTTTATATATATCTGTATACATTGAATATATATTTCCATATTTAGAACGATATCAAAATAAAATGTATATTCATATTTTTTCCATTAATGCCCTGCCTCTAACCAAATAAAAACAAAAACAAAAAAAAAAATCTTTCTATAAACAGTACTTGAATATATATTGAATACACCATGCATTACAAATTGCAGGGGAAATGGATTCCTTCATGATTTGAACACAAGAAATAATGGAAAAGGAAGCTTTTTCCCACAATTTAAACCCCTTTTCTCTCCATAACCCCTCATTTTTCTGGGAGCGCTGTGGAAGGTCTGGGGGTTCTAAGGAGGGACTGACACAATAAAAGGGGAAAGTTGAAAGCTCTCCCGTGGAACCCCACATGCTGCCCGGCCTGCTCAGGTGCTGCCCCTTGGCAAGAGGGCTCTTCCCTCGGCATTTTCTCAAAGGGATGCTCGGTGCCCGGGTGGGTCCAGCTGCTCCCCGGTCCCTGCTGGATGTTCCAGCCATAGCTCTTGGAGGGACACTTGGGATACCCCTGTTAGCCCCTCTGGATTAGCAGCTCCCTGTGCAGGTGTGCCCAGGTAGCTGTACTGAAAGCAGCTGCTCACACGGGGAGCTGCTACACCTAGGAGTGGGGGATGAGGTGAAGAAAGGTCCTGTGGGATGTTCCCTTCCCTACGCAGGCCTTTGCCAGACCCTTAAACAATGGGGTGCCAGATTTTCATTGCCAAGATAATTAACAATCTTTCCCCTGGCCAAACAGGAATTGTGCTACCAAAATTGCAAACAGTGAATGATTTCTCGCAGACCACATCTGCCACCACCAGGAACTCTCACTGCCTTTGGAGAGCAGCACGCCTCCAGTAAACACACATCAACACACAGGGAGAGTGAGGTTGGTTTTACACGGAAAATGGGCAGAGGTCGGGTCACAAGGCCTGTGGCCCCAAGTGACTTTCTACATCTTTTTGTTCTGAATGGCACAGGATTTATCCAGGAGAAAAACTGCTGCCAGCAAGAATTCTCCCTGCCCTGGAAGAGACAAGCACCTCCTTGACACTGACATCAGGAAGTGTAGAGAGTGAGCCATGTTTCACACAGAATAGGGCCAGCGACAGAGCCCAAGAGCCAGGGGCCACGAAAAAAGGGTTGCCCCTTGAAAATCTGAATGGAGAAGGATGTGTTGTGGACCCAAGCTGCTTTCATGTCGATGAGGGGTTGCTTTGATGATCCCAAGCACAAATCGCAAACTGACTTCAGGAACCAAGACTGGCGAGCGTGCTTTCCTAGGGAAAAGATCTGGAATTAGCGCACAGAACCTTGCGTCCCTGCGTGGACAACTGAGTGCAGGAAATATGAACATAGAAAAATATAACCCAGGCCCAAAGAGCACCCACCTCAAACTCGTGCTGCCCTGATAGACCCAAGGGAGCCCTACAAACTGACATCAGGAACCTGGACTGGTGAGTTTTCTTTCCAAGGGAAAATGGCAAAGGACGTGCCCAGGAGCCCCTGGCCCTAAGCTGGATCCCGACTGCAAAAAATCTTTATATCGAAGGATGGACCCCACACCGAAGTTGTCCCCACCTCAAACATGTGCTGCCCTGATAGACCCAAGGGAGCCCTACAAACTGACATCAGGAACCTGGACTGCTGAGTTTTCTTTCCCAGGGAAAATGGAAAAAGGATGTGCCCAGGGGTCCCTGGCCCTGACTGCAAAAAATCCTTATATCGAAGGATGGACCCCACACCGAAGTTGTCCCCACCTCAAACTTGTGCTGTCCTGATAGACCCAAGGGAGCCCTACAAACTGACATCAGGAACCTGGACTGCTGAGTTTTCTTTCCCAGGGAAAATGGAAAAAGGATGTGCCCAGGGGCCCCTGCACCTGGGCTGGGGCCTCACTGCAAAAAATCCTTATATCGAATGATGGACCCCACACCGAAGTTGTCCCCACCTCAAACTTGTGCTGCCCTGATACACCCAAGGGAGCCCTACAAACTGACATCAGGAACCTGGACTGCTGAGTTTTCTTTCCCAGGGAAAATGGAAAAAGGATGTGCCCAGGGGCCCCTGGCCCTGGGCTGGGGCCTCACTGCAAAGAATCCATATATCGAAGATGGACCCCACACCGAAGTTGTCCCCACCTCAAACTTGTGCTGCCCTGATAGACCCAAGGGAGCCCTACAAACTGACATCAGGAAACTGGACTGCTGAGTTTTCTTTCCCAGGGAAAATGGAAAAAGGATGTGCCCAGGGGCCCCTGGCCCTGACTGCAAAAAATCCTTATATCGAAGGGTGGACCCCACACCGAAGTTGTCTCCACCTCAAACTTGTGCTGCCCTGATACACCCAAGGGAGCCCTACAAACTGACATCAGGAACCTGGACTGCTGAGTTTTCTTTCCCAGGGAAAATGGAAAAAGGATGTGCCCAGGGGCCTCTGGACCTGGGCTGGGGCCTCACTGCAAAGAATCCATATATCGAAGGATGGACCCCACACCGAAGTTGTCCCCACCTCAAACTTGTGCTGTCCTGATAGACCCAAGGGAGCCCTACAAACTGACATCAGGAACCTGGACTGCTGAGTTTTCTTTCCCAGGGAAAATGGAAAAAGGATGTGCCCAGGGGCCCCTGGCCCTGACTGCAAAAAATCCTTATATTGAAGGATAGACCCCACACCGAAGTTGTCCCCACCTCAAACTTGTGCTGCCCTGATAGACCCAAGGGAGCCCTACAAACTGACATCAGGAACCTGGACTGCTGAGTTTTCTTTCCCAGGGAAAATGGCAAAGGACGTGCCCAGGAGCCCCTGGCCCTAAGCTGGATCCCGACTGCAAAAAATCTTTATATCGAAGGATGGACCCCACACCGAAGTTGTCCCCACCTCAAACTTGTGCTGCCCTGATAGACCCAAGGGAGCCCTACAAACTGACATCAGGAACCTGGACTGCTGAGTTTTCTTTCCCAGGGAAAATGGAAAAAGGTTGTGACAAGGGGTCCCTGGCCCTGACTGCAAAAAATCCTTATATCGAAGGATGGACCCCACACCGAAGTTGTCCCCACCTCAAACTTGTGCTGCCCTGATAGACCCAAGGGAGCCCTACAAACTGACATCAGGAACCTGGACTGCTGAGTTTTCTTTCCCAGGGAAAATGGAAAAAGGATATGCCCAGGGGCCCCTGCACCTGGGCTGGGGCCTCACCTCAAAGAATCCTTATATCGAATGATGGACCCCACACCGAAGTTGTCCCCACCTCAAACTTGTGCTGCCCTGATACACCCAAGGGAGCCCTACAAACTGACATCAGGAACCTGGACTGCTGAGTTTTCTTTCCCAGGGAAAATGGAAAAAGGATGTGCCCAGGGGCCCCTGGCCCTGGGCTGGGGACTCACTGCAAAAAATACTTATATCGAAGGATGGACCCCACACCGAAGTTGTCCCCACCTCAAACTTGTGCTGCCCTATAGACCCAAGGGAGCCCTACAAACTGACATCAGGAACCTGGACTGCTGAGTTTTCTTTCCCAGGGAAAATGGAAAAAGGATGTGCCCAGGGGCCCCTGGCCCTGACTGCAAAAAATCCTTATATCGAAGGATGGACCCCACACCGAAGTTGTCTCCACCTCAAACTTGTGCTGCCCTGATAGACCCAAGGGAGCCCTACAAACTGACATCAGGAACCTGGACTGCTGAGTTTTCTTTCCCAGGGAAAATGGAAAAAGGATGTGCCCAGGGCCCTCTGGAACTGGGCTGGGGCCTGACTGCAAAGAATCCATATATCGAAGGATGGACCCCACACCGAAGTTGTCCCCACCTCAAACTTGTGCTGTCCTGATACACCCAAGGGAGCCCTACAAACTGACATCAGGAACCTGGACTGCTGAGTTTTCTTTCCCAGGGAAAATGGAAAAAGGATGTGCCCAGGGGCCCCTGGCCCTGACTGCAAAAAATCCTTATATTGAAGGATGGACCCCACACCGAAGTTGTCCCCACCTCAAACTTGTGCTGCCCTGATAGACCCAAGGGAGCCCTACAAACTGACATCAGGAACCTGGACTGCTGAGTTTTCTTTCCCAGGGAAAATGGAAAAAGGATGTGCCAGGGGCCCCTGGCCCTGGGCCACTGGCCCTGACTGCAAAGAATCCTTATATCGAAGGATGGACCCCACACCGAAGTTGTCCCCACCTCAAACTTGTGCTGCCCTGATAGACCCAAGGGAGCCCTACAAACTGACATCAGGAACCTGGACTGCTGAGTTTTCTTTCCCAGGGAAAATGGAAAAAGGATGTGCCCAGGGGCCTCTGGCCCTGACTGCAAAAAATCCATATATCGAAGGATGGACCCCACACCGAAGTTGTCCCCTCCTCAAAGTTGTGCTGCCCTGATAGACCCAAGGGAGCCCTACAAACTGACATCAGGAACCTGGACTGCTGAGTTTTCTTTCCCAGGGAAAATGGAAAAAGGATGTGCCCAGGGGCCTCTGGCCCTGGGCTGGGGCCTCACTACAAAAAATCCTTATATCGAAGGATGGAACCCACACCGAAGTTGTCCCCACCTCAAACTTGTGCTGCCCTGATAGACCCAAGGGAGCCCTACAAACTGACATCAGGAACCTGGACTGCTGAGTTTTTTTTCCCAGGGAAAATGGCCAAAGGTTGTGACCAGGGGTCCCTGGCGCTGACTGCAAAAAATCCTTATATCGAAGGATGGACCCAACACCGAAGTTGTCCCCACCTCAAACTTGTGCTGTCCTGATACACCCAAGGGAGCCCTACAAACTGACATCAGGAACCTGGACTGCTGAGTTTTCTTTCCCAGGGAAAATGGAAAAATGGTTGTCCCCAGGGGCCCCTGGCCCTGACTGCAAAAAATCCTTATATTGAAGGATGGACCCCACACCGAAGTTGTCCCCACCTCAAACTTGTGCTGCCCTGATAGACCCAAGGGAGCCCTACAAACTGACATCAGGAACCTGGACTGCTGAGTTTTCTTTCCCAGGGAAAATGGAAAAAGGATGTGCCAGGGGCCCCTGGCCCTGGGCCACTGGCCCTGACTGCAAAAAATCCTTATATCGAAGGATGGACCCCACACCGAAGTTGTCCCCACCTCAAACTTGTGCTGCCCTGATAGACCCAAGGGAGCCCTACAAACTGACATCAGGAACCTGGACTGCTGAGTTTTCTTTCCCAGGGAAAATGGCAAAGGACGTGCCCAGGAGCCCCTGGCCCTAAGCTGGATCCCGACTGCAAAAAATCTTTATATCGAAGGATGGACCCCACACCGAAGTTGTCCCCACCTCAAACTTGTGCTGCCCTGATAGACCCAAGGGAGCCCTACAAACTGACATCAGGAACCTGGACTGCTGAGTTTTCTTTCCCAGGGAAAATGGAAAAAGGTTGTGACCAGGGGTCCCTGGCCCTGACTGCAAAAAATCCTTATATCGAAGGATGGACCCCACACCGAAGTTGTCCCCACATCAAACTTGTGCTGCCCTGATAGACCCAAGGGAGCCCTACAAACTGACATCAGGAACCTGGACTGCTGAGTTTTCTTTCCCAGGGAAAATGGAAAAAGGATATGCCCAGGGGCCCCTGCACCTGGGCTGGGGCCTCACCTCAAAGAATCCTTATATCAAATGATGGACCCCACACCGAAGTTGTCCCCACCTCAAACTTGTGCTGCCCTGATACACCCAAGGGAGCCCTACAAACTGACATCAGGAACCTGGACTGCTGAGTTTTCTTTCCCGGGGAAAATGGAAAAAGGATGTGCCCAGGGGCCCCTGGCCCTGGGCTGGGGCCTCACTGCAAAGAATCCATATATCGAAGGATGGACCCCACACCGAAGTTGTCCCCACCTCAAACTTGTGCTGCCCTGATAGACCCAAGGGAGCCCTACAAACTGACATCAGGAACCTGGACTGCTGAGTTTTCTTTCCCAGGGAAAATGGAAAAAGGATGTGCCCAGGGGCCCCTGGCCCTGACTGCAAAAAATCCTTATATTGAAGGATGGACCCCACACCGAAGTTGTCCCCACCTCAAACTTGTGCTGCCCTGATAGACCCAAGGGAGCCCTACAAACTGACATCAGGAACCTGGACTGCTGAGTTTTCTTTCCCAGGGAAAATGGAAAAAGGATGTGCCAGGGGCCCCTGGCCCTGGGCCACTGGCCCTGACTGCAAAAAATCCTTATATCGAAGGATGGACCCCACACCGAAGTTGTCCCCACCTCAAACTTGTGCTGCCCTGATAGACCCAAGGGAGCCCTACAAACTGACATCAGGAACCTGGACTGCTGAGTTTTCTTTCCCAGGGAAAATGGAATAAGGATGTGCCCAGGGGCCTCTGGCCCTGACTGCAAAAAATCCATATATCGAAGGATGGACCCCACACCGAAGTTGTCCCCTCCTCAAAGTTGTGCTGCCCTGATAGACCCAAGGGAGCCCTACAAACTGACATCAGGAACCTGGACTGCTGAGGTTTCTTTCCCAGAGAAAATGGAAAAAGGATGTGCCCAGGGGCCTCTGGCCCTGGGCTGGGGCCTCACTACAAAAAATCCTTATATCGAAGGATGGACCCCACACCGAAGTTGTCCCCACCTCAAACTTGTGCTGCCCTGATAGACCCAAGGGAGCCCTACAAACTGACATCAGGAACCTGGACTGCTGAGTTTTTTTTCCCAGGGAAAATGGCCAAAGGTTGTGACCAGGGGTCCCTGGCCCTGACTGCAAAAAATCCTTATATCGAAGGATGGACCCCACACCGAAGTTGTCCCCACCTCAAACTTGTGCTGTCCTGATACACCCAAGGGAGCCCTACAAACTGACATCAGGAACCTGGACTGCTGAGTTTTCTTTCCCAGGGAAAATGGAAAAAGGTTGTCCCCAGGGGCCCCTGGCCCTGACTGCAAAAAATCCTTATATTGAAGGATGGACCCCACAACGAAGTTGTTCCCACCTCAAACTTGTGCTGCCCTGATAGACCCAAGGGAGCCCTACAAACTGACATCAGGAACCTGGACTGCTGAGTTTTCTTTCCCAGGGAAAATGGAAAAAGGATGTGCCAGGGGCCCCTGGCCCTGGGCCACTGGCCCTGACTGCAAAAAATCCTTATATCGAAGGATGGACCCCACACCGAAGTTGTCGCCACCTGAAACTTGTGCTGCCCTGATAGACCCAAGGGAGCCCTACAAACTGACATCAGAAACCTGGACTGCTGAGTTTTCTTTCCCAGGGAAAATGGCAAAGGACGTGCCCAGGAGCCCCTGGCCCTAAGCTGGATCCCGACTGCAAAAAATCTTTATATCGAAGGATGGACCCCACACCGAAGTTGTCCCCACCTCAAACTTGTGCTGCCCTGATAGACCCAAGGGAGCCCTACAAACTGACATCAGGAACCTGGACTGCTGAGTTTTCTTTCCCAGGGAAAATGGAAAAAGGTTGTGACCAGGGGTCCCTGGCCCTGACTGCAAAAAATCCTTATATCGAAGGATGGACCCCACACCGAAGTTGTCCCCACCTCAAACTTGTGTTGCCCTGATAGACCCAAGGGAGCCCTACAAACTGACATCAGGAACCTGGACTGCTGAGTTTTCTTTCCCAGGGAAAATGGAAAAAGGATATGCCCAGGGGCCCCTGGCCCTGGGCTGGGCCTCACTGCAAAAAATCCTTATATCGAAGGATGGACCCCACACCGAAGTTGTCCCCACCTCAAACTTGTGCTGCCCTATAGACCCAAGGGAGCCCTACAAACTGACATCAGGAACCTGGACTGCTGAGTTTTCTTTCCCAGGGAAAATGGAAAAAGGATGTGCCCAGGGGCCCCTGGTCCTGACTGCAAAAAATCCTTATATCGAAGGATGGACCCCACACCGAAGTTGTCTCCACCTCAAACTTGTGCTGCCCTGATAGACCCAAGGGAGCCCTACAAACTGACATCAGGAACCTGGACTGCTGAGTTTTCTTTCCCAGGGAAAATGGAAAAAGGATGTGCCCAGGGGCCTCTGGAACTGGGCTGGGGCCTCACTGCAAAGAATCCATATATCGAAGGATGGACCCCACACCGAAGTTGTCCCCACCTCAAACTTGTGCTGCCCTGATAGACCCAAGGGAGCCCTACAAACTGACATCAGGAACCTGGACTGCTGAGTTTTCTTTGCCAGGGAAAATGGAAAAAGGATGTGCCCAGGGGCCCCTGGCCCTGACTGCAAAAAATCCTTATATTGAAGGATGGACCCCACACCGAAGTTGTCCCCACCTCAAACTTGTGCTGCCCTGATAGACCCAAGGGAGCCCTACAAACTGACATCAGGAACCTGGACTGCTGAGTTTTCTTTCCCAGGGAAAATGGAAAAAGGATGTGCTAGGGGCCCCTGGCCCTGGGCCACTGGCCCTGACCGCAAAAAATCCTTATATCGAAGGATGGACCCCACACCGAAGTTGTCCCCACCTCAAACTTGTGCTGCCCTGATAGACCCAAGGGAGCCCTACAAACTGACATCAGGAACCTGGACTGCTGAGTTTTCTTTCCCAGGGAAAATGGAATAAGGATGTGCCCAGGGGCCTCTGGCCCTGACTGCAAAAAATCCATATATCGAAGGATGGACCCCACACCGAAGTTGTCCCCTCCTCAAAGTTGTGCTGCCCTGATAGACCCAAGGGAGCCCTACAAACTGACATCAGGAACCTGGACTGCTGAGTTTTCTTTCCCAGGGAAAATGGAAAAAGGATGTGCCCAGGGGCCTCTGGCCCTGGGCTGGGACCTCACTACAAAAAATCCTTATATCGAAGGATGGACCCCACACCGAAGTTGTCCCCACCTCAAACTTGTGCTGCCCTGATAGACCCAAGGGAGCCCTACAAACTGACATCAGGAACCTGGACTGCTGAGTTTTTTTTCCCAGGGAAAATGGCCAAAGGTTGTGACCAGGGGTCCCTGGCCCTGACTGCAAAAAATCCTTATATCGAAGGATGGACCCAACACCGAAGTTGTCCCCACCTCAAACTTGTGCTGTCCTGATACACCCAAGGGAGCCCTACAAACTGACATCAGGAACCTGGACTGCTGAGTTTTCTTTCCCAGGGAAAATGGAAAAAGGTTGTCCCCAGGGGCCCCTGGCCCTGACTGCAAAAAATCCTTATATTGAAGGATGGACCCCACACCGAAGTTGTCCCCACCTCAAACTTGTGCTGCCCTGATAGACCCAAGGGAGCCCTACAAACTGACATCAGGAACCTGGACTGCTGAGTTTCCTTTCCCAGGGAAAATGGAAAAAGGATGTGCCAGGGGCCCCTGGCCCTGGGCCACTAGCCCTGACTGCAAAAAATCCTTATATCGAAGGATGGACCCCACACCGAAGTTGTCCCCACCTCAAACTTGTGCTGCCCTGATAGACCCAAGGGAGCCCTACAAACTGACATCAGGAACCTGGACTGCTGAGTTTTCTTTCCCAGGGAAAATGGAATAAGGATGTGCCCAGGGGTCTCTGGCCCTGACTGCAAAAAATCCATATATCGAAGGATGGACCCCACACCGAAGTTGTCCCCTCCTCAAAGTTGTGCTGCCCTGATAGACCCAAGGGAGCCCTACAAACTGACATCAGGAACCTGGACTGCTGAGTTTTCTTTCCCAGGGAAAATGGAAAAAGGATGTGCCCAGGGGCCTCTGGCCCTGGGCTGGGGCCTCACTACAAAAAATCCTTATATCGAAGGATGGACCCCACACCGAAGTTGTCCCCACCTCAAACTTGTGCTGCCCTGATAGACCCAAGGGAGCCCTACAAACTGACATCAGGAACCTGGACTGCTGAGTTTTTTTTCCCAGGGAAAATGGCCAAAGGTTGTGACCAGGGGTCCCTGGCCCTGACTGCAAAAAATCCTTATATCGAAGGATGGACCCCACACCGAAGTTGTCGCCACCTGAAACTTGTGCTGCCCTGATAGACCCAAGGGAGCCCTACAAACTGACATCAGGAACCTGGACTGCTGAGTTTTCTTTCCCAGGGAAAATGGAAAAAGGATGTGCCCAGGGGCCCCTGGCCCTGGGCCCCTGGCCCTGACTGCAAAAAATCCTTATATCGAAGGATGGACCCCACACCGAAGTTGTCCCCTCCTCAAACTTGTGCTGCCCTGATAGACCCAAGGGAGCCCTACAAACTGACATCAGGAACCTGGACTGCTGAGTTTTCTTTCCCAGGGAAAATGGAAAAAGGATGTGCCCAGGGGCCCCTGGCCCTGACTGCAAAAAATCCTTATATCGAAGGATGGACCCCACACCGAAGTTGTCGCCACCTGAAACTTGTGCTGCCCTGATAGACCCAAGAAAGCCCTACAAACTGACATCAGGAACCTGGACTGCTGAGTTTTCTTTCCCAGGGAAAATGGAAAAAGGATGTGCCCAGGGGCCCCTGGCCCTGGGCCCCTGGCCCTGACTGCAAAAAATCCTTATATCGAAGGATGGACCCCACACCGAAGTTGTCCCCACCTCAAACTTGTGCTGTCCTGATACACCCAAGGGAGCCCTACAAACTGACATCAGGAACCTGGACTGCTGAGTTTTCTTTCCCAGGGAAAATGGAAAAAGGATGTGCCCAGGGGCCCCTGGCCCTGACTGCAAAAAATCCTTATATCGAAGGATGGACCCCACACCAAAGTTGTCCCCACCTCAAACTTGTGCTGCCCTGATAGACCCAAGGGAGCCCTACAAACTGACATCAGGAACCTGGACTGCTGAGTTTTCTTTCCCAGGGAAAATGGAAAAAGGATGTGCCCAGGGGCCCCTGGCCCTGGGCTGGGGGCTCACTGCAAAAAATCCTTATATCGAAGGATGGAACCCACACCGAAGTTGTCCCCACCTCAAACTTGTGCTGCCCTGATAGACCCAAGGGAGCCCTACAAACTGACATCAGGAACCTGGACTGCTGAGTTTTCTTTCCCAGGGAAAATGGAAAAAGGATGTGCCCAGGGGCCCCTGGCCCTGACTGCAAAAAATCCTTATATCGAAGTATGGACCCCACACCGAAGTTGTCTCCACCTCAAACTTGTGCTGCCCTGATAGACCCAAGGGAGCCCTACAAACTGACATCAGGAACCTGGACTGCTGAGTTTTCTTTCCCAGGGAAAATGGAAAAAGGATGTGCCCAGGGGCCTCTGGACCTGGGCTGGGGCCTCACTGCAAAGAATCCATATATCGAAGGATGGACCCCACACCGAAGTTGTCCCCACCTCAAACTTGTGCTGTCCTGATACACCCAAGGGAGCCCTACAAACTGACATCAGGAACCTGGACTGCTGAGTTTTCTTTCCCAGGGAAAATGGAATAAGGATGTGCCCAGGGGCCTCTGGCCCTGACTGCAAAAAATCCTTATATCGAAGGATGGACCCCACACCGAAGTTGTCCCCTCCTCAAAGTTGTGCTGCCCTGATAGACCCAAGGGAGCCCTACAAACTGACATCAGGAACCTGGACTGCTGAGTTTTCTTTCCCAGGGAAAATGGAAAAAGGATGTGCCCAGGGGCCTCTGGCCCTGGGCTGGGGCCTCACTATAAAAAAATCCTTATATCGAAGGATGGAACCCACACCGAAGTTGTCCCCACCTCAAACTTGTGCTGCCCTGATAGACCCAAGGGAGCCCTACAAACTCACATCAGGAACCTGGACTGCTGAGTTTTCTTTCCCAGGGAAAATGGAAAAAGGATGTGCCCAGGGGCCCCTGGCCCTGGGCTGGGGACTCACTGCAAAAAATACTTATATCGAAGGATGGAACCCACACCGAAGTTGTCCCCACCTCAAACTTGTGCTGCCCTATAGACCCAAGGGAGCCCTACAAACTGACATCAGGAACCTGGACTGCTGAGTTTTCTTTCCCAGGGAAAATGGAAAAAGGATGTGCCCAGGGGCCCCTGGCCCTGGGCCCCTGGCCCTGACTGCAAAAAATCCTTATATCGAAGGATGGACCCCACACCGAAGTTGTCCCCACCTCAAACTTTTGCTGCCCTGATAGACCCAAGGGAGCCCTACAAACTGACATCAGGAACCTGGACTGCTGAGTTTTCTTTCCCAGGGAAAATGGAAAAAGGATGTGCCCAGGGGCCCCTGGCCCTGACTGCAAAAAATCCTTATATCGAAGGATGGACCCCACACCGAAGTTGTCCCCACCTCAAACTTGTGCTGCCCTGATAGACCCAAGGGAGCCCTACAAACTGACATCAGGAACCTGGACTGCTGAGTTTTCTTTCCCAGGGAAAATGGAAAAAGGATGTGCCCAGGGGCCCCTGGCCCTGGGCCCCTGGCCCTGACTGCAAAGAATCCTTATATCGAAGGATGGACCCCACACCGAAGTTGTCCCCACCTCAAACTTGTGCTGCCCTGATAGACCCAAGGGAGCCCTACAAACTGACATCAGGAACCTGGACTGCTGAGTTTTCTTTCCCAGGGAAAATGGAAAAAGGATGTGCCCAGGGGCCCCTGGCCCTGACTGCAAAAAATCCTTATATCGAAGGATGGACCCCACACCGAAGTTGTCCCCACCTGAAACTTGTGCTGCCCTGATAGACCCAAGGGAGCCCTACAAACTGACATCAGGAACCTGGACTGCTGAGTTTTCTTTCCCAGGGAAAATGGAAAAAGGATGTGCCCAGGGGCCCCTGGCCCTGGGCCCCTGGCCCTGACTGCAAAAAATCCTTATATCGAAGGATGGACCCCACACCGAAGTTGTCCCCACCTCAAACTTGTGCTGTCCTGATACACCCAAGGGAGCCCTACAAACTGACATCAGGAACCTGGACTGCTGAGTTTTCTTTCCCAGGGAAAATGGAAAAAGGATGTGCCCAGGGGCCCCTGGCCCTGACTGCAAAAAATCCTTATATCGAAGGATGGACCCCACACCAAAGTTGTCCCCACCTCAAACTTGTGCTGCCCTGATACACCCAAGGGAGCCCTACAAACTGACATCAGGAACCTGGACTGCTGAGTTTTCTTTCCCAGGGAAAATGGAAAAAGGATGTGCCCAGGGGCCTCTGGCCCTGACTGCAAAAAATCCATATATCGAAGGATGGACCCCACACCGAAGTTGTCCCCTCCTCAAAGTTGTGCTGCCCTGATAGACCCAAGAGAGCCCTACAAACTGACATCAGGAACCTGGACTGCTGAGTTTTCTTTCCCAGGGAAAATGGAAAAAGGATGTGCCCAGGGGCCTCTGGCCCTGGGCTGGGGCATCACTACAAAAAATCCTTATATCGAAGGATGGACCCCACACCGAAGTTGTCCCCACCTCAAACTTGTGCTGCCCTGATAGACCCAAGGGAGCCCTACAAACTGACATCAGGAACCTGGACTGCTGAGTTTTCTTTCCCAGGGAAAATGGAAAAAGGATGTGCCCAGGGGCCCCTGGCCCTGGGCTGGGGACTCACTGCAAAAAATCGTTATATCGAAGGATGGAACCCACACCGAAGTTGTCCCCACCTCAAACTTGTGCTGCCCTATAGACCCAAGGGAGCCCTACAAACTGACATCAGGAACCTGGACTGCTGAGTTTTCTTTCCCAGGGAAAATGGAAAAAGGATGTGCCCAGGGGCCCCTGGCCCTGACTGCAAAAAATCCTTATATCGAAGGATGGACCCCACACCGAAGTTGTCTCCACCTCAAACCTGTGCTGCCCTGATAGACCCAAGGGAGCCCTACAAACTGACATCAGGAACCTGGACTGCTGAGTTTTCTTTCCCAGGGAAAATGGAAAAAGGATGTGCCCAGGGGCCTCTGGACCTGGGCTGGGGCCTCACTGCAAAGAATCCATATATCGAAGGATGGACCCCACACCGAAGTTGTCCCCACCTCAAACTTGTGCTGTCCTGATACACCCAAGGGAGCCCTACAAACTGACATCAGGAACCTGGACTGCTGAGTTTTCTTTCCGAGGGAAAATGTCCAAAGGTTGTGCCCAGGGGCCCCTGGCCCTGACTGCAAAAATTCCTTATATTGAAGGATGGACCCCACACCGAAGTTGTCCCCACCTCAAACTTGTGCTGCCCTGATAGACCCAAGGGAGCCCTACAAACTGACATCAGGAACCTGGACTGCTGAGTTTTCTTTCCCAGGGAAAATGGAATAAGGATGTGCCCAGGGACCTCTGGCCCTGACTGCAAAAAATCCATATATCGAAGGATGGACCCCACACCGAAGTTGTCCCCTCCTCAAAGTTGTGCTGCCCTGATAGACCCAAGGGAGCCCTACAAACTGACATCAGGAAGCTGGACTGCTGAGTTTTCTTTCCCAGGGAAAATGGAAAAAGGATGTGCCCAGGGGCCTCTGGCCCTGGGCTGGGGCCTCACTACAAAAAATCCTTATATCGAAGGATGGACCCCACACCGAAGTTGTCCCCACCTCAAACTTGTGCTGCCCTGATAGACCCAAGGGAGCCCTACAAACTGACATCAGGAACCTGGACTGCTGAGTTTTTTTTCCCAGGGAAAATGGCCAAAGGTTGTGACCAGGGGTACCTGGCCCTGACTGCAAAAAATCCTTATATCGAAGGATGGACCCCACACCGAAGTTGTCCCCACCTCAAACTTGTGCTGTCCTGATACACCCAAGGGAGCCCTACAAACTGACATCAGGAACCTGGACTGCTGAGTTTTCTTTCCCAGGGAAAATGGAAAAAGGATGTGCCCAGGGGCCCCTGGCCCTGACTGCAAAAAATCCTTATATTGAAGGATGGACCCCACACCGAAGTTGTCCCCACCTCAAACTTGTGCTGCCCTGATAGACCCAAGGGAGCCCTACAAACTGACATCAGGAACCTGGACTGCTGAGTTTTCTTTCCCAGGGAAAATGGAAAAAGGATGTGCCAGGGGCCCCTGGCCCTGGGCCACTGGCCCTGACTGCAAAAAATCCTTATATCGAAGGATGGACCCCACACCGAAGTTGTCCCCACCTCAAACTTGTGCTGCCCTGATAGACCCAAGGGAGCCCTACAAACTGACATCAGGAACCTGGACTGCTGAGTTTTCTTTCCCAGGGAAAATGGAATAAGGATGTGCCCAGGGGCCTCTGGCCCTGACTGCAAAAAATCCATATATCGAAGGATGGACCCCACACCGAAGTTGTCCCCACCTCAAAGTTGTGCTGCCCTGATAGACCCAAGGGAGCCCTACAAACTGACATCAGGAACCTGGACTGCTGAGTTTTCTTTCCCAGGGAAAATGGAAAAAGGATGTGCCCAGGGGCCTCTGGCCCTGGGCTGGGGCCTCACTACAAAAAATCCTTATAACGAAGGATGGACCCCACACCGAAGTTGTCCCCACCTCAAACTTGTGCTGCCCTGATAGACCCAAGGGAGCCCTACAAACTGACATCAGGAACCTGGACTGCTGAGTTTTTTTTCCCAGGGAAAATGGCCAAAGGTTGTGACCAGGGGTACCTGGCCCTGACTGCAAAAAATCATTATATCGAAGGATGGACCCCACACCGAAGTTGTCCCCACCTCAAACTTGTGCTGCCCTGATAGACCCAAGGGAGCCCTACAAACTGACATCAGGAACCTGGACTGCTGAGTTTCCTTTCCCAGGGAAAATGGAAAAAGGATGTGCCCAGGGGCCCCTGGCCCTGGGCACCTGGCCCTGACTGCAAAAAATCCTTATATCGAAGGATGGACCCCACACCGAAGTTGTCCCCTCCTCAAACTTGTGCTGCCCTGATAGACCCAAGGGAGCCCTACAAACTGACATCAGGAACCTGGACTGCTGAGTTTTCTTTCCCAGGGAAAATGGAAAAAGGATGTGCCCAGGGGCCCCTGGCCCTGACTGCAAAAAATCCTTATATCGAAGGATGGACCCCACACCGAAGTTGTCGCCACCTGAAACTTGTGCTGCCCTGATAGACCCAAGGGAGCCCTACAAACTGACATCAGGAACCTGGACTACTGAGTTTTCTTTCCCAGGGAAAATGGAAAAAGGATGTGCCCAGGGGCCCCTGGCCCTGGGCCCCTGGCCCTGACTGCAAAAAATCCTTCTATCGAAGGATGGACCCCACACCGAAGTTGTCCCCACCTCAAACTTGTGCTGTCCTGATACACCCAAGGGAGCCCTACAAACTGACATCAGGAACCTGGACTGCTGAGTTTTCTTTCCCAGGGAAAATGGAAAAAGGATGTGCCCAGGGGCCCCTGGCCCTGACTGTAAAAAATCCTTATATCGAAGGATGGACCCCACACCAAAGTTGTCCCCACCTCAAACTTGTGCTGCCCTGATAGACCCAAGGGAGCCCTACAAACTGACATCAGGAACCTGGACTGCTGAGTTTTCTTTCCCAGGGAAAATGGAAAAAGGATGTGCCCAGGGGCCCCTGGCCCTGGGCTGGGGCCTCACTACAAAAAATCCTTATATCGAAGGATGGACCCCACACCGAAGTTGTCCCCACCTCAAACTTGTGCTGCCCTGATAGACCCAAGGGAGCCCTACAAACTGACATCAGGAACCTGGACTGCTGAGTTTTTTTTCCCAGGGAAAATGGCCAAAGGTTGTGACCAGGGGTCCCTGGCCCTGACTGCAAAAAATCCTTATATCGAAGGATGGACCCCACACCGAAGTTGTCCCCACCTCAAACTTGTGCTGCCCTGATAGACCCAAGGGAGCCCTACAAACTGACATCAGGAACCTGGACTGCTGAGTTTTCTTTCCCAGGGAAAATGGAATAAGGATGTGCCCAGGGGCCTCTGGCCCTGACTGCAAAAAATCCATATATCGAAGGATGGACCCCACACCGAAGTTGTCCCCTCCTCAAAGTTGTGCTGCCCTGATAGACCCAAGGGAGCCCTACAAACTGACATCAGGAACCTGGACTGCTGAGTTTTCTTTCCCAGGGAAAATGGAAAAAGGATGTGCCCAGGGGCCTCTGGCCCTGGGCTGGGGCCTCACTACAAAAAATCCTTATATCGAAGGATGGACCCCACACCGAAGTTGTCCCCACCTCAAACTTGTGCTGCCCTGATAGACCCAAGGGAGCCCTACAAACTGACATCAGGAACCTGGACTGCTGAGTTTTCTTTCCCAGGGAAAATGGAAAAAGGATGTGCCCAGGGGCCCCTGGCCCTGGGCTGGGGCCTCACTACAAAAAATCCTTATATCGAAGGATGGAACCCACACCGAAGTTGTCCCCACCTCAAACTTGTGCTGCCCTATAGACCCAAGGGAGCCCTACAAACTGACATCAGGAACCTGGACTGCTGGGTTTTCTTTCCCAGGGAAAATGGAAAAAGGATGTGCCCAGGGGCCCCTGGCCCTGACTGCAAAAAATCCTTATATCGAAGGATGGACCCCACACCGAAGTTGTCCCCACCTCAAACTTGTGCTGTCCTGATACACCCAAGGGAGCCCTACAAACTGACATCAGGAACCTGGACTGCTGAGTTTTCTTTCCCAGGGAAAATGGCCAAAGGTTGTGACCAGGGGTCCCTGGCCCTGACTGCAAAAAATCCTTATATCGAAGGATGGACCCCACACCGAAGTTGTCCCCACCTCAAACTTGTGCTGCCCTGATAGACCCAAGGGAGCCCTACAAACTGACATCAGGAACCTGGACTGCTGAGTTTTCTTTCCCAGGGAAAATGGAATAAGGATGTGCCCAGGGGCCTCTGGCAATGACTGCAAAAAATCCATATATCGAAGGATGGACCCCACACCGAAGATGTCCCCTCCTCAAAGTTGTGCTGCCCTGATAGACCCAAGGGAGCCCTACAAACTGACATCAGGAACCTGGACTGCTGAGTTTTCTTTACCAGGGAAAATGGAAAAAGGATGTGCCCAGGGGCCTCTGGCCCTGGGCTGGGGCCTCACTACAAAAAATCCTTATATCGAAGGATGGACCCCACACCGAAGTTGTCCCCACCTCAAACTTGTGCTGCCCTGATAGACCCAAGGGAGCCCTACAAACTGACATCAGGAACCTGGACTGCTGAGTTTTCTTTCCCAGGGAAAATGGAAAAAGGATGTGCCCAGGGGCCCCTGGCCCTGGGCTGGGGCCTCACTACAAAAAATCCTTATATCGAAGGATGGAACCCACACCGAAGTTGTCCCCACCTCAAACTTGTGCTGCCCTATAGACCCAAGGGAGCCCTACAAACTGACATCAGGAACCTGGACTGCTGAGTTTTCTTTCCCAGGGAAAATGGAAAAAGGATGTGCCCAGGGGCCCCTGGCCCTGACTGCAAAAAATCCTTATATCGAAGGATGGACCCCACACCGAAGTTGTCCCCACCTCAAACTTGTGCTGTCCTGATACACCCAAGGGAGCCCTACAAACTGACATCAGGAACCTGGACTGCTGAGTTTTCTTTCCCAGGGAAAATGGAAAAAGGATGTGCCCAGGGGCCCCTGGCCCTGACTGCAAAAAATCCTTATATCGAAGGATGGACCCCACACCGAAGTTGTCCCCACCTCAAATTTGTGCTGCCCTGATAGACCCAAGGGAGCCCTACAAACTGACATCAGGAACCTGGACTGCTGAGTTTTCTTTCCCAGGGGAAAATGGCCAAAGGTTGTGACCAGGGGTCCCTGGCCCTGACTGCAAAAAATCCTTATATCGAAGGATGGACCCCACACCGAAGTTGTCCCCACCTCAAACTTGTGCTGCCCTGATAGACCCAAGGGAGCCCTACAAACTGACATCAGGAACCTGGACTGCTGAGTTTTCTTTCCCAGGGAAAATGGAATAAGGATGTGCCCAGGGGCCTCTGGCCCTGACTGCAAAAAATCCATATATCGAAGGATGGACCCCACACCGAAGTTGTCCCCTCCTCAAAGTTGTGCTGCCCTGATAGACCCAAGGGAGCCCTACAAACTGACATCAGGAACCTGGACTGCTGAGTTTTCTTTCCCAGGGAAAATGGAAAAAGGATGTGCCCAGGGGCCTCTGGCCCTGGGCTGGGGCCTCACTACAAAAAATCCTTATATCGAAGGATGGACCCCACACCGAAGTTGTCCCCACCTCAAACTTGTGCTGCCCTGATAGACCCAAGGGAGCCCTACAAACTGACATCAGGAACCTGGACTGCTGAGTTTTCTTTCCCAGGGAAAATGGAAAAAGGATGTGCCCAGGGGCCTCTGGCCCTGGGCTGGGGCCTCACTGCAAAAAATCCTTATATCGAAGGATGGAACCCACACCGAAGTTGTCCCCACCTCAAACTTGTGCTGCCCTATAGACCCAAGGGAGCCCTACAAACTGACATCAGGAACCTGGACTGCTGAGTTTTCTTTCCCAGGGAAAATGGAAAAAGGATGTGCCCAGGGGCCCCTGGCCCTGACTGCAAAAAATCCTTATATCGAAGGATGGACCCCACACCGAAGTTGTCTCCACCTCAAACTTGTGCTGCCCTGATAGACCCAAGGGAGCCCTACAAACTGACATCAGGAACCTGGACTGCTGAGTTTTCTTTCCCAGGGAAAATGGAAAAAGGATGTGCCCAGGGGCCTCTGGAACTGGGCTGGGGCCTCACTGCAAAGAATCCATATATCGAAGGATGGACCCCACACCGAAGTTGTCCCCACCTCAAACTTGTTCTGTCCTGATACACCCAAGGGAGCCCTACAAACTGACATCAGGAACCTGGACTGCTGAGTTTTCTTTCCGAGGGAAAATGTCCAAAGGTTGTGCCCAGGGGCCCCTGGCCCTGACTGCAAAAAATCCTTATATTGAAGGATGGACCCCACACCGAAGTTGTCCCCACCTCAAACTTGTGCTGCCCTGATAGACCCAAGGGAGCCCTACAAACTGACATCAGGAACCTGGACTGCTGAGTTTTCTTTCCCAGGGAAAATGGAAAAAGGATGTGCCAGGGGCCCCTGGCCCTGGGCCACTGGCCCTGACTGCAAAAAATCCTTATATCGAAGGATGGACCCCACACCGAAGTTGTCCCCACCTCAAACTTGTGCTGCCCTGATAGACCCAAGGGAGCCCTACAAACTGACATCAGGAACCTGGACTGCTGAGTTTTCTTTCCCAGGGAAAATGGAATAAGGATGTGCCCAGGGGCCTCTGGCCCTGACTGCAAAAAATCCATATATCGAAGGATGGACCCCACACCGAAGTTGTCCCCACCTCAAACTTGTGCTGCCCTGATAGACCCAAGGGAGCCCTACAAACTGACATCAGGAACCTGGACTGCTGAGTTTTCTTTCCCAGGGAAAATGGAAAAAGGATGTGCCCAGGGGCCTCTGGCCCTGGGCTGGGGCCTCACTACAAAAAATCCTTATATCGAAGGATGGACCCCACACCGAAGTTGTCGCCACCTGAAACTTGTGCTGCCCTGATAGACCCAAGGGAGCCCTACAAACTGACATCAGGAACCTGGACTGCTGAGTTTTTTTTCCCAGGGAAAATGGCCAAAGGTTGTGACCAGGGGTCCCTGGCCCTGACTGCAAAAAATCCTTATATCGAAGGATGGACCCCACACCGAAGTTGTCCCCACCTCAAACTTGTGCTGTCCTGATACACCCAAGGGAGCCCTACAAACTGACATCAGGAACCTGGACTGCTGAGTTTTCTTTCCCAGGGAAAATGGAAAAAGGATGTGCCCAGGGGCCCCTGGCCCTGACTGCAAAAAATCCTTATATTGAAGGATGGACCCCACACCGAAGTTCTCCCCACCTCAAACTTGTGCTGCCCTGATAGACCCAAGGGAGCCCTACAAACTGACATCAGGAACCTGGACTGCTGAGTTTTCTTTCCCAGGGAAAATGGAAAAAGGATGTGCCAGGGGCCCCTGGCCCTGGGCCACTGGCCCTGACTGCAAAAAATCCTTATATCGAAGGATGGACCCCACACCGAAGTTGTCCCCACCTCAAACTTGTGCTGCCCTGATAGACCCAAGGGAGCCCTACAAACTGACATCAGGAACCTGGACTGCTGAGTTTTCTTTCCCAGGGAAAATGGAATAAGGATGTGCCCAGGGGCCTCTGGCCCTGACTGCAAAAAATCCATATATCGAAGGATGGACCCCACACCGAAGTTGTCCCCTCCTCAAAGTTTTGCTGCCCTGATAGACCCAAGGGAGCCCTACAAACTGACATCAGGAACCTGGACTGCTGAGTTTTCTTTCCCAGGGAAAATGGAAAAAGGATGTGCCCAGGGGCCTCTGGCCCTGGGCTGGGGCCTCACTACAAAAAATCCTTATATCGAAGGATGGACCCCACACCGAAGTTGTCCCCACCTCAAACTTGTGCTGCCCTGATAGACCCAAGGGAGCCCTACAAACTGACATCAGGAACCTGGACTGCTGAGTTTTTTTTCCCAGGGAAAATGGCCAACGGTTGTGACCAGGGGTCCCTGGCCCTGACTGCAAAAAATCCTTATATCGAAGGATGGACCCCACACCGAAGTTGTCGCCACCTGAAACTTGTGCTGCCCTGATAGACCCAAGGGAGCCCTACAAACTGACATCAGGAACCTGGACTGCTGAGTTTTCTTTCCCAGGGAAAATGGAAAAAGGATGTGCCCAGGGGCCCCTGGCCCTGGGCCCCTGGCCCTGACTGCAAAAAATCCTTATATCGAAGGATGGACCCCACACCGAAGTTGTCCCCTCCTCAAACTTGTGCTGCCCTGATAGACCCAAGGGAGCCCTACAAACTGACATCAGGAACCTGGACTGCTGAGTTTTCTTTCCCAGGGAAAATGGAAAAAGGATGTGCCCAGGGGCCCCTGGCCCTGACTGCAAAAAATCCTTATATCGAAGGATGGACCCCACACCGAAGTTGTCGCCACCTGAAACTTGTGCTGCCCTGATAGACCCAAGGGAGCCCTACAAACTGACATCAGGAACCTGGACTGCTGAGTTTTCTTTCCCAGGGAAAATGGAAAAAGGATGTGCCCAGGGGCCCCTGGCCCTGGGCCCCTGGCCCTGACTGCAAAGAATCCTTATATCGAAGGATGGACCCCACACCGAAGTTGTCCCCACCTCAAACTTGTGCTGTCCTGATACACCCAAGGGAGCCCTACAAACTGACATCAGGAACCTGGACTGCTGAGTTTTCTTTCCCAGGGAAAATGGAAAAAGGATGTGCCCAGGGGCCCCTGGCCCTGACTGCAAAAAATCCTTATATCGAAGGATGGACACCACACCAAAGTTGTCCCCACCTCAAACTTGTGCTGCCCTGATAGACCCAAGGGAGCCCTACAAACTGACATCAGGAACCTGGACTGCTGAGTTTTCTTTCCCAGGGAAAATGGAAAAAGGATGTGCCCAGGGGCCCCTGGCCCTGGGCTGGGGCCTCACTACAAAAAATCCTTATATCGAAGGATGGACCCCACACCGAAGTTGTCCCCACCTCAAACATGTGCTGCCCTGATAGACCCAAGGGAGCCCTACAAACTGACATCAGGAACCTGGACTGCTGAGTTTTCTTTCCCAGGGAAAATGGCCAAAGGTTGTGACCAGGGGTCCCTGGCCCTGACTGCAAAAAATCCTTATATCGAAGGATGGACCCCACACCGAAGTTGTCCCCACCTCAAACTTGTGCTGCCCTGATAGACCCAAGGGAGCCCTACAAACTGACATCAGGAACCTGGACTGCTGAGTTTTCTTTCCCAGGGAAAATGGAAAAAGGATGTGCCCAGGGGCCCCTGGCCCTGACTGCAAAAAATCCGTATATCGAAGGATGGACCCCACACCGAAGTTGTCCCCACCTCAAACTTGTGCTGCCCTGATAGACCCAAGGGAGCCCTACAAACTGACATCAGGAACCTGGACTGCTGAGTTTTCTTTCCCAGGGAAAATGGAAAAAGGATGTGCCCAGGGGCCCCTGGCCCTGGGCTCCTGGCCCTGACTGCAAAAAATCCTTATATCGAAGGATGGACCCCACACCGAAGTTGTCCCCTCCTCAAACTTGTGCTGCCATGATAGACCCAAGGGAGCCCTACAAACTGACATCAGGAACCTGGACTGCTGAGTTTTCTTTGCCAGGGAAAATGGAAAAAGGATGTGCCCAGGGGCCCCTGGCCCTGACTGCAAAAAATCCTTATATCGAAGGATGGACCCCACACCGAAGTTGTCCCCACCTGAAACTTGTGCTGCCCTGATAGACCCAAGGGAGCCCTACAAACTGACATCAGGAACCTGGACTGCTGAGTTTTCTTTCCCAGGGAAAATGGAAAAAGGATGTGCCCAGGGGCCCCTGGCCCTGGGCCCCTGGCCCTGACTGCAAAAAATCCTTCTATCGAAGGATGGACCCCACACCGAAGTTGTCCCCACCTCAAACTTGTGCTGTCCTGATACACCCAAGGGAGCCCTACAAACTGACATCAGGAACCTGGACTGCTGAGTTTTCTTTCCCAGGGAAAATGGAAAAAGGATGTGCCCAGGGGCCCCTGGCCCTGACTGCAAAAAATCCTTATATCGAAGGATGGACCCCACACCAAAGTTGTCCCCACCTCAAACTTGTGCTGCCCTGATAGACCCAAGGGAGCCCTACAAACTGACATCAGGAACCTGGACTGCTGAGTTTTCTTTCCCAGGGAAAATGGAAAAAGGATGTGCCCAGGGGCCCCTGGCCCTGACTGCAAAAAATCCTTATATCGAAGGATGGACCCCACACCAAAGTTGTCCCCACCTCAAACTTGTGCTGCCCTGATAGACCCAAGGGAGCCCTACAAACTGACATCAGGAACCTGGACTGCTGAGTTTTCTTTCCCAGGGAAAATGGAAAAAGGATGTGCCCAGGGGCCCCTGGCCCTGGGCTGGGGCCTCACTACAAAAAATCCTTATATTGAAGGATGGACCCCACACCGAAGTTGTCCCCACCTCAAACTTGTGCTGCCCTGATAGACCCAAGGGAGCCCTACAAACTGACATCAGGAACCTGGACTGCTGAGTTTTCTTTCCCAGGGAAAATGTCCAAAGGTTGTGCCCAGGGGTCCCTGGCCCTGACTGCAAAAAATCCTTATATCAAAGGATGGACCCCACACCGAAGTTGTCTCCTCCTGAAACTTGTGCTGCACTGATAGACCCAAGGGAGCCTTACAAACTGACATCAGGAACCTGGACTGCTGAGTTTTCTTTCCCAGGGAAAATGGAAAAAGGATGTGCCCAGGGGCCCCTGGCCCTGACTGCAAAAAATCCTTATATCGAAGGATGGACCCCACACCGAAGTTGTCCCCACCTCAAACTTGTGCTGCCCTGATAGACCCAAGGGAGCCCTACAAACTGACATCAGGAACCTGGACTGCTGAGTTTTCTTTCCCAGGGAAAATGGAAAAAGGATGTGCCCAGGGGCCCCTGGCCCTGACTGCAAAAAATCCTTATATCGAAGGATGGACCCCACACCGAAGTTGTCCCCACCTCAAACTTGTCCTACGCTGATAGACCCAAGGGAGCCCTACAAACTGACATCAGGAACCTGGACTGCTGAGTTTTCTTTCCCAGGGAAAATGGAAAAAGGATGTGCCAGGGGCCCCTGGCCCTGGGACCCTGGCCCTGACTGCAAAAAATCCATATATCGAAGGATGGACCCCACACCGAAGTTGTCCCCACCTCAAACTTGTGCTGCCCTGATAGACCCAAGGGAGCCCTACAAACTGACATCAGGAACCTGGACTGCTGAGTTTTCTTTCCCAGGGAAAATGGAAAAAGGATGTGCACAGGGGCCCCTGGCCCTGACTGCAAAAAATCCTTATATCGAAGGATGGACCCAACACCGAAGTTGTCCCCACCTCAGACTTGTGCTGCCCTGATAGACCCAAGGGAACCCCACAAACTGACATCAGGAACCTGGACTGCTGAGTTTTCTTTCCCAGGGAAAATGGCCAAAGGTTGTGCCCAGGGGTCCCTGGCCCTGACTGCAAAAATCCTTATATCAAAGGATGGACCCCACACCGAAGTTGTCCCCACCTCAAACTTGTGCTGCCCTGATAGACCCAAGGGAGACTTACAAACTGACATCAGGAACCTGGACTGCTGAGTTTTCTTTCCCAGGGAAAATGGAAAAAGGATGTGCCCAGGGGCCCCTGGACCTGGGCTGGGACCTCATTGCAAAAAATCCTTATATCGAAGGATGGACCCCAGACCGAAGTTGTCCCCACCTCAAACTTGTGCTGCCCTGATAGACCCAAGGGAACCCTACAAACTGACATCAGGAACCTGGACTGCTGAGTTTTCTTTCCCAGGGAAAATGGAAAAAGGTTGTGCCCAGGGGCCCCTGGCCCTGACTGCAAAAAATCCTTATATCGAAGGATGGACCCCACACCGAAGTTGTCCCCACCTCAAACTTGTGCTGCCCTGATAGACCCAAGGGAGCCCTACAAACTGACATCAGGAACCTGGACTGCTGAGTTTTCTTTCCCAGGGAAAATGGAAAAAGGATGTGCCCAGGGGCCCCTGGCCCTGACTGCAAAAAATCCTTATATCGAAGGATGGACCCCACACCGAAGTTGTCCCCACCTCAAACTTGTCCTACGCTGATAGACCCAAGGGAGCCCTACAAACTGACATCAGGAACCTGGACTGCTGAGTTTTCTTTCCCAGGGAAAATGGAAAAAGGATGTGCCAGGGGCCCCTGGCCCTGGGCCACTGGCCCTGACTGCAAAAAATCCTTATATCGAAGGATGGACCCCACACCGAAGTTGTCCCCACCTCAAACTTGTGCTGCCGTGATAGACCCAAGGGAGCCCTACAAACTGACATCAGGAACCTGGACTGCTGAGTTTTTTTTCCCAGGGAAAATGGCCAAAGGTTGTGACCAGGGGTCCCTGGCCCTGACTGCAAAAAATCCTTATATCGAAGGATGGACCCCACACCGAAGTTGTCCCCACCTCAAACTTGTGCTGTCCTGATACACCCAAGGGAGCCCTACAAACTGACATCAGGAACCTGGACTGCTGAGTTTTCTTTCCCAGGGAAAATGGAAAAAGGATGTGCCCAGGGGCCCCTGGCCCTGACTGCAAAAAATCCATATATTGAAGGATGGACCCCACACCGAAGTTCTCCCCACCTCAAACTTGTGCTGCCCTGATAGACCCAAGGGAGCCCTACAAACTGACATCAGGAACCTGGACTGCTGAGTTTTCTTTCCCAGGGAAAATGGAAAAAGGATGTGCCAGGGGCCCCTGGCCCTGGGCCACTGGCCCTGACTGCAAAAAATCCTTATATCGAAGGATGGACCCCACACCGAAGTTGTCCCCACCTCAAACTTGTGCTGCCCTGATAGACCCAAGGGAGCCCTACAAACTGACATCAGGAACCTGGACTGCTGAGTTTTCTTTCCCAGGGAAAATGGAATAAGGATGTGCCCAGGGGCCTCTGGCCCTGACTGCAAAAAATCCATATATCGAAGGACGGACCCCACACCGAAGTTGTCCCCTCCTCAAAGTTGTGCTGCCCTGATAGACCCAAGGGAGCCCTACAAACTGACATCAGGAACCTGGACTGCTGAGTTTTCTTTCCCAGGGAAAATGGAAAAAGGATGTGCCCAGGGGCCTCTGGCCCTGGGCTGGGGCCTCACTACAAAAAATCCTTATATCGAAGGATGGACCCCACACCGAAGTTGTCCCCACCTCAAACTTGTGCTGCCCTGATAGACCCAAGGGAGCCCTACAAACTGACATCAGGAACCTGGACTGCTGAGTTTTTTTTCCCAGGGAAAATGGCCAACGGTTGTGACCAGGGGTCCCTGGCCCTGACTGCAAAAAATCCTTATATCGAAGGATGGACCCCACACCGAAGTTCTCCCCACCTCAAACTTGTGCTGCCCTGATAGACCCAAGGGAGCCCTACAAACTGACATCAGGAACCTGGACTGCTGAGTTTTCTTTCCCAGGGAAAATGGAAAAAGGATGTGCCAGGGGCCCCTGGCCCTGGGCCACTGGCCCTGACTGCAAAAAATCCTTATATCGAAGGATGGACCCCACACCGAAGTTGTCCCCACCTCAAACTTGTGCTGCCCTGATACACCCAAGGGAGCCCTACAAACTGACATCAGGAACCTGGACTGCTGAGTTTTCTTTCCCAGGGAAAATGGAAAAAGGATGTGCCCAGGGGCCCCTGGCCCTGGGCCCCTGGACCTGACAGCAAAGAATCCTTATATCGAAGGATGGACCCCACACCGAAGTTGTCCCCACCTCAAACTTGTGCTGCCCTGATACACCCAAGGGAGCCCTACAAACTGACATCAGGAACCTGGACTGCTGAGTTTTCTTTCCCAGGGAAAATGGAATAAGGATGTGCCCAGGGGCCTCTGGCCCTGACTGCAAAAAATCCATATATCGAAGGATGGACCCCACACCGAAGTTGTCCCCTCCTCAAAGTTGTGCTGCCCTGATAGACCCAAGGGAGCCCTACAAACTGACATCAGGAACCTGGACTGCTGAGTTTTCTTTCCCAGGGAAAATGGAAAAAGGATGTGCCCAGGGGCCTCTGGCCCTGGGCTGGGGCCTCACTACAAAAAATCCTTATATCGAAGGATGGACCCCACACCGAAGTTGTCCCCACCTCAAACTTGTGCTGCCCTGATAGACCCAAGGGAGCCCTACAAACTGACATCAGGAACCTGGACTGCTGAGTTTTTTTTCCCAGGGAAAATGGCCAAAGGTTGTGACCAGGGGTCCCTGGCCCTGACTGCAAAAAATCCTTATATCGAAGGATGGACCCCACACCGAAGTTGTCCCCACCTCAAACTTGTGCTGCCCTGATAGACCCAAGGGAGCCCTACAAACTGACATCAGGAACCTGGACTGCTGAGTTTTCTTTCCGAGGGAAAATGTACAAAGGTTGTGCCCAGGGGCCCCTGGCCCTGACTGCAAAAAATCCTTATATCGAAGGATGGACCCCACACCGAAGTTGTCCCCACCTCAAACTTGTGCTGCCCTGATAGACCCAAGGGAGCCCTACAAACTGACATCAGGAACCTGGACTGCTGAGTTTTCTTTCCCAGGGAAAATGGAAAAAGGATGTGCCCAGGGGCCCCTGGCCCTGACTGCAAAAAATCCTTATATCGAAGGATGGACCCCACACCGAAGTTGTCCCCTCCTCAAACTTGTGCTGCCCTGATAGACCCAAGGGAGCCCTACAAACTGACATCAGGAACCTGGACTGCTGAGTTTTCTTTCCCAGGGAAAATGGAAAAAGGATGTGCCCAGGGGCCCCTGGCCCTGACTGCAAAAAATCCTTATATCGAAGGATGGACCCCACACCGAATTTGTCGCCACCTGAAACTTGTGCTGCCCTGATAGACCCAAGGGAGCCCTACAAACTGACATCAGGAACCTGGACTGCTGAGTTTTCTTTCCCAGGGAAAATGGAAAAAGGATGTGCCCAGGGGCCCCTGGCCCTGGGCCCCTGGCCCTGACTGCAAAGAATCCTTATATCGAAGGATGGACCCCACACCGAAGTTGTCCCCACCTCAAACTTGTGCTGTCCTGATACACCCAAGGGAGCCCTACAAACTGACATCAGGAACCTGGACTGCTGAGTTTTCTTTCCCAGGGAAAATGGAAAAAGGATGTGCCCAGGGGCCCCTGGCCCTGACTGCAAAAAATCCTTATATCGAAGGATGGACACCACACCAAAGTTGTCCCCACCTCAAACTTGTGCTGCCCTGATAGACCCAAGGGAGCCCTACAAACTGACATCAGGAACCTGGACTGCTGAGTTTTCTTTCCCAGGGAAAATGGAAAAAGGATGTGCCCAGGGGCCCCTGGCCCTGGGCTGGGGCCTCACTACAAAAAATCCTTATATCGAAGGATGGACCCCACACCGAAGTTGTCCCCACCTCAAACATGTGCTGCCCTGATAGACCCAAGGGAGCCCTACAAACTGACATCAGGAACCTGGACTGCTGAGTTTTCTTTCCCAGGGAAAATGGCCAAAGGTTGTGACCAGGGGCCCCTGGCCCTGACTGCAAAAAATCCTTATATCGAAGGATGGACCCCACACCGAAGTTGTCCCCACCTCAAACTTGTGCTGCCCTGATACACCCAAGGGAGCCCTACAAACTGACATCAGGAACCTGGACTGCTGAGTTTTCTTTCCCAGGGAAAATGGAAAAAGGATGTGCCCAGGGGCCCCTGGCCCTGACTGCAAAAAATCCGTATATCGAAGGATGGACCCCACACCGAAGTTGTCGCCACCTGAAACTTGTGCTGCCCTGATAGACCCAAGGGAGCCCTACAAACTGACATCAGGAACCTGGACTGCTGAGTTTTCTTTCCCAGGGAAAATGGAAAAAGGATGTGCCCAGGGGCCCCTGGCCCTGGGCTCCGGGCCCTGACTGCAAAAAATCCTTATATCGAAGGATGGACCCCACACCGAAGTTGTCCCCTCCTCAAACTTGTGCTGCCATGATAGACCCAAGGGAGCCCTACAAACTGACATCAGGAACCTGGACTGCTGAGTTTTCTTTCCCAGGGAAAATGGAAAAAGGATGTGCCCAGGGGCCCCTGGCCCTGACTGCAAAAAATCCTTATATCGAAGGATGGACCCCACACCAAAGTTGTCCCCACCTCAAACTTGTGCTGCCCTGATAGACCCAAGGGAGCCCTACAAACTGACATCAGGAACCTGGACTGCTGAGTTTTCTTTCCCAGGGAAAATGGAAAAAGGATGTGCCCAGGGGCCCCTGGCCCTGGGCTGGGGCCTCACTACAAAAAATCCTTATATTGAAGGATGGACCCCACACCGAAGTTGTCCCCACCTCAAACTTGTGCTGCCCTGATAGACCCAAGGGAGCCCTACAAACTGACATCAGGAACCTGGACTGCTGAGTTTTCTTTCCCAGGGAAAATGTCCAAAGGTTGTGCCCAGGGGTCCCTGGCCCTGACTGCAAAAAATCCTTATATCAAAGGATGGACCCCACACCGAAGTTGTCTCCTCCTGAAACTTGTGCTGCCCTGATAGACCCAAGGGAGCCTTACAAACTGACATCAGGAACCTGGACTGCTGAGTTTTCTTTCCCAGGGAAAATGGAAAAAGGATGTGCCCAGGGGCCCCTGGCCCTGACTGCAAAAAATCCTTATATCGAAGGATGGACCCCACACCGAAGTTGTCCCCACCTCAAACTTGTGCTGCCCTGATAGACCCAAGGGAGCCCTACAAACTGACATCAGGAACCTGGACTGCTGAGTTTTCTTTCCCAGGGAAAATGGAAAAAGGATGTGCCCAGGGGCCCCTGGCCCTGACTGCAAAAAATCCTTATATCGAAGGATGGACCCCACACCGAAGTTGTCCCCACCTCAAACTTGTCCTACGCTGATAGACCCAAGGGAGCCCTACAAACTGACATCAGGAACCTGGACTGCTGAGTTTTCTTTCCCAGGGAAAATGGAAAAAGGATGTGCCAGGGGCCCCTGGCCCTGGGACCCTGGCCCTGACTGCAAAAAATCCTTATATCGAAGGATGGACCCCACACCGAAGTTGTCCCCACCTCAAACTTGTGCTGCCCTGATAGACCCAAGGGAGCCCTACAAACTGACATCAGGAACCTGGACTGCTGAGTTTTCTTTCCCAGGGAAAATGGAAAAAGGATGTGCACAGGGGCCCCTGGCCCTGACTGCAAAAAATCCTTATATCGAAGGATGGACCCAACACCGAAGTTGTCCCCACCTCAGACTTGTGCTGCCCTGATAGACCCAAGGGAACCCCACAAACTGACATCAGGAACCTGGACTGCTGAGTTTTCTTTCCCAGGGAAAATGGCCAAAGGTTGTGCCCAGGGGTCCCTGGCCCTGACTGCAAAAATCCTTATATCAAAGGATGGACCCCACACCGAAGTTGTCCCCACCTCAAACTTGTGCTGCCCTGATAGACCCAAGGGAGACTTACAAACTGACATCAGGAACCTGGACTGCTGAGTTTTCTTTCCCAGGGAAAATGGAAAAAGGATGTGCCCAGGGGCCCCTGGACCTGGGCTGGGACCTCATTGCAAAAAATCCTTATATCGAAGGATGGACCCCAGACCGAAGTTGTCCCCACCTCAAACTTGTGCTGCCCTGATAGACCCAAGGGAACCCTACAAACTGACATCAGGAACCTGGACTGCTGAGTTTTCTTTCCCAGGGAAAATGGAAAAAGGTTGTGCCCAGGGGCCCCTGGCCCTGACTGCAAAAAATCCTTATATCGAAGGATGGACCCCACACCGAAGTTGTCCCCACCTCAAACTTGTGCTGCCCTGATAGACCCAAGGGAGCCCTACAAACTGACATCAGGAACCTGGACTGCTGAGTTTTCTTTCCCAGGGAAAATGGAAAAAGGATGTGCCCAGGGGCCCCTGGCCCTGACTGCAAAAAATCCTTATATCGAAGGATGGACCCCACACCGAAGTTGTCCCCACCTCAAACTTGTCCTACGCTGATAGACCCAAGGGAGCCCTACAAACTGACATCAGGAACCTGGACTGCTGAGTTTTCTTTCCCAGGGAAAATGGAAAAAGGATGTGCCAGGGGCCCCTGGCCCTGGGCCACTGGCCCTGACTGCAAAAAATCCTTATATCGAAGGATGGACCCCACACCGAAGTTGTCCCCACCTCAAACTTGTGCTGCCGTGATAGACCCAAGGGAGCCCTACAAACTGACATCAGGAACCTGGACTGCTGAGTTTTTTTTCCCAGGGAAAATGGCCAAAGGTTGTGACCAGGGGTCCCTGGCCCTGACTGCAAAAAATCCTTATATCGAAGGATGGACCCCACACCGAAGTTGTCCCCACCTCAAACTTGTGCTGTCCTGATACACCCAAGGGAGCCCTACAAACTGACATCAGGAACCTGGACTGCTGAGTTTTCTTTCCCAGGGAAAATGGAAAAAGGATGTGCCAGGGGCCCCTGGCCCTGGGCCACTGGCCCTGACTGCAAAAAATCCTTATATCGAAGGATGGACCCCACACCGAAGTTGTCCCCACCTCAAACTTGTGCTGCCCTGATAGACCCAAGGGAGCCCTACAAACTGACATCAGGAACCTGGACTGCTGAGTTTTCTTTCCCAGGGAAAATGGAAAAAGGATGTGCCCAGGGGCCTCTGGCCCTGACTGCAAAAAATCCATATATCGAAGGACGGACCCCACACCGAAGTTGTCCCCTCCTCAAAGTTGTGCTGCCCTGATAGACCCAAGGGAGCCCTACAAACTGACATCAGGAACCTGGACTGCTGAGTTTTCTTTCCCAGGGAAAATGGAAAAAGGATGTGCCCAGGGGCCTCTGGCCCTGGGCTGGGGCCTCACTACAAAAAATCCTTATATCGAAGGATGGACCCCACACCGAAGTTGTCCCCACCTCAAACTTGTGCTGCCCTGATAGACCCAAGGGAGCCCTACAAACTGACATCAGGAACCTGGACTGCTGAGTTTTTTTTCCCAGGGAAAATGGCCAACGGTTGTGACCAGGGGTCCCTGGCCCTGACTGCAAAAAATCCTTATATCGAAGGATGGACCCCACACCGAAGTTCTCCCCACCTCAAACTTGTGCTGCCCTGATAGACCCAAGGGAGCCCTACAAACTGACATCAGGAACCTGGACTGCTGAGTTTTCTTTCCCAGGGAAAATGGAAAAAGGATGTGCCAGGGGCCCCTGGCCCTGGGCCACTGGCCCTGACTGCAAAAAATCCATATATCGAAGGATGGACCCCACACCGAAGTTGTCCCCTCCTCAAACTTGTGCTGCCCTGATACACCCAAGGGAGCCCTACAAACTGACATCAGGAACCTGGACTGCTGAGTTTTCTTTCCCAGGGAAAATGGAAAAAGGATGTGCCCAGGGGCCTCTGGCCCTGGGCTGGGGCCTCACTACAAAAAATCCTTATATCGAAGGATGGACCCCACACCGAAGTTGTCCCCACCTCAAACTTGTGCTGCCCTGATAGACCCAAGGGAGCCCTACAAACTGACATCAGGAACCTGGACTGCTGAGTTTTTTTTCCCAGGGAAAATGGCCAAAGGTTGTGACCAGGGGTCCCTGGCCCTGACTGCAAAAAATCCTTATATCGAAGGATGGACCCCACACCGAAGTTGTCCTCACCTCAAACTTGTGCTGCCCTGATAGACCCAAGGGAGCCCTACAAACTGACATCAGGAACCTGGACTGCTGAGTTTTCTTTCCGAGGGAAAATGTACAAAGGTTGTGCCCAGGGGCCCCTGGCCCTGACTGCAAAAAATCCTTATATCGAAGGATGGACCCCACACCGAAGTTGTCCCCTCCTCAAACTTGTGCTGCCCTGATAGACCCAAGGGAGCCCTACAAACTGACATCAGGAACCTGGACTGCTGAGTTTTCTTTCCCAGGGAAAATGGAAAAAGGATGTGCCCAGGGGCCCCTGGCCCTGACTGCAAAAAATCCTTATATCGAAGGATGGACCCCACACCGAATTTGTCGCCACCTGAAACTTGTGCTGCCCTGATAGACCCAAGGGAGCCCTACAAACTGACATCAGGAACCTGGACTGCTGAGTTTTCTTTCCCAGGGAAAATGGAAAAAGGATGTGCCCAGGGGCCCCTGGCCCTGGGCCCCTGGCCCTGACTGCAAAGAATCCTTATATCGAAGGATGGACCCCACACCGAAGTTGTCCCCACCTCAAACTTGTGCTGTCCTGATACACCCAAGGGAGCCCTACAAACTGACATCAGGAACCTGGACTGCTGAGTTTTCTTTCCCAGGGAAAATGGAAAAAGGATGTGCCCAGGGGCCCCTGGCCCTGACTGCAAAAAATCCTTATATCGAAGGATGGACACCACACCAAAGTTGTCCCCACCTCAAACTTGTGCTGCCCTGATAGACCCAAGGGAGCCCTACAAACTGACATCAGGAACCTGGACTGCTGAGTTTTCTTTCCCAGGGAAAATGGAAAAAGGATGTGCCCAGGGGCCCCTGGCCCTGGGCTGGGGCCTCACTACAAAAAATCCTTATATCGAAGGATGGACCCCACACCGAAGTTGTCCCCACCTCAAACATGTGCTGCCCTGATAGACCCAAGGGAGCCCTACAAACTGACATCAGGAACCTGGACTGCTGAGTTTTCTTTCCCAGGGAAAATGGCCAAAGGTTGTGACCAGGGGTCCCTGGCCCTGACTGCAAAAAATCCTTATATCGAAGGATGGACCCCACACCGAAGTTGTCCCCACCTCAAACTTGTGCTGCCCTGATACACCCAAGGGAGCCCTACAAACTGACATCAGGAACCTGGACTGCTGAGTTTTCTTTCCCAGGGAAAATGGAAAAAGGATGTGCCCAGGGGCCCCTGGCCCTGACTGCAAAAAATCCGTATATCGAAGGATGGACCCCACACCGAAGTTGTCGCCACCTGAAACTTGTGCTGCCCTGATAGACCCAAGGGAGCCCTACAAACTGACATCAGGAACCTGGACTGCTGAGTTTTCTTTCCCAGGGAAAATGGAAAAAGGATGTGCCCAGGGGCCCCTGGCCCTGGGCTCCGGGCCCTGACTGCAAAAAATCCTTATATCGAAGGATGGACCCCACACCGAAGTTGTCCCCTCCTCAAACTTGTGCTGCCATGATAGACCCAAGGGAGCCCTACAAACTGACATCAGGAACCTGGACTGCTGAGTTTTCTTTCCCAGGGAAAATGGAAAAAGGATGTGCCCAGGGGCCCCTGGCCCTGACTGCAAAAAATCCTTATATCGAAGGATGGACCCCACACCAAAGTTGTCCCCACCTCAAACTTGTGCTGCCCTGATAGACCCAAGGGAGCCCTACAAACTGACATCAGGAACCTGGACTGCTGAGTTTTCTTTCCCAGGGAAAATGGAAAAAGGATGTGCCCAGGGGCCCCTGGCCCTGGGCTGGGGCCTCACTACAAAAAATCCTTATATTGAAGGATGGACCCCACACCGAAGTTGTCCCCACCTCAAACTTGTGCTGCCCTGATAGACCCAAGGGAGCCCTACAAACTGACATCAGGAACCTGGACTGCTGAGTTTTCTTTCCCAGGGAAAATGTCCAAAGGTTGTGCCCAGGGGTCCCTGGCCCTGACTGCAAAAAATCCTTATATCAAAGGATGGACCCCACACCGAAGTTGTCTCCTCCTGAAACTTGTGCTGCCCTGATAGACCCAAGGGAGCCTTACAAACTGACATCAGGAACCTGGACTGCTGAGTTTTCTTTCCCAGGGAAAATGGAAAAAGGATGTGCCCAGGGGCCCCTGGCCCTGACTGCAAAAAATCCTTATATCGAAGGATGGACCCCACACCGAAGTTGTCCCCACCTCAAACTTGTGCTGCCCTGATAGACCCAAGGGAGCCCTACAAACTGACATCAGGAACCTGGACTGCTGAGTTTTCTTTCCCAGGGAAAATGGAAAAAGGATGTGCCCAGGGGCCCCTGGCCCTGACTGCAAAAAATCCTTATATCGAAGGATGGACCCCACACCGAAGTTGTCCCCACCTCAAACTTGTCCTACGCTGATAGACCCAAGGGAGCCCTACAAACTGACATCAGGAACCTGGACTGCTGAGTTTTCTTTCCCAGGGAAAATGGAAAAAGGATGTGCCAGGGGCCCCTGGCCCTGGGACCCTGGCCCTGACTGCAAAAAATCCTTATATCGAAGGATGGACCCCACACCGAAGTTGTCCCCACCTCAAACTTGTGCTGCCCTGATAGACCCAAGGGAGCCCTACAAACTGACATCAGGAACCTGGACTGCTGAGTTTTCTTTCCCAGGGAAAATGGAAAAAGGATGTGCACAGGGGCCCCTGGCCCTGACTGCAAAAAATCCTTATATCGAAGGATGGACCCAACACCGAAGTTGTCCCCACCTCAGACTTGTGCTGCCCTGATAGACCCAAGGGAACCCCACAAACTGACATCAGGAACCTGGACTGCTGAGTTTTCTTTCCCAGGGAAAATGGCCAAAGGTTGTGCCCAGGGGTCCCTGGCCCTGACTGCAAAAATCCTTATATCAAAGGATGGACCCCACACCGAAGTTGTCCCCACCTCAAACTTGTGCTGCCCTGATAGACCCAAGGGAGACTTACAAACTGACATCAGGAACCTGGACTGCTGAGTTTTCTTTCCCAGGGAAAATGGAAAAAGGATGTGCCCAGGGGCCCCTGCACCTGGGCTGGGACCTCATTGTAAAAAATCCTTATATCGAAGGATGGACCCCAGACCGAAGTTGTCCCCACCTCAAACTTGTGCTGCCCTGATAGACCCAAGGGAACCCTACAAACTGACATCAGGAACCTGGACTGCTGAGTTTTCTTTCCCAGGGAAAATGGAAAAAGGTTGTGCCCAGGGGCCCCTGGCCCTGACTGCAAAAAATCCTTATATCGAAGGATGGACCCCACACCGAAGTTGTCCCCACCTCAAACTTGTGCTGCCCTGATAGACCCAAGGGAGCCCTACAAACTGACATCAGGAACCTGGACTGCTGAGTTTTCTTTCCCAGGGAAAATGGAAAAAGGATGTGCCCAGGGGCCCCTGGCCCTGACTGCAAAAAATCCTTATATCGAAGGATGGACCCCACACCGAAGTTGTCCCCACCTCAAACTTGTCCTACGCTGATAGACCCAAGGGAGCCCTACAAACTGACATCAGGAACCTGGACTGCTGAGTTTTCTTTCCCAGGGAAAATGGAAAAAGGATGTGCCAGGGGCCCCTGGCCCTGGGCCACTGGCCCTGACTGCAAAAAATCCTTATATCGAAGGATGGACCCCACACCGAAGTTGTCCCCACCTCAAACTTGTGCTGCCGTGATAGACCCAAGGGAGCCCTACAAACTGACATCAGGAACCTGGACTGCTGAGTTTTTTTTCCCAGGGAAAATGGCCAAAGGTTGTGACCAGGGGTCCCTGGCCCTGACTGCAAAAAATCCTTATATCGAAGGATGGACCCCACACCGAAGTTGTCCCCACCTCAAACTTGTGCTGTCCTGATACACCCAAGGGAGCCCTACAAACTGACATCAGGAACCTGGACTGCTGAGTTTTCTTTCCCAGGGAAAATGGAAAAAGGATGTGCCCAGGGGCCCCTGGCCCTGACTGCAAAAAATCCATATATTGAAGGATGGACCCCACACCGAAGTTCTCCCCACCTCAAACTTGTGCTGCCCTGATAGACCCAAGGGAGCCCTACAAACTGACATCAGGAACCTGGACTGCTGAGTTTTCTTTCCCAGGGAAAATGGAAAAAGGATGTGCCAGGGGCCCCTGGCCCTGGGCCACTGGCCCTGACTGCAAAAAATCCTTATATCGAAGGATGGACCCCACACCGAAGTTGTCCCCACCTCAAACTTGTGCTGCCCTGATAGACCCAAGGGAGCCCTACAAACTGACATCAGGAACCTGGACTGCTGAGTTTTCTTTCCCAGGGAAAATGGAAAAAGGATGTGCCCAGGGGCCTCTGGCCCTGACTGCAAAAAATCCATATATCGAAGGACGGACCCCACACCGAAGTTGTCCCCTCCTCAAAGTTGTGCTGCCCTGATAGACCCAAGGGAGCCCTACAAACTGACATCAGGAACCTGGACTGCTGAGTTTTCTTTCCCAGGGAAAATGGAAAAAGGATGTGCCCAGGGGCCTCTGGCCCTGGGCTGGGGCCTCACTACAAAAAATCCTTATATCGAAGGATGGACCCCACACCGAAGTTGTCCCCACCTCAAACTTGTGCTGCCCTGATAGACCCAAGGGAGCCCTACAAACTGACATCAGGAACCTGGACTGCTGAGTTTTTTTTCCCAGGGAAAATGGCCAACGGTTGTGACCAGGGGTCCCTGGCCCTGACTGCAAAAGATCCTTATATCGAAGGATGGACCCCACACCGAAGTTCTCCCCACCTCAAACTTGTGCTGCCCTGATAGACCCAAGGGAGCCCTACAAACTGACATCAGGAACCTGGACTGCTGAGTTTTCTTTCCCAGGGAAAATGGAAAAAGGATGTGCCAGGGGCCCCTGGCCCTGGGCCACTGGCCCTGACTGCAAAAAATCCTTATATCGAAGGATGGACCCCACACCGAAGTTGTCCCCACCTCAAACTTGTGCTGCCCTGATACACCCAAGGGAGCCCTACAAACTGACATCAGGAACCTGGACTGCTGAGTTTTCTTTCCCAGGGAAAATGGAAAAAGGATGTGCCCAGGGGCCCCTGGCCCTGGGCCCCTGGACCTGACAGCAAAGAATCCTTATATCGAAGGATGGACCCCACACCGAAGTTGTCCCCACCTCAAACTTGTGCTGCCCTGATACACCCAAGGGAGCCCTACAAACTGACATCAGGAACCTGGACTGCTGAGTTTTCTTTCCCAGGGAAAATGGAATAAGGATGTGCCCAGGGGCCTCTGGCCCTGACTGCAAAAAATCCATATATCGAAGGATGGACCCCACACCGAAGTTGTCCCCTCCTCAAAGTTGTGCTGCCCTGATAGACCCAAGGGAGCCCTACAAACTGACATCAGGAACCTGGACTGCTGAGTTTTCTTTCCCAGGGAAAATGGAAAAAGGATGTGCCCAGGGGCCTCTGGCCCTGGGCTGGGGCCTCACTACAAAAAATCCTTATATCGAAGGATGGACCCCACACCGAAGTTGTCCCCACCTCAAACTTGTGCTGTCCTGATACACCCAAGGGAGCCCTACAAACTGACATCAGGAACCTGGACTGCTGAGTTTTTTTTCCCAGGGAAAATGGCCAAAGGTTGTGACCAGGGGTCCCTGGCCCTGACTGCAAAAAATCCTTATATCGAAGGATGGACCCCACACCGAAGTTGTCCCCACCTCAAACTTGTGCTGCCCTGATAGACCCAAGGGAGCCCTACAAACTGACATCAGGAACCTGGACTGCTGAGTTTTCTTTCCGAGGGAAAATGTACAAAGGTTGTGCCCAGGGGCCCCTGGCCCTGACTGCAAAAAATCCTTATATCGAAGGATGGACCCCACACCGAAGTTGTCCCCACCTCAAACTTGTGCTGCCCTGATAGACCCAAGGGAGCCCTACAAACTGACATCAGGAACCTGGACTGCTGAGTTTTCTTTCCCAGGGAAAATGGAAAAAGGATGTGCCCAGGGGCCTCTGGCCCTGGGCTGGGGCCTCACTACAAAAAATCCTTATATCGAAGGATGGACCCCACACCGAAGTTGTCCCCACCTCAAACTTGTGCTGCCCTGATAGACCCAAGGGAGCCCTACAAACTGACATCAGGAACCTGGACTGCTGAGTTTTTTTTCCCAGGGAAAATGGCCAACGGTTGTGACCAGGGGTCCCTGGCCCTGACTGCAAAAAATCCTTATATCGAAGGATGGACCCCACACCGAAGTTCTCCCCACCTCAAACTTGTGCTGCCCTGATAGACCCAAGGGAGCCCTACAAACTGACATCAGGAACCTGGACTGCTGAGTTTTCTTTCCCAGGGAAAATGGAAAAAGGATGTGCCAGGGGCCCCTGGCCCTGGGCCACTGGCCCTGACTGCAAAAAATCCTTATATCGAAGGATGGACCCCACACCGAAGTTGTCCCCACCTCAAACTTGTGCTGCCCTGATACACCCAAGGGAGCCCTACAAACTGACATCAGGAACCTGGACTGCTGAGTTTTCTTTCCCAGGGAAAATGGAAAAAGGATGTGCCCAGGGGCCCCTGGCCCTGGGCCCCTGGACCTGACAGCAAAGAATCCTTATATCGAAGGATGGACCCCACACCGAAGTTGTCCCCACCTCAAACTTGTGCTGCCCTGATACACCCAAGGGAGCCCTACAAACTGACATCAGGAACCTGGACTGCTGAGTTTTCTTTCCCAGGGAAAATGGAATAAGGATGTGCCCAGGGGCCTCTGGCCCTGACTGCAAAAAATCCATATATCGAAGGATGGACCCCACACCGAAGTTGTCCCCTCCTCAAAGTTGTGCTGCCCTGATAGACCCAAGGGAGCCCTACAAACTGACATCAGGAACCTGGACTGCTGAGTTTTCTTTCCCAGGGAAAATGGAAAAAGGATGTGCCCAGGGGCCTCTGGCCCTGGGCTGGGGCCTCACTACAAAAAATCCTTATATCGAAGGATGGACCCCACACCGAAGTTGTCCCCACCTCAAACTTGTGCTGCCCTGATAGACCCAAGGGAGCCCTACAAACTGACATCAGGAACCTGGACTGCTGAGTTTTTTTTCCCAGGGAAAATGGCCAAAGGTTGTGACCAGGGGTCCCTGGCCCTGACTGCAAAAAATCCTTATATCGAAGGATGGACCCCACACCGAAGTTGTCCCCACCTCAAACTTGTGCTGCCCTGATAGACCCAAGGGAGCCCTACAAACTGACATCAGGAACCTGGACTGCTGAGTTTTCTTTCCGAGGGAAAATGTACAAAGGTTGTGCCCAGGGGCCCCTGGCCCTGACTGCAAAAAATCCTTATATCGAAGGATGGACCCCACACCGAAGTTGTCCCCACCTCAAACTTGTGCTGCCCTGATAGACCCAAGGGAGCCCTACAAACTGACATCAGGAACCTGGACTGCTGAGTTTTCTTTCCCAGGGAAAATGGAAAAAGGATGTGCCCAGGGGCCCCTGGCCCTGGGCCCCTGGCCCTGACTGCAAAAAATCCTTATATCGAAGGATGGACCCCACACCGAAGTTGTCCCCTCCTCAAACTTGTGCTGCCCTGATAGACCCAAGGGAGCCCTACAAACTGACATCAGGAACCTGGACTGCTGAGTTTTCTTTCCCAGGGAAAATGGAAAAAGGATGTGCCCAGGGGCCCCTGGCCCTGACTGCAAAAAATCCTTATATCGAAGGATGGACCCCACACCGAATTTGTCGCCACCTGAAACTTGTGCTGCCCTGATAGACCCAAGGGAGCCCTACAAACTGACATCAGGAACCTGGACTGCTGAGTTTTCTTTCCCAGGGAAAATGGAAAAAGGATGTGCCCAGGGGCCCCTGGCCCTGGGCCCCTGGCCCTGACTGCAAAGAATCCTTATATCGAAGGATGGACCCCACACCGAAGTTGTCCCCACCTCAAACTTGTGCTGTCCTGATACACCCAAGGGAGCCCTACAAACTGACATCAGGAACCTGGACTGCTGAGTTTTCTTTCCCAGGGAAAATGGAAAAAGGATGTGCCCAGGGGCCCCTGGCCCTGACTGCAAAAAATCCTTATATCGAAGGATGGACACCACACCAAAGTTGTCCCCACCTCAAACTTGTGCTGCCCTGATAGACCCAAGGGAGCCCTACAAACTGACATCAGGAACCTGGACTGCTGAGTTTTCTTTCCCAGGGAAAATGGAAAAAGGATGTGCCCAGGGGCCCCTGGCCCTGGGCTGGGGCCTCACTACAAAAAATCCTTATATCGAAGGATGGACCCCACACCGAAGTTGTCCCCACCTCAAACATGTGCTGCCCTGATAGACCCAAGGGAGCCCTACAAACTGACATCAGGAACCTGGACTGCTGAGTTTTCTTTCCCAGGGAAAATGGCCAAAGGTTGTGACCAGGGGTCCCTGGCCCTGACTGCAAAAAATCCTTATATCGAAGGATGGACCCCACACCGAAGTTGTCCCCACCTCAAACTTGTGCTGCCCTGATACACCCAAGGGAGCCCTACAAACTGACAGCAGGAACCTGGACTGCTGAGTTTTCTTTCCCAGGGAAAATGGAAAAAGGATGTGCCCAGGGGCCCCTGGCCCTGACTGCAAAAAATCCGTATATCGAAGGATGGACCCCACACCGAAGTTGTCGCCACCTGAAACTTGTGCTGCCCTGATAGACCCAAGGGAGCCCTACAAACTGACATCAGGAACCTGGACTGCTGAGTTTTCTTTCCCAGGGAAAATGGAAAAAGGATGTGCCCAGGGGCCCCTGGCCCTGGGCTCCGGGCCCTGACTGCAAAAAATCCTTATATCGAAGGATGGACCCCACACCGAAGTTGTCCCCTCCTCAAACTTGTGCTGCCATGATAGACCCAAGGGAGCCCTACAAACTGACATCAGGAACCTGGACTGCTGAGTTTTCTTTCCCAGGGAAAATGGAAAAAGGATGTGCCCAGGGGCCCCTGGCCCTGACTGCAAAAAATCCTTATATCGAAGGATGGACCCCACACCAAAGTTGTCCCCACCTCAAACTTGTGCTGCCCTGATAGACCCAAGGGAGCCCTACAAACTGACATCAGGAACCTGGACTGCTGAGTTTTCTTTCCCAGGGAAAATGTCCAAAGGTTGTGCCCAGGGGTCCCTGGCCCTGACTGCAAAAAATCCTTATATCAAAGGATGGACCCCACACCGAAGTTGTCTCCTCCTGAAACTTGTGCTTCCCTGATAGACCCAAGGGAGCCTTACAAACTGACATCAGGAACCTGGACTGCTGAGTTTTCTTTCCCAGGGAAAATGGAAAAAGGATGTGCCCAGGGGCCCCTGGCCCTGACTGCAAAAAATCCTTATATCGAAGGATGGACCCCACACCGAAGTTGTCCCCACCTCAAACTTGTGCTGCCCTGATAGACCCAAGGGAGCCCTACAAACTGACATCAGGAACCTGGACTGCTGAGTTTTCTTTCCCAGGGAAAATGGAAAAAGGATGTGCCCAGGGGCCCCTGGCCCTGACTGCAAAAAATCCTTATATCGAAGGATGGACCCCACACCGAAGTTGTCCCCACCTCAAACTTGTCCTACGCTGATAGACCCAAGGGAGCCCTACAAACTGACATCAGGAACCTGGACTGCTGAGTTTTCTTTCCCAGGGAAAATGGAAAAAGGATGTGCCAGGGGCCCCTGGCCCTGGGACCCTGGCCCTGACTGCAAAAAATCCTTATATCGAAGGATGGACCCCACACCGAAGTTGTCCCCACCTCAAACTTGTGCTGCCCTGATAGACCCAAGGGAGCCCTACAAACTGACATCAGGAACCTGGACTGCTGAGTTTGCTTTCCCAGGGAAAATGGAAAAAGGATGTGCACAGGGGCCCCTGGCCCTGACTGCAAAAAATCCTTATATCGAAGGATGGACCCAACACCGAAGTTGTCCCCACCTCAGACTTGTGCTGCCCTGATAGACCCAAGGGAACCCTACAAACTGACATCAGGAACCTGGACTGCTGAGTTTTCTTTCCCAGGGAAAATGGCCAAAGGTTGTGCCCAGGGGTCCCTGGCCCTGACTGCAAAAATCCTTATATCGAAGGATGGACCCCACACCGAAGTTGTCCCCACCTCAAACTTGTGCTGCCCTGATAGACCCAAGGGAGACTTACAAACTGACATCAGGAACCTGGACTGCTGAGTTTTCTTTCCCAGGGAAAATGGAAAAAGGATGTGCCCAGGGGCCCCTGGACCTGGGCTGGGACCTCACTGCAAAAAATCCTTATATCGAAGGATGGACCCCAGACCGAAGTTGTCCCCACCTCAAACTTGTGCTGCCCTGATAGACCCAAGGGAACCCTACAAACTGACATCAGGAACCTGGACTGCTGAGTTTTCTTTCCCAGGGAAAATGGAAAAAGGTTGTGCCCAGGGGCCCCTGGCCCTGACTGCAAAAAATCCTTATATCGAAGGATGGACCCCACACCGAAGTTGTCCCCACCTCAAACTTGTGCTGCCCCGATAGACCCAAGGGAGCCCTACAAACTGACATCAGGAACCTGGACTGCTGAGTTTTCTTTCCCAGGGAAAATGGAAAAAGGATGTGCCCAGGGGCCCCTGGCCCTGACTGCAAAAAATCCTTATATCGAAGGATGGACCCCACACCGAAGTTGTCCCCACCTCAAACTTGTCCTACGCTGATAGACCCAAGGGAGCCCTACAAACTGACATCAGGAACCTGGACTGCTGAGTTTTCTTTCCCAGGGAAAATGGAAAAAGGATGTCCCAGGGGCCCCTGGCCCTGGGCCACTGGCCCTGACTGCAAAAAATCCTTATATCGAAGGATGGACCCCACACCGAAGTTGTCCCCACCTCAAACTTGTGCTGCCCTGATAGACCCAAGGGAGCCCTACAAACTGACATCAGGAACCTGGACTGCTGAGTTTTCTTTCCCAGGGAAAATGGAAAAAGGATGTGCACAGGGGCCCCTGGCCCTGGGCTCCTGGCCCTGACTGCAAAAAATCCTTATATCGAAGGATGGACCCCACACCGAAGTTGTCCCCTCCTCAAACTTGTGCTGCCATGATAGACCCAAGGGAGCCCTACAAACTGACATCAGGAACCTGGACTGCTGAGTTTTCTTTGCCAGGGAAAATGGAAAAAGGATGTGCCCAGGGGCCCCTGGCCCTGACTGCAAAAAATCCTTATATCGAAGCATGGACCCCACACCGAAGTTGTCGCCACCTGAAACTTGTGCTGCCCTGATAGACCCAAGGGAGCCCTACAAACTGACATCAGGAACCTGGACTGCTGAGTTTTCTTTCCCAGGGAAAATGGAAAAAGGATGTGCCCAGGGGCCCCTGGCCCTGGGCCCCTGGCCCTGACTGCAAAAAATCCTTATATCGAAGGATGGACCCCACACCAAAGTTGTCCCCACCTCAAACTTGTGCTGTCCTGATACACCCAAGGGAGCCCTACAAACTGACATCAGGAACCTGGACTGCTGAGTTTTCTTTCCCAGAGAAAATGGAAAAAGGATGTGCCCAGGGGCCCCTGGCCCTGACTGCAAAAAATCCTTATATCGAAGGATGGACCCCACACCAAAGTTGTCCCCTCCTCAAACTTGTGCTGCCCTGATAGACCCAAGGGAGCCCTACAAACTGACATCAGGAACCTGGACTGCTGAGTTTTCTTTCCCAGGGAAAATGGAAAAAGGATGTGCCCAGGGGCCCCTGGCCCTGACTGCAAAAAATCCTTATATCGAAGGATGGACCCCACACCAAAGTTGTCCCCACCTCAAACTTGTGCTGCCCTGATAGACCCAAGGGAGCCCTACAAACTGACATCAGGAAGCTGGACTGCTGAGTTTTCTTTCCCAGGGAAAATGTCCAAAGGTTGTGCCCAGGGGTCCCTGGCCCTGACTGCAAAAAATCCTTATATCAAAGGATGGACCCCACACCGAAGTTGTCTCCTCCTGAAACTTGTGCTGCCCTGATAGACCCAAGGGAGCCTTACAAACTGACATCAGGAACCTGGACTGCTGAGTTTTCTTTCCCAGGGAAAATGGAAAAAGGATGTGCCCAGGGGCCCCTGGCCCTGACTGCAAAAAATCCTTATATCGAAGGATGGACCCCACACCGAAGTTGTCCCCACCTCAAACTTGTGCTGCCCTGATAGACCCAAGGGAGCCCTACAAACTGACATCAGGAACCTGGACTGCTGAGTTTTCTTTCCCAGGGAAAATGGAAAAAGGATGTGCCCAGGGGCCCCTGGCCCTGACTGCAAAAAATCCTTATATCGAAGGATGGACCCCACACCGAAGTTGTCCCCACCTCAAACTTGTCCTACGCTGATAGACCCAAGGGAGCCCTACAAACTGACATCAGGAACCTGGACTGCTGAGTTTTCTTTCCCAGGGAAAATGGAAAAAGGATTTGCCAGGGGCCCCTGGCCCTGGGCCCCTGGCCCTGACTGCAAAAAATCCTTATATCGAAGGATGGACCCCACACCGAAGTTGTCCCCACCTCAAACTTGTGCTGCCCTGATAGACCCAAGGGAGCCCTACAAACTGACATCAGGAACCTGGACTGCTGAGTTTTCTTTCCCAGGGAAAATGGAAAAAGGATGTGCACAGGGGCCCCTGGCCCTGACTGCAAAAAATCCTTATATCGAAGGATGGACCCAACACCGAAGTTGTCCCCACCTCAGACTTGTGCTGCCCTGATAGACCCAAGGGAACCCTACAAACTGACATCAGGAACCTGGACTGCTGAGTTTTCTTTCCCAGGGAAAATGGCCAAAGGATGTGCCCAGGGGTCCCTGGCCCTGACTGCAAAAATCCTTATATCAAAGGATGGACCCCACACCGAAGTTGTCCCCACCTCAAACTTGTGCTGCCCTGATAGACCCAAGGGAGACTTACAAACTGACATCAGGAACCTGGACTGCTGAGTTTTCTTTCCCAGGGAAAATGGAAAAAGGATGTGCCCAGGGGCCCCTGGACCTGGGCTGGGACCTCACTGCAAAAAATCCTTATATCGAAGGATGGACCCCACACCGAAGTTGTCCCCACCTCAAACTTGTGCTGCCCTGATAGACCCAAGGGAACCCTACAAACTGACATCAGGAACCTGGACTGCTGAGTTTTCTTTCCCAGGGAAAATGGAAAAAGGTTGTGCCCAGGGGCCCCTGGCCCTGACTGCAAAAAATCCTTATATCGAAGGATGGACCCCACACCGAAGTTGTCCCCACCTCAAACTTGTGCTGCCCTGATAGACCCAAGGGAGCCCTAAAAACTGACATCAGGAACCTGGACTGCTGAGTTTTCTTTCCCAGGGAAAATGGAAAAAGGATGTGCCCAGGGGCCCCTGGCCCTGACTGCAAAAAATCCTTATATCGAAGGATGGACCCCACACCGAAGTTGTCCCCACCTCAAACTTGTGCTGCCCTGATACAACCAAGGCAGCCCTACAAACTGACATCAGGAACCTGGACTGCTGAGTTTTCTTTCCCAGAGAAAATGGAAAAAGAATGTGCCCAGGGGCCCCTGCACCTGGGCCCCTGGCCCTGACTGCATAAAATCCTTATATCGAAGGATGGACCCCACACCGAAGTTGTCCGCACCTCAAACTTGTGCTGCCCTGATAGACCCAAGGGAGCCCTACAAACTAACATCAGGAACCTGGACTGCTGAGTTTTCTTTCCCAGGGAAAATGGAAAAAGGATGTGCCCAGGGGCCCCTGGCCCTGACTGCAAAAAATCCTTATATAGAAGGATGGACCCCACACCGAAGTTGTCCCCACCTCAAACTTGTGCTGCCCTGATACAACCAAGGCAGCCCTACAAACTGACATCAGGAACCTGGACTGCTGAGTTTTCTTTCCCAGGGAAAATGGAAAAAGGATGTGCCCAGGGGCCCCTGGACCTGGGCTGGGACCTCACTGCAAAAAATCCTTATATCGAAGGATGGACCCCAGACCGAAGTTGTCCCCACCTCAAACTTGTGCTGCCCTGATAGACCCAAGGGAACCCTACAAACTGACATCAGGAACCTGGACTGCTGAGTTTTCTTTCCCAGGGAAAATGGAAAAAGGTTGTGCCCAGGGGCCCCTGGCCCTGACTGCAAAAAATCCTTATATCGAAGGATGGACCCCACACCGAAGTTGTCCCCACCTCAAACTTGTGCTGCCCTGATAGACCCAAGGGAGCCCTACAAACTGACATCAGGAACCTGGACTGCTGAGTTTTCTTTCCCAGGGAAAATGGAAAAAGGATGTGCACAGGGGCCCCTGGCCCTGGGCTCCTGGCCCTGACTGCAAAAAATCCTTATATCGAAGGATGGACCCCACACCGAAGTTGTCCCCTCCTCAAACTTGTGCTGCCATGATAGACCCAAGGGAGCCCTACAAACTGACATCAGGAACCTGGACTGCTGAGTTTTCTTTCCCAGGGAAAATGGAAAAAGGATGTGCCCAGGGGCCCCTGGCCCTGACTGCAAAAAATCCTTATATCGAAGCATGGACCCCACACCGAAGTTGTCGCCACCTGAAACTTGTGCTGCCCTGATAGACCCAAGGGAGCCCTACAAACTGACATCAGGAACCTGGACTGCTGAGTTTTCTTTCCCAGGGAAAATGGAAAAAGGATGTGCCCAGGGGCCCCTGGCCCTGGGCCCCTGGCCCTGACTGCAAAAAATCCTTATATCGAAGGATGGACCCCACACCAAAGTTGTCCCCACCTCAAACTTGTGCTGTCCTGATACACCCAAGGGAGCCCTACAAACTGACATCAGGAACCTGGACTGCTGAGTTTTCTTTCCCAGGGAAAATGGAAAAAGGATGTGCCCAGGGGCCCCTGGCCCTGACTGCAAAAATCCTTATATCGAAGGATGGACCCCACACCAAAGTTGTCCCCACCTCAAACTTGTGCTGCCCTGATAGACCCAAGGGAGCCCTACAAACTGACATCAGGAACCTGGACTGCTGAGTTTTCTTTCCCAGGGAAAATGGAAAAAGGATGTGCCCAGGGGCCCCTGGCCCTGACTGCAAAAAATCCTTATATCGAAGGATGGACCCCACACCAAAGTTGTCCCCACCTCAAACTTGTGCTGCCCTGATAGACCCAAGGGAGCCCTACAAACTGACATCAGGAAGCTGGACTGCTGAGTTTTCTTTCCCAGGGAAAATGTCCAAAGGTTGTGCCCAGGGGTCCCTGGCCCTGACTGCAAAAAATCCTTATATCAAAGGATGGACCCCACACCGAAGTTGTCTCCTCCTGAAACTTGTGCTGCCCTGATAGACCCAAGGGAGCCTTACAAACTGACATCAGGAACCTGGACTGCTGAGTTTTCTTTCCCAGGGAAAATGGAAAAAGGATGTGCCCAGGGGCCCCTGGCCCTGACTGCAAAAAATCCTTATATCGAAGGATGGACCCCACACCGAAGTTGTCCCCACCTCAAACTTGTGCTGCCCTGATAGACCCAAGGGAGCCCTACAAACTGACATCAGGAACCTGGACTGCTGAGTTTTCTTTCCCAGGGAAAATGGAAAAAGGATGTGCCCAGGGGCCCCTGGCCCTGACTGCAAAAAATCCTTATATCGAAGGATGGACCCCACACCGAAGTTGTCCCCACCTCAAACTTGTCCTACGCTGATAGACCCAAGGGAGCCCTACAAACTGACATCAGGAACCTGGACTGCTGAGTTTTCTTTCCCAGGGAAAATGGAAAAAGGTTTTGCCAGGGGCCCCTGGCCCTGGGCCCCTGGCCCTGACTGCAAAAAATCCTTACATCGAAGGATGGACCCCACACCGAAGTTGTCCCCACCTCAAACTTGTGCTGCCCTGATAGACCCAAGGGAGCCCTACAAACTGACATCAGGAACCTGGACTGCTGAGTTTTCTTTCCCAGGGAAAATGGAAAAAGGATGTGCACAGGGGCCCCTGGCCCTGACTGCAAAAAATCCTTATATCGAAGGATGGACCCAACACCGAAGTTGTCCCCACCTCAGACTTGTGCTGCCCTGATAGACCCAAGGGAACCCTACAAACTGACATCAGGAACCTGGACTGCTGAGTTTTCTTACCCAGGGAAAATGGCCAAAGGATGTGCCCAGGGGTCCCTGGCCCTGACTGCAAAAATCCTTAAATCAAAGGATGGACCCCACACCGAAGTTGTCCCCACCTCAAACTTGTGCTGCCCTGATAGACCCAAGGGAGACTTACAAACTGACATCAGGAACCTGGACTGCTGAGTTTTCTTTCCCAGGGAAAATGGAAAAAGGATGTGCCCAGGGGCCCCTGGACCTGGGCTGGGACCTCACTGCAAAAAATCCTTATATCGAAGGATGGACCCCACACCGAAGTTGTCCCCACCTCAAACTTGTGCTGCCCTGATAGACCCAAGGGAACCCTACAAACTGACATCAGGAACCTGGACTGCTGAGTTTTCTTTCCCAGGGAAAATGGAAAAAGGTTGTGCCCAGGGGCCCCTGGCCCTGACTGCAAAAAATCCTTATATCGAAGGATGGACCCCACACCGAAGTTGTCCCCACCTCAAACTTGTGCTGCCCTGATAGACCCAAGGGAGCCCTAAAAACTGACATCAGGAACCTGGACTGCTGAGTTTTCTTTCCCAGGGAAAATGGAAAAAGGATGTGCCCAGGGGCCCCTGGCCCTGACTGCAAAAAATCCTTATATCGAAGGATGGACCCCACACCGAAGTTGTCCCCACCTCAAACTTGTGCTGCCCTGATACAACCAAGGCAGCCCTACAAACTGACATCAGGAACCTGGACTGCTGAGTTTTCTTTCCCAGAGAAAATGGAAAAAGAATGTGCCCAGGGGCCCCTGCACCTGGGCCCCTGGCCCTGACTGCATAAAATCCTTATATCGAAGGATGGACCCCACACCGAAGTTGTCCGCACCTCAAACTTGTGCTGCCCTGATAGACCCAAGGGAGCCCTACAAACTGACATCAGGAACCTGGACTGCTGAGTTTTCTTTCCCAGGGAAAATGGAAAAAGGATGTGCCCAGGGGCCCCTGGCCCTGACTGCAAAAAATCCTTATATCGAAGGATGGACCCCACACCGAAGTTGTCCCCACCTCAAACTTGTGCTGCCCTGATACAACCAAGGCAGCCCTACAAACTGACATCAGGAACCTGGACTGCTGAGTTTTCTTTCCCAGGGAAAATGGAAAAAGGATGTGCCCAGGGGCCCCTGGACCTGGGCTGGGACCTCACTGCAAAAAATCCTTATATCGAAGGATGGACCCCAGACCGAAGTTGTCCCCACCTCAAACTTGTGCTGCCCTGATAGACCCAAGGGAACCCTACAAACTGACATCAGGAACCTGGACTGCTGAGTTTTCTTTCCCAGGGAAAATGGAAAAAGGTTGTGCCCAGGGGCCCCTGGCCCTGACTGCAAAAAATCCTTATATCGAAGGATGGACCCCACACCGAAGTTGTCCCCACCTCAAACTTGTGCTGCCCTGATAGACCCAAGGGAGCCCTACAAACTGACATCAGGAACCTGGACTGCTGAGTTTTCTTTCCCAGGGAAAATGGAAAAAGGATGTGCCCAGGGGCCCCTGGCCCTGACTGCAAAAAATCCTTATATCGAAGGATGGACCCCACACCGAAGTTGTCCCCACCTCAAACTTGTCCTACGCTGATAGACCCAAGGGAGCCCTACAAACTGACATCAGGAAGCTGGACTGCTGAGTTTTCTTTCCCAGGGAAAATGTCCAAAGGTTGTGCCCAGGGGTCCCTGGCCCTGACTGCAAAAAATCCTTATATCAAAGGATGGACCCCACACCGAAGTTGTCTCCTCCTGAAACTTGTGCTGCCCTGATAGACCCAAGGGAGCCTTACAAACTGACATCAGGAACCTGGACTGCTGAGTTTTCTTTCCCAGGGAAAATGGAAAAAGGATGTGCCCAGGGGCCCCTGGCCCTGACTGCAAAAAATCCTTATATCGAAGGATGGACCCCACACCGAAGTTGTCCCCACCTCAAACTTGTGCTGCCCTGATAGACCCAAGGGAGCCCTACAAACTGACATCAGGAACCTGGACTGCTGAGTTTTCTTTCCCAGGGAAAATGGAAAAAGGATGTGCCCAGGGGCCCCTGGCCCTGACTGCAAAAAATCCTTATATCGAAGGATGGACCCCACACCGAAGTTGTCCCCACCTCAAACTTGTCCTACGCTGATAGACCCAAGGGAGCCCTACAAACTGACATCAGGAACCTGGACTGCTGAGTTTTCTTTCCCAGGGAAAATGGAAAAAGGATTTGCCAGGGGCCCCTGGCCCTGGGCCCCTGGCCCTGACTGCAAAAAATCCTTATATCGAAGGATGGACCCCACACCGAAGTTGTCCCCACCTCAAACTTGTGCTGCCCTGATAGACCCAAGGGAGCCCTACAAACTGACATCAGGAACCTGGACTGCTGAGTTTTCTTTCCCAGGGAAAATGGAAAAAGGATGTGCACAGGGGCCCCTGGCCCTGACTGCAAAAAATCCTTATATCGAAGGATGGACCCAACACCGAAGTTGTCCCCACCTCAGACTTGTGCTGCCCTGATAGACCCAAGGGAACCCTACAAACTGACATCAGGAACCTGGACTGCTGAGTTTTCTTTCCCAGGGAAAATGGCCAAAGGATGTGCCCAGGGGTCCCTGGCCCTGACTGCAAAAATCCTTATATCAAAGGATGGACCCCACACCGAAGTTGTCCCCACCTCAAACTTGTGCTGCCCTGATAGACCCAAGGGAGACTTACAAACTGACATCAGGAACCTGGACTGCTGAGTTTTCTTTCCCAGGGAAAATGGAAAAAGGATGTGCCCAGGGGCCCCTGGACCTGGGCTGGGACCTCACTGCAAAAAATCCTTATATCGAAGGATGGACCCCACACCGAAGTTGTCCCCACCTCAAACTTGTGCTGCCCTGATAGACCCAAGGGAACCCTACAAACTGACATCAGGAACCTGGACTGCTGAGTTTTCTTTCCCAGGGAAAATGGAAAAAGGTTGTGCCCAGGGGCCCCTGGCCCTGACTGCAAAAAATCCTTATATCGAAGGATGGACCCCACACCGAAGTTGTCCCCACCTCAAACTTGTGCTGCCCTGATAGACCCAAGGGAGCCCTAAAAACTGACATCAGGAACCTGGACTGCTGAGTTTTCTTTCCCAGGGAAAATGGAAAAAGGATGTGCCCAGGGGCCCCTGGCCCTGACTGCAAAAAATCCTTATATCGAAGGATGGACCCCACACCGAAGTTGTCCCCACCTCAAACTTGTGCTGCCCTGATACAACCAAGGCAGCCCTACAAACTGACATCAGGAACCTGGACTGCTGAGTTTTCTTTCCCAGAGAAAATGGAAAAAGAATGTGCCCAGGGGCCCCTGCACCTGGGCCCCTGGCCCTGACTGCATAAAATCCTTATATCGAAGGATGGACCCCACACCGAAGTTGTCCGCACCTCAAACTTGTGCTGCCCTGATAGACCCAAGGGAGCCCTACAAACTGACATCAGGAACCTGGACTGCTGAGTTTTCTTTCCCAGGGAAAATGGAAAAAGGATGTGCCCAGGGGCCCCTGGCCCTGACTGCAAAAAATCCTTATATCGAAGGATGGACCCCACACCGAAGTTGTCCCCACCTCAAACTTGTGCTGCCCTGATACAACCAAGGCAGCCCTACAAACTGACATCAGGAACCTGGACTGCTGAGTTTTCTTTCCCAGGGAAAATGGAAAAAGGATGTGCCCAGGGGCCCCTGGACCTGGGCTGGGACCTCACTGCAAAAAATCCTTATATCGAAGGATGGACCCCAGACCGAAGTTGTCCCCACCTCAAAATTGTGCTGCCCTGATAGACCCAAGGGAACCCTACAAACTGACATCAGGAACCTGGACTGCTGAGTTTTCTTTCCCAGGGAAAATGGAAAAAGGTTGTGCCCAGGGGCCCCTGGCCCTGACTGCAAAAAATCCTTATATCGAAGGATGGACCCCACACCGAAGTTGTCCCCACCTCAAACTTGTGCTGCCCTGATAGACCCAAGGGAGCCCTACAAACTGACATCAGGAACCTGGACTGCTGAGTTTTCTTTCCCAGGGAAAATGGAAAAAGGATGTGCCCAGGGGCCCCTGGCCCTGACTGCAAAAAATCCTTATATCGAAGGATGGACCCCACACCGAAGTTGTCCCCACCTCAAACTTGTCCTACGCTGATAGACCCAAGGGAGCCCTACAAACTGACATCAGGAAGCTGGACTGCTGAGTTTTCTTTCCCAGGGAAAATGTCCAAAGGTTGTGCCCAGGGGTCCCTGGCCCTGACTGCAAAAAATCCTTATATCAAAGGATGGACCCCACACCGAAGTTGTCTCCTCCTGAAACTTGTGCTGCCCTGATAGACCCAAGGGAGCCTTACAAACTGACATCAGGAACCTGGACTGCTGAGTTTTCTTTCCCAGGGAAAATGGAAAAAGGATGTGCCCAGGGGCCCCTGGCCCTGACTGCAAAAAATCCTTATATCGAAGGATGGACCCCACACCGAAGTTGTCCCCACCTCAAACTTGTGCTGCCCTGATAGACCCAAGGGAGCCCTACAAACTGACATCAGGAACCTGGACTGCTGAGTTTTCTTTCCCAGGGAAAATGGAAAAAGGATGTGCCCAGGGGCCCCTGGCCCTGACTGCAAAAAATCCTTATATCGAAGGATGGACCCCACACCAAAGTTGTCCCCACCTCAAACTTGTCCTACGCTGATAGACCCAAGGGAGCCCTACAAACTGACATCAGGAACCTGGACTGCTGAGTTTTCTTTCCCAGGGAAAATGGAAAAAGGATTTGCCAGGGGCCCCTGGCCCTGGGCCCCTGGCCCTGACTGCAAAAAATCCTTATATCGAAGGATGGACCCCACACCGAAGTTGTCCCCACCTCAAACTTGTGCTGCCCTGATAGACCCAAGGGAGCCCTACAAACTGACATCAGGAACCTGGACTGCTGAGTTTTCTTTCCCAGGGAAAATGGAAAAAGGATGTGCACAGGGGCCCCTGGCCCTGACTGCAAAAAATCCTTATATCGAAGGATGGACCCAACACCGAAGTTGTCCCCACCTCAGACTTGTGCTGCCCTGATAGACCCAAGGGAACCCTACAAACTGACATCAGGAACCTGGACTGCTGAGTTTTCTTTCCCAGGGAAAATGGCCAAAGGATGTGCCCAGGGGTCCCTGGCCCTGACTGCAAAAATCCTTATATCAAAGGATGGACCCCACACCGAAGTTGTCCCCACCTCAAACTTGTGCTGCCCTGATAGACCCAAGGGAGACTTACAAACTGACATCAGGAACCTGGACTGCTGAGTTTTCTTTCCCAGGGAAAATGGAAAAAGGATGTGCCCAGGGGCCCCTGGACCTGGGCTGGGACCTCACTGCAAAAAATCCTTATATCGAAGGATGGACCCCACACCGAAGTTGTCCCCACCTCAAACTTGTGCTGCCCTGATAGACCCAAGGGAACCCTACAAACTGACATCAGGAACCTGGACTGCTGAGTTTTCTTTCCCAGGGATAATGGAAAAAGGTTGTGCCCAGGGGCCCCTGGCCCTGACTGCAAAAAATCCTTATATCGAAGGATGGACCCCACACCGAAGTTGTCCCCACCTCAAACTTGTGCTGCCCTGATAGACCCAAGGGAGCCCTAAAAACTGACATCAGGAACCTGGACTGCTGAGTTTTCTTTCCCAGGGAAAATGGAAAAAGGATGTGCCCAGGGGCCCCTGGCCCTGACTGCAAAAAATCCTTATATCGAAGGATGGACCCCACACCGAAGTTGTCCCCACCTCAAACTTGTGCTGCCCTGATACAACCAAGGCAGCCCTACAAACTGACATCAGGAACCTGGACTGCTGAGTTTTCTTTCCCAGAGAAAATGGAAAAAGAATGTGCCCAGGGGCCCCTGCACCTGGGCCCCTGGCCCTGACTGCATAAAATCCTTATATCGAAGGATGGACCCCACACCGAAGTTGTCCGCACCTCAAACTTGTGCTGCCCTGATAGACCCAAGGGAGCCCTACAAACTGACATCAGGAACCTGGACTGCTGAGTTTTCTTTCCCAGGGAAAATGGAAAAAGGATGTGCCCAGGGGCCCCTGGCCCTGACTGCAAAAAATCCTTATATCGAAGGATGGACCCCACACCGAAGTTGTCCCCACCTCAAACTTGTGCTGCCCTGATACAACCAAGGCAGCCCTACAAACTGACATCAGGAACCTGGACTGCTGAGTTTTCTTTCCCAGGGAAAATGGAAAAAGGATGTGCCCAGGGGCCCCTGGACCTGGGCTGGGACCTCACTGCAAAAAATCCTTATATCGAAGGATGGACCCCAGACCGAAGTTGTCCCCACCTCAAACTTGTGCTGCCCTGATAGACCCAAGGGAACCCTACAAACTGACATCAGGAACCTGGACTGCTGAGTTTTCTTTCCCAGGGAAAATGGAAAAAGGTTGTGCCCAGGGGCCCCTGGCCCTGACTGCAAAAAATCCTTATATCGAAGGATGGACCCCACACCGAAGTTGTCCCCACCTCAAACTTGTGCTGCCCTGATAGACCCAAGGGAGCCCTACAAACTGACATCAGGAACCTGGACTGCTGAGTTTTCTTTCCCAGGGAAAATGGAAAAAGGATGTGCCCAGGGGCCCCTGGCCCTGACTGCAAAAAATCCTTATATCGAAGGATGGACCCCACACCGAAGTTGTCCCCACCTCAAACTTGTCCTACGCTGATAGACCCAAGGGAGCCCTACAAACTGACATCAGGAACCTGGACTGCTGAGTTTTCTTTCCCAGGGAAAATGGAAAAAGGATGTGCCAGGGGCCCCTGGCCCTGGGCCACTGGCCCTGACTGCAAAAAATCCTTATATCGAAGGATGGACCCCACACCGAAGTTGTCCCCACCTCAAACTTGTGCTGCCCTGATAGACCCAAGGGAGCCCTACAAACTGACATCAGGAACCTGGACTGCTGAGTTTTCTTTCCCAGGGAAAATGGAAAAAGGATGTGCACAGGGGCCCCTGGCCCTGGGCTCCTGGCCCTGACTGCAAAAAATCCTTATATCGAAGGATGGACCCCACACCGAAGTTGTCCCCTCCTCAAACTTGTGCTGCCATGATAGACCCAAGGGAGCCCTACAAACTGACATCAGGAACCTGGACTGCTGAGTTTTCTTTGCCAGGGAAAATGGAAAAAGGATGTGCCCAGGGGCCCCTGGCCCTGACTGCAAAAAATCCTTATATCGAAGCATGGACCCCACACCGAAGTTGTCGCCACCTGAAACTTGTGCTGCCCTGATAGACCCAAGGGAGCCCTACAAACTGACATCAGGAACCTGGACTGCTGAGTTTTCTTTCCCAGGGAAAATGGAAAAAGGATGTGCCCAGGGGCCCCTGGCCCTGGGCCCCTGGCCCTGACTGCAAAAAATCCTTATATCGAAGGATGGACCCCACACCAAAGTTGTCCCCACCTCAAACTTGTGCTGTCCTGATACACCCAAGGGAGCCCTACAAACTGACATCAGGAACCTGGACTGCTGAGTTTTCTTTCCCAGGGAAAATGGAAAAAGGATGTGCCCAGGGGCCCCTGGCCCTGACTGCAAAAAATCCTTATATCGAAGGATGGACCCCACACCAAAGTTGTCCCCACCTCAAACTTGTGCTGCCCTGATAGACCCAAGGGAGCCCTACAAACTGACATCAGGAACCTGGACTGCTGAGTTTTCTTTCCCAGGGAAAATGGAAAAAGGATGTGCCCAGGGGCCCCTGGCCCTGACTGCAAAAAATCCTTATATCGAAGGATGGACCCAACACCGAAGTTGTCCCCACCTCAGACTTGTGCTGCCCTGATAGACCCAAGGGAACCCTACAAACTGACATCAGGAACCTGGACTGCTGAGTTTTCTTTCCCAGGGAAAATGGCCAAAGGTTGTGCCCAGGGGTCCCTGGCCCTGACTGCAAAAATCCTTATATCAAAGGATGGACCCCACACCGAAGTTGTCCCCACCTCAAACTTGTGCTGCCCTGATAGACCCAAGGGAGACTTACAAACTGACATCAGGAACCTGGACTGCTGAGTTTTCTTTCCCAGGGAAAATGGAAAAAGGATGTGCCCAGGGGCCCCTGGACCTGGGCTGGGACCTCACTGCAAAAAATCCTTATATCGAAGGATGGACCCCACACCGAAGTTGTCCCCACCTCAAACTTGTGCTGCCCTGATAGACCCAAGGGAACCCTACAAACTGACATCAGGAACCTGGACTGCTGAGTTTTCTTTCCCAGGGAAAATGGAAAAAGGTTGTGCCCAGGGGCCCCTGGCCCTGACTGCAAAAAATCCTTATATCGAAGGATGGACCCCACACCGAAGTTGTCCCCACCTCAAACTTGTGCTGCCCTGATACAACCAAGGCAGCCCTACAAACTGACATCAGGAACCTGGACTGCTGAGTTTTCTTTCCCAGAGAAAATGGAAAAAGAATGTGCCCAGGGGCCCCTGCACCTGGGCCCCTGGCCCTGACTGCATAAAATCCTTATATCGAAGGATGGACCCCACACCGAAGTTGTCCGCACCTCAAACTTGTGCTGCCCTGATAGACCCAAGGGAGCCCTACAAACTGACATCAGGAACCTGGACTGCTGAGTTTTCTTTCCCAGGGAAAATGTAAAAAGGATGTGCCCAGGGGCCCCTGGCCCTGACTGCAAAAAATCCTTATATAGAAGGATGGACCCCACACCGAAGTTGTCCCCACCTCAAACTTGTGCTGCCCTGATACAACCAAGGCAGCCCTACAAACTGACATCAGGAACCTGGACTGCTGAGTTTTCTTTCCCAGGGAAAATGGAAAAAGGATGTGCCCAGGGGCCCCTGGACCTGGGCTGGGACCTCACTGCAAAAAATCCTTATATCGAAGGATGGACCCCAGACCGAAGTTGTCCCCACCTCAAACTTGTGCTGCCCTGATAGACCCAAGGGAACCCTACAAACTGACATCAGGAACCTGGACTGCTGAGTTTTCTTTCCCAGGGAAAATGGAAAAAGGTTGTGCCCAGGGGCCCCTGGCCCTGACTGCAAAAAATCCTTATATCGAAGGATGGACCCCACACCGAAGTTGTCCCCACCTCAAACTTGTGCTGCCCTGATAGACCCAAGGGAGCCCTACAAACTGACATCAGGAACCTGGACTGCTGAGTTTTCTTTCCCAGGGAAAATGGAAAAAGGATGTGCACAGGGGCCCCTGGCCCTGGGCTCCTGGCCCTGACTGCAAAAAATCCTTATATCGAAGGATGGACCCCACACCGAAGTTGTCCCCTCCTCAAACTTGTGCTGCCATGATAGACCCAAGGGAGCCCTACAAACTGACATCAGGAACCTGGACTGCTGAGTTTTCTTTGCCAGGGAAAATGGAAAAAGGATGTGCCCAGGGGCCCCTGGCCCTGACTGCAAAAAATCCTTATATCGAAGCATGGACCCCACACCGAAGTTGTCGCCACCTGAAACTTGTGCTGCCCTGATAGACCCAAGGGAGCCCTACAAACTGACATCAGGAACCTGGACTGCTGAGTTTTCTTTCCCAGGGAAAATGGAAAAAGGATGTGCCCAGGGGCCCCTGGCCCTGGGCCCCTGGCCCTGACTGCAAAAAATCCTTATATCGAAGGATGGACCCCACACCAAAGTTGTCCCCACCTCAAACTTGTGCTGTCCTGATACACCCAAGGGAGCCCTACAAACTGACATCAGGAACCTGGACTGCTGAGTTTTCTTTCCCAGGGAAAATGGAAAAAGGATGTGCCCAGGGGCCCCTGGCCCTGACTGCAAAAAATCCTTATATCGAAGGATGGACCCCACACCAAAGTTGTCCCCACCTCAAACTTGTGCTGCCCTGATAGACCCAAGGGAGCCCTACAAACTGACATCAGGAACCTGGACTGCTGAGTTTTCTTTGCCAGGGAAAATGGAAAAAGGATGTGCCCAGGGGCCCCTGGCCCTGACTGCAAAAAATCCTTATATCGAAGGATGGACCCCACACCAAAGTTGTCCCCACCTCAAACTTGTGCTGCCCTGATAGACCCAAGGGAGCCCTACAAACTGACATCAGGAAGCTGGACTGCTGAGTTTTCTTTCCCAGGGAAAATGTCCAAAGGTTGTGCCCAGGGGTCCCTGGCCCTGACTGCAAAAAATCCTTATATCAAAGGATGGATCCCACACCGAAGTTGTCTCCTCCTGAAACTTGTGCTGCCCTGATAGACCCAAGGGAGCCTTACAAACTGACATCAGGAACCTGGACTGCTGAGTTTTCTTTCCCAGGGAAAATGGAAAAAGGATGTGCCCAGGGGCCCCTGGCCCTGACTGCAAAAAATCCTTATATCGAAGGATGGACCCCACACCGAAGTTGTCCCCACCTCAAACTTGTGCTGCCCTGATAGACCCAAGGGAGCCCTACAAACTGACATCAGGAACCTGGACTGCTGAGTTTTCTTTCCCAGGGAAAATGGAAAAAGGATGTGCCCAGGGGCCCCTGGCCCTGACTGCAAAAAATCCTTATATCGAAGGATGGACCCCACACCGAAGTTGTCCCCACCTCAAACTTGTCCTACGCTGATAGACCCAAGGGAGCCCTACAAACTGACATCAGGAACCTGGACTGCTGAGTTTTCTTTCCCAGGGAAAATGGAAAAAGGATTTGCCAGGGGCCCCTGGCCCTGGGCCCCTGGCCCTGACTGCAAAAAATCCTTACATCGAAGGATGGACCCCACACCGAAGTTGTCCCCACCTCAAACTTGTGCTGCCCTGATAGACCCAAGGGAGCCCTACAAACTGACATCAGGAACCTGGACTGCTGAGTTTTCTTTCCCAGGGAAAATGGAAAAAGGATGTGCACAGGGGCCCCTGGCCCTGACTGCAAAAAATCCTTATATCGAAGGATGGACCCAACACCGAAGTTGTCCCCACCTCAGACTTGTGCTGCCCTGATAGACCCAAGGGAACCCTACAAACTGACATCAGGAACCTGGACTGCTGAGTTTTCTTACCCAGGGAAAATGGCCAAAGGATGTGCCCAGGGGTCCCTGGCCCTGACTGCAAAAATCCTTAAATCAAAGGATGGACCCCACACCGAAGTTGTCCCCACCTCAAACTTGTGCTGCCCTGATAGACCCAAGGGAGACTTACAAACTGACATCAGGAACCTGGACTGCTGAGTTTTCTTTCCCAGGGAAAATGGAAAAAGGATGTGCCCAGGGGCCCCTGGACCTGGGCTGGGACCTCACTGCAAAAAATCCTTATATCGAAGGATGGACCCCACACCGAAGTTGTCCCCACCTCAAACTTGTGCTGCCCTGATAGACCCAAGGGAACCCTACAAACTGACATCAGGAACCTGGACTGCTGAGTTTTCTTTCCCAGGGAAAATGGAAAAAGGTTGTGCCCAGGGGCCCCTGGCCCTGACTGCAAAAAATCCTTATATCGAAGGATGGACCCCACACCGAAGTTGTCCCCACCTCAAACTTGTGCTGCCCTGATAGACCCAAGGGAGCCCTAAAAACTGACATCAGGAACCTGGACTGCTGAGTTTTCTTTCCCAGGGAAAATGGAAAAAGGATGTGCCCAGGGGCCCCTGGCCCTGACTGCAAAAAATCCTTATATCGAAGGATGGACCCCACACCGAAGTTGTCCCCACCTCAAACTTGTGCTGCCCTGATACAACCAAGGCAGCCCTACAAACTGACATCAGGAACCTGGACTGCTGAGTTTTCTTTCCCAGAGAAAATGGAAAAAGAATGTGCCCAGGGGCCCCTGCACCTGGGCCCCTGGCCCTGACTGCATAAAATCCTTATATCGAAGGATGGACCCCACACCGAAGTTGTCCGCACCTCAAACTTGTGCTGCCCTGATAGACCCAAGGGAGCCCTACAAACTGACATCAGGAACCTGGACTGCTGAGTTTTCTTTCCCAGGGAAAATGGAAAAAGGATGTGCCCAGGGGCCCCTGGCCCTGACTGCAAAAAATCCTTATATCGAAGGATGGACCCCACACCGAAGTTGTCCCCACCTCAAACTTGTGCTGCCCTGATACAACCAAGGCAGCCCTACAAACTGACATCAGGAACCTGGACTGCTGAGTTTTCTTTCCCAGGGAAAATGGAAAAAGGATGTGCCCAGGGGCCCCTGGACCTGGGCTGGGACCTCACTGCAAAAAATCCTTATATCGAAGGATGGACCCCAGACCGAAGTTGTCCCCACCTCAAACTTGTGCTGCCCTGATAGACCCAAGGGAACCCTACAAACTGACATCAGGAACCTGGACTGCTGAGTTTTCTTTCCCAGGGAAAATGGAAAAAGGTTGTGCCCAGGGGCCCCTGGCCCTGACTGCAAAAAATCCTTATATCGAAGGATGGACCCCACACCGAAGTTGTCCCCACCTCAAACTTGTGCTGCCCTGATAGACCCAAGGGAGCCCTACAAACTGACATCAGGAACCTGGACTGCTGAGTTTTCTTTCCCAGGGAAAATGGAAAAAGGATGTGCCCAGGGGCCCCTGGCCCTGACTGCAAAAAATCCTTATATCGAAGGATGGACCCCACACCGAAGTTGTCCCCACCTCAAACTTGTCCTACGCTGATAGACCCAAGGGAGCCCTACAAACTGACATCAGGAACCTGGACTGCTGAGTTTTCTTTCCCAGGGAAAATGGAAAAAGGATGTGCCAGGGGCCCCTGGCCCTGGGCCACTGGCCCTGACTGCAAAAAATCCTTATATCGAAGGATGGACCCCACACCGAAGTTGTCCCCACCTCAAACTTGTGCTGCCCTGATAGACCCAAGGGAGCCCTACAAACTGACATCAGGAACCTGGACTGCTGAGTTTTCTTTCCCAGGGAAAATGGAAAAAGGATGTGCACAGGGGCCCCTGGCCCTGGGCTCCTGGCCCTGACTGCAAAAAATCCTTATATCGAAGGATGGACCCCAGACCGAAGTTGTCCCCACCTCAAACTTGTGCTGCCATGATAGACCCAAGGGAGCCCTACAAACTGACATCAGGAACCTGGACTGCTGAGTTTTCTTTGCCAGGGAAAATGGAAAAAGGATGTGCCCAGGGGCCCCTGGCCCTGACTGCAAAAAATCCTTATATCGAAGCATGGACCCCACACCGAAGTTGTCGCCACCTGAAACTTGTGCTGCCCTGATAGACCCAAGGGAGCCCTACAAACTGACATCAGGAACCTGGACTGCTGAGTTTTCTTTCCCAGGGAAAATGGAAAAAGGATGTGCCCAGGGGCCCCTGGCCCTGGGCCCCTGGCCCTGACTGCAAAAAATCCTTATATCGAAGGATGGACCCCACACCAAAGTTGTCCCCACCTCAAACTTGTGCTGTCCTGATACACCCAAGGGAGCCCTACAAACTGACATCAGGAACCTGGACTGCTGAGTTTTCTTTCCCAGGGAAAATGGAAAAAGGATGTGCCCAGGGGCCCCTGGCCCTGACTGCAAAAAATCCTTATATCGAAGGATGGACCCCACACCAAAGTTGTCCCCACCTCAAACTTGTGCTGCCCTGATAGACCCAAGGGAGCCCTACAAACTGACATCAGGAACCTGGACTGCTGAGTTTTCTTTCCCAGGGAAAATGGAAAAAGGATGTGCCCAGGGGCCCCTGGCCCTGACTGCAAAAAATCCTTATACCGAAGGATGGACCCAACACCGAAGTTGTCCCCACCTCAGACTTGTGCTGCCCTGATAGACCCAAGGGAACCCTACAAACTGACATCAGGAACCTGGACTGCTGAGTTTTCTTTCCCAGGGAAAATGGCCAAAGGATGTGCCCAGGGGTCCCTGGCCCTGACTGCAAAAATCCTTATATCAAAGGATGGACCCCACACCGAAGTTGTCCCCACCTCAAACTTGTGCTGCCCTGATAGACCCAAGGGAGACTTACAAACTGACATCAGGAACCTGGACTGCTGAGTTTTCTTTCCCAGGGAAAATGGAAAAAGGATGTGCCCAGGGGCCCCTGGACCTGGGCTGGGACCTCACTGCAAAAAATCCTTATATCGAAGGATGGACCCCACACCGAAGTTGTCCCCACCTCAAACTTGTGCTGCCCTGATAGACCCAAGGGAACCCTACAAACTGACATCAGGAACCTGGACTGCTGAGTTTTCTTTCCCAGGGAAAATGGAAAAAGGTTGTGCCCAGGGGCCCCTGGCCCTGACTGCAAAAAATCCTTATATCGAAGGATGGACCCCACACCGAAGTTGTCCCCACCTCAAACTTGTGCTGCCCTGATAGACCCAAGGGAGCCCTAAAAACTGACATCAGGAACCTGGACTGCTGAGTTTTCTTTCCCAGGGAAAATGGAAAAAGGATGTGCCCAGGGGCCCCTGGCCCTGACTGCAAAAAATCCTTATATCGAAGGATGGACCCCACACCGAAGTTGTCCCCACCTCAAACTTGTGCTGCCCTGATACAACCAAGGCAGCCCTACAAACTGACATCAGGAACCTGGACTGCTGAGTTTTCTTTCCCAGAGAAAATGGAAAAAGAATGTGCCCAGGGGCCCCTGCACCTGGGCCCCTGGCCCTGACTGCATAAAATCCTTATATCGAAGGATGGACCCCACACCGAAGTTGTCCGCACCTCAAACTTGTGCTGCCCTGATAGACCCAAGGGAGCCCTACAAACTGACATCAGGAACCTGGACTGCTGAGTTTTCTTTCCCAGGGAAAATGTAAAAAGGATGTGCCCAGGGGCCCCTGGCCCTGACTGCAAAAAATCCTTATATAGAAGGATGGACCCCACACCGAAGTTGTCCCCACCTCAAACTTGTGCTGCCCTGATACAACCAAGGCAGCCCTACAAACTGACATCAGGAACCTGGACTGCTGAGTTTTCTTTCCCAGGGAAAATGGAAAAAGGATGTGCCCAGGGGCCCCTGGACCTGGGCTGGGACCTCACTGCAAAAAATCCTTATATCGAAGGATGGACCCCAGACCGAAGTTGTCCCCACCTCAAACTTGTGCTGCCCTGATAGACCCAAGGGAACCCTACAAACTGACATCAGGAACCTGGACTGCTGAGTTTTCTTTCCCAGGGAAAATGGAAAAAGGTTGTGCCCAGGGGCCCCTGGCCCTGACTGCAAAAAATCCTTATATCGAAGGATGGACCCCACACCGAAGTTGTCCCCACCTCAAACTTGTGCTGCCCTGATAGACCCAAGGGAGCCCTACAAACTGACATCAGGAACCTGGACTGCTGAGTTTTCTTTCCCAGGGAAAATGGAAAAAGGATGTGCACAGGGGCCCCTGGCCCTGGGCTCCTGGCCCTGACTGCAAAAAATCCTTATATCGAAGGATGGACCCCACACCGAAGTTGTCCCCTCCTCAAACTTGTGCTGCCATGATAGACCCAAGGGAGCCCTACAAACTGACATCAGGAACCTGGACTGCTGAGTTTTCTTTGCCAGGGAAAATGGAAAAAGGATGTGCCCAGGGGCCCCTGGCCCTGACTGCAAAAAATCCTTATATCGAAGCATGGACCCCACACCGAAGTTGTCGCCACCTGAAACTTGTGCTGCCCTGATAGACCCAAGGGAGCCCTACAAACTGACATCAGGAACCTGGACTGCTGAGTTTTCTTTCCCAGGGAAAATGGAAAAAGGATGTGCCCAGGGGCCCCTGGCCCTGGGCCCCTGGCCCTGACTGCAAAAAATCCTTATATCGAAGGATGGACCCCACACCAAAGTTGTCCCCACCTCAAACTTGTGCTGTCCTGATACACCCAAGGGAGCCCTACAAACTGACATCAGGAACCTGGACTGCTGAGTTTTCTTTCCCAGGGAAAATGGAAAAAGGATGTGCCCAGGGGCCCCTGGCCCTGACTGCAAAAAATCCTTATATCGAAGGATGGACCCCACACCAAAGTTGTCCCCACCTCAAACTTGTGCTGCCCTGATAGACCCAAGGGAGCCCTACAAACTGACATCAGGAACCTGGACTGCTGAGTTTTCTTTCCCAGGGAAAATGGAAAAAGGATGTGCCCAGGGGCCCCTGGCCCTGACTGCAAAAAATCCTTATATCGAAGGATGGACCCCACACCAAAGTTGTCCCCACCTCAAACTTGTGCTGCCCTGATAGACCCAAGGGAGCCCTACAAACTGACATCAGGAAGCTGGACTGCTGAGTTTTCTTTCCCAGGGAAAATGTCCAAAGGTTGTGCCCAGGGGTCCCTGGCCCTGACTGCAAAAAATCCTTATATCAAAGGATGGACCCCACACCGAAGTTGTCTCCTCCTGAAACTTGTGCTGCCCTGATAGACCCAAGGGAGCCTTACAAACTGACATCAGGAACCTGGACTGCTGAGTTTTCTTTCCCAGGGAAAATGGAAAAAGGATGTGCCCAGGGGCCCCTGGCCCTGACTGCAAAAAATCCTTATATCGAAGGATGGACCCCACACCGAAGTTGTCCCCACCTCAAACTTGTGCTGCCCTGATAGACCCAAGGGAGCCCTACAAACTGACATCAGGAACCTGGACTGCTGAGTTTTCTTTCCCAGGGAAAATGGAAAAAGGATGTGCCCAGGGGCCCCTGGCCCTGACTGCAAAAAATCCTTATATCGAAGGATGGACCCCACACCGAAGTTGTCCCCACCTCAAACTTGTCCTACGCTGATAGACCCAAGGGAGCCCTACAAACTGACATCAGGAACCTGGACTGCTGAGTTTTCTTTCCCAGGGAAAATGGAAAAAGGATTTGCCAGGGGCCCCTGGCCCTTGGCCCCTGGCCCTGACTGCAAAAAATCCTTACATCGAAGGATGGACCCCACACCGAAGTTGTCCCCACCTCAAACTTGTGCTGCCCTGATAGACCCAAGGGAGCCCTACAAACTGACATCAGGAACCTGGACTGCTGAGTTTTCTTTCCCAGGGAAAATGGAAAAAGGATGTGCACAGGGGCCCCTGGCCCTGACTGCAAAAAATCCTTATATCGAAGGATGGACCCAACACCGAAGTTGTCCCCACCTCAGACTTGTGCTGCCCTGATAGACCCAAGGGAACCCTACAAACTGACATCAGGAACCTGGACTGCTGAGTTTTCTTTCCCAGGGAAAATGGCCAAAGGATGTGCCCAGGGGTCCCTGGCCCTGACTGCAAAAATCCTTAAATCAAAGGATGGACCCCACACCGAAGTTGTCCCCACCTCAAACTTGTGCTGCCCTGATAGACCCAAGGGAGACTTACAAACTGACATCAGGAACCTGGACTGCTGAGTTTTCTTTCCCAGGGAAAATGGAAAAAGGATGTGCCCAGGGGCCCCTGGACCTGGGCTGGGACCTCACTGCAAAAAATCCTTATATCGAAGGATGGACCCCACACCGAAGTTGTCCCCACCTCAAACTTGTGCTGCCCTGATAGACCCAAGGGAACCCTACAAACTGACATCAGGAACCTGGACTGCTGAGTTTTCTTTCCCAGGGAAAATGGAAAAAGGTTGTGCCCAGGGGCCCCTGGCCCTGACTGCAAAAAATCCTTATATCGAAGGATGGACCCCACACCGAAGTTGTCCCCACCTCAAACTTGTGCTGCCCTGATAGACCCAAGGGAGCCCTAAAAACTGACATCAGGAACCTGGACTGCTGAGTTTTCTTTCCCAGGGAAAATGGAAAAAGGATGTGCCCAGGGGCCCCTGGCCCTGACTGCAAAAAATCCTTATATCGAAGGATGGACCCCACACCGAAGTTGTCCCCACCTCAAACTTGTCCTACGCTGATAGACCCAAGGGAGCCCTACAAACTGACATCAGGAAGCTGGACTGCTGAGTTTTCTTTCCCAGGGAAAATGTCCAAAGGTTGTGCCCAGGGGTCCCTGGCCCTGACTGCAAAAAATCCTTATATCAAAGGATGGACCCCACACCGAAGTTGTCTCCTCCTGAAACTTGTGCTGCCCTGATAGACCCAAGGGAGCCTTACAAACTGACATCAGGAACCTGGACTGCTGAGTTTTCTTTCCCAGGGAAAATGGAAAAAGGATGTGCCCAGGGGCCCCTGGCCCTGACTGCAAAAAATCCTTATATCGAAGGATGGACCCCACACCGAAGTTGTCCCCACCTCAAACTTGTCCTACGCTGATAGACCCAAGGGAGCCCTACAAACTGACATCAGGAACCTGGACTGCTGAGTTTTCTTTCCCAGGGAAAATGGAAAAAGGATTTGCCAGGGGCCCCTGGCCCTGGGCCCCTGGCCCTGACTGCAAAAAATCCTTATATCGAAGGATGGACCCCACACCGAAGTTGTCCCCACCTCAAACTTGTGCTGCCCTGATAGACCCAAGGGAGCCCTACAAACTGACATCAGGAACCTGGACTGCTGAGTTTTCTTTCCCAGGGAAAATGGAAAAAGGATGTGCACAGGGGCCCCTGGCCCTGACTGCAAAAAATCCTTATATCGAAGGATGGACCCAACACCGAAGTTGTCCCCACCTCAGACTTGTGCTGCCCTGATAGACCCAAGGGAACCCTACAAACTGACATCAGGAACCTGGACTGCTGAGTTTTCTTTCCCAGGGAAAATGGCCAAAGGATGTGCCCAGGGGTCCCTGGCCCTGACTGCAAAAATCCTTATATCAAAGGATGGACCCCACACCGAAGTTGTCCCCACCTCAAACTTGTGCTGCCCTGATAGACCCAAGGGAGACTTACAAACTGACATCAGGAACCTGGACTGCTGAGTTTTCTTTCCCAGGGAAAATGGAAAAAGGATGTGCCCAGGGGCCCCTGGACCTGGGCTGGGACCTGACTGCAAAAAATCCTTATATCGAAGGATGGACCCCACACCGAAGTTGTCCCCACCTCAAACTTGTGCTGCCCTGATAGACCCAAGGGAACCCTACAAACTGACATCAGGAACCTGGACTGCTGAGTTTTCTTTCCCAGGGAAAATGGAAAAAGGTTGTGCCCAGGGGCCCCTGGCCCTGACTGCAAAAAATCCTTATATCGAAGGATGGACCCCACACCGAAGTTGTCCCCACCTCAAACTTGTGCTGCCCTGATAGACCCAAGGGAGCCCTAAAAACTGACATCAGGAACCTGGACTGCTGAGTTTTCTTTCCCAGGGAAAATGGAAAAAGGATGTGCCCAGGGGCCCCTGGCCCTGACTGCAAAAAATCCTTATATCGAAGGATGGACCCCACACCGAAGTTGTCCCCACCTCAAACTTGTGCTGCCCTGATACAACCAAGGCAGCCCTACAAACTGACATCAGGAACCTGGACTGCTGAGTTTTCTTTCCCAGGGAAAATGGAAAAAGAATGTGCCCAGGGGCCCCTGCACCTGGGCCCCTGGCCCTGACTGCATAAAATCCTTATATCGAAGGATGGACCCCACACCGAAGTTGTCCGCACCTCAAACTTGTGCTGCCCTGATAGACCCAAGGGAGCCCTACAAACTGACATCAGGAACCTGGACTGCTGAGTTTTCTTTCCCAGGGAAAATGGAAAAAGGATGTGCCCAGGGGCCCCTGGCCCTGACTGCAAAAAATCCTTATATCGAAGGATGGACCCCACACCGAAGTTGTCCCCACCTCAAACTTGTGCTGCCCTGATACAACCAAGGCAGCCCTACAAACTGACATCAGGAACCTGGACTGCTGAGTTTTCTTTCCCAGGGAAAATGGAAAAAGGATGTGCCCAGGGGCCCCTGGACCTGGGCTGGGACCTCACTGCAAAAAATCCTTATATCGAAGGATGGACCCCAGACCGAAGTTGTCCCCACCTCAAACTTGTGCTGCCCTGATAGACCCAAGGGAACCCTACAAACTGACATCAGGAACCTGGACTGCTGAGTTTTCTTTCCCAGGGAAAATGGAAAAAGGTTGTGCCCAGGGGCCCCTGGCCCTGACTGCAAAAAATCCTTATATCGAAGGATGGACCCCACACCGAAGTTGTCCCCACCTCAAACTTGTGCTGCCCTGATAGACCCAAGGGAGCCCTACAAACTGACATCAGGAACCTGGACTGCTGAGTTTTCTTTCCCAGGGAAAATGGAAAAAGGATGTGCCCAGGGGCCCCTGGCCCTGACTGCAAAAAATCCTTATATCGAAGGATGGACCCCACACCGAAGTTGTCCCCACCTCAAACTTGTCCTACGCTGATAGACCCAAGGGAGCCCTACAAACTGACATCAGGAAGCTGGACTGCTGAGTTTTCTTTCCCAGGGAAAATGTCCAAAGGTTGTGCCCAGGGGTCCCTGGCCCTGACTGCAAAAAATCCTTATATCAAAGGATGGACCCCACACCGAAGTTGTCTCCTCCTGAAACTTGTGCTGCCCTGATAGACCCAAGGGAGCCTTACAAACTGACATCAGGAACCTGGACTGCTGAGTTTTCTTTCCCAGGGAAAATGGAAAAAGGATGTGCCCAGGGGCCCCTGGCCCTGACTGCAAAAAATCCTTATATCGAAGGATGGACCCCACACCGAAGTTGTCCCCACCTCAAACTTGTGCTGCCCTGATAGACCCAAGGGAGCCCTACAAACTGACATCAGGAACCTGGACTGCTGAGTTTTCTTTCCCAGGGAAAATGGAAAAAGGATGTGCCCAGGGGCCCCTGGCCCTGACTGCAAAAAATCCTTATATCGAAGGATGGACCCCACACCAAAGTTGTCCCCACCTCAAACTTGTCCTACGCTGATAGACCCAAGGGAGCCCTACAAACTGACATCAGGAACCTGGACTGCTGAGTTTTCTTTCCCAGGGAAAATGGAAAAAGGATTTGCCAGGGGCCCCTGGCCCTGGGCCCCTGGCCCTGACTGCAAAAAATCCTTATATCGAAGGATGGACCCCACACCGAAGTTGTCCCCACCTCAAACTTGTGCTGCCCTGATAGACCCAAGGGAGCCCTACAAACTGACATCAGGAACCTGGACTGCTGAGTTTTCTTTCCCAGGGAAAATGGAAAAAGGATGTGCACAGGGGCCCCTGGCCCTGACTGCAAAAAATCCTTATATCGAAGGATGGACCCAACACCGAAGTTGTCCCCACCTCAGACTTGTGCTGCCCTGATAGACCCAAGGGAACCCTACAAACTGACATCAGGAACCTGGACTGCTGAGTTTTCTTTCCCAGGGAAAATGGCCAAAGGATGTGCCCAGGGGTCCCTGGCCCTGACTGCAAAAATCCTTATATCAAAGGATGGACCCCACACCGAAGTTGTCCCCACCTCAAACTTGTGCTGCCCTGATAGACCCAAGGGAGACTTACAAACTGACATCAGGAACCTGGACTGCTGAGTTTTCTTTCCCAGGGAAAATGGAAAAAGAATGTGCCCAGGGGCCCCTGCACCTGGGCCCCTGGCCCTGACTGCATAAAATCCTTATATCGAAGGATGGACCCCACACCGAAGTTGTCCGCACCTCAAACTTGTGCTGCCCTGATAGACCCAAGGGAGCCCTACAAACTGACATCAGGAACCTGGACTGCTGAGTTTTCTTTCCCAGGGAAAATGGAAAAAGGATGTGCCCAGGGGCCCCTGGCCCTGACTGCAAAGAATCCTTATATCGAAGGATGGACCCCACACCGAAGTTGTCCCCACCTCAAACTTGTGCTGCCCTGATACAACCAAGGCAGCCCTACAAACTGACATCAGGAACCTGGACTGCTGAGTTTTCTTTCCCAGGGAAAATGGAAAAAGGATGTGCCCAGGGGCCCCTGGACCTGGGCTGGGACCTCACTGCAAAAAATCCTTATATCGAAGGATGGACCCCAGACCGAAGTTGTCCCCACCTCAAACTTGTGCTGCCCTGATAGACCCAAGGGAACCCTACAAACTGACATCAGGAACCTGGACTGCTGAGTTTTCTTTCCCAGGGAAAATGGAAAAAGGTTGTGCCCAGGGGCCCCTGGCCCTGACTGCAAAAAATCCTTATATCGAAGGATGGACCCCACACCGAAGTTGTCCCCACCTCAAACTTGTGCTGCCCTGATAGACCCAAGGGAGCCCTACAAACTGACATCAGGAACCTGGACTGCTGAGTTTTCTTTCCCAGGGAAAATGGAAAAAGGATGTGCCCAGGGGCCCCTGGCCCTGACTGCAAAAAATCCTTATATCGAAGGATGGACCCCACACCGAAGTTGTCCCCACCTCAAACTTGTCCTACGCTGATAGACCCAAGGGAGCCCTACAAACTGACATCAGGAACCTGGACTGCTGAGTTTTCTTTCCCAGGGAAAATGGAAAAAGGATGTGCCAGGGGCCCCTGGCCCTGGGCCACTGGCCCTGACTGCAAAAAATCCTTATATCGAAGGATGGACCCCACACCGAAGTTGTCCCCACCTCAAACTTGTGCTGCCCTGATAGACCCAAGGGAGCCCTACAAACTGACATCAGGAACCTGGACTGCTGAGTTTTCTTTCCCAGGGAAAATGGAAAAAGGATGTGCACAGGGGCCCCTGGCCCTGGGCTCCTGGCCCTGACTGCAAAAAATCCTTATATCGAAGGATGGACCCCACACCGAAGTTGTCCCCTCCTCAAACTTGTGCTGCCATGATAGACCCAAGGGAGCCCTACAAACTGACATCAGGAACCTGGACTGCTGAGTTTTCTTTGCCAGGGAAAATGGCCAAAGGATGTGCCCAGGGGTCCCTGGCCCTGACTGCAAAAATCCTTATATCAAAGGATGGACCCCACACCGAAGTTGTCCCCACCTCAAACTTGTGCTGCCCTGATAGACCCAAGGGAGACTTACAAACTGACATCAGGAACCTGGACTGCTGAGTTTTCTTTCCCAGGGAAAATGGAAAAAGAATGTGCCCAGGGGCCCCTGCACCTGGGCCCCTGGCCCTGACTGCATAAAATCCTTATATCGAAGGATGGACCCCACACCGAAGTTGTCCGCACCTCAAACTTGTGCTGCCCTGATAGACCCAAGGGAGCCCTACAAACTGACATCAGGAACCTGGACTGCTGAGTTTTCTTTCCCAGGGAAAATGGAAAAAGGATGTGCCCAGGGGCCCCTGGCCCTGACTGCAAAAAATCCTTATATCGAAGGATGGACCCCACACCGAAGTTGTCCCCACCTCAAACTTGTGCTGCCCTGATACAACCAAGGCAGCCCTACAAACTGACATCAGGAACCTGGACTGCTGAGTTTTCTTTCCCAGGGAAAATGGAAAAAGGATGTGCCCAGGGGCCCCTGGACCTGGGCTGGGACCTCACTGCAAAAAATCCTTATATCGAAGGATGGACCCCAGACCGAAGTTGTCCCCACCTCAAACTTGTGCTGCCCTGATAGACCCAAGGGAACCCTACAAACTGACATCAGGAACCTGGACTGCTGAGTTTTCTTTCCCAGGGAAAATGGAAAAAGGTTGTGCCCAGGGGCCCCTGGCCCTGACTGCAAAAAATCCTTATATCGAAGGATGGACCCCACACCGAAGTTGTCCCCACCTCAAACTTGTGCTGCCCTGATAGACCCAAGGGAGCCCTACAAACTGACATCAGGAACCTGGACTGCTGAGTTTTCTTTCCCAGGGAAAATGGAAAAAGGATGTGCCCAGGGGCCCCTGGCCCTGACTGCAAAAAATCCTTATATCGAAGGATGGACCCCACACCGAAGTTGTCCCCACCTCAAACTTGTCCTACGCTGATAGACCCAAGGGAGCCCTACAAACTGACATCAGGAACCTGGACTGCTGAGTTTTCTTTCCCAGGGAAAATGGAAAAAGGATGTGCCAGGGGCCCCTGGCCCTGGGCCACTGGCCCTGACTGCAAAAAATCCTTATATCGAAGGATGGACCCCACACCGAAGTTGTCCCCACCTCAAACTTGTGCTGCCCTGATAGACCCAAGGGAGCCCTACAAACTGACATCAGGAACCTGGACTGCTGAGTTTTCTTTCCCAGGGAAAATGGAAAAAGGATGTGCACAGGGGCCCCTGGCCCTGGGCTCCTGGCCCTGACTGCAAAAAATCCTTATATCGAAGGATGGACCCCACACCGAAGTTGTCCCCTCCTCAAACTTGTGCTGCCATGATAGACCCAAGGGAGCCCTACAAACTGACATCAGGAACCTGGACTGCTGAGTTTTCTTTGCCAGGGAAAATGGAAAAAGGATGTGCCCAGGGGCCCCTGGCCCTGACTGCAAAAAATCCTTATATCGAAGCATGGACCCCACACCGAAGTTGTCGCCACCTGAAACTTGTGCTGCCCTGATAGACCCAAGGGAGCCCTACAAACTGACATCAGGAACCTGGACTGCTGAGTTTTCTTTCCCAGGGAAAATGGAAAAAGGATGTGCCCAGGGGCCCCTGGCCCTGGGCCCCTGGCCCTGACTGCAAAAAATCCTTATATCGAAGGATGGACCCCACACCAAAGTTGTCCCCACCTCAAACTTGTGCTGTCCTGATACACCCAAGGGAGCCCTACAAACTGACATCAGGAACCTGGACTGCTGAGTTTTCTTTCCCAGGGAAAATGGAAAAAGGATGTGCCCAGGGGCCCCTGGCCCTGACTGCAAAAAATCCTTATATCGAAGGATGGACCCCACACCAAAGTTGTCCCCACCTCAAACTTGTGCTGCCCTGATAGACCCAAGGGAGCCCTACAAACTGACATCAGGAACCTGGACTGCTGAGTTTTCTTTCCCAGGGAAAATGGAAAAAGGATGTGCCCAGGGGCCCCTGGCCCTGACTGCAAAAAATCCTTATATCGAAGGATGGACCCCACACCAAAGTTGTCCCCACCTCAAACTTGTGCTGCCCTGATAGACCCAAGGGAGCCCTACAAACTGACATCAGGAACCTGGACTGCTGAGTTTTCTTTCCCAGGGAAAATGGAAAAAGGATGTGCCCAGGGGCCTCTGGCCCTGGGCTAGGGCCTCACTACAAAAAATCCTTATATCGAAGGATGGACCCCACACCGAAGTTGTCCCCACCTCAAACTTGTGCTGCCCTGATAGACCCAAGGGAGCCCTACAAACTGACATCAGGAACCTGGACTGCTGAGTTTTTTTTCCCAGGGAAAATGGCCAAAGGTTGTGACCAGGGGTCCCTGGCCCTGACTGCAAAAAATCCTTATATCGAAGGATGGACCCCACACCGAAGTTGTCCCCACCTCAAACTTGTGCTGCCCTGATAGACCCAAGGGAGCCCTACAAACTGACATCAGGAACCTGGACTGCTGAGTTTTCTTTCCGAGGGAAAATGTACAAAGGTTGTGCCCAGGGGCCCCTGGCCCTGACTGCAAAAAATCCTTATATCGAAGGATGGACCCCACACCGAAGTTGTCCCCACCTCAAACTTGTGCTGCCCTGATAGACCCAAGGGAGCCCTACAAACTGACATCAGGAACCTGGACTGCTGAGTTTTCTTTCCCAGGGAAAATGGAAAAAGGATGTGCCCAGGGGCCCCTGGCCCTGACTGCAAAAAATCCTTATATCGAAGGATGGACCCCACACCGAAGTTGTCCCCACCTCAAACTTGTGCTGCCCTGATAGACCCAAGGGAGCCCTACAAACTGACATCAGGAACCTGGACTGCTGAGTTTTCTTTCCCAGGGAAAATGGAAAAAGGATGTGCCCAGGGGCCCCTGGCCCTGACTGCAAAAAATCCTTATATCGAAGGATGGACCCCACACCAAAGTTGTCCCCACCTCAAACTTGTCCTACGCTGATAGACCCAAGGGAGCCCTACAAACTGACATCAGGAACCTGGACTGCTGAGTTTTCTTTCCCAGGGAAAATGGAAAAAGGATTTGCCAGGGGCCCCTGGCCCTGGGCCCCTGGCCCTGACTGCAAAAAATCCTTATATCGAAGGATGGACCCCACACCGAAGTTGTCCCCACCTCAAACTTGTGCTGCCCTGATAGACCCAAGGGAGCCCTACAAACTGACATCAGGAACCTGGACTGCTGAGTTTTCTTTCCCAGGGAAAATGGAAAAAGGATGTGCACAGGGGCCCCTGGCCCTGACTGCAAAAAATCCTTATATCGAAGGATGGACCCAACACCGAAGTTGTCCCCACCTCAGACTTGTGCTGCCCTGATAGACCCAAGGGAACCCTACAAACTGACATCAGGAACCTGGACTGCTGAGTTTTCTTTCCCAGGGAAAATGGCCAAAGGATGTGCCCAGGGGTCCCTGGCCCTGACTGCAAAAATCCTTATATCAAAGGATGGACCCCACACCGAAGTTGTCCCCACCTCAAACTTGTGCTGCCCTGATAGACCCAAGGGAGACTTACAAACTGACATCAGGAACCTGGACTGCTGAGTTTTCTTTCCCAGGGAAAATGGAAAAAGAATGTGCCCAGGGGCCCCTGCACCTGGGCCCCTGGCCCTGACTGCATAAAATCCTTATATCGAAGGATGGACCCCACACCGAAGTTGTCCGCACCTCAAACTTGTGCTGCCCTGATAGACCCAAGGGAGCCCTACAAACTGACATCAGGAACCTGGACTGCTGAGTTTTCTTTCCCAGGGAAAATGGAAAAAGGATGTGCCCAGGGGCCCCTGGCCCTGACTGCAAAAAATCCTTATATCGAAGGATGGACCCCACACCGAAGTTGTCCCCACCTCAAACTTGTGCTGCCCTGATAGACCCAAGGGAACCCTACAAACTGACATCAGGAACCTGGACTGCTGAGTTTTCTTTCCCAGGGAAAATGGAAAAAGGTTGTGCCCAGGGGCCCCTGGCCCTGACTGCAAAAAATCCTTATATCGAAGGATGGACCCCACACCGAAGTTGTCCCCACCTCAAACTTGTGCTGCCCTGATAGACCCAAGGGAGCCCTACAAACTGACATCAGGAACCTGGACTGCTGAGTTTTCTTTCCCAGGGAAAATGGAAAAAGGATGTGCCCAGGGGCCCCTGGCCCTGACTGCAAAAAATCCTTATATCGAAGGATGGACCCCACACCGAAGTTGTCCCCACCTCAAACTTGTCCTACGCTGATAGACCCAAGGGAGCCCTACAAACTGACATCAGGAACCTGGACTGCTGAGTTTTCTTTCCCAGGGAAAATGGAAAAAGGATGTGCCAGGGGCCCCTGGCCCTGGGCCACTGGCCCTGACTGCAAAAAATCCTTATATCGAAGGATGGACCCCACACCGAAGTTGTCCCCACCTCAAACTTGTGCTGCCCTGATAGACCCAAGGGAGCCCTACAAACTGACATCAGGAACCTGGACTGCTGAGTTTTCTTTCCCAGGGAAAATGGAAAAAGGATGTGCACAGGGGCCCCTGGCCCTGGGCTCCTGGCCCTGACTGCAAAAAATCCTTATATCGAAGGATGGACCCCACACCGAAGTTGTCCCCTCCTCAAACTTGTGCTGCCATGATAGACCCAAGGGAGCCCTACAAACTGACATCAGGAACCTGGACTGCTGAGTTTTCTTTGCCAGGGAAAATGGAAAAAGGATGTGCCCAGGGGCCCCTGGCCCTGACTGCAAAAAATCCTTATATCGAAGCATGGACCCCACACCGAAGTTGTCGCCACCTGAAACTTGTGCTGCCCTGATAGACCCAAGGGAGCCCTACAAACTGACATCAGGAACCTGGACTGCTGAGTTTTCTTTCCCAGGGAAAATGGAAAAAGGATGTGCCCAGGGGCCCCTGGCCCTGGGCCCCTGGCCCTGACTGCAAAAAATCCTTATATCGAAGGATGGACCCCACACCAAAGTTGTCCCCACCTCAAACTTGTGCTGTCCTGATACACCCAAGGGAGCCCTACAAACTGACATCAGGAACCTGGACTGCTGAGTTTTCTTTCCCAGGGAAAATGGAAAAAGGATGTGCCCAGGGGCCCCTGGCCCTGACTGCAAAAAATCCTTATATCGAAGGATGGACCCCACACCAAAGTTGTCCCCACCTCAAACTTGTGCTGCCCTGATAGACCCAAGGGAGCCCTACAAACTGACATCAGGAACCTGGACTGCTGAGTTTTCTTTCCCAGGGAAAATGGAAAAAGGATGTGCCCAGGGGCCCCTGGCCCTGACTGCAAAAAATCCTTATATCGAAGGATGGACCCCACACCAAAGTTGTCCCCACCTCAAACTTGTGCTGCCCTGATAGACCCAAGGGAGCCCTACAAACTGACATCAGGAACCTGGACTGCTGAGTTTTCTTTCCCAGGGAAAATGGAAAAAGGATGTGCCCAGGGGCCTCTGGCCCTGGGCTGGGGCCTCACTACAAAAAATCCTTATATCGAAGGATGGACCCCACACCGAAGTTGTCCCCACCTCAAACTTGTGCTGCCCTGATAGACCCAAGGGAGCCCTACAAACTGACATCAGGAACCTGGACTGCTGAGTTTTTTTTCCCAGGGAAAATGGCCAAAGGTTGTGACCAGGGGTCCCTGGCCCTGACTGCAAAAAATCCTTATATCGAAGGATGGACCCCACACCGAAGTTGTCCCCACCTCAAACTTGTGCTGCCCTGATAGACCCAAGGGAGCCCTACAAACTGACATCAGGAACCTGGACTGCTGAGTTTTCTTTCCGAGGGAAAATGTACAAAGGTTGTGCCCAGGGGCCCCTGGCCCTGACTGCAAAAAATCCTTATATCGAAGGATGGACCCCACACCGAAGTTGTCCCCACCTCAAACTTGTGCTGCCCTGATAGACCCAAGGGAGCCCTACAAACTGACATCAGGAACCTGGACTGCTGAGTTTTCTTTCCCAGGGAAAATGGAAAAAGGATGTGCCCAGGGGCCCCTGGCCCTGGGCCCCTGGCCCTGACTGCAAAAAATCCTTATATCGAAGGATGGACCCCACACCGAAGTTGTCCCCTCCTCAAACTTGTGCTGCCCTGATAGACCCAAGGGAGCCCTACAAACTGACATCAGGAACCTGGACTGCTGAGTTTTCTTTCCCAGGGAAAATGGAAAAAGGATGTGCCCAGGGGCCCCTGGCCCTGACTGCAAAAAATCCTTATATCGAAGGATGGACCCCACACCGAATTTGTCGCCACCTGAAACTTGTGCTGCCCTGATAGACCCAAGGGAGCCCTACAAACTGACATCAGGAACCTGGACTGCTGAGTTTTCTTTCCCAGGGAAAATGGAAAAAGGATGTGCCCAGGGGCCCCTGGCCCTGGGCCCCTGGCCCTGACTGCAAAGAATCCTTATATCGAAGGATGGACCCCACACCGAAGTTGTCCCCACCTCAAACTTGTGCTGTCCTGATACACCCAAGGGAGCCCTACAAACTGACATCAGGAACCTGGACTGCTGAGTTTTCTTTCCCAGGGAAAATGGAAAAAGGATGTGCCCAGGGGCCCCTGGCCCTGACTGCAAAAAATCCTTATATCGAAGGATGGACACCACACCAAAGTTGTCCCCACCTCAAACTTGTGCTGCCCTGATAGACCCAAGGGAGCCCTACAAACTGACATCAGGAACCTGGACTGCTGAGTTTTCTTTCCCAGGGAAAATGGAAAAAGGATGTGCCCAGGGGCCCCTGGCCCTGGGCTGGGGCCTCACTACAAAAAATCCTTATATCGAAGGATGGACCCCACACCGAAGTTGTCCCCACCTCAAACATGTGCTGCCCTGATAGACCCAAGGGAGCCCTACAAACTGACATCAGGAACCTGGACTGCTGAGTTTTCTTTCCCAGGGAAAATGGCCAAAGGTTGTGACCAGGGGTCCCTGGCCCTGACTGCAAAAAATCCTTATATCGAAGGATGGACCCCACACCGAAGTTGTCCCCACCTCAAACTTGTGCTGCCCTGATAGACCCAAGGGAGCCCTACAAACTGACATCAGGAACCTGGACTGCTGAGTTTTCTTTCCCAGGGAAAATGGAAAAAGGATGTGCCCAGGGGCCCCTGGCCCTGACTGCAAAAAATCCGTATATCGAAGGATGGACCCCACACCGAAGTTGTCTCCACCTGAAACTTGTGCTGCCCTGATAGACCCAAGGGAGCCCTACAAACTGACATCAGGAACCTGGACTGCTGAGTTTTCTTTCCCAGGGAAAATGGAAAAAGGATGTGCCCAGGGGCCCCTGGCCCTGGGCTCCGGGCCCTGACTGCAAAAAATCCTTATATCGAAGGATGGACCCCACACCGAAGTTGTCCCCTCCTCAAACTTGTGCTGCCATGATAGACCCAAGGGAGCCCTACAAACTGACATCAGGAACCTGGACTGCTGAGTTTTCTTTCCCAGGGAAAATGGAAAAAGGATGTGCCCAGGGGCCCCTGGCCCTGACTGCAAAAAATCCTTATATCGAAGGATGGACCCCACACCAAAGTTGTCCCCACCTCAAACTTGTGCTGCCCTGATAGACCCAAGGGAGCCCTACAAACTGACATCAGGAACCTGGACTGCTGAGTTTTCTTTCCCAGGGAAAATGGAAAAAGGATGTGCCCAGGGGCCCCTGGCCCTGGGCTGGGGCCTCACTACAAAAAATCCTTATATTGAAGGATGGACCCCACACCGAAGTTGTCCCCACCTCAAACTTGTGCTGCCCTGATAGACCCAAGGGAGCCCTACAAACTGACATCAGGAACCTGGACTGCTGAGTTTTCTTTCCCAGGGAAAATGTCCAAAGGTTGTGCCCAGGGGTCCCTGGCCCTGACTGCAAAAAATCCTTATATCAAAGGATGGACCCCACACCGAAGTTGTCTCCTCCTGAAACTTGTGCTGCCCTGATAGACCCAAGGGAGCCTTACAAACTGACATCAGGAACCTGGACTGCTGAGTTTTCTTTCCCAGGGAAAATGGAAAAAGGATGTGCCCAGGGGCCCCTGGCCCTGACTGCAAAAAATCCTTATATCGAAGGATGGACCCCACACCGAAGTTGTCCCCACCTCAAACTTGTGCTGCCCTGATAGACCCAAGGGAGCCCTACAAACTGACATCAGGAACCTGGACTGCTGAGTTTTCTTTCCCAGGGAAAATGGAAAAAGGATGTGCCCAGGGGCCCCTGGCCCTGACTGCAAAAAATCCTTATATCGAAGGATGGACCCCACACCGAAGTTGTCCCCACCTCAAACTTGTCCTACGCTGATAGACCCAAGGGAGCCCTACAAACTGACATCAGGAACCTGGACTGCTGAGTTTTCTTTCCCAGGGAAAATGGAAAAAGGATGTGCCAGGGGCCCCTGGCCCTGGGACCCTGGCCCTGACTGCAAAAAATCCTTATATCGAAGGATGGACCCCACACCGAAGTTGTCCCCACCTCAAACTTGTGCTGCCCTGATAGACCCAAGGGAGCCCTACAAACTGACATCAGGAACCTGGACTGCTGAGTTTTCTTTCCCAGGGAAAATGGAAAAAGGATGTGCACAGGGGCCCCTGGCCCTGACTGCAAAAAATCCTTATATCGAAGGATGGACCCAACACCGAAGTTGTCCCCACCTCAGACTTGTGCTGCCCTGATAGACCCAAGGGAACCCTACAAACTGACATCAGGAACCTGGACTGCTGAGTTTTCTTTCCCAGGGAAAATGGCCAAAGGTTGTGCCCAGGGGTCCCTGGCCCTGACTGCAAAAATCCTTATATCGAAGGATGGACCCCACACCGAAGTTGTCCCCACCTCAAACTTGTGCTGCCCTGATAGACCCAAGGGAGACTTACAAACTGACATCAGGAACCTGGACTGCTGAGTTTTCTTTCCCAGGGAAAATGGAAAAAGGATGTGCCCAGGGGCCCCTGGACCTGGGCTGGGACCTCACTGCAAAAAATCCTTATATCGAAGGATGGACCCCAGACCGAAGTTGTCCCCACCTCAAACTTGTGCTGCCCTGATAGACCCAAGGGAACCCTACAAACTGACATCAGGAACCTGGACTGCTGAGTTTTCTTTCCCAGGGAAAATGGAAAAAGGTTGTGCCCAGGGGCCCCTGGCCCTGACTGCAAAAAATCCTTATATCGAAGGATGGACCCCAGACCGAAGTTGTCCCCACCTCAAACTTGTGCTGCCCTGATAGACCCAAGGGAGCCCTACAAACTGACATCAGGAACCTGGACTGCTGAGTTTTCTTTCCCAGGGAAAATGGAAAAAGGATGTGCCCAGGGGCCCCTGGCCCTGACTGCAAAAAATCCTTATATCGAAGGATGGACCCCACACCGAAGTTGTCCCCACCTCAAACTTGTCCTACGCTGATAGACCCAAGGGAGCCCTACAAACTGACATCAGGAACCTGGACTGCTGAGTTTTCTTTCCCAGGGAAAATGGAAAAAGGATGTCCCAGGGGCCCCTGGCCCTGGGCCACTGGCCCTGACTGCAAAAAATCCTTATATCGAAGGATGGACCCCACACCGAAGTTGTCCCCACCTCAAACTTGTGCTGCCCTGATAGACCCAAGGGAGCCCTACAAACTGACATCAGGAACCTGGACTGCTGAGTTTTCTTTCCCAGGGAAAATGGAAAAAGGATGTGCACAGGGGCCCCTGGCCCTGGGCTCCTGGCCCTGACTGCAAAAAATCCTTATATCGAAGGATGGACCCCACACCGAAGTTGTCCCCTCCTCAAACTTGTGCTGCCATGATAGACCCAAGGGAGCCCTACAAACTGACATCAGGAACCTGGACTGCTGAGTTTTCTTTGCCAGGGAAAATGGAAAAAGGATGTGCCCAGGGGCCCCTGGCCCTGACTGCAAAAAATCCTTATATCGAAGCATGGACCCCACACCGAAGTTGTCGCCACCTGAAACTTGTGCTGCCCTGATAGACCCAAGGGAGCCCTACAAACTGACATCAGGAACCTGGACTGCTGAGTTTTCTTTCCCAGGGAAAATGGAAAAAGGATGTGCCCACGGGCCCCTGGCCCTGGGCCCCTGGCCCTGACTGCAAAAAATCCTTATATCGAAGGATGGACCCCACACCAAAGTTGTCCCCACCTCAAACTTGTGCTGTCCTGATACACCCAAGGGAGCCCTACAAACTGACATCAGGAACCTGGACTGCTGAGTTTTCTTTCCCAGGGAAAATGGAAAAAGGATGTGCCCAGGGGCCCCTGGCCCTGACTGCAAAAAATCCTTATATCGAAGGATGGACCCCACACCAAAGTTGTCCCCTCCTCAAACTTGTGCTGTCCTGATACACCCAAGGGAGCCCTACAAACTGACATCAGGAACCTGGACTGCTGAGTTTTCTTTCCCAGGGAAAATGGAAAAAGGATGTGCCCAGGGGCCCCTGGCCCTGACTGCAAAAAATCCTTATATCGAAGGATGGACCCCACACCAAAGTTGTCCCCACCTCAAACTTGTGCTGCCCTGATAGACCCAAGGGAGCCCTACAAACTGACATCAGGAAGCTGGACTGCTGAGTTTTCTTTCCCAGGGAAAATGTCCAAAGGTTGTGCCCAGGGGTCCCTGGCCCTGACTGCAAAAAATCCTTATATCAAAGGATGGACCCCACACCGAAGTTGTCTCCTCCTGAAACTTGTGCTGCCCTGATAGACCCAAGGGAGCCTTACAAACTGACATCAGGAACCTGGACTGCTGAGTTTTCTTTCCCAGGGAAAATGGAAAAAGGATGTGCCCAGGGGCCCCTGGCCCTGACTGCAAAGAATCCTTATATCGAAGGATGGACCCCACACCGAAGTTGTCCCCACCTCAAACTTGTGCTGCCCTGATAGACCCAAGGGAGCCCTACAAACTGACATCAGGAACCTGGACTGCTGAGTTTTCTTTCCCAGGGAAAATGGAAAAAGGATGTGCCCAGGGGCCCCTGGCCCTGACTGCAAAAAATCCTTATATCGAAGGATGGACCCCACACCGAAGTTGTCCCCACCTCAAACTTGTCCTACGCTGATAGACCCAAGGGAGCCCTACAAACTGACATCAGGAACCTGGACTGCTGAGTTTTCTTTCCCAGGGAAAATGGAAAAAGGATTTGCCAGGGGCCCCTGGCCCTGGGCCCCTGGCCCTGACTGCAAAAAATCCTTATATCGAAGGATGGACCCCACACCGAAGTTGTCCCCACCTCAAACTTGTGCTGCCCTGATAGACCCAAGGGAGCCCTACAAACTGACATCAGGAACCTGGACTGCTGAGTTTTCTTTCCCAGGGAAAATGGAAAAAGGATGTGCACAGGGGCCCCTGGCCCTGACTGCAAAAAATCCTTATATCGAAGGATGGACCCAACACCGAAGTTGTCCCCACCTCAGACTTGTGCTGCCCTGATAGACCCAAGGGAACCCTACAAACTGACATCAGGAACCTGGACTGCTGAGTTTTCTTTCCCAGGGAAAATGGCCAAAGGATGTGCCCAGGGGTCCCTGGCCCTGACTGCAAAAATCCTTATATCAAAGGATGGACCCCACACCGAAGTTGTCCCCACCTCAAACTTGTGCTGCCCTGATAGACCCAAGGGAGACTTACAAACTGACATCAGGAACCTGGACTGCTGAGTTTTCTTTCCCAGGGAAAATGGAAAAAGGATGTGCCCAGGGGCCCCTGGACCTGGGCTGGGACCTCACTGCAAAAAATCCTTATATCGAAGGATGGACCCCACACCGAAGTTGTCCCCACCTCAAACTTGTGCTGCCCTGATAGACCCAAGGGAACCCTACAAACTGACATCAGGAACCTGGACTGCTGAGTTTTCTTTCCCAGGGAAAATGGAAAAAGGTTGTGCCCAGGGGCCCCTGGCCCTGACTGCAAAAAATCCTTATATCGAAGGATGGACCCCACACCGAAGTTGTCCCCACCTCAAACTTGTGCTGCCCTGATAAACCCAAGGGAGCCCTAAAAACTGACATCAGGAACCTGGACTGCTGAGTTTTCTTTCCCAGGGAAAATGGAAAAAGGATGTGCCCAGGGGCCCCTGGCCCTGACTGCAAAAAATCCTTATATCGAAGGATGGACCCCACACCGAAGTTGTCCCCACCTCAAACTTGTGCTGCCCTGATACAACCAAGGCAGCCCTACAAACTGACATCAGGAACCTGGACTGCTGAGTTTTCTTTCCCAGAGAAAATGGAAAAAGAATGTGCCCAGGGGCCCCTGCACCTGGGCCCCTGGCCCTGACTGCATAAAATCCTTATATCGAAGGATGGACCCCACACCGAAGTTGTCCGCACCTCAAACTTGTGCTGCCCTGATAGACCCAAGGGAGCCCTACAAACTGACATCAGGAACCTGGACTGCTGAGTTTTCTTTCCCAGGGAAAATGGAAAAAGGATGTGCCCAGGGGCCCCTGGCCCTGACTGCAAAAAATCCTTATATCGAAGGATGGACCCCACACCGAAGTTGTCCCCACCTCAAACTTGTGCTGCCCTGATACAACCAAGGCAGCCCTACAAACTGACATCAGGAACCTGGACTGCTGAGTTTTCTTTCCCAGGGAAAATGGAAAAAGGATGTGCCCAGGGGCCCCTGGACCTGGGCTGGGACCTCACTGCAAAAAATCCTTATATCGAAGGATGGACCCCAGACCGAAGTTGTCCCCACCTCAAACTTGTGCTGCCCTGATAGACCCAAGGGAACCCTACAAACTGACATCAGGAACCTGGACTGCTGAGTTTTCTTTCCCAGGGAAAATGGAAAAAGGTTGTGCCCAGGGGCCCCTGGCCCTGACTGCAAAAAATCCTTATATCGAAGGATGGACCCCACACCGAAGTTGTCCCCACCTCAAACTTGTGCTGCCCTGATAGACCCAAGGGAGCCCTACAAACTGACATCAGGAACCTGGACTGCTGAGTTTTCTTTCCCAGGGAAAATGGAAAAAGGATGTGCACAGGGGCCCCTGGCCCTGGGCTCCTGGCCCTGACTGCAAAAAATCCTTATATCGAAGGATGGACCCCACACCGAAGTTGTCCCCTCCTCAAACTTGTGCTGCCATGATAGACCCAAGGGAGCCCTACAAACTGACATCAGGAACCTGGACTGCTGAGTTTTCTTTGCCAGGGAAAATGGAAAAAGGATGTGCCCAGGGGCCCCTGGCCCTGACTGCAAAAAATCCTTATATCGAAGCATGGACCCCACACCGAAGTTGTCGCCACCTGAAACTTGTGCTGCCCTGATAGACCCAAGGGAGCCCTACAAACTGACATCAGGAACCTGGACTGCTGAGTTTTCTTTCCCAGGGAAAATGGAAAAAGGATGTGCCCAGGGGCCCCTGGCCCTGGGCCCCTGGCCCTGACTGCAAAAAATCCTTATATCGAAGGATGGACCCCACACCAAAGTTGTCCCCACCTCAAACTTGTGCTGTCCTGATACACCCAAGGGAGCCCTACAAACTGACATCAGGAACCTGGACTGCTGAGTTTTCTTTCCCAGGGAAAATGGAAAAAGGATGTGCCCAGGGGCCCCTGGCCCTGACTGCAAAAAATCCTTATATCGAAGGATGGACCCCACACCAAAGTTTTCCCCACCTCAAACTTGTGCTGCCCTGATAGACCCAAGGGAGCCCTACAAACTGACATCAGGAAACTGGACTGCTGAGTTTTCTTTCCCAGGGAAAATGGAAAAAGGATGTGCCCAGGGGCCCCTGGCCCTGACTGCAAAAAATCCTTATATCGAAGGATGGACCCCACACCAAAGTTGTCCCCACCTCAAACTTGTGCTGCCCTGATAGACCCAAGGGAGCCCTACAAACTGACATCAGGAAGCTGGACTGCTGAGTTTTCTTTCCCAGGGAAAATGTCCAAAGGTTGTGCCCAGGGGTCCCTGGCCCTGACTGCAAAAAATCCTTATATCAAAGGATGGACCCCACACCGAAGTTGTCTCCTCCTGAAACTTGTGCTGCCCTGATAGACCCAAGGGAGCCTTACAAACTGACATCAGGAACCTGGACTGCTGAGTTTTCTTTCCCAGGGAAAATGGAAAAAGGATGTGCCCAGGGGCCCCTGGCCCTGACTGCAAAAAATCCTTATATCGAAGGATGGACCCCACACCGAAGTTGTCCCCACCTCAAACTTGTGCTGCCCTGATAGACCCAAGGGAGCCCTACAAACTGACATCAGGAACCTGGACTGCTGAGTTTTCTTTCCCAGGGAAAATGGAAAAAGGATGTGCCCAGGGGCCCCTGGCCCTGACTGCAAAAAATCCTTATATCGAAGGATGGACCCCACACCGAAGTTGTCCCCACCTCAAACTTGTCCTACGCTGATAGACCCAAGGGAGCCCTACAAACTGACATCAGGAACCTGGACTGCTGAGTTTTCTTTCCCAGGGAAAATGGAAAAAGGATTTGCCAGGGGCCCCTGGCCCTGGGCCCCTGGCCCTGACTGCAAAAAATCCTTATATCGAAGGACGGACCCCACACCGAAGTTGTCCCCACCTCAAACTTGTGCTGCCCTGATAGACCCAAGGGAGCCCTACAAACTGACATCAGGAACCTGGACTGCTGAGTTTTCTTTCCCAGGGAAAATGGAAAAAGGATGTGCACAGGGGCCCCTGGCCCTGACTGCAAAAAATCCTTATATCGAAGGATGGACCCAACACCGAAGTTGTCCCCACCTCAGACTTGTGCTGCCCTGATAGACCCAAGGGAACCCTACAAACTGACATCAGGAACCTGGACTGCTGAGTTTTCTTTCCCAGGGAAAATGGCCAAAGGATGTGCCCAGGGGTCCCTGGCCCTGACTGCAAAAATCCTTATATCAAAGGATGGACCCCACACCGAAGTTGTCCCCACCTCAAACTTGTGCTGCCCTGATAGACCCAAGGGAGACTTACAAACTGACATCAGGAACCTGGACTGCTGAGTTTTCTTTCCCAGGGAAAATGGAAAAAGGATGTGCCCAGGGGCCCCTGGCCCTGACTGCAAAAAATCCTTATATCGAAGGATGGACCCCACACCGAAGTTGTCCCCACCTCAAACTTGTCCTACGCTGATAGACCCAAGGGAGCCCTACAAACTGACATCAGGAAGCTGGACTGCTGAGTTTTCTTTCCCAGAGAAAATGGAAAAAGAATGTGCCCAGGGGCCCCTGCACCTGGGCCCCTGGCCCTGACTGCATAAAATCCTTATATCGAAGGATGGACCCCACACCGAAGTTGTCCGCACCTCAAACTTGTGCTGCCCTGATAGACCCAAGGGAGCCCTACAAACTGACATCAGGAACCTGGACTGCTGAGTTTTCTTTCCCAGGGAAAATGGAAAAAGGATGTGCCCAGGGGCCCCTGGCCCTGACTGCAAAAAATCCTTATATCGAAGGATGGACCCCACACCGAAGTTGTCCCCACCTCAAACTTGTGCTGCCCTGATACACCCAAGGGAGCCCTACAAACTGACATCAGGAACCTGGACTGCTGAGTTTTCTTTCCCAGGGAAAATGGAAAAAGGATGTGCCCAGGGGCCCCTGGACCTGGGCTGGGACCTCACTGCAAAAAATCCTTATATCGAAGGATGGACCCCAGACCGAAGTTGTCCCCACCTCAAACTTGTGCTGCCCTGATAGACCCAAGGGAACCCTACAAACTGACATCAGGAACCTGGACTGCTGAGTTTTCTTTCCCAGGGAAAATGGAAAAAGGTTGTGCCCAGGGGCCCCTGGCCCTGACTGCAAAAAATCCTTATATCGAAGGATGGACCCCACACCGAAGTTGTCCCCACCTCAAACTTGTGCTGCCCTGATAGACCCAAGGGAGCCCTACAAACTGACATCAGGAACCTGGACTGCTGAGTTTTCTTTCCCAGGGAAAATGGAAAAAGGATGTGCCCAGGGGCCCCTGGCCCTGACTGCAAAAAATCCTTATATCGAAGGATGGACCCCACACCGAAGTTGTCCCCACCTCAAACTTGTCCTACGCTGATAGACCCAAGGGAGCCCTACAAACTGACATCAGGAACCTGGACTGCTGAGTTTTCTTTCCCAGGGAAAATGTCCAAAGGTTGTGCCCAGGGGTCCCTGGCCCTGACTGCAAAAAATCCTTATATCAAAGGATGGACCCCACACCGAAGTTGTCTCCTCCTGAAACTTGTGCTGCCCTGATAGACCCAAGGGAGCCTTACAAACTGACATCAGGAACCTGGACTGCTGAGTTTTCTTTCCCAGGGAAAATGGAAAAAGGATGTGCCCAGGGGCCCCTGGCCCTGACTGCAAAAAATCCTTATATCGAAGGATGGACCCCACACCGAAGTTGTCCCCACCTCAAACTTGTGCTGCCCTGATAGACCCAAGGGAGCCCTACAAACTGACATCAGGAACCTGGACTGCTGAGTTTTCTTTCCCAGGGAAAATGGAAAAAGGATGTGCCCAGGGGCCCCTGGCCCTGACTGCAAAAAATCCTTATATCGAAGGATGGACCCCACACCGAAGTTGTCCCCACCTCAAACTTGTCCTACGCTGATAGACCCAAGGGAGCCCTACAAACTGACATCAGGAACCTGGACTGCTGAGTTTTCTTTCCCAGGGAAAATGGAAAAAGGATTTGCCAGGGGCCCCTGGCCCTGGGCCCCTGGCCCTGACTGCAAAAAATCCTTATATCGAAGGATGGACCCCACACCGAAGTTGTCCCCACCTCAAACTTGTGCTGCCCTGATAGACCCAAGGGAGCCCTACAAACTGACATCAGGAACCTGGACTGCTGAGTTTTCTTTCCCAGGGAAAATGGAAAAAGGATGTGCACAGGGGCCCCTGGCCCTGACTGCAAAAAATCCTTATATCGAAGGATGGACCCAACACCGAAGTTGTCCCCACCTCAGACTTGTGCTGCCCTGATAGACCCAAGGGAACCCTACAAACTGACATCAGGAACCTGGACTGCTGAGTTTTCTTTCCCAGGGAAAATGGCCAAAGGATGTGCCCAGGGGTCCCTGGCCCTGACTGCAAAAATCCTTATATCAAAGGATGGACCCCACACCGAAGTTGTCCCCACCTCAAACTTGTGCTGCCCTGATAGACCCAAGGGAGACTTACAAACTGACATCAGGAACCTGGACTGCTGAGTTTTCTTTCCCAGGGAAAATGGAAAAAGGATGTGCCCAGGATCCCCTGGACCTGGGCTGGGACCTCACTGCAAAAAATCCTTATATCGAAGGATGGACCCCACACCGAAGTTGTCCCCACCTCAAACTTGTGCTGCCCTGATAGACCCAAGGGAACCCTACAAACTGACATCAGGAACCTGGACTGCTGAGTTTTCTTTCCCAGGGAAAATGGAAAAAGGTTGTGCCCAGGGGCCCCTGGCCCTGACTGCAAAAAATCCTTATATCGAAGGATGGACCCCACACCGAAGTTGTCCCCACCTCAAACTTGTGCTGCCCTGATAGACCCAAGGGAGCCCTAAAAACTGACATCAGGAACCTGGACTGCTGAGTTTTCTTTCCCAGGGAAAATGGAAAAAGGATGTGCCCAGGGGCCCCTGGCCCTGACTGCAAAAAATCCTTATATCGAAGGATGGACCCCACACCGAAGTTGTCCCCACCTCAAACTTGTGCTGCCCTGATACAACCAAGGCAGCCCTACAAACTGACATCAGGAACCTGGACTGCTGAGTTTTCTTTCCCAGAGAAAATGGAAAAAGAATGTGCCCAGGGGCCCCTGCACCTGGGCCCCTGGCCCTGACTGCATAAAATCCTTATATCGAAGGATGGACCCCACACCGAAGTTGTCCGCACCTCAAACTTGTGCTGCCCTGATAGACCCAAGGGAGCCCTACAAACTGACATCAGGAACCTGGACTGCTGAGTTTTCTTTCCCAGGGAAAATGGAAAAAGGATGTGCCCAGGGGCCCCTGGACCTGGGCTGGGACCTCACTGCAAAAAATCCTTATATCGAAGGATGGACCCCAGACCGAAGTTGTCCCCACCTCAAACTTGTGCTGCCCTGATAGACCCAAGGGAACCCTACAAACTGACATCAGGAACCTGGACTGCTGAGTTTTCTTTCCCAGGGAAAATGGAAAAAGGTTGTGCCCAGGGGCCCCTGGCCCTGACTGCAAAAAATCCTTATATCGAAGGATGGACCCCACACCGAAGTTGTCCCCACCTCAAACTTGTGCTGCCCTGATAGACCCAAGGGAGCCCTACAAACTGACATCAGGAACCTGGACTGCTGAGTTTTCTTTCCCAGGGAAAATGGAAAAAGGATGTGCCCAGGGGCCCCTGGCCCTGACTGCAAAAAATCCTTATATCGAAGGATGGACCCCACACCGAAGTTGTCCCCACCTCAAACTTGTCCTACGCTGATAGACCCAAGGGAGCCCTACAAACTGACATCAGGAACCTGGACTGCTGAGTTTTCTTTCCCAGGGAAAATGGAAAAAGGATGTGCCAGGGGCCCCTGGCCCTGGGCCACTGGCCCTGACTGCAAAAAATCCTTATATCGAAGGATGGACCCCACACCGAAGTTGTCCCCACCTCAAACTTGTGCTGCCCTGATAGACCCAAGGGAGCCCTACAAACTGACATCAGGAACCTGGACTGCTGAGTTTTCTTTCCCAGGGAAAATGGAAAAAGGATGTGCACAGGGGCCCCTGGCCCTGGGCTCCTGGCCCTGACTGCAAAAAATCCTTATATCGAAGGATGGACCCCACACCGAAGTTGTCCCCTCCTCAAACTTGTGCTGCCATGATAGACCCAAGGGAGCCCTACAAACTGACATCAGGAACCTGGACTGCTGAGTTTTCTTTGCCAGGGAAAATGGAAAAAGGATGTGCCCAGGGGCCCCTGGCCCTGACTGCAAAAAATCCTTATATCGAAGCATGGACCCCACACCGAAGTTGTCGCCACCTGAAACTTGTGCTGCCCTGATAGACCCAAGGGAGCCCTACAAACTGACATCAGGAACCTGGACTGCTGAGTTTTCTTTCCCAGGGAAAATGGAAAAAGGATGTGCCCAGGGGCCCCTGGCCCTGGGCCCCTGGCCCTGACTGCAAAAAATCCTTATATCGAAGGATGGACCCCACACCAAAGTTGTCCCCACCTCAAACTTGTGCTGTCCTGATACACCCAAGGGAGCCCTACAAACTGACATCAGGAACCTGGACTGCTGAGTTTTCTTTCCCAGGGAAAATGGAAAAAGGATGTGCCCAGGGGCCCCTGGCCCTGACTGCAAAAAATCCTTATATCGAAGGATGGACCCCACACCAAAGTTGTCCCCACCTCAAACTTGTGCTGCCCTGATAGACCCAAGGGAGCCCTACAAACTGACATCAGGAACCTGGACTGCTGAGTTTTCTTTCCCAGGGAAAATGGAAAAAGGATGTGCCCAGGGGCCCCTGGCCCTGACTGCAAAAAATCCTTATATGGAAGGATGGACCCCACACCAAAGTTGTCCCCACCTCAAACTTGTGCTGCCCTGATAGACCCAAGGGAGCCCTACAAACTGACATCAGGAAGCTGGACTGCTGAGTTTTCTTTCCCAGGGAAAATGTCCAAAGGTTGTGCCCAGGGGTCCCTGGCCCTGACTGCAAAAAATCCTTATATCAAAGGATGGACCCCACACCGAAGTTGTCTCCTCCTGAAACTTGTGCTGCCCTGATAGACCCAAGGGAGCCTTACAAACTGACATCAGGAACCTGGACTGCTGAGTTTTCTTTCCCAGGGAAAATGGAAAAAGGATGTGCCCAGGGGCCCCTGGCCCTGACTGCAAAAAATCTTTATATCGAAGGATGGACCCCACACCGAAGTTGTCCCCACCTCAAACTTGTGCTGCCCTGATAGACCCAAGGGAGCCCTACAAACTGACATCAGGAACCTGGACTGCTGAGTTTTCTTTCCCAGGGAAAATGGAAAAAGGATGTGCCCAGGGGCCCCTGGCCCTGACTGCAAAAAATCCTTATATCGAAGGATGGACCCCACACCGAAGTTGTCCCCACCTCAAACTTGTCCTACGCTGATAGACCCAAGGGAGCCCTACAAACTGACATCAGGAACCTGGACTGCTGAGTTTTCTTTCCCAGGGAAAATGGAAAAAGGATTTGCCAGGGGCCCCTGGCCCTGGGCCCCTGGCCCTGACTGCAAAAAATCCTTATATCGAAGGATGGACCCCACACCGAAGTTGTCCCCACCTCAAACTTGTGCTGCCCTGATAGACCCAAGGGAGCCCTACAAACTGACATCAGGAACCTGGACTGCTGAGTTTTCTTTCCCAGGGAAAATGGAAAAAGGATGTGCACAGGGGCCCCTGGCCCTGACTGCAAAAATCCTTATATCGAAGGATGGACCCAACACCGAAGTTGTCCCCACCTCAGACTTGTGCTGCCCTGATAGACCCAAGGGAACCCTACAAACTGACATCAGGAACCTGGACTGCTGAGTTTTCTTTCCCAGGGAAAATGGCCAAAGGATGTGCCCAGGGGTCCCTGGCCCTGACTGCAAAAATCCTTATATCAAAGGATGGACCCCACACCGAAGTTGTCCCCACCTCAAACTTGTGCTGCCCTGATAGACCCAAGGGAGACTTACAAACTGACATCAGGAACCTGGACTGCTGAGTTTTCTTTCCCAGGGAAAATGGAAAAAGGATGTGCCCAGGGGCCCCTGGACCTGGGCTGGGACCTCACTGCAAAAAATCCTTATATCGAAGGATGGACCCCACACCGATGTTGTCCCCACCTCAAACTTGTGCTGCCCTGATAGACCCAAGGGAACCCTACAAACTGACATCAGGAACCTGGACTGCTGAGTTTTCTTTCCCAGGGAAAATGGAAAAAGGTTGTGCCCAGGGGCCCCTGGCCCTGACTGCAAAAAATCCTTATATCGAAGGATGGACCCCACACCGAAGTTGTCCCCACCTCAAACTTGTGCTGCCCTGATAGACCCAAGGGAGCCCTAAAAACTGACATCAGGAACCTGGACTGCTGAGTTTTCTTTCCCAGGGAAAATGGAAAAAGGATGTGCCCAGGGGCCCCTGGCCCTGACTGCAAAAAATCCTTATATCGAAGGATGGACCCCACACCAAAGTTGTCCCCACCTCAAACTTGTGCTGCCCTGATAGACCCAAGGGAGCCCTACAAACTGACATCAGGAAGCTGGACTGCTGAGTTTTCTTTCCCAGGGAAAATGTCCAAAGGTTGTGCCCAGGGGTCCCTGGCCCTGACTGCAAAAAATCCTTATATCAAAGGATGGACCCCACACCGAAGTTGTCTCCTCCTGAAACTTGTGCTGCCCTGATAGACCCAAGGGACCCTTACAAACTGACATCAGGAACCTGGACTGCTGAGTTTTCTTTCCCAGGGAAAATGGAAAAAGGATGTGCCCAGGGGCCCCTGGCCCTGACTGCAAAAAATCTTTATATCGAAGGATGGACCCCACACCGAAGTTGTCCCCACCTCAAACTTGTGCTGCCCTGATAGACCCAAGGGAGCCCTACAAACTGACATCAGGAACCTGGACTGCTGAGTTTTCTTTCCCAGGGAAAATGGAAAAAGGATGTGCCCAGGGGCCCCTGGCCCTGACTGCAAAAAATCCTTATATCGAAGGATGGACCCCACACCGAAGTTGTCCCCACCTCAAACTTGTCCTACGCTGATAGACCCAAGGGAGCCCTACAAACTGACATCAGGAACCTGGACTGCTGAGTTTTCTTTGCCAGGGAAAATGGAAAAAGGATGTGCCCAGGGGCCCCTGGCCCTGACTGCAAAAAATCCTTATATCGAAGCATGGACCCCACACCGAAGTTGTCGCCACCTGAAACTTGTGCTGCCCTGATAGACCCAAGGGAGCCCTACAAACTGACATCAGGAACCTGGACTGCTGAGTTTTCTTTCCCAGGGAAAATGGAAAAAGGATGTGCCCAGGGGCCCCTGGCCCTGGGCCCCTGGCCCTGACTGCAAAAAATCCTTATATCGAAGGATGGACCCCACACCAAAGTTGTCCCCACCTCAAACTTGTGCTGTCCTGATACACCCAAGGGAGCCCTACAAACTGACATCAGGAACCTGGACTGCTGAGTTTTCTTTCCCAGGGAAAATGGAAAAAGGATGTGCCCAGGGGCCCCTGGCCCTGACTGCAAAAAATCCTTATATCGAAGGATGGACCCCACACCAAAGTTGTCCCCACCTCAAACTTGTGCTGCCCTGATAGACCCAAGGGAGCCCTACAAACTGACATCAGGAACCTGGACTGCTGAGTTTTCTTTCCCAGGGAAAATGGAAAAAGGATGTGCCCAGGGGCCCCTGGCCCTGACTGCAAAAAATCCTTATATGGAAGGATGGACCCCACACCAAAGTTGTCCCCACCTCAAACTTGTGCTGCCCTGATAGACCCAAGGGAGCCCTACAAACTGACATCAGGAAGCTGGACTGCTGAGTTTTCTTTCCCAGGGAAAATGTCCAAAGGTTGTGCCCAGGGGTCCCTGGCCCTGACTGCAAAAAATCCTTATATCAAAGGATGGACCCCACACCGAAGTTGTCTCCTCCTGAAACTTGTGCTGCCCTGATAGACCCAAGGGAGCCTTACAAACTGACATCAGGAACCTGGACTGCTGAGTTTTCTTTCCCAGGGAAAATGGAAAAAGGATGTGCCCAGGGGCCCCTGGCCCTGACTGCAAAAAATCTTTATATCGAAGGATGGACCCCACACCGAAGTTGTCCCCACCTCAAACTTGTGCTGCCCTGATAGACCCAAGGGAGCCCTACAAACTGACATCAGGAACCTGGACTGCTGAGTTTTCTTTCCCAGGGAAAATGGAAAAAGGATGTGCCCAGGGGCCCCTGGCCCTGACTGCAAAAAATCCTTATATCGAAGGATGGACCCCACACCGAAGTTGTCCCCACCTCAAACTTGTCCTACGCTGATAGACCCAAGGGAGCCCTACAAACTGACATCAGGAACCTGGACTGCTGAGTTTTCTTTCCCAGGGAAAATGGAAAAAGGATTTGCCAGGGGCCCCTGGCCCTGGGCCCCTGGCCCTGACTGCAAAAAATCCTTATATCGAAGGATGGACCCCACACCGAAGTTGTCCCCACCTCAAACTTGTGCTGCCCTGATAGACCCAAGGGAGCCCTACAAACTGACATCAGGAACCTGGACTGCTGAGTTTTCTTTCCCAGGGAAAATGGAAAAAGGATGTGCACAGGGGCCCCTGGCCCTGACTGCAAAAATCCTTATATCGAAGGATGGACCCAACACCGAAGTTGTCCCCACCTCAGACTTGTGCTGCCCTGATAGACCCAAGGGAACCCTACAAACTGACATCAGGAACCTGGACTGCTGAGTTTTCTTTCCCAGGGAAAATGGCCAAAGGATGTGCCCAGGGGTCCCTGGCCCTGACTGCAAAAATCCTTATATCAAAGGATGGACCCCACACCGAAGTTGTCCCCACCTCAAACTTGTGCTGCCCTGATAGACCCAAGGGAGACTTACAAACTGACATCAGGAACCTGGACTGCTGAGTTTTCTTTCCCAGGGAAAATGGAAAAAGGATGTGCCCAGGGGCCCCTGGACCTGGGCTGGGACCTCACTGCAAAAAATCCTTATATCGAAGGATGGACCCCACACCGATGTTGTCCCCACCTCAAACTTGTGCTGCCCTGATAGACCCAAGGGAACCCTACAAACTGACATCAGGAACCTGGACTGCTGAGTTTTCTTTCCCAGGGAAAATGGAAAAAGGTTGTGCCCAGGGGCCCCTGGCCCTGACTGCAAAAAATCCTTATATCGAAGGATGGACCCCACACCGAAGTTGTCCCCACCTCAAACTTGTGCTGCCCTGATAGACCCAAGGGAGCCCTAAAAACTGACATCAGGAACCTGGACTGCTGAGTTTTCTTTCCCAGGGAAAATGGAAAAAGGATGTGCCCAGGGGCCCCTGGCCCTGACTGCAAAAAATCCTTATATCGAAGGATGGACCCCACACCAAAGTTGTCCCCACCTCAAACTTGTGCTGCCCTGATAGACCCAAGGGAGCCCTACAAACTGACATCAGGAAGCTGGACTGCTGAGTTTTCTTTCCCAGGGAAAATGTCCAAAGGTTGTGCCCAGGGGTCCCTGGCCCTGACTGCAAAAAATCCTTATATCAAAGGATGGACCCCACACCGAAGTTGTCTCCTCCTGAAACTTGTGCTGCCCTGATAGACCCAAGGGAGCCTTACAAACTGACATCAGGAACCTGGACTGCTGAGTTTTCTTTCCCAGGGAAAATGGAAAAAGGATGTGCCCAGGGGCCCCTGGCCCTGACTGCAAAAAATCTTTATATCGAAGGATGGACCCCACACCGAAGTTGTCCCCACCTCAAACTTGTGCTGCCCTGATAGACCCAAGGGAGCCCTACAAACTGACATCAGGAACCTGGACTGCTGAGTTTTCTTTCCCAGGGAAAATGGAAAAAGGATGTGCCCAGGGGCCCCTGGCCCTGACTGCAAAAAATCCTTATATCGAAGGATGGACCCCACACCGAAGTTGTCCCCACCTCAAACTTGTCCTACGCTGATAGACCCAAGGGAGCCCTACAAACTGACATCAGGAACCTGGACTGCTGAGTTTTCTTTCCCAGGGAAAATGGAAAAAGGATTTGCCAGGGGCCCCTGGCCCTGGGCCCCTGGCCCTGACTGCAAAAAATCCTTATATCGAAGGATGGACCCCACACCGAAGTTGTCCCCACCTCAAACTTGTGCTGCCCTGATAGACCCAAGGGAGCCCTACAAACTGACATCAGGAACCTGGACTGCTGAGTTTTCTTTCCCAGGGAAAATGGAAAAAGGATGTGCACAGGGGCCCCTGGCCCTGACTGCAAAAATCCTTATATCGAAGGATGGACCCAACACCGAAGTTGTCCCCACCTCAGACTTGTGCTGCCCTGATAGACCCAAGGGAACCCTACAAACTGACATCAGGAACCTGGACTGCTGAGTTTTCTTTCCCAGGGAAAATGGCCAAAGGATGTGCCCAGGGGTCCCTGGCCCTGACTGCAAAAATCCTTATATCAAAGGATGGACCCCACACCGAAGTTGTCCCCACCTCAAACTTGTGCTGCCCTGATAGACCCAAGGGAGACTTACAAACTGACATCAGGAACCTGGACTGCTGAGTTTTCTTTCCCAGGGAAAATGGAAAAAGGATGTGCCCAGGGGCCCCTGGACCTGGGCTGGGACCTCACTGCAAAAAATCCTTATATCGAAGGATGGACCCCACACCGATGTTGTCCCCACCTCAAACTTGTGCTGCCCTGATAGACCCAAGGGAACCCTACAAACTGACATCAGGAACCTGGACTGCTGAGTTTTCTTTCCCAGGGAAAATGGAAAAAGGTTGTGCCCAGGGGCCCCTGGCCCTGACTGCAAAAAATCCTTATATCGAAGGATGGACCCCACACCGAAGTTGTCCCCACCTCAAACTTGTGCTGCCCTGATAGACCCAAGGGAGCCCTAAAAACTGACATCAGGAACCTGGACTGCTGAGTTTTCTTTCCCAGGGAAAATGGAAAAAGGATGTGCCCAGGGGCCCCTGGCCCTGACTGCAAAAAATCCTTATATCGAAGGATGGACCCCACACCAAAGTTGTCCCCACCTCAAACTTGTGCTGCCCTGATAGACCCAAGGGAGCCCTACAAACTGACATCAGGAAGCTGGACTGCTGAGTTTTCTTTCCCAGGGAAAATGTCCAAAGGTTGTGCCCAGGGGTCCCTGGCCCTGACTGCAAAAAATCCTTATATCAAAGGATGGACCCCACACCGAAGTTGTCTCCTCCTGAAACTTGTGCTGCCCTGATAGACCCAAGGGACCCTTACAAACTGACATCAGGAACCTGGACTGCTGAGTTTTCTTTCCCAGGGAAAATGGAAAAAGGATGTGCCCAGGGGCCCCTGGCCCTGACTGCAAAAAATCTTTATATCGAAGGATGGACCCCACACCGAAGTTGTCCCCACCTCAAACTTGTGCTGCCCTGATAGACCCAAGGGAGCCCTACAAACTGACATCAGGAACCTGGACTGCTGAGTTTTCTTTCCCAGGGAAAATGGAAAAAGGATGTGCCCAGGGGCCCCTGGCCCTGACTGCAAAAAATCCTTATATCGAAGGATGGACCCCACACCGAAGTTGTCCCCACCTCAAACTTGTCCTACGCTGATAGACCCAAGGGAGCCCTACAAACTGACATCAGGAACCTGGACTGCTGAGTTTTCTTTCCCAGGGAAAATGGAAAAAGGATTTGCCAGGGGCCCCTGGCCCTGGGCCCCTGGCCCTGACTGCAAAAAATCCTTATATCGAAGGATGGACCCCACACCGAAGTTGTCCCCACCTCAAACTTGTGCTGCCCTGATAGACCCAAGGGAGCCCTACAAACTGACATCAGGAACCTGGACTGCTGAGTTTTCTTTCCCAGGGAAAATGGAAAAAGGATGTGCACAGGGCCCCTGGCCCTGACTGCAAAAAATCCTTATATCGAAGGATGGACCCAACACCGAAGTTGTCCCCACCTCAGACTTGTGCTGCCCTGATAGACCCAAGGGAACCCTACAAACTGACATCAGGAACCTGGACTGCTGAGTTTTCTTTCCCAGGGAAAATGGCCAAAGGATGTGCCCAGGGGTCCCTGGCCCTGACTGCAAAAATCCTTATATCAAAGGATGGACCCCACACCGAAGTTGTCCCCACCTCAAACTTGTGCTGCCCTGATAGACCCAAGGGAGACTTACAAACTGACATCAGGAACCTGGACTGCTGAGTTTTCTTTCCCAGGGAAAATGGAAAAAGGATGTGCCCAGGGGCCCCTGGACCTGGGCTGGGACCTCACTGCAAAAAATCCTTATATCGAAGGATGGACCCCACACCGATGTTGTCCCCACCTCAAACTTGTGCTGCCCTGATAGACCCAAGGGAACCCTACAAACTGACATCAGGAACCTGGACTGCTGAGTTTTCTTTCCCAGGGAAAATGGAAAAAGGTTGTGCCCAGGGGCCCCTGGCCCTGACTGCAAAAAATCCTTATATCGAAGGATGGACCCCACACCGAAGTTGTCCCCACCTCAAACTTGTGCTGCCCTGATAGACCCAAGGGAGCCCTACAAACTGACATCAGGAACCTGGACTGCTGAGTTTTCTTTCCCAGGGAAAATGGAAAAAGGATGTGCCCAGGGGCCCCTGGCCCTGACTGCAAAAAATCCTTATATCGAAGGATGGACCCCACACCGAAGTTGTCCCCACCTCAAACTTGTGCTGCCCTGATACAACCAAGGCAGCCCTACAAACTGACATCAGGAACCTGGACTGCTGAGTTTTCTTTCCCAGAGAAAATGGAAAAAGAATGTGCCCAGGGGCCCCTGCACCTGGGCCCCTGGCCCTGACTGCATAAAATCCTTATATCGAAGGATGGACCCCACACCGAAGTTGTCCGCACCTCAAACTTGTGCTGCCCTGATAGACCCAAGGGAGCCCTACAAACTGACATCAGGAACCTGGACTGCTGAGTTTTCTTTCCCAGGGAAAATGGAAAAAGGATGTGCCCAGGGGCCCCTGGCCCTGACTGCAAAAAATCCTTATATCGAAGGATGGACCCCACACCGAAGTTGTCCCCACCTCAAACTTGTGCTGCCCTGATACAACCAAGGCAGCCCTACAAACTGACATCAGGAACCTGGACTGCTGAGTTTTCTTTCCCAGAGAAAATGGAAAAAGAATGTGCCCAGGGGCCCCTGCACCTGGGCCTCTGGCCCTGACTGCATAAAATCCTTATATCGAAGGATGGACCCCACACCGAAGTTGTCCGCACCTCAAACTTGTGCTGCCCTGATAGACCCAAGGGAGCCCTACAAACTGACATCAGGAACCTGGACTGCTGAGTTTTCTTTCCCAGGGAAAATGGAAAAAGGATGTGCCCAGGGGCCCCTGGCCCTGACTGCAAAAAATCCTTATATCGAAGGATGGACCCCACACCGAAGTTGTCCCCACCTCAAACTTGTGCTGCCCTGATAGACCCAAGGGAGCCTTACAAACTGACATCAGGAACATGGACTGCTGAGTTTTCTTTCCCAGGGAAAATGGAAAAAGGGTGTGCCCACGGGACCCTGGCCCTGACTGCAAAAAATCCTTATATCGAAGGATGGACCCCACACCGAAGTTGTCCCCACCTCAAACTTGTGCTGCCCTGATAGACCCAAGGGAGCCCTACAAACTGACATCAGGAACCTGGACTGCTGAGTTTTCTTTCCCAGGGAAAATGGAAAAAGGATGTGCCCAGGGGCCCCTGGCCCTGGGCTGGGGCCTCACTGCACAGACTCCATATATCGAAGATGGACCCCACACCGAAGTTGTCCCCACCTCAAACTTGTGCTGCCCTGATAGACCCAAGGGAGCCCTACAAACTGACATCAGGAACCTGGACTGCTGAGTTTTCTTTCCCAGTTAAAATGGAAAAAGGATGTGCACAGGGGCCCCTGGCCCTGACTGCAAAAAATCCTTATATCGAAGGATAGACCCAACACCGAAGTTGTCCCCACCTCAGTCTTGTGCTGCCCTGATAGACCCAAGGGAACCCTACAAACTGACATCAGGAACCTGGACTGCTGAGTTTTCTTTCCCAGGGAAAATGGAAAAAGGTTGTGCCCAGGGGTCCCTGGCCCTGACTGCAAAAAATCCTTATATCAAAGGATGGACCCCACACCGAAGTTGTCCCCACCTCAAACTTGTGCTGCCCTGATAGACCCAAGGGAGCCTTACAAACTGACATCAGGAACCTGGACTGCTGAGTTTTCTTTCCCAGGGAAAATGGAAAAAGGATGTGCCCAGGGGCCCCTGGACCTGGGCTGGGGCCTCACTGCAAAAAATCCTTATATCGAAGGATGGACCCCAGACCGAAGTTGTCCCCACCTCAAACATGTGCTGCCCTGATAGACCCAAGGGAACCCTACAAACTGACATCAGGAACCTGGACTGCTGAGTTTTCTTTCCCAGGGAAAATGGAAAAAGGTTGTGCCCAGGGGCCCCTGGCCCTGACTGCAAAAAATCCTTATATCGAAGGATGGACCCCACACCGAAGTTGTCCCCACCTCAAACTTGTGCTGCCCTGATACACCCAAGGGAGCCCTAAAAACTGACATCAGGAACCTGGACTGCTGAGTTTTCTTTCCCAGGGAAAATGGAAAAAGGATGTGCCCAGGGGCCCCTGGCCCTGACTGCAAAAAATCCTTATATCGAAGGATGGACCCCACAACGAAGTTGTCCCCACCTCAAACTTGTGCTGCCCTGATACAACCAAGGCAGCCCTACAAACTGACATCAGGAACCTGGACTGCTGAGTTTTCTTTCCCAGAGAAAATGGAAAAAGAATGTGCCCAGGGGCCCCTGCACCTGGGCCCCTGGCCCTGACTGCAAAAAATCCTTATATCGAAGGATGGACCCCACACCGAAGTTGTCCGCACCTCAAACTTGTGCTGCCCTGATAGACCCAAGGCAGCCCTACAAACTGACATCAGGAACCTGGACTGCTGAGTTTTCTTTCCCAGGGAAAATGGAAAAAGGATGTGCCCAGGGGCCCCTGGCCCTGACTGCAAAAAATCCTTATATCGAAGGATGGACCCCACACCGAAGTTGACCCCACCTCAAACTTGTGCTGCCCTGATAGACCCAAGGGAGCCCTACAAACTGACATCAGGAACCTGGACTGCTGAGTTTTCTTTCCCAGGGAAAATGGCCAAAGGTTGTGCCCAGGGGTCCCTGGCCCTGACTGCAAAAAATCCTTATATCAAAGGATGGACCCCACACCGAAGTTGTCCCCACCTCAAACTTGTGCTGCCCTGATAGACCCAAGGGAGCCCTACAAACTGACATCAGGAACCTGGACTGCTGAGTTTTCTTTCCCAGGGAAAATGGAAAAAGGATGTGCCCAGGGGCCCCTGGCCCTGACTGCAAAAAATCCTTATATCGAAGGATGGCCCCCACACCGAAGTTGTCCCCAACTCAAGCTTGTGCTACCCTGATATACCCAAGGGAGCCCTACAAACTGACATCAGGAACCTGGACTGCTGAGTTTTCTTTCCCAGGGAAAATGGAAAAAGGGTGTGCCCAGGGGTCCCTGGCCCTGGGCCCCTGGCCCTGACTGCAAAAAATCCTTATATTGAAGGATGGACCCCACACCGAAGTTGTCCCCACCTCAAACTTGTGCTGCCCTGATAGACCCAAGGGAGCCCTACAAACTGACATCAGGAACCTGGACTGCTGAGTTTTCTTTCCCAGGGAAAATGGAAAAAGGATGTGCCCAGGGGCCCCTGGCCCTGACTGCAAAAAATCCTTATATCGAAGGATGGACCCCACACCGAAGTTGTCCCCACCTCAAACTTGTGCTGCCCTGATAGACCCAAGGGAACCCTACAAACTGACATCAGGAACCTGGACTGCTGAGTTTTCTTTCCCAGGGAAAATGGAAAAAGGTTGTGCCCAGGGGTCCCTGGCCCTGACTGCAAAAAATCCTTATATCGAAGGATGGACCCCACACCGAAGTTGTCCCCACCTCAAACTTGTGCTGCCCTGATAGACCCAAGGGAGCCTTACAAACTGACATCAGGAACCTGGACTGCTGAGTTTTCTTTCCCAGGGAAAATGGAAAAAGGATGTGCCCAGGGGACCCTGGCCCTGACTGCAAAAAATCCTTATATCGAAGGATGGACCCCACACCGAAGTTGTCCCCACCTCAAACTTGTGCTGCCCTGATACACCCAAGGGAGCCCTACAAACTGACATCAGGAACCTGGACTGCTGAGTTTTCTTTCCCAGGGAAAATGGAAAAAGGATGTGCCCAGGGGCCCCTGGCCCTGGGCTGGGGCCTCACTGCAAAAAATACTTATATCGAAGGATGGACCCCACCCCGAAGTTGTCCCCACCTCAAACTTGTGCTGCCCTGATAGACCCAAGGGAGCCCTACAAACTGACATCAGGAACCTGGACTGCTGAGTTTTCTTTCCCAGGGAAAATGGAAAAAGGATGTGCCCAGGGGCCCCTGGCCCTGACTGCAAAAAAATCCATATATTGAAGGATGGACCCCACACCGAAGTTGTCGCCACCTCAAACTTGTGCTGCCCTGATAGACCCAAGGGAGCCCTACAAACTGACATCAGGAACCTGGACTGCTGAGTTTTCTTTCCCAGGGAAAATTGAAAAAGGATGTGCCCAGGGGACCCTGCACCTGAGCTGGGGCCTCACTGCAAAGAATCCTTATATCGAAGGATGGACCCCACACCGAAGTTGTCGCCACCTCAAACTTGTGCTGCCCTGATAGACCCAAGGGAGCCCTACAAACTGACATCAGGAACCTGGACTGCTGAGTTTTCTTTCCCAGGGAAAATGGAAAAAGGATGTGCCCAGGGGCCCCTGGCCCTGACTGCAAAAAATCCTTATATCGAAGGATGGACCCCACACCGAAGTTGTCCCCACCTCAAACTTGTGCTACCCTGATAGACCCAAGGGAGCCCTACAAACTGACATCAGGAACCTGGACTGCTGAGTTTTCTTTCCCAGGGAAAATGGAAAAAGGATGTGCCCAGGGGACCCTGGCCCTGACTGCAAAAAATCCTTATATCGAAGGATGTACCCCACACCGAAGTTGTCCCCACCTCAAACTTGTGCTGCCCTGATAGACCCAAGGGAGCCCTACAAACTGACATCAGGAACCTGGACTGCTGAGTTTTCTTTCCCAGGGAAAATGGAAAAAGGATGTGCCCAGGGGCCCCTGGCCCTGAGCTGGGGCCTCACTGCAAAGAATCCTTATATCGAAGGATGGACCCCACACCGAAGTTGTCCCCACCTCAAACTTGTGCTGCCCTGATAGACCCAAGGGAGCCCTACAAACTGACATCAGGAACCTGGACTGCTGAGTTTTCTTTCCCAGGGAAAATGGAAAAAGGATGTGCCCAGGGGCCCCTGGCCCTGACTGCAAAAAAATCCATATATTGAAGGATGGACCCCACACCGAAGTTGTCGCCACCTCAAACTTGTGCTGCCCTGATAGACCCAAGGGAGCCCTACAAACTGACATCAGGAACCTGGACTGCTGAGTTTTCTTTCCCAGGGAAAATTGAAAAAGGATGTGCCCAGGGGCCCCTGCACCTGAGCTGGGGCCTCACTGCAAAGAATCCTTATATCGAAGGATGGACCCCACACCGAAGTTGTCGCCACCTCAGACTTGTGCTGCCCTGATAGACCCAAGGGAGCCCTACAAACTGACATCAGGAACCTGGACTGCTGAGTTTTCTTTCCCAGGGAAAATGGAAAAAGGATGTGCCCAGGGGCCCCTGGCCCTGACTGCAAAAAATCCTTATATTGAAGGATGGACCCCACACCGAAGTTGTCCCCACCTCAAACTTGTGCTACCCTGATAGACCCAAGGGAGCCCTACAAACTGACATCAGGAACCTGGACTGCTGAGTTTTCTTTCCCAGGGAAAATGGAAAAAGGATGTGCCAGGGGCCCCTGGCCCTGGGCCCCTGGCCCTGACTGCAAAAAATCCTTATATCGAAGGATGGACCCCACACCGAAGTTGTCCCCACCTCAAACTTCTGCTGCCCTGATAGACCCAAGGGAACCCTACAAACTGACATCAGGAACCTGGACTGCTGAGTTTTCTTTCCCAGGGAAAATGGCCAAAGGTTGTGCCCAGGGGTCCCTGGCCCTGACTGCAAAAAATCCTTATATCGAAGGATGGACCCCACACCGAAGTTGTCCCCACCTCAAACTTGTGCTGCCCTGATAGACCCAAGGGAGCCTTACAAACTGACATCAGGAACATGGACTGCTGAGTTTTCTTTCCCAGGGAAAATGGAAAAAGGGTGTGCCCAGGGGACCCTGGCCCTGACTGCAAAAAATCCTTATATCGAAGGATGGACCCCACACCGAAGTTGTCCCCACCTCAAACTTGTGCTGCCCTGATACACCCAAGGGAGCCCTACAAACTGACATCAGGAACCTGGACTGCTGAGTTTTCTTTCCCAGGGAAAATGGAAAAAGGATGTGCCCAGGGGCCCCTGGCCCTGGGCTGGGGCCTCACTGCACAGACTCCATATATCGAAGATGGACCCCACACCGAAGTTGTCGCCACCTGAAACTTGTGCTGCCCTGATAGACCCAAGGGAGCCCTACAAACTGACATCAGGAACCTGGACTGCTGAGTTTTCTTTCCCAGGGAAAATGGAAAAAGGATGTGCCCAGGGGCCCCTGGCCCTGGGCTGGGGCCTCACTGCAAAAAATCCTTATATCGAAGGATGGACCCCACACCGAAGTTGTCCCCACCTCAAACTTGTGCTGCCCTGATAGACCCAAGGGAGCCCTACAAACTGACATCAGGAACCTGGACTGCTGAGTTTTCTTTCCCAGGGAAAATGGCCAAAGGATGTGCCCAGGGGTCCCTGGCCCTGACTGCAAAAATCCTTATATCAAAGGATGGACCCCACACCGAAGTTGTCCCCACCTCAAACTTGTGCTGCCCTGATAGACCCAAGGGAGCCCTACAAACTGACATCAGGAACCTGGACTGCTGAGTTTTCTTTCCGAGGGAAAATGTACAAAGGTTGTGCCCAGGGGCCCCTGGCCCTGACTGCAAAAAAACCTTATATCGAAGGATGGACCCCACACCGAAGTTGTCCCCACCTCAAACTTGTGCTGCCCTGATAGATCCAAGGGAGACTTACAAACTGACATCAGGAACCTGGACTGCTGAGTTTTCTTTCCCAGGGAAAATGGAAAAAGGATGTGCCCAGGGGCCCCTGGACCTGGGCTGGGAACTCACTGCAAAAAATCCTTATATCGAAGGATGGACCCCACACCGAAGTTGTCCCCACCTCAAACTTGTGCTGCCCTGATAGACCCAAGGGAACCCTACAAACTGACATCAGGAACCTGGACTGCTGAGTTTTCTTTCCCAGGGAAAATGGAAAAAGGTTGTGCCCAGGGGCCCCTGGCCCTGACTGCAAAAAATCCTTATATCGAAGGATGGACCCCACACCGAAGTTGTCCCCACCTCAAACTTGTGCTGCCCTGATAGACCCAAGGGAGCCCTAAAAACTGACATCAGGAACCTGGACTGCTGAGTTTTCTTTCCCAGGGAAAATGGAAAAAGGATGTGCCCAGGGGCCCCTGGCCCTGACTGCAAAAAATCCTTATATCGAAGGATGGACCCCACACCGAAGTTGTCCCCACCTCAAACTTGTGCTGCCCTGATACAACCAAGGCAGCCCTACAAACTGACATCAGGAACCTGGACTGCTGAGTTTTCTTTCCCAGAGAAAATGGAAAAAGAATGTGCCCAGGGGCCCCTGCACCTGGGCCTCTGGCCCTGACTGCATAAAATCCTTATATCGAAGGATGGACCCCACACCGAAGTTGTCCGCACCTCAAACTTGTGCTGCCCTGATAGACCCAAGGGAGCCCTACAAACTGACATCAGGAACCTGGACTGCTGAGTTTTCCTTCCCAGGGAAAATGGAAAAAGGATGTGCCCAGGGGCCCCTGGCCCTGACTGCAAAAAATCCTTATATCGAAGGATGGACCCCACACCGAAGTTGTCCCCACCTCAAACTTGTGCTGCCCTGATAGACCCAAGGGAGCCTTACAAACTGACATCAGGAACATGGACTGCTGAGTTTTCTTTCCCAGGGAAAATGGAAAAAGGGTGTGCCCACGGGACCCTGGCCCTGACTGCAAAAAATCCTTATATCGAAGGATGGACCCCACACCGAAGTTGTCCCCACCTCAAACTTGTGCTGCCCTGATAGACCCAAGGGAGCCCTACAAACTGACATCAGGAACCTGGACTGCTGAGTTTTCTTTCCTAGGGAAAATGGAAAAAGGATGTGCCCAGGGGCCCCTGGCCCTGGGCTGGGGCCTCACTGCACAGACTCCATATATCGAAGATGGACCCCACACCGAAGTTGTCCCCACCTCAAACTTGTGCTGCCCTGATAGACCCAAGGGAGCCCTACAAACTGACATCAGGAACCTGGACTGCTGAGTTTTCTTTCCCAGGGAAAATGGAAAAAGGATGTGCCCAGGGGCCCCTGGCCCTGGGCTGGGGCCTCACTGCAAAAAATCCTTATATCGAAGGATGGACCCCACACCGAAGTTGTCCCCACCTCAAACTTGTGCTGTCCTGATAGACCCAAGGGAACCCTACAAACTGACATCAGGAACCTGGACTGCTGAGTTTTTTTTCCCAGGGAAAATGGAAAAAGGTTGTGCCCAGGGGCCCCTGGCCCTGACTGCAAAAAATCCTTATATCGAAGGATGGACCCCACACCGAAGTTGTCCCCACCTCAAACTTGTGCTGCCCTGATAGACCCAAGGGAGCCCTAAAAACTGACATCAGGAACCTGGACTGCTGAGTTTTCTTTCCCAGGGAAAATGGAAAAAGGATGTGCCCAGGGGCCCCTGGCCCTGACTGCAAAAAATCCTTATATCGAAGGATGGACCCCACACCGAAGTTGTCCCCACCTCAAACTTGTGCTGCCCTGATACAACCAAGGCAGCCCTACAAACTGACATCAGGAACCTGGACTGCTGAGTTTTCTTTCCCAGAGAAAATGGAAAAAGAATGTGCCCAGGGGCCCCTGCACCTGGGCCCCTGGCCCTGACTGCAAAAAATCCTTATATCGAAGGATGGACCCCACACCGAAGTTGTCCCCACCTCAAACTTCTGCTGCCCTGATAGACCTAAGGGAACCCTACAAACTGACATCAGGAACCTGGACTGCTGAGTTTTCTTTCCCAGGGAAAATGGAAAAAGGATGTGCCAGGGGCCCCTGGCCCTGGGCCCCTGGCCCTGACTGCAAAAAATCCTTATATCGAAGGATGGACCCCACACCGAAGTTGTCCCCACCTCAAACTTGTGCTGCCCTGATAGACCCAAGGGAGCCCTACAAACTGACATCAGGAACCTGGACTGCTGAGTTTTCTTTCCCAGGGAAAATGGAAAAAGGATGTGCACAGGGGCCCCTGGCCCTGACTGCAAAAAATCCTTATATCGAAGGATAGACCCAACACCGAAGTTGTCCCCACCTCAGTCTTGTGCTGCCCTGATAGACCCAAGGGAACCCTACAAACTGACATCAGGAACCTGGACTGCTGAGTTTTCTTTCCCAGGGAAAATGGAAAAAGGTTGTGCCCAGGGGTCCCTGGCCCTGACTGCAAAAAATCCTTATATCAAAGGATGGACCCCACACCGAAGTTGTCCCCACCTCAAACTTGTGCTGCCCTGATAGACCCAAGGGAGCCTTACAAACTGACATCAGGAACCTGGACTGCTGAGTTTTCTTTCCCAGGGAAAATGGAAAAAGGATGTGCCCAGGGGCCCCTGGACCTGGGCTGGGGCCTCACTGCAAAAAATCCTTATATCGAAGGATGGACCCCAGACCGAAGTTGTCCCCACCTCAAACATGTGCTGCCCTGATAGACCCAAGGGAACCCTACAAACTGACATCAGGAACCTGGACTGCTGAGTTTTCTTTCCCAGGGAAAATGGAAAAAGGTTGTGCCCAGGGGCCCCTGGCCCTGACTGCAAAAAATCCTTATATCGAAGGATGGACCCCACACCGAAGTTGTCCCCACCTCAAACTTGTGCTGCCCTGATAGACCCAAGGGAGCCCTAAAAACTGACATCAGGAACCTGGACTGCTGAGTTTTCTTTCCCAGGGAAAATGGAAAAAGGATGTGCCCAGGGGCCCCTGGCCCTGACTGCAAAAAATCCTTATATCGAAGGATGGACCCCACAACGAAGTTGTCCCCACCTCAAACTTGTGCTGCCCTGATACAACCAAGGCAGCCCTACAAACTGACATCAGGAACCTGGACTGCTGAGTTTTCTTTCCCAGAGAAAATGGAAAAAGAATGTGCCCAGGGGCCCCTGCACCTGGGCCCCTGGCCCTGACTGCAAAAAATCCTTATATCGAAGGATGGACCCCACACCGAAGTTGTCCGCACCTCAAACTTGTGCTGCCCTGATAGACCCAAGGCAGCCCTACAAACTGACATCAGGAACCTGGACTGCTGAGTTTTCTTTCCCAGGGAAAATGGAAAAAGGATGTGCCCAGGGGCCCCTGGCCCTGACTGCAAAAAATCCTTATATCGAAGGATGGACCCCACACCGAAGTTGACCCCACCTCAAACTTGTGCTGCCCTGATAGACCCAAGGGAGCCCTACAAACTGACATCAGGAACCTGGACTGCTGAGTTTTCTTTCCCAGGGAAAATGGCCAAAGGTTGTGCCCAGGGGTCCCTGGCCCTGCCTGCAAAAAATCCTTATATCAAAGGATGGACCCCACACCGAAGTTGTCCCCACCTCAAACTTGTGCTGCCCTGATAGACCCAAGGGAGCCCTACAAACTGACATCAGGAACCTGGACTGCTGAGTTTTCTTTCCCAGGGAAAATGGAAAAAGGATGTGCCCAGGGGCCCCTGGCCCTGACTGCAAAAAATCCTTATATCGAAGGATGGCCCCCACACCGAAGTTGTCCCCAACTCAAGCTTGTGCTACCCTGATATACCCAAGGGAGCCCTACAAACTGACATCAGGAACCTGGACTGCTGAGTTTTCTTTCCCAGGGAAAATGGAAAAAGGGTGTGCCCAGGGGTCCCTGGCCCTGGGCCCCTGGCCCTGACTGCAGAAAATCCTTATATTGAAGGATGGACCCCACACCGAAGTTGTCCCCACCTCAAACTTGTGCTGCCCTGATAGACCCAAGGGAGCCCTACAAACTGACATCAGGAACCTGGACTGCTGAGTTTTCTTTCCCAGGGAAAATGGAAAAAGGATGTGCCCAGGGGCCCCTGGCCCTGACTGCAAAAAATCCTTATATCGAAGGATGGACCCCACACCGAAGTTGTCCCCACCTCAAACTTGTGCTGCCCTGATAGACCCAAGGGAACCCTACAAACTGACATCAGGAACCTGGACTGCTGAGTTTTCTTTCCCAGGGAAAATGGAAAAAGGTTGTGCCCAGGGGTCCCTGGCCCTGACTGCAAAAAATCCTTATATCGAAGGATGGACCCCACACCGAAGTTGTCCCCACCTCAAACTTGTGCTGCCCTGATAGACCCAAGGGAGCCTTACAAACTGACATCAGGAACCTGGACTGCTGAGTTTTCTTTCCCAGGGAAAATGGAAAAAGGATGTGCCCAGGGGACCCTGGCCCTGACTGCAAAAAATCCTTATATCGAAGGATGGACCCCACACCGAAGTTGTCCCCACCTCAAACTTGTGCTGCCCTGATACACCCAAGGGAGCCCTACAAACTGACATCAGGAACCTGGACTGCTGAGTTTTCTTTCCCAGGGAAAATGGAAAAAGGATGTGCCCAGGGGCCCCTGGCCCTGGGCTGGGGCCTCACTGCAAAAAATACTTATATCGAAGGATGGACCCCACCCCGAAGTTGTCCCCACCTCAAACTTGTGCTGCCCTGATAGACCCAAGGGAGCCCTACAAACTGACATCAGGAACCTGGACTGCTGAGTTTTCTTTCCCAGGGAAAATGGAAAAAGGATGTGCCCAGGGGCCCCTGGCCCTGACTGCAAAAAAATCCATATATTGAAGGATGGACCCCACACCGAAGTTGTCGCCACCTCAAACTTGTGCTGCCCTGATAGACCCAAGGGAGCCCTACAAACTGACATCAGGAACCTGGACTGCTGAGTTTTCTTTCCCAGGGAAAATTGAAAAAGGATGTGCCCAGGGGACCCTGCACCTGAGCTGGGGCCTCACTGCAAAGAATCCTTATATCGAAGGATGGACCCCACACCGAAGTTGTCGCCACCTCAAACTTGTGCTGCCCTGATAGACCCAAGGGAGCCCTACAAACTGACATCAGGAACCTGGACTGCTGAGTTTTCTTTCCCAGGGAAAATGGAAAAAGGATGTGCCCAGGGGCCCCTGGCCCTGACTGCAAAAAATCCTTATATCGAAGGATGGACCCCACACCGAAGTTGTCCCCACCTCAAACTTGTGCTACCCTGATAGACCCAAGGGAGCCCTACAAACTGACATCAGGAACCTGGACTGCTGAGTTTTCTTTCCCAGGGAAAATGGAAAAAGGATGTGCCCAGGGGACCCTGGCCCTGACTGCAAAAAATCCTTATATCGAAGGATGTACCCCACACCGAAGTTGTCCCCACCTCAAACTTGTGCTGCCCTGATAGACCCAAGGGAGCCCTACAAACTGACATCAGGAACCTGGACTGCTGAGTTTTCTTTCCCAGGGAAAATGGAAAAAGGATGTGCCCAGGGGCCCCTGGCCCTGAGCTGGGGCCTCACTGCAAAGAATCCTTATATCGAAGGATGGACCCCACACCGAAGTTGTCCCCACCTCAAACTTGTGCTGCCCTGATAGACCCAAGGGAGCCCTACAAACTGACATCAGGAACCTGGACTGCTGAGTTTTCTTTCCCAGGGAAAATGGAAAAAGGATGTGCCCAGGGGCCCCTGGCCCTGACTGCAAAAAAATCCATATATTGAAGGATGGACCCCACACCGAAGTTGTCGCCACCTCAAACTTGTGCTGCCCTGATAGACCCAAGGGAGCCCTACAAACTGACATCAGGAACCTGGACTGCTGAGTTTTCTTTCCCAGGGAAAATTGAAAAAGGATGTGCCCAGGGGCCCCTGCACCTGAGCTGGGGCCTCACTGCAAAGAATCCTTATATCGAAGGATGGACCCCACACCGAAGTTGTCGCCACCTCAGACTTGTGCTGCCCTGATAGACCCAAGGGAGCCCTACAAACTGACATCAGGAACCTGGACTGCTGAGTTTTCTTTCCCAGGGAAAATGGAAAAAGGATGTGCCCAGGGGCCCCTGGCTCTGACTGCAAAAAATCCTTATATTGAAGGATGGACCCCACACCGAAGTTGTCCCCACCTCAAACTTGTGCTACCCTGATAGACCCAAGGGAGCCCTACAAACTGACATCAGGAACCTGGACTGCTGAGTTTTCTTTCCCAGGGAAAATGGAAAAAGGATGTGCCAGGGGCCCCTGGCCCTGGGCCCCTGGCCCTGACTGCAAAAAATCCTTATATCGAAGGATGGACCCCACACCGAAGTTGTCCCCACCTCAAACTTCTGCTGCCCTGATAGACCCAAGGGAACCCTACAAACTGACATCAGGAACCTGGACTGCTGAGTTTTCTTTCCCAGGGAAACTGGAAAAAGGATGTGCCCAGGGGCCCCTGCACCTGGGCTGGGGCCTCACTGCAAAGAATCCTTATATCGAAGGATGGACCCCACACCGAAGTTGTCGCCACCTCAAACTTGTGCTGCCCTGATACACCCAAGGGAGCCCTACAAACTGACATCAGGAACCTGGACTGCTGAGTTTTCTTTCCCAGGGAAAATGGAAAAAGGATGTGCCAGGGGCCCCTGGCCCTGGGCCCCTGGCCCTGACAGCAAAAAATCCTTATATCGAAGGATGGACCCCACACCGAAGTTGTCCCCACCTCAAACTTGGGCTGCCCTGATAGACCCAAGGGAGCCCTACAAACTGACATCAGGAACCTGGACTGCTGAGTTTTCTTTCCCAGGGAAAATGGAAAAAGGATGTGCCCAGGGGCCCCTGGCCCTGACTGCAAAAAATCCTTATATCGAAGGATGGACCCCACACCGAAGTTGTCCCCACCTCAAACTTGTGCTGCCCTGATACACCCAAGGGAGCCCTACAAACTGACATCAGGAACCTGGACTGCTGAGTTTTCTTTCCCAGGGAAAATGGAAAAAGGTTGTGACCAGGGGTCCCTGGCCCTGACTGCAAAAAATCCTTATATCGAAGGATGGACCCCACACCGAAGTTGTCCCCACCTCAAACTTGTGCTGCCCTGATACACCCAAGGGAGCCCTACAAACTGACATCAGGAACCTGGACTGCTGAGTTTTTTTTCCCAGGGAAAATGGCCAAAGGTTGTGCCCAGGGGTCCCTGGCCCTGACTGCAAAAAATCCTTATATCGAAGGATGGACCCCACACCGAAGTTGTCCCCACCTCAAACTTGTGCTGCCCTGATAGACCCAAGGGAGCCCTACAAACTGACATCAGGAACCTGGACTGCTGAGTTTTCTTTCCCAGGGAAAATGGAAAAAGGATGTGCCCAGGGGCCCCTGGCCCTGGGATGGGGACTCACTGCAAAAAATCCTTATATCGAAGGATGGACCCCACACCGAAGTTGTCCCCACCTCAAACTTGTGCTGCCCTGATACACCCAAGGGAGCCCTACAAACTGACATCAGGAACCTGGACTGCTGAGTTTTCTTTCCCAGGGAAAATGGAAAAAGGATGTGCCCAGGGGCCCCTGGCCCTGACTGCAAAAAATCCTTATATCGAAGGATGGACCCCACACCGAAGTTGTCCCCACCTCAAACTTGTGCTGCCCTGATAGACCCAAGGGAGCCCTACAAACTGACATCAGGAACCTGGACTGCTGAGTTTTCTTTCCCAGGGAAAATGGAAAAAGGATGTGCCCAGGGGCCCCTGGCCCTGAGCCCCTGGCCCTGACTTCAAAAATTCCTTATATCGAAGGATGGACCCCACACCGAAGTTGTCCCCTCCTCAAACTTGTGCTGCCCTGATAGACCCAAGGGAGCCCTACAAACTGACATCAGGAACCTGGACTGCTGAGTTTTCTTTCCCAGGGAAAATGGAAAAAGGATGTGCCCAGGGGCCCCTGGCCCTGACTGCAAAAAATCCGTATATTGAAGGATGGACCCCACACCGAAGTTGTCCCCACCTCAAACTTGTGCTGCCCTGATAGACCCAAGGGAGCCCTACAAACTGACATCAGGAACCTGGACTGCTGAGTTTTCTTTCCCAGGGAAAATGGAAAAAGGATGTGCCCAGGGGCCCCTGGCCCTGACTGCAAAGAATCCTTATATCGAAGGATGGACCCCACACAAAAGTTGTCCCCACCTCAAATTTGTGCTGCCCTGATAGACCCAAGGGAGCCCTACAAACTGACATCAGGAACCTGGACTGCTGAGTTTTCTTTCCCAGGGAAAATGGAAAAAGGATGTGCCCAGGGGCCCCTGGACCTGGGCTGGGGCCTCACTACAAAAAATCCTTATATCGAAGGATGGACCCCACACCGAAGTTGTCCCCACCTCAAACTTGTGCTGCCCTGATAGACCCAAGGGAGCCCTACAAACTGACATCAGGAACCTGGACTGCTGAGTTTTCTTTCCCAGGGAAAATGGAAAAAGGATGTGCCCAGGGGCCCCTGGCCCTGACTGCAAAAAATCCTTATATCGAAGGATGGACCCCAGACCGAAGTTGAACCCACCTCAAACTTGTGCTGCCCTGATAGACCCAAGGGAACCCTACAAACTGACATCAGGAACCTGGACTGCTGAGTTTTCTTTCCCAGGGTAAATGGCCAAAGGTTGTGCCCAGGGGTCCCTGGCCCTGACTGCAAAAAATCCTTATATCAAAGGATGGACCCCACACCGAAGTTGTCGCCACCTCAAACTTGTGCTGCCCTGATAGACCCAAGGGAGCCCTACAAACTGACATCAGGAACCTGGACTGCTGAGTTTTCTTTCCCAGGGAAAATGGAAAAAGGATGTGCCCAGGGGCCCCTGGCCCTGAGCCCCTGGCCCTGACTTCAAAAATTCCTTATATCGAAGGATGGACCCCACACCGAAGTTGTCCCCTCCTCAAACTTGTGCTGCCCTGATAGACCCAAGGGAGCCCTACAAACTGACATCAGGAACCTGGACTGCTGAGTTTTCTTTCCCAGGGAAAATGGAAAAAGGATGTGCCCAGGGGCCCCTGGCCCTGACTGCAAAAAATCCGTATATTGAAGGATGGACCCCACACCGAAGTTGTCCCCACCTCAAACTTGTGCTGCCCTGATAGACCCAAGGGAGCCCTACAAACTGACATCAGGAACCTGGACTGCTGAGTTTTCTTTCCCAGGGAAAATGGAAAAAGGATGTGCCCAGGGGCCCCTGGCCCTGACTGCAAAGAATCCTTATATCGAAGGATGGACCCCACACAAAAGTTGTCCCCACCTCAAATTTGTGCTGCCCTGATAGACCCAAGGGAGCCCTACAAACTGACATCAGGAACCTGGACTGCTGAGTTTTCTTTCCCAGGGAAAATGGAAAAAGGATGTGCCCAGGGGCCCCTGGACCTGGGCTGGGGCCTCACTACAAAAAATCCTTATATCGAAGGATGGACCCCACACCGAAGTTGTCCCCACCTCAAACTTGTGCTGCCCTGATAGACCCAAGGGAGCCCTACAAACTGACATCAGGAACCTGGACTGCTGAGTTTTCTTTCCCAGGGAAAATGGAAAAAGGATGTGCCCAGGGGCCCCTGGCCCTGACTGCAAAAACTCCTTATATTGAAGGATGGCCCCCACACCGAAGTTGTCCCCACCTCAAACTTGTGCTACCCTGATAGACCCAAGGGAGCCCTACAAACTGACATCAGGAACCTGGACTGCTGAGTTTTCTTTCCCAGGGAAAATGGAAAAAGGATGTGCCCAGGGGCCCCTGGCCCTGGGCCCCTGGCCCTGACTGCAAAAAATCCTTATATCGAAGGATGGACCCCACACCGAAGTTGTCCCCACCTCAAACTTGTGCTGCCCTGATAGACCCAAGGGAACCCTACAAACTGACATCAGGAACCTGGACTGCTGAGTTTTCTTTCCCAGGGAAAATGGAAAAAGGATGTGCCCAGGGGCCCCTGGCCCTGACTGCAAAAAATCCTTATATCGAAGGATGGACCCCACACCGAATTTGTCCCCACCTCAAACTTGGGCTGCCCTGATACACCCAAGGGAGCCCTACAAACTGACATCAGGAACCTGGACTGCTGAGTTTTCTTTCCCAGGGAAAATGGAAAAAGGATGTGCCCAGGGGCCCCTGGCCCTGACTGCAAAAAATCCTTATATCGAAGGATGGACCCCACACCGAAGTTGTCGCCACCTGAAACTTGTGCTGCCCTGATAGACCCAAGGGAGCCCTACAAACTGACATCAGGAACCTGGACTGCTGAGTTTTCTTTCCCAGGGAAAATTGAAAAAGGATGTGCCCAGGGGCCCCTGCACCTGAGCTGGGGCCTCACTGCAAAGAATCCTTATATCGAAGGATGGACCCCACACCGAAGTTGTCCCCACCTCAAACTTGTGCTGCCCTGATAGACCCAAGGGAGCCCTACAAACTGACATCAGGAACCTGGACTGCTGAGTTTTCTTTCCCAGGGAAAATGGAAAAAGGATGTGCCAGGGGCCCCTGGCCCTGGGCCCCTGGCCCTGACTGCAAAAAATCCTTATATCGAAGGATGGACCCCACACCGAAGTTGTCCCCACCTCAAACTTCTGCTGCCCTGATAGACCCAAGGGAGCCTTACAAACTGACATCAGGAACCTGGACTGCTGAGTTTTCTTTCCCAGGGAAAATGGAAAAAGGATGTGCCCAGGGGACCCTGGCCCTGACTGCAAAAAATCCTTATATCGAAGGATGGACCCCACACCGAAGTTGTCCCCACCTCAAACTTGTGCTGCCCTGATACACCCAAGGGAGCCCTACAAACTGACATCAGGAACCTGGACTGCTGAGTTTTCTTTCCCAGGGAAAATGGAAAAAGGATGTGCCCAGGGGCCCCTGGCCCTGGGCTGGGGCCTCACTGCAAAAAATACTTATATCGAAGGATGGACCCCACCCCGAAGTTGTCCCCACCTCAAACTTGTGCTGCCCTGATAGACCCAAGGGAGCCCTACAAACTGACATCAGGAACCTGGAATGCTGAGTTTTCTTTCCCAGGGAAAATGGAAAAAGGATGTGCCCAGGGGCCCCTGGCCCTGACTGCAAAAAAATCCATATATTGAAGGATGGACCCCACACCGAAGTTGTCGCCACCTCAAACTTGTGCTGCCCTGATAGACCCAAGGGAGCCCTACAAACTGACATCAGGAACCTGGACTGCTGAGTTTTCTTTCCCAGGGAAAATTGAAAAAGGATGTGCCCAGGGGACCCTGCACCTGAGCTGGGGCCTCACTGCAAAGAATCCTTATATCGAAGGATGGACCCCACACCGAAGTTGTCGCCACCTCAAACTTGTGCTGCCCTGATAGACCCAAGGGAGCCCTACAAACTGACATCAGGAACCTGGACTGCTGAGTTTTCTTTCCCAGGGAAAATGGAAAAAGGATGTGCCCAGGGGCCCCTGGCCCTGACTGCAAAAAATCCTTATATCGAAGGATGGACCCCACACCGAAGTTGTCCCCACCTCAAACTTGTGCTACCCTGATAGACCCAAGGGAGCCCTACAAACTGACATCAGGAACCTGGACTGCTGAGTTTTCTTTCCCAGGGAAAATGGAAAAAGGATGTGCCCAGGGGACCCTGGCCCTGACTGCAAAAAATCCTTATATCGAAGGATGTACCCCACACCGAAGTTGTCCCCACCTCAAACTTGTGCTGCCCTGATAGACCCAAGGGAGCCCTACAAACTGACATCAGGAACCTGGACTGCTGAGTTTTCTTTCCCAGGGAAAATGGAAAAAGGATGTGCCCAGGGGCCCCTGGCCCTGAGCTAGGGCCTCACTGCAAAGAATCCTTATATCGAAGGATGGACCCCACACCGAAGTTGTCCCCACCTCAAACTTGTGCTGCCCTGATAGACCCAAGGGAGCCCTACAAACTGACATCAGGAACCTGGACTGCTGAGTTTTCTTTCCCAGGGAAAATGGAAAAAGGATGTGCCCAGGGGCCCCTGGCCCTGACTGCAAAAAAATCCATATATTGAAGGATGGACCCCACACCGAAGTTGTCGCCACCTCAAACTTGTGCTGCCCTGATAGACCCAAGGGAGCCCTACAAACTGACATCAGGAACCTGGACTGCTGAGTTTTCTTTCCCAGGGAAAATTGAAAAAGGATGTGCCCAGGGGCCCCTGCACCTGAGCTGGGGCCTCACTGCAAAGAATCCTTATATCGAAGGATGGACCCCACACCGAAGTTGTCGCCACCTCAGACTTGTGCTGCCCTGATAGACCCAAGGGAGCCCTACAAACTGACATCAGGAACCTGGACTGCTGAGTTTTCTTTCCCAGGGAAAATGGAAAAAGGATGTGCCCAGGGGCCCCTGGCCCTGACTGCAAAAAATCCTTATATTGAAGGATGGACCCCACACCGAAGTTGTCCCCACCTCAAACTTGTGCTACCCTGATAGACCCAAGGGAGCCCTACAAACTGACATCAGGAACCTGGACTGCTGAGTTTTCTTTCCCAGGGAAAATGGAAAAAGGATGTGCCAGGGGCCCCTGGCCCTGGGCCCCTGGCCCTGACTGCAAAAAATCCTTATATCGAAGGATGGACCCCACACCGAAGTTGTCCCCACCTCAAACTTCTGCTGCCCTGATAGACCCAAGGGAACCCTACAAACTGACATCAGGAACCTGGACTGCTGAGTTTTCTTTCCCAGGGAAACTGGAAAAAGGATGTGCCCAGGGGCCCCTGCACCTGGGCTGGGGCCTCACTGCAAAGAATCCTTATATCGAAGGATGGACCCCACACCGAAGTTGTCGCCACCTCAAACTTGTGCTGCCCTGATACACCCAAGGGAGCCCTACAAACTGACATCAGGAACCTGGACTGCTGAGTTTTCTTTCCCAGGGAAAATGGAAAAAGGATGTGCCAGGGGCCCCTGGCCCTGGGCCCCTGGCCCTGACAGCAAAAAATCCTTATATCGAAGGATGGACCCCACACCGAAGTTGTCCCCACCTCAAACTTGGGCTGCCCTGATAGACCCAAGGGAGCCCTACAAACTGACATCAGGAACCTGGACTGCTGAGTTTTCTTTCCCAGGGAAAATGGAAAAAGGATGTGCCCAGGGGCCCCTGGCCCTGACTGCAAAAAATCCTTATATCGAAGGATGGACCCCACACCGAAGTTGTCCCCACCTCAAACTTGTGCTGCCCTGATACACCCAAGGGAGCCCTACAAACTGACATCAGGAACCTGGACTGCTGAGTTTTCTTTCCCAGGGAAAATGGAAAAAGGTTGTGACCAGGGGTCCCTGGCCCTGACTGCAAAAAATCCTTATATCGAAGGATGGACCCCACACCGAAGTTGTCCCCACCTCAAACTTGTGCTGCCCTGATACACCCAAGGGAGCCCTACAAACTGACATCAGGAACCTGGACTGCTGAGTTTTTTTTCCCAGGGAAAATGGCCAAAGGTTGTGCCCAGGGGTCCCTGGCCCTGACTGCAAAAAATCCTTATATCGAAGGATGGACCCCACACCGAAGTTGTCCCCACCTCAAACTTGTGCTGCCCTGATAGACCCAAGGGAGCCCTACAAACTGACATCAGGAACCTGGACTGCTGAGTTTTCTTTCCCAGGGAAAATGGAAAAAGGATGTGCCCAGGGGCCCCTGGCCCTGGGATGGGGACTCACTGCAAAAAATCCTTATATCGAAGGATGGACCCCACACCGAAGTTGTCCCCACCTCAAACTTGTGCTGCCCTGATACACCCAAGGGAGCCCTACAAACTGACATCAGGAACCTGGACTGCTGAGTTTTCTTTCCCAGGGAAAATGGAAAAAGGATGTGCCCAGGGGCCCCTGGCCCTGACTGCAAAAAATCCTTATATCGAAGGATGGACCCCACACCGAAGTTGTCCCCACCTCAAACTTGTGCTGCCCTGATAGACCCAAGGGAGCCCTACAAACTGACATCAGGAACCTGGACTGCTGAGTTTTCTTTCCCAGGGAAAATGGAAAAAGGATGTGCCCAGGGGCCCCTGGCCCTGAGCCCCTGGCCCTGACTTCAAAAATTCCTTATATCGAAGGATGGACCCCACACCGAAGTTGTCCCCTCCTCAAACTTGTGCTGCCCTGATAGACCCAAGGGAGCCCTACAAACTGACATCAGGAACCTGGACTGCTGAGTTTTCTTTCCCAGGGAAAATGGAAAAAGGATGTGCCCAGGGGCCCCTGGCCCTGACTGCAAAAAATCCGTATATTGAAGGATGGACCCCACACCGAAGTTGTCCCCACCTCAAACTTGTGCTGCCCTGATAGACCCAAGGGAGCCCTACAAACTGACATCAGGAACCTGGACTGCTGAGTTTTCTTTCCCAGGGAAAATGGAAAAAGGATGTGCCCAGGGGCCCCTGGCCCTGACTGCAAAGAATCCTTATATCGAAGGATGGACCCCACACAAAAGTTGTCCCCACCTCAAATTTGTGCTGCCCTGATAGACCCAAGGGAGCCCTACAAACTGACATCAGGAACCTGGACTGCTGAGTTTTCTTTCCCAGGGAAAATGGAAAAAGGATGTGCCCAGGGGCCCCTGGACCTGGGCAGGGGCCTCACTACAAAAAATCCTTATATCGAAGGATGGACCCCACACCGAAGTTGTCCCCACCTCAAACTTGTGCTGCCCTGATAGACCCAAGGGAGCCCTACAAACTGACATCAGGAACCTGGACTGCTGAGTTTTCTTTCCCAGGGAAAATGGAAAAAGGATGTGCCCAGGGGCCCCTGGCCCTGACTGCAAAAAATCCTTATATCGAAGGATGGACCCCAGACCGAAGTTGAACCCACCTCAAACTTGTGCTGCCCTGATAGACCCAAGGGAACCCTACAAACTGACATCAGGAACCTGGACTGCTGAGTTTTCTTTCCCAGGGTAAATGGCCAAAGGTTGTGCCCAGGGGTCCCTGGCCCTGACTGCAAAAAATCCTTATATCAAAGGATGGACCCCACACCGAAGTTGTCGCCACCTCAAACTTGTGCTGCCCTGATAGACCCAAGGGAGCCTTACAAACTGACATCAGGAACCTGGACTGCTGAGTTTTCTTTCCCAGGGAAAATGGAAAAAGGATGTGCCCAGGGGCCCCTGGCCCTGACTGCAAAAACTCCTTATATTGAAGGATGGCCCCCACACCGAAGTTGTCCCCACCTCAAACTTGTGCTACCCTGATAGACCCAAGGGAGCCCTACAAACTGACATCAGGAACCTGGACTGCTGAGTTTTCTTTCCCAGGGAAAATGGAAAAAGGATGTGCCCAGGGGCCCCTGGCCCTGGGCCCCTGGCCCTGACTGCAAAAAATCCTTATATCGAAGGATGGACCCCACACCGAAGTTGTCCCCACCTCAAACTTGTGCTGCCCTGATAGACCCAAGGGAACCCTACAAACTGACATCAGGAACCTGGACTGCTGAGTTTTCTTTCCCAGGGAAAATGGAAAAAGGATGTGCCCAGGGGCCCCTGGCCCTGACTGCAAAAAATCCTTATATCGAAGGATGGACCCCACACCGAATTTGTCCCCACCTCAAACTTGGGCTGCCCTGATACACCCAAGGGAGCCCTACAAACTGACATCAGGAACCTGGACTGCTGAGTTTTCTTTCCCAGGGAAAATGGAAAAAGGATGTGCCCAGGGGCCCCTGGCCCTGACTGCAAAAAATCCTTATATCGAAGGATGGACCCCACACCGAAGTTGTCGCCACCTGAAACTTGTGCTGCCCTGATAGACCCAAGGGAGCCCTACAAACTGACATCAGGAACCTGGACTGCTGAGTTTTCTTTCCCAGGGAAAATTGAAAAAGGATGTGCCCAGGGGCCCCTGCACCTGAGCTGGGGCCTCACTGCAAAGAATCCTTATATCGAAGGATGGACCCCACACCGAAGTTGTCCCCACCTCAAACTTGTGCTGCCCTGATAGACCCAAGGGAGCCCTACAAACTGACATCAGGAACCTGGACTGCTGAGTTTTCTTTCCCAGGGAAAATGGAAAAAGGATGTGCCAGGGGCCCCTGGCCCTGGGCCCCTGGCCCTGACTGCAAAAAATCCTTATATCGAAGGATGGACCCCACACCGAAGTTGTCCCCACCTCAAACTTCTGCTGCCCTGATAGACCTAAGGGAACCCTACAAACTGACATCAGGAACCTGGACTGCTGAGTTTTCTTTCCCAGGGAAACTGGAAAAAGGATGTGCCCAGGGGCCCCTGCACCTGGGCTGGGGCCTCACTGCAAAGAATCCTTATATTGAAGGATGGACCCCACACCGAAGTTGTCGCCACCTCAAACTTGTGCTGCCCTGATACACCCAAGGGAGCCCTACAAACTGACATCAGGAACCTGGACTGCTGAGTTTTCTTTCCCAGGGAAAATGGAAAAAGGATGTGCCCAGGGGCCCCTGGCCCTGACTGCAAAAAATCCTTATATCGAAGGATGGACCCCACACCGAAGTTGTCCCCACCTCAAACTTGTGCTGCCCTGATACACCCAAGGGAGCCCTACAAACTGACATCAGGAACCTGGACTGCTGAGTTTTCTTTCCCAGGGAAAATGGAAAAAGGTTGTGACCAGGGGTCCCTGGCCCTGACTGCAAAAAATCCTTATATCGAAGGATGGACCCCACACCGAAGTTGTCCCCACCTCAAACTTGTGCTGCCCTGATACACCCAAGGGAGCCCTACAAACTGACATCAGGAACCTGGACTGCTGAGTTTTTTTTCCCAGGGAAAATGGCCAAAGGTTGTGCCCAGGGGTCCCTGGCCCTGACTGCAAAAAATCCTTATATCGAAGGATGGACCCCACACCGAAGTTGTCCCCACCTCAAACTTGTGCTGCCCTGATAGACCCAAGGGAGCCCTACAAACTGACATCAGGAACCTGGACTGCTGAGTTTTCTTTCCCAGGGAAAATGGAAAAAGGATGTGCCCAGGGGCCCCTGGCCCTGGGCTGGGGACTCACTGCAAAAAATCCTTATATCGAAGGATGGACCCCACACCGAAGTTGTCCCCACCTCAAACTTGTGCTGCCCTGATACACCCAAGGGAGCCCTACAAACTGACATCAGGAACCTGGACTGCTGAGTTTTCTTTCCCAGGGAAAATGGAAAAAGGATGTGCCCAGGGGCCCCTGGCCCTGACTGCAAAAAATCCTTATATCGAAGGATGGACCCCACACCGAAGTTGTCCCCACCTCAAACTTGTGCTGCCCTGATAGACCCAAGGGAGCCCTACAAACTGACATCAGGAACCTGGACTGCTGAGTTTTCTTTCCCAGGGAAAATGGAAAAAGGATGTGCCCAGGGGCCCCTGGCCCTGAGCCCCTGGCCCTGACTTCAAAAATTCCTTATATCGAAGGATGGACCCCACACAGAAGTTGTCCCCTCCTCAAACTTGTGCTGCCCTGATAGACCCAAGGGAGCCCTACAAACTGACATCAGGAACCTGGACTGCTGAGTTTTCTTTCCCAGGGAAAATGGAAAAAGGATGTGCCCAGGGGCCCCTGGCCCTGACTGCAAAAAATCCTTATATTGAAGGATGGACCCCACACCGAAGTTGTCCCCACCTCAAACTTGTGCTGCCCTGATAGACCCAAGGGAGCCCTACAAACTGACATCAGGAACCTGGACTGCTGAGTTTTCTTTCCCAGGGAAAATGGAAAAAGGATGTGCCCAGGGGCCCCTGGCCCTGACTGCAAAGAATCCTTATATCGAAGGATGGACCCCACACAAAAGTTGTCCCCACCTCAAATTTGTGCTGCCCTGATAGACCCAAGGGAGCCCTACAAACTGACATCAGGAACCTGGACTGCTGAGTTTTCTTTCCCAGGGAAAATGGAAAAAGGATGTGCCCAGGGGCCCCTGGACCTGGGCTGGGGCCTCACTACAAAAAATCCTTATATCGAAGGATGGACCCCACACCGAAGTTGTCCCCACCTCAAACTTGTGCTGCCCTGATAGACCCAAGGGAGCCCTACAAACTGACATCAGGAACCTGGACTGCTGAGTTTTCTTTCCCAGGGAAAATGGAAAAAGGATGTGCCCAGGGGCCCCTGGCCCTGACTGCAAAAAATCCTTATATCGAAGGATGGACCCCAGACCGAAGTTGAACCCACCTCAAACTTGTGCTGCCCTGATAGACCCAAGGGAACCCTACAAACTGACATCAGGAACCTGGACTGCTGAGTTTTCTTTCCCAGGGTAAATGGCCAAAGGTTGTGCCCAGGGGTCCCTGGCCCTGACTGCAAAAAATCCTTATATCAAAGGATGGACCCCACACCGAATTTGTCCCCACCTCAAACTTGGGCTGCCCTGATAGACCCAAGGGAGCCCTACAAACTGACATCAGGAACCTGGACTGCTGAGTTTTCTTTCCCAGGGAAAATGGAAAAAGGATGTGCCCAGGGGCCCCTGGCCCTGGGCCCCTGGCCCTGACTGCAAAAAATCCTTATATCGAAGGATGGACCCCACACCGAAGTTGTCCCCACCTCAAACTTGTGCTGCCCTGATAGACCCAAGGGAACCCTACAAACTGACATCAGGAACCTGGACTGCTGAGTTTTCTTTCCCAGGGAAAATGGAAAAAGGATGTGCCCAGGGGCCCCTGGCCCTGACTGCAAAAAATCCTTATATCGAAGGATGGACCCCACACCGAATTTGTCCCCACCTCAAACTTGGGCTGCCCTGATACACCCAAGGGAGCCCTACAAACTGACATCAGGAACCTGGACTGCTGAGTTTTCTTTCCCAGGGAAAATGGAAAAAGGATGTGCCCAGGGGCCCCTGGCCCTGACTGCAAAAAATCCTTATATCGAAGGATGGACCCCACACCGAAGTTGTCCCCACCTCAAACTTGTGCTGCCCTGATACACCCAAGGGAGCCCTACAAACTGACATCAGGAACCTGGACTGCTGAGTTTTCTTTCCCAGGGAAAATTGAAAAAGGATGTGCCCAGGGGCCCCTGCACCTGAGCTGGGGCCTCACTGCAAAGAATCCTTATATCGAAGGATGGACCCCACACCGAAGTTGTCCCCACCTCAAACTTGTGCTGCCCTGATAGACCCAAGGGAGCCCTACAAACTGACATCAGGAACCTGGACTGCTGAGTTTTCTTTCCCAGGGAAAATGGAAAAAGGATGTGCCAGGGGCCCCTGGCCCTGGGCCCCTGGCCCTGACTGCAAAAAATCCTTATATCGAAGGATGGACCCCACACCGAAGTTGTCCCCACCTCAAACTTCTGCTGCCCTGATAGACCTAAGGGAACCCTACAAACTGACATCAGGAACCTGGACTGCTGAGTTTTCTTTCCCAGGGAAACTGGAAAAAGGATGTGCCCAGGGGCCCCTGCACCTGGGCTGGGGCCTCACTGCAAAGAATCCTTATATTGAAGGATGGACCCCACACCGAAGTTGTCGCCACCTCAAACTTGTGCTGCCCTGATACACCCAAGGGAGCCCTACAAACTGACATCAGGAACCTGGACTGCTGAGTTTTCTTTCCCAGGGAAAATGGAAAAAGGATGTGCCCAGGGGCCCCTGGCCCTGACTGCAAAAAATCCTTATATCGAAGGATGGACCCCACACCGAAGTTGTCCCCACCTCAAACTTGTGCTGCCCTGATACACCCAAGGGAGCCCTACAAACTGACATCAGGAACCTGGACTGCTGAGTTTTCTTTCCCAGGGAAAATGGAAAAAGGTTGTGACCAGGGGTCCCTGGCCCTGACTGCAAAAAATCCTTATATCGAAGGATGGACCCCACACCGAAGTTGTCCCCACCTCAAACTTGTGCTGCCCTGATACACCCAAGGGAGCCCTACAAACTGACATCAGGAACCTGGACTGCTGAGTTTTTTTTCCCAGGGAAAATGGCCAAAGGTTGTGCCCAGGGGTCCCTGGCCCTGACTGCAAAAAATCCTTATATCGAAGGATGGACCCCACACCGAAGTTGTCCCCACCTCAAACTTGTGCTGCCCTGATAGACCCAAGGGAGCCCTACAAACTGACATCAGGAACCTGGACTGCTGAGTTTTCTTTCCCAGGGAAAATGGAAAAAGGATGTGCCCAGGGGCCCCTGGCCCTGGGCTGGGGACTCACTGCAAAAAATCCTTATATCGAAGGATGGACCCCACACCGAAGTTGTCCCCACCTCAAACTTGTGCTGCCCTGATACACCCAAGGGAGCCCTACAAACTGACATCAGGAACCTGGACTGCTGAGTTTTCTTTCCCAGGGAAAATGGAAAAAGGATGTGCCCAGGGGCCCCTGGCCCTGACTGCAAAAAATCCTTATATCGAAGGATGGACCCCACACCGAAGTTGTCCCCACCTCAAACTTGTGCTGCCCTGATAGACCCAAGGGAGCCCTACAAACTGACATCAGGAACCTGGACTGCTGAGTTTTCTTTCCCAGGGAAAATGGAAAAAGGATGTGCCCAGGGGCCCCTGGCCCTGAGCCCCTGGCCCTGACTTCAAAAATTCCTTATATCGAAGGATGGACCCCACACCGAAGTTGTCCCCTCCTCAAACTTGTGCTGCCCTGATAGACCCAAGGGAGCCCTACAAACTGACATCAGGAACCTGGACTGCTGAGTTTTCTTTCCCAGGGAAAATGGAAAAAGGATGTGCCCAGGGGCCCCTGGCCCTGACTGCAAAAAATCCTTATATTGAAGGATGGACCCCACACCGAAGTTGTCCCCACCTCAAACTTGTGCTGCCCTGATAGACCCAAGGGAGCCCTACAAACTGACATCAGGAACCTGGACTGCTGAGTTTTCTTTCCCAGGGAAAATGGAAAAAGGATGTGCCCAGGGGCCCCTGGCCCTGACTGCAAAGAATCCTTATATCGAAGGATGGACCCCACACAAAAGTTGTCCCCACCTCAAATTTGTGCTGCCCTGATAGACCCAAGGGAGCCCTACAAACTGACATCAGGAACCTGGACTGCTGAGTTTTCTTTCCCAGGGAAAATGGAAAAAGGATGTGCCCAGGGGCCCCTGGACCTGGGCTGGGGCCTCACTACAAAAAATCCTTATATCGAAGGATGGACCCCACACCGAAGTTGTCCCCACCTCAAACTTGTGCTGCCCTGATAGACCCAAGGGAGCCCTACAAACTGACATCAGGAACCTGGACTGCTGAGTTTTCTTTCCCAGGGAAAATGGAAAAAGGTTGTGCCCAGGGGCCCCTGGCCCTGACTGCAAAAAATCCTTATATCGAAGGATGGACCCCAGACCGAAGTTGAACCCACCTCAAACTTGTGCTGCCCTGATAGACCCAAGGGAACCCTACAAACTGACATCAGGAACCTGGACTGCTGAGTTTTCTTTCCCAGGGTAAATGGCCAAAGGTTGTGCCCAGGGGTCCCTGGCCCTGACTGCAAAAAATCCTTATATCAAAGGATGGACCCCACACCGAAGTTGTCGCCACCTCAAACTTGTGCTGCCCTGATAGACCCAAGGGAGCCTTACAAACTGACATCAGGAACCTGGACTGCTGAGTTTTCTTTCCCAGGGAAAATGGAAAAAGGATGTGCCCAGGGCCCCCTGGCCCTGACTGCAAAAACTCCTTATATTGAAGGATGGCCCCCACACCGAAGTTGTCCCCACCTCAAACTTGTGCTGCCCTGATAGACCCAAGGGAGCCCTACAAACTGACATCAGGAACCTGGACTGCTGAGTTTTCTTTCCCAGGGAAAATGGAAAAAGGATGTGCCCAGGGGCCCCTGGCCCTGGGCCCCTGGCCCTGACTGCAAAAAATCCTTATATCGAAGGATGGACCCCACACCGAAGTTGTCCCCACCTCAAACTTGTGCTGCCCTGATAGACCCAAGGGAACCCTACAAACTGACATCAGGAACCTGGACTGCTGAGTTTTCTTTCCCAGGGAAAATGGAAAAAGGATGTGCCCAGGGGCCCCTGGCCCTGACTGCAAAAAATCCTTATATCGAAGGATGGACCCCACACCGAATTTGTCCCCACCTCATACTTGGGCTGCCCTGATACACCCAAGGGAGCCCTACAAACTGACATCAGGAACCTGGACTGCTGAGTTTTCTTTCCCAGGGAAAATGGAAAAAGGATGTGCCCAGGGGCCCCTGGCCCTGACTGCAAAAAATCCTTATATCGAAGGATGGACCCCACACCGAAGTTGTCCCCACCTCAAACTTGTGCTGCCCTGATACACCCAAGGGAGCCCTACAAACTGACATCAGGAACCTGGACTGCTGAGTTTTCTTTCCCAGGGTAAATGGAAAAAGGATGTGCCCAGGGGCCCCTGGCCCTGGGCCCCTGGTCCTGACAGCAAAGAATCCTTATATCGAAGGATGGACCCCACACCGAAGTTGTCCCCACCTCAAACTTGTGCTGCCCTGATAGACCCAAGGGAGCCCTACAAACTGACATCAGGAACCTGGACTGCTGAGTTTTCTTTCCCAGGGAAAATGGAAAAAGGATGTGCCCAGGGGCCCCTGGCCCTGACTGCAAAAAATCCTTATATCGAAGGATGGACCCCACACCGAATTTGTCCCCACCTCAAACTTGGGCTGCCCTGATACACCCAAGGGAGCCCTACAAACTGACATCAGGAACCTGGACTGCTGAGTTTTCTTTCCCAGGGAAAATGGAAAAAGGATGTGCCCAGGGGCCCCTGGCCCTGACTGCAAAAAATCCTTATATCGAAGGATGGACCCCACACCGAAGTTGTCCCCACCTCACACTTGTGCTGCCCTGATACACCCAAGGGAGCCCTACAAACTGACAGCAGGAACCTGGACTGCTGAGTTTTCTTTCCCAGGGAAAATGGAAAAAGGATGTGCCCAGGGGCTCCCTGGCCCTGGGCCGCTGGCCCTGACCGCAAAATATCCTTATATCGAAGGATGGACCCCACACCGAAGTTGTCCCCACCTCAAACTTCTGCTGCCCTGATAGACCCAAGGGAGCCCTACAAACTGACATCAGGAACCTGGACTGCTGAGTTTTCTTTCCCAGGGAAAATGGAAAAAGGATGTGCCCAGGGGCCCCTGGCCCTGACTGCAAAAAATCCTTATATCGAAGGATGGACCCCACACCGAATTTGTCCCCACCTCAAACTTGGGCTGCCCTGATACACCCAAGGGAGCCCTACAAACTGACATCAGGAACCTGGACTGCTGAGTTTTCTTTCCCAGGGAAAATGGAAAAAGGATGTGCCCAGGGGCCCCTGGCCCTGACTGCAAAAAATCCTTATATCGAAGGATGGACCCCACACCGAAGTTGTCCCCACCTCACACTTGTGCTGCCCTGATAGACCCAATGGAACCCTACAAACTGACATCAGGAACCTGGACTGCTGAGTTTTCTTTCCCAGGGAAAATGGAAAAAGGATGTGCCCAGGGGCCCCTGGCCCTGGGCTGGGGCCTCACTGCAAAGAATCTTTATATCGAAGGATGGACCCCACACCGAAGTTGTCCCCACCTCACACTTGTGCTGCCCTGATACACCCAAGGGAGCCCTACAAACTGACATCAGGAACTTGGACTGCTGAGTTTTCTTTCCCAGGGAAAATGGAAAAAGGATGTGCCCAGGGGCCCCTCTCCCTGACTGCAAAAAATCCTTATATCGAAGGATGGACCCCACACAGAAGTTGTCCCCACCTCAAACTTGTGCTGCCCTGATACACCCAAGGGAGCCCTACAAACTGACATCAGGAACCTGGACTGCTGAGTTTTCTTTCCCAGGGAAAATGGAAAAAGGATGTGCCCAGGGGCCCCTGGCCCTGGGCCCCTGGACCTGACAGCAAAAAATCCTTATATCGAAGGATGGACCCCACACCGAAGTTGTCCCCACCTCACACTTGTGCTGCCCTGATAGACCCAAGGGAACCCTACAAACTGACATCAGGAACCTGGACTGCTGAGTTTTCTTTCCCAGGGAATATGGAAAAAGGATGTGCCCAGGGGCCCTTGGCCCTGGGCTGGGGCCTCACTGCAAAGAATCTTTATATCGAAGGATGGACCCCACACCGAAGTTGTCCGCACCTCACACTTGTGCTGCCCTGATACACCCAAGGGAGCCCTACAAACTGACATCAGGAACTTGGACTGCTGAGTTTTCTTTCCCAGGGAAAATGGAAAAAGGATGTGCCCAGGGGCCCCTCTCCCTGACTGCAAAAAATCCTTATATCGAAGGATGGACCCCACACCGAAGTTGTCCCCACCTCAAACTTGTGCTGCCCTGATAGACCCAAGGGAGCCCTACAAACTGACATCAGGAACCTGGACTGCTGAGTTTTCTTTCCCAGGGAAAATGGAAAAAGGATGTGCCCAGGGGCCCCTGGCCCTGACTGCAAAAAATCCGTATATTGAAGGATGGACCCCACACCGAAGTTGTCCCCACCTCAAACTTGTGCTGCCCTGATAGACCCAAGGGAGCCCTACAAACTGACATCAGGAACCTGGACTGCTGAGTTTTCTTTCCCAGGGAAAATGGAAAAAGGATGTGCCCAGGGGCCCCTGGCCCTGACTGCAAAGAATCCTTATATCGAAGGATGGACCCCACACAAAAGTTGTCCCCACCTCAAATTTGTGCTGCCCTGATAGACCCAAGGGAGCCCTACAAACTGACATCAGGAACCTGGACTGCTGAGTTTTCTTTCCCAGGGAAAATGGAAAAAGGATGTGCCCAGGGGCCCCTGGACCTGGGCAGGGGCCTCACTACAAAAAATCCTTATATCGAAGGATGGACCCCACACCGAAGTTGTCCCCACCTCAAACTTGTGCTGCCCTGATAGACCCAAGGGAGCCCTACAAACTGACATCAGGAACCTGGACTGCTGAGTTTTCTTTCCCAGGGAAAATGGAAAAAGGATGTGCCCAGGGGCCCCTGGCCCTGACTGCAAAAAATCCTTATATCGAAGGATGGACCCCAGACCGAAGTTGAACCCACCTCAAACTTGTGCTGCCCTGATAGACCCAAGGGAACCCTACAAACTGACATCAGGAACCTGGACTGCTGAGTTTTCTTTCCCAGGGTAAATGGCCAAAGGTTGTGCCCAGGGGTCCCTGGCCCTGACTGCAAAAAATCCTTATATCAAAGGATGGACCCCACACCGAAGTTGTCGCCACCTCAAACTTGTGCTGCCCTGATAGACCCAAGGGAGCCTTACAAACTGACATCAGGAACCTGGACTGCTGAGTTTTCTTTCCCAGGGAAAATGGAAAAAGGATGTGCCCAGGGGCCCCTGGCCCTGACTGCAAAAACTCCTTATATTGAAGGATGGCCCCCACACCGAAGTTGTCCCCACCTCAAACTTGTGCTACCCTGATAGACCCAAGGGAGCCCTACAAACTGACATCAGGAACCTGGACTGCTGAGTTTTCTTTCCCAGGGAAAATGGAAAAAGGATGTGCCCAGGGGCCCCTGGCCCTGGGCCCCTGGCCCTGACTGCAAAAAATCCTTATATCGAAGGATGGACCCCACACCGAAGTTGTCCCCACCTCAAACTTGTGCTGCCCTGATAGACCCAAGGGAACCCTACAAACTGACATCAGGAACCTGGACTGCTGAGTTTTCTTTCCCAGGGAAAATGGAAAAAGGATGTGCCCAGGGGCCCCTGGCCCTGACTGCAAAAAATCCTTATATCGAAGGATGGACCCCACACCGAATTTGTCCCCACCTCAAACTTGGGCTGCCCTGATACACCCAAGGGAGCCCTACAAACTGACATCAGGAACCTGGACTGCTGAGTTTTCTTTCCCAGGGAAAATGGAAAAAGGATGTGCCCAGGGGCCCCTGGCCCTGACTGCAAAAAATCCTTATATCGAAGGATGGACCCCACACCGAAGTTGTCGCCACCTGAAACTTGTGCTGCCCTGATAGACCCAAGGGAGCCCTACAAACTGACATCAGGAACCTGGACTGCTGAGTTTTCTTTCCCAGGGAAAATTGAAAAAGGATGTGCCCAGGGGCCCCTGCACCTGAGCTGGGGCCTCACTGCAAAGAATCCTTATATCGAAGGATGGACCCCACACCGAAGTTGTCCCCACCTCAAACTTGTGCTGCCCTGATAGACCCAAGGGAGCCCTACAAACTGACATCAGGAACCTGGACTGCTGAGTTTTCTTTCCCAGGGAAAATGGAAAAAGGATGTGCCAGGGGCCCCTGGCCCTGGGCCCCTGGCCCTGACTGCAAAAAATCCTTATATCGAAGGATGGACCCCACACCGAAGTTGTCCCCACCTCAAACTTCTGCTGCCCTGATAGACCTAAGGGAACCCTACAAACTGACATCAGGAACCTGGACTGCTGAGTTTTCTTTCCCAGGGAAACTGGAAAAAGGATGTGCCCAGGGGCCCCTGCACCTGGGCTGGGGCCTCACTGCAAAGAATCCTTATATTGAAGGATGGACCCCACACCGAAGTTGTCGCCACCTCAAACTTGTGCTGCCCTGATACACCCAAGGGAGCCCTACAAACTGACATCAGGAACCTGGACTGCTGAGTTTTCTTTCCCAGGGAAAATGGAAAAAGGATGTGCCCAGGGGCCCCTGGCCCTGACTGCAAAAAATCCTTATATCGAAGGATGGACCCCACACCGAAGTTGTCCCCACCTCAAACTTGTGCTGCCCTGATACACCCAAGGGAGCCCTACAAACTGACATCAGGAACCTGGACTGCTGAGTTTTCTTTCCCAGGGAAAATGGAAAAAGGTTGTGACCAGGGGTCCCTGGCCCTGACTGCAAAAAATCCTTATATCGAAGGATGGACCCCACACCGAAGTTGTCCCCACCTCAAACTTGTGCTGCCCTGATACACCCAAGGGAGCCCTACAAACTGACATCAGGAACCTGGACTGCTGAGTTTTTTTTCCCAGGGAAAATGGCCAAAGGTTGTGCCCAGGGGTCCCTGGCCCTGACTGCAAAAAATCCTTATATCGAAGGATGGACCCCACACCGAAGTTGTCCCCACCTCAAACTTGTGCTGCCCTGATAGACCCAAGGGAGCCCTACAAACTGACATCAGGAACCTGGACTGCTGAGTTTTCTTTCCCAGGGAAAATGGAAAAAGGATGTGCCCAGGGGCCCCTGGCCCTGGGCTGGGGACTCACTGCAAAAAATCCTTATATCGAAGGATGGACCCCACACCGAAGTTGTCCCCACCTCAAACTTGTGCTGCCCTGATACACCCAAGGGAGCCCTACAAACTGACATCAGGAACCTGGACTGCTGAGTTTTCTTTCCCAGGGAAAATGGAAAAAGGATGTGCCCAGGGGCCCCTGGCCCTGACTGCAAAAAATCCTTATATCGAAGGATGGACCCCACACCGAAGTTGTCCCCACCTCAAACTTGTGCTGCCCTGATAGACCCAAGGGAGCCCTACAAACTGACATCAGGAACCTGGACTGCTGAGTTTTCTTTCCCAGGGAAAATGGAAAAAGGATGTGCCCAGGGGCCCCTGGCCCTGAGCCCCTGGCCCTGACTTCAAAAATTCCTTATATCGAAGGATGGACCCCACACAGAAGTTGTCCCCTCCTCAAACTTGTGCTGCCCTGATAGACCCAAGGGAGCCCTACAAACTGACATCAGGAACCTGGACTGCTGAGTTTTCTTTCCCAGGGAAAATGGAAAAAGGATGTGCCCAGGGGCCCCTGGCCCTGACTGCAAAAAATCCTTATATTGAAGGATGGACCCCACACCGAAGTTGTCCCCACCTCAAACTTGTGCTGCCCTGATAGACCCAAGGGAGCCCTACAAACTGACATCAGGAACCTGGACTGCTGAGTTTTCTTTCCCAGGGAAAATGGAAAAAGGATGTGCCCAGGGGCCCCTGGCCCTGACTGCAAAGAATCCTTATATCGAAGGATGGACCCCACACAAAAGTTGTCCCCACCTCAAATTTGTGCTGCCCTGATAGACCCAAGGGAGCCCTACAAACTGACATCAGGAACCTGGACTGCTGAGTTTTCTTTCCCAGGGAAAATGGAAAAAGGATGTGCCCAGGGGCCCCTGGACCTGGGCTGGGGCCTCACTACAAAAAATCCTTATATCGAAGGATGGACCCCACACCGAAGTTGTCCCCACCTCAAACTTGTGCTGCCCTGATAGACCCAAGGGAGCCCTACAAACTGACATCAGGAACCTGGACTGCTGAGTTTTCTTTCCCAGGGAAAATGGAAAAAGGATGTGCCCAGGGGCCCCTGGCCCTGACTGCAAAAAATCCTTATATCGAAGGATGGACCCCAGACCGAAGTTGAACCCACCTCAAACTTGTGCTGCCCTGATAGACCCAAGGGAACCCTACAAACTGACATCAGGAACCTGGACTGCTGAGTTTTCTTTCCCAGGGTAAATGGCCAAAGGTTGTGCCCAGGGGTCCCTGGCCCTGACTGCAAAAAATCCTTATATCAAAGGATGGACCCCACACCGAATTTGTCCCCACCTCAAACTTGGGCTGCCCTGATAGACCCAAGGGAGCCCTACAAACTGACATCAGGAACCTGGACTGCTGAGTTTTCTTTCCCAGGGAAAATGGAAAAAGGATGTGCCCAGGGGCCCCTGGCCCTGGGCCCCTGGCCCTGACTGCAAAAAATCCTTATATCGAAGGATGGACCCCACACCGAAGTTGTCCCAACCTCAAACTTGTGCTGCCCTGATAGACCCAAGGGAACCCTACAAACTGACATCAGGAACCTGGACTGCTGAGTTTTCTTTCCCAGGGAAAATGGAAAAAGGATGTGCCCAGGGGCCCCTGGCCCTGACTGCAAAAAATCCTTATATCGAAGGATGGACCCCACACCGAATTTGTCCCCACCTCAAACTTGGGCTGCCCTGATACACCCAAGGGAGCCCTACAAACTGACATCAGGAACCTGGACTGCTGAGTTTTCTTTCCCAGGGAAAATGGAAAAAGGATGTGCCCAGGGGCCCCTGGCCCTGACTGCAAAAAATCCTTATATCGAAGGATGGACCCCACACCGAAGTTGTCCCCACCTCAAACTTGTGCTGCCCTGATACACCCAAGGGAGCCCTACAAACTGACATCAGGAACCTGGACTGCTGAGTTTTCTTTCCCAGGGAAAATTGAAAAAGGATGTGCCCAGGGGCCCCTGCACCTGAGCTGGGGCCTCACTGCAAAGAATCCTTATATCGAAGGATGGACCCCACACCGAAGTTGTCCCCACCTCAAACTTGTGCTGCCCTGATAGACCCAAGGGAGCCCTACAAACTGACATCAGGAACCTGGACTGCTGAGTTTTCTTTCCCAGGGAAAATGGAAAAAGGATGTGCCAGGGGCCCCTGGCCCTGGGCCCCTGGCCCTGACTGCAAAAAATCCTTATATCGAAGGATGGACCCCACACCGAAGTTGTCCCCACCTCAAACTTCTGCTGCCCTGATAGACCTAAGGGAACCCTACAAACTGACATCAGGAACCTGGACTGCTGAGTTTTCTTTCCCAGGGAAACTGGAAAAAGGATGTGCCCAGGGGCCCCTGCACCTGGGCTGGGGCCTCACTGCAAAGAATCCTTATATTGAAGGATGGACCCCACACCGAAGTTGTCGCCACCTCAAACTTGTGCTGCCCTGATACACCCAAGGGAGCCCTACAAACTGACATCAGGAACCTGGACTGCTGAGTTTTCTTTCCCAGGGAAAATGGAAAAAGGATGTGCCCAGGGGCCCCTGGCCCTGACTGCAAAAAATCCTTATATCGAAGGATGGACCCCACACCGAAGTTGTCCCCACCTCAAACTTGTGCTGCCCTGATACACCCAAGGGAGCCCTACAAACTGACATCAGGAACCTGGACTGCTGAGTTTTCTTTCCCAGGGAAAATGGAAAAAGGTTGTGACCAGGGGTCCCTGGCCCTGACTGCAAAAAATCCTTATATCGAAGGATGGACCCCACACCGAAGTTGTCCCCACCTCAAACTTGTGCTGCCCTGATACACCCAAGGGAGCCCTACAAACTGACATCAGGAACCTGGACTGCTGAGTTTTTTTTCCCAGGGAAAATGGCCAAAGGTTGTGCCCAGGGGTCCCTGGCCCTGACTGCAAAAAATCCTTATATCGAAGGATGGACCCCACACCGAAGTTGTCCCCACCTCAAACTTGTGCTGCCCTGATAGACCCAAGGGAGCCCTACAAACTGACATCAGGAACCTGGACTGCTGAGTTTTCTTTCCCAGGGAAAATGGAAAAAGGATGTGCCCAGGGGCCCCTGGCCCTGGGCTGGGGACTCACTGCAAAAAATCCTTATATCGAAGGATGGACCCCACACCGAAGTTGTCCCCACCTCAAACTTGTGCTGCCCTGATACACCCAAGGGAGCCCTACAAACTGACATCAGGAACCTGGACTGCTGAGTTTTCTTTCCCAGGGAAAATGGAAAAAGGATGTGCCCAGGGGCCCCTGGCCCTGACTGCAAAAAATCCTTATATCGAAGGATGGACCCCACACCGAAGTTGTCCCCACCTCAAACTTGTGCTGCCCTGATAGACCCAAGGGAGCCCTACAAACTGACATCAGGAACCTGGACTGCTGAGTTTTCTTTCCCAGGGAAAATGGAAAAAGGATGTGCCCAGGGGCCCCTGGCCCTGAGCCCCTGGCCCTGACTTCAAAAATTCCTTATATCGAAGGATGGACCCCACACCGAAGTTGTCCCCTCCTCAAACTTGTGCTGCCCTGATAGACCCAAGGGAGCCCTACAAACTGACATCAGGAACCTGGACTGCTGAGTTTTCTTTCCCAGGGAAAATGGAAAAAGGATGTGCCCAGGGGCCCCTGGCCCTGACTGCAAAAAATCCTTATATTGAAGGATGGACCCCACACCGAAGTTGTCCCCACCTCAAACTTGTGCTGCCCTGATAGACCCAAGGGAGCCCTACAAACTGACATCAGGAACCTGGACTGCTGAGTTTTCTTTCCCAGGGAAAATGGAAAAAGGATGTGCCCAGGGGCCCCTGGCCCTGACTGCAAAGAATCCTTATATCGAAGGATGGACCCCACACAAAAGTTGTCCCCACCTCAAATTTGTGCTGCCCTGATACACCCAAGGGAGCCCTACAAACTGACATCAGGAACCTGGACTGCTGAGTTTTCTTTCCCAGGGAAAATGGAAAAAGGATGTGCCCAGGGGCCCCTGGACCTGGGCTGGGGCCTCACTACAAAAAATCCTTATATCGAAGGATGGACCCCACACCGAAGTTGTCCCCACCTCAAACTTGTGCTGCCCTGATAGACCCAAGGGAGCCCTACAAACTGACATCAGGAACCTGGACTGCTGAGTTTTCTTTCCCAGGGAAAATGGAAAAAGGTTGTGCCCAGGGGCCCCTGGCCCTGACTGCAAAAAATCCTTATATCGAAGGATGGATCCCAGACCGAAGTTGAACCCACCTCAAACTTGTGCTGCCCTGATAGACCCAAGGGAACCCTACAAACTGACATCAGGAACCTGGACTGCTGAGTTTTCTTTCCCAGGGTAAATGGCCAAAGGTTGTGCCCAGGGGTCCCTGGCCCTGACTGCAAAAAATCCTTATATCAAAGGATGGACCCCACACCGAAGTTGTCGCCACCTCAAACTTGTGCTGCCCTGATAGACCCAAGGGAGCCTTACAAACTGACATCAGGAACCTGGACTGCTGAGTTTTCTTTCCCAGGGAAAATGGAAAAAGGATGTGCCCAGGGCCCCCTGGCCCTGACTGCAAAAACTCCTTACATTGAAGGATGGCCCCCACACCGAAGTTGTCCCCACCTCAAACTTGTGCTGCCCTGATAGACCCAAGGGAGCCCTACAAACTGACATCAGGAACCTGGACTGCTGAGTTTTCTTTCCCAGGGAAAATGGAAAAAGGATGTGCCCAGGGGCCCCTGGCCCTGGGCCCCTGGCCCTGACTGCAAAAAATCCTTATATCGAAGGATGGACCCCACACCGAAGTTGTCCCCACCTCAAACTTGTGCTGCCCTGATAGACCCAAGGGAACCCTACAAACTGACATCAGGAACCTGGACTGCTGAGTTTTCTTTCCCAGGGAAAATGGAAAAAGGATGTGCCCAGGGGCCCCTGGCCCTGACTGCAAAAAATCCTTATATCGAAGGATGGACCCCACACCGAATTTGTCCCCACCTCATACTTGGGCTGCCCTGATACACCCAAGGGAGCCCTACAAACTGACATCAGGAACCTGGACTGCTGAGTTTTCTTTCCCAGGGAAAATGGAAAAAGGATGTGCCCAGGGGCCCCTGGCCCTGACTGCAAAAAATCCTTATATCGAAGGATGGACCCCACACCGAAGTTGTCCCCACCTCAAACTTGTGCTGCCCTGATACACCCAAGGGAGCCCTACAAACTGACATCAGGAACCTGGACTGCTGAGTTTTCTTTCCCAGGGTAAATGGAAAAAGGATGTGCCCAGGGGCCCCTGGCCCTGGGCCCCTGGACCTGACAGCAAAGAATCCTTATATCGAAGGATGGACCCCACACCGAAGTTGTCCCCACCTCAAACTTGTGCTGCCCTGATAGACCCAAGGGAGCCCTACAAACTGACATCAGGAACCTGGACTGCTGAGTTTTCTTTCCCAGGGAAAATGGAAAAAGGATGTGCCCAGGGGCCCCTGGCCCTGACTGCAAAAAATCCTTATATCGAAGGATGGACCCCACACCGAATTTGTCCCCACCTCAAACTTGGGCTGCCCTGATACACCCAAGGGAGCCCTACAAACTGACATCAGGAACCTGGACTGCTGAGTTTTCTTTCCCATGGAAAATGGAAAAAGGATGTGCCCAGGGGCCCCTGGCCCTGACTGCAAAAAATCCTTATATCGAAGGATGGACCCCACACCGAAGTTGTCCCCACCTCACACTTGTGCTGCCCTGATACACCCAAGGGAGCCCTACAAACTGACAGCAGGAACCTGGACTGCTGAGTTTTCTTTCCCAGGGAAAATGGAAAAAGGATGTGCCCAGGGGCCCCCTGGCCCTGGGCCGCTGGCCCTGACCGCAAAATATCCTTATATCGAAGGATGGACCCCACACCGAAGTTGTCCCCACCTCAAACTTCTGCTGCCCTGATAGACCCAAGGGAGCCCTACAAACTGACATCAGGAACCTGGACTGCTGAGTTTTCTTTCCCAGGGAAAATGGAAAAAGGATGTGCCCAGGGGCCCCTGGCCCTGACTGCAAAAAATCCTTATATCGAAGGATGGACCCCACACCGAATTTGTCCCCACCTCAAACTTGGGCTGCCCTGATACACCCAAGGGAGCCCTACAAACTGACATCAGGAACCTGGACTGCTGAGTTTTCTTTCCCAGGGAAAATGGAAAAAGGATGTGCCCAGGGGCCCCTGGCCCTGACTGCAAAAAATCCTTATATCGAAGGATGGACCCCACACCGAAGTTGTCCCCACCTCACACTTGTGCTGCCCTGATAGACCCAATGGAACCCTACAAACTGACATCAGGAACCTGGACTGCTGAGTTTTCTTTCCCAGGGAAAATGGAAAAAGGATGTGCCCAGGGGCCCCTGGCCCTGGGCTGGGGCCTCACTGCAAAGAATCTTTATATCGAAGGATGGACCCCACACCGAAGTTGTCCGCACCTCACACTTGTGCTGCCCTGATACACCCAAGGGAGCCCTACAAACTGACATCAGGAACTTGGACTGCTGAGTTTTCTTTCCCAGGGAAAATGGAAAAAGGATGTGCCCAGGGGCCCCTCTCCCTGACTGCAAAAAATCCTTATATCGAAGGATGGACCCCACACAGAAGTTGTCCCCACCTCAAACTTGTGCTGCCCTGATACACCCAAGGGAGCCCTACAAACTGACATCAGGAACCTGGACTGCTGAGTTTTCTTTCCCAGGGAAAATGGAAAAAGGATGTGCCCAGGGGCCCCTGGCCCTGGGCCCCTGGACCTGACAGCAAAAAATCCTTATATCGAAGGATGGACCCCACACCGAAGTTGTCCCCACCTCACACTTGTGCTGCCCTGATAGACCCAAGGGAACCCTACAAACTGACATCAGGAACCTGGACTGCTGAGTTTTCTTTCCCAGGGAATATGGAAAAAGGATGTGCCCAGGGGCCCCTGGCCCTGGGCTGGGGCCTCACTGCAAAGAATCTTTATATCGAAGGATGGACCCCACACCGAAGTTGTCCGCACCTCACACTTGTGCTGCCCTGATACACCCAAGGGAGCCCTACAAACTGACATCAGGAACTTGGACTGCTGAGTTTTCTTTCCCAGGGAAAATGGAAAAAGGATGTGCCCAGGGGCCCCTCTCCCTGACTGCAAAAAATCCTTATATCGAAGGATGGACCCCACACCGAAGTTGTCCCCACCTCAAACTTGTGCTGCCCTGATAGACCCAAGGGAGCCCTACAAACTGACATCAGGAACCTGGACTGCTGAGTTTTCTTTCCCAGGGAAAATGGAAAAAGGATGTGCCCAGGGGCCCCTGGCCCTGGGCCCCTGGACCTGACAGCAAAAAATCCTTATATCGAAGGATGGACCCCACACCGAAGTTGTCCCCACCTCACACTTGTGCTGCCCTGATACACCCAAGGGAGCCCTACAAACTGACATCAGGAACCTGGACTGCTGAGTTTTCTTTCCCAGGGAAAATGGAAAAAGGATGTGCCCAGGGGCCCCCTGGCCCTGGGCCGCTGGCCCTGACTGCAAAATATCCTTATATCGAAGGATGGACCCCACACCGAAGTTGTCCCCACCTCAAACTTCTGCTGCCCTGATAGACCCAAGGGAGCCCTACAAACTGACATCAGGAACCTGGACTGCTGAGTTTTCTTTCCCAGGGAAAATGGAAAAAGGATGTGCCCAGGGGCCCCTGGCCCTGACTGCAAAAAATGCTTATATCGAAGGATGGACCCCACACCGAATTTGTCCCCACCTCAAACTTGGGCTGCCCTGATACACCCAAGGGAGCCCTACAAACTGACATCAGGAACCTGGACTGCTGAGTTTTCTTTCCCAGGGAAAATGGAAAAAGGATGTGCCCAGGGGCCCCTGGCCCTGACTGCAAAAAATCCTTATATCGAAGGATGGACCCCACACCGAAGTTGTCCCCACCTCACACTTGTGCTGCCCTGATAGACCCAATGGAACCCTACAAACTGACATCAGGAACCTGGACTGCTGAGTTTTCTTTCCCAGGGAAAATGGAAAAAGGATGTGCCCAGGGGCCCCTGGCCCTGGGCTGGGGCCTCACTGCAAAGAATCTTTATATCGAAGGATGGACCCCACACCGAAGTTGTCCCCACCTCACACTTGTGCTGCCCTGATACACCCAAGGGAGCCCTACAAAGTGACATCAGGAACTTGGACTGCTGAGTTTTCTTTCCCAGGGAAAATGGAAAAAGGATGTGCCCAGGGGCCCCTCTCCCTGACTGCAAAAAATCCTTATATCGAAGGATGGACCCCACACCGAAGTTGTCCCCACCTCAAACTTGTGCTGCCCTGATACACCCAAGGGAGCCCTACAAACTGACATCAGGAACCTGGACTGCTGAGTTTTCTTTCCCAGGGAAAATGGAAAAAGGATGTGCCCAGGGGCCCCTGGCCCTGGGCCCCTGGACCTGACAGCAAAAAATCCTTATATCGAAGGATGGCCCCCACACCGAAGTTGTCCCCACCTCAAACTTGTGCTGCCCTGATACACCCAAGGGAGCCCTACAAACTGACATCAGGAACCTGGACTGCTGAGTTTTCTTTCCCAGGGAAAATGGAAAAAGGATGTGCCCAGGGGCCCCTGGCCCTGGGCCCCTGGCCCTGACTGCAAAAAATCCTTATATCGAAGGATGGACCCCACACCGAAGTTGTCCCCACCTCAAACTTGTGCTGCCCTGATAGACCCAAGGGAACCCTACAAACTGACATCAGGAACCTGGACTGCTGAGTTTTCTTTCCCAGGGAAAATGGAAAAAGGATGTGCCCAGGGGCCCCTGGCCCTGACTGCAAAAAATCCTTATATCGAAGGATGGACCCCACACCGAATTTGTCCCCACCTCATACTTGGGCTGCCCTGATACACCCAAGGGAGCCCTACAAACTGACATCAGGAACCTGGACTGCTGAGTTTTCTTTCCCAGGGAAAATGGAAAAAGGATGTGCCCAGGGGCCCCTGGCCCTGACTGCAAAAAATCCTTATATCGAAGGATGGACCCCACACCGAAGTTGTCCCCACCTCAAACTTGTGCTGCCCTGATACACCCAAGGGAGCCCTACAAACTGACATCAGGAACCTGGACTGCTGAGTTTTCTTTCCCAGGGTAAATGGAAAAAGGATGTGCCCAGGGGCCCCTGGCCCTGGGCCCCTGGACCTGACAGCAAAGAATCCTTATATCGAAGGATGGACCCCACACCGAAGTTGTCCCCACCTCAAACTTGTGCTGCCCTGATAGACCCAAGGGAGCCCTACAAACTGACATCAGGAACCTGGACTGCTGAGTTTTCTTTCCCAGGGAAAATGGAAAAAGGATGTGCCCAGGGGCCCCTGGCCCTGACTGCAAAAAATCCTTATATCGAAGGATGGACCCCACACCGAATTTGTCCCCACCTCAAACTTGGGCTGCCCTGATACACCCAAGGGAGCCCTACAAACTGACATCAGGAACCTGGACTGCTGAGTTTTCTTTCCCATGGAAAATGGAAAAAGGATGTGCCCAGGGGCCCCTGGCCCTGACTGCAAAAAATCCTTATATCGAAGGATGGACCCCACACCGAAGTTGTCCCCACCTCACACTTGTGCTGCCCTGATACACCCAAGGGAGCCCTACAAACTGACAGCAGGAACCTGGACTGCTGAGTTTTCTTTCCCAGGGAAAATGGAAAAAGGATGTGCCCAGGGGCCCCCTGGCCCTGGGCCGCTGGCCCTGACCGCAAAATATCCTTATATCGAAGGATGGACCCCACACCGAAGTTGTCCCCACCTCAAACTTCTGCTGCCCTGATAGACCCAAGGGAGCCCTACAAACTGACATCAGGAACCTGGACTGCTGAGTTTTCTTTCCCAGGGAAAATGGAAAAAGGATGTGCCCAGGGGCCCCTGGCCCTGACTGCAAAAAATCCTTATATCGAAGGATGGACCCCACACCGAATTTGTCCCCACCTCAAACTTGGGCTGCCCTGATACACCCAAGGGAGCCCTACAAACTGACATCAGGAACCTGGACTGCTGAGTTTTCTTTCCCAGGGAAAATGGAAAAAGGATGTGCCCAGGGGCCCCTGGCCCTGACTGCAAAAAATCCTTATATCGAAGGATGGACCCCACACCGAAGTTGTCCCCACCTCACACTTGTGCTGCCCTGATAGACCCAATGGAACCCTACAAACTGACATCAGGAACCTGGACTGCTGAGTTTTCTTTCCCAGGGAAAATGGAAAAAGGATGTGCCCAGGGGCCCCTGGCCCTGGGCTGGGGCCTCACTGCAAAGAATCTTTATATCGAAGGATGGACCCCACACCGAAGTTGTCCCCACCTCACACTTGTGCTGCCCTGATACACCCAAGGGAGCCCTACAAACTGACATCAGGAACTTGGACTGCTGAGTTTTCTTTCCCAGGGAAAATGGAAAAAGGATGTGCCCAGGGGCCCCTCTCCCTGACTGCAAAAAATCCTTATATCGAAGGATGGACCCCACACAGAAGTTGTCCCCACCTCAAACTTGTGCTGCCCTGATACACCCAAGGGAGCCCTACAAACTGACATCAGGAACCTGGACTGCTGAGTTTTCTTTCCCAGGGAAAATGGAAAAAGGATGTGCCCAGGGGCCCCTGGCCCTGGGCCCCTGGACCTGACAGCAAAAAATCCTTATATCGAAGGATGGACCCCACACCGAAGTTGTCCCCACCTCACACTTGTGCTGCCCTGATAGACCCAAGGGAACCCTACAAACTGACATCAGGAACCTGGACTGCTGAGTTTTCTTTCCCAGGGAATATGGAAAAAGGATGTGCCCAGGGGCCCCTGGCCCTGGGCTGGGGACTCACTGCAAAGAATCTTTATATCGAAGGATGGACCCCACACCGAAGTTGTCCGCACCTCACACTTGTGCTGCCCTGATACACCCAAGGGAGCCCTACAAACTGACATCAGGAACTTGGACTGCTGAGTTTTCTTTCCCAGGGAAAATGGAAAAAGGATGTGCCCAGGGGCCCCTCTCCCTGACTGCAAAAAATCCTTATATCGAAGGATGGACCCCACACCGAAGTTGTCCCCACCTCAAACTTGTGCTGCCCTGATAGACCCAAGGGAGCCCTACAAACTGACATCAGGAACCTGGACTGCTGAGTTTTCTTTCCCAGGGAAAATGGAAAAAGGATGTGCCCAGGGGCCCCTGGCCCTGGGCCCCTGGACCTGACAGCAAAAAATCCTTATATCGAAGGATGGACCCCACACCGAAGTTGTCCCCACCTCACACTTGTGCTGCCCTGATACACCCAAGGGAGCCCTACAAACTGACATCAGGAACCTGGACTGCTGAGTTTTCTTTCCCAGGGAAAATGGAAAAAGGATGTGCCCAGGGGCCCCCTGGCCCTGGGCCGCTGGCCCTGACTGCAAAATATCCTTATATCGAAGGATGGACCCCACACCGAAGTTGTCCCCACCTCAAACTTCTGCTGCCCTGATAGACCCAAGGGAGCCCTACAAACTGACATCAGGAACCTGGACTGCTGAGTTTTCTTTCCCAGGGAAAATGGAAAAAGGATGTGCCCAGGGGCCCCTGGCCCTGACTGCAAAAAATGCTTATATCGAAGGATGGACCCCACACCGAATTTGTCCCCACCTCAAACTTGGGCTGCCCTGATACACCCAAGGGAGCCCTACAAACTGACATCAGGAACCTGGACTGCTGAGTTTTCTTTCCCAGGGAAAATGGAAAAAGGATGTGCCCAGGGGCCCCTGGCCCTGACTGCAAAAAATCCTTATATCGAAGGATGGACCCCACACCGAAGTTGTCCCCACCTCACACTTGTGCTGCCCTGATAGACCCAATGGAACCCTACAAACTGACATCAGGAACCTGGACTGCTGAGTTTTCTTTCCCAGGGAAAATGGAAAAAGGATGTGCCCAGGGGCCCCTGGCCCTGGGCTGGGGCCTCACTGCAAAGAATCTTTATATCGAAGGATGGACCCCACACCGAAGTTGTCCCCACCTCACACTTGTGCTGCCCTGATACACCCAAGGGAGCCCTACAAAGTGACATCAGGAACTTGGACTGCTGAGGTTTCTTTCCCAGGGAAAATGGAAAAAGGATGTGCCCAGGGGCCCCTCTCCCTGACTGCAAAAAATCCTTATATCGAAGGATGGACCCCACACCGAAGTTGTCCCCACCTCAAACTTGTGCTGCCCTGATACACCCAAGGGAGCCCTACAAACTGACATCAGGAACCTGGACTGCTGAGTTTTCTTTCCCAGGGAAAATGGAAAAAGGATGTGCCCAGGGGCCCCTGGCCCTGGGCCCCTGGACCTGACAGCAAAAAATCCTTATATCGAAGGATGGACCCCACACCGAAGTTGTCCCCACCTCAAACTTGTGCTGCCCTGATAGACCCAAGGGAGCCCTACAAACTGACATCAGGAACCTGGACTGCTGAGTTTTCTTTCCCAGGGAAAATGGAAAAAGGATGTGCCCAGGGGCCTCTGGCCGTGGGCTGGGGCATTACTACAAAAAATCCTTATATCGAAGGATGGACCCCACACCGAAGTTGTCCCCACCTCAAACTTGTGCTGCCCTGATAGACCCAAGGGAACCCTACAAACTGACATCAGGAACCTGGACTGCTGAGTTTTCTTTCCCAGGGAAAATGGAAAAAGGATGTGCCCAGGGGCCCCTGGCCCTGGGCTGGGGCCTCACTGCAAAGAATCTTTATATCGAAGGATGGACCCCACACCGAAGTTGTCCCCACCTCACACTTGTGCTGCCCTGATACACACAAGGGAGCCCTACAAACTGACATCAGGAACTTGGACTGCTTAGTTTTCTTTCCCAGGGAAAATGGAAAAAGGATGTGCCCAGGGGCCCCTCTCCCTGACTGCAAAAAATCCTTATATCGAAGGATGGACCCCACACCGAAGTTGTCCCCACCTCAAATTTGTGCTGCCCTGATAGACCCAAGGGAGCCCTACAAACTGACATCAGGAACCTGGACTGCTGAGTTTTCTTTCCCAGGGAAAATGGAAAAAGGATGTGCCCAGGGGCCCCTGGCCCTGGGCCCCTGGACCTGACAGCAAAAAATCCTTATATCGAAGGATGGACCCCACACCGAAGTTGTCCCCACCTCAAACTTGTGCTGCCCTGATAGACCCAAGGGAGCCCTACAAACTGACATCAGGAACCTGGACTGCTGAGTTTTCTTTCCCAGGGAAAATGGAAAAAGGATGTGCCCAGGGGCCCCTGGCCCTGGGCCCCTGGACCTGACAGCAAAAAATCCTTATATCGAAGGATGGACCCCACACCGAAGTTGTCCCCACCTCAAACTTGTGCTGCCCTGATAGACCCAAGGGAGCCCTACAAACTGACATCAGGAACCTGGACTGCTGAGTTTTCTTTCCCAGGGAAAATGGAAAAAGGATGTGCCCAGGGGCCTCTGGCCGTGGGCTGGGGCATTACTACAAAAAATCCTTATATCGAAGGATGGACCCCACACCGAAGTTGTCCCCACCTCACACTTGTGCTGCCCTGATAGACCCAAGGGAACCCTACAAACTGACATCAGGAACCTGGACTGCTGAGTTTTCTTTCCCAGGGAAAATGGAAAAAGGATGTGCCCAGGGGCCCCTGGCCCTGGGCTGGGGCCTCACTGCAAAGAATCTTTATATCGAAGGATGGACCCCACACCGAAGTTGTCCCCACCTCACACTTGTGCTGCCCTGATACACCCAAGGGAGCCCTACAAACTGACATCAGGAACTTGGACTGCTTAGTTTTCTTTCCCAGGGAAAATGGAAAAAGGATGTGCCCAGGGGCCCCTCTCCCTGACTGCAAAAAATCCTTATATCGAAGGATGGACCCCACACCGAAGTTGTCCCCACCTCAAATTTGTGCTGCCCTGATAGACCCAAGGGAGCCCTACAAACTGACATCAGGAACCTGGACTGCTGAGTTTTCTTTCCCAGGGAAAATGGAAAAAGGATGTGCCCAGGGGCCCCTGGCCCTGGGCCGCTGGACCTGACAGCAAAAAATCCTTATATCGAAGGATGGACCCCACAACGAAGTTGTCCCCACCTCAAACTTGTGCTGCCCTGATAGACCCAAGGGAGCCCTACAAACTGACATCAGGAACCTGGACTGCTGAGTTTTCTTTCCCAGGGAAAATGGAAAAAGGATGTGCCCAGGGGCCCCCTGGCCCTGGGCCGCTGGCCCTGACTGCAAAATATCCTTATATCGAAGGATGGACACCACACCGAAGTTGTTCCCACCTCAAACTTCTGCTGCCCTGATAGACCCAAGGGAGCCCTACAAACTGACATCAGGAACCTGGACTGCTGAGTTTTTTTCCCAGGGAAAATGGAAAAAGGATGTGCCCAGGGGCCCCTGGCCCTGACTGCAAAAAATCCTTATATCGAAGGATGGACCCCACACCGAATTTGTCCCCACCTCAAACTTGGGCTGCCCTGATACACCCAAGGGAGCCCTACAAACTGACATCAGGAACCTGGACTGCTGAGTTTTCTTTCCCAGGGAAAATGGAAAAAGGATGTGCCCAGGGGCCCCTGGCCCTGACTGCAAAAAATCCTTATATCGAAGGATGGACCCCACACCGAAGTTGTCCCCACCTCACACTTGTGCTGCCCTGATAGACCCAATGGAACCCTACAAACTGACATCAGGAACCTGGACTGCTGAGTTTTCTTTCCCAGGGAAAATGGAAAAAGGATGTGCCCAGGGGCCCCTGGCCCTGGGCTGGGGCCTCACTGCAAAAAATCATTATATCGAAGGATGGACCCCACACCGAAGTTGTCCCCACCTCAAACTTGTGCTGCCCTGATACACCCAAGGGAGCCCTACAAACTGACATCAGGAACCTGGACTGCTGAGTTTTCTTTCCCAGGGAAAATGGAAAAAGGATGTGCCCAGGGGCCCCTGGCCCTGGGCCCCTGGACCTGACAGCAAAGAATCCTTATATCGAAGGATGGATCCCACACCGAAGTTGTCCCCACCTCAAACTTGTGCTGCCCTGATACACCCAAGGGAGCCCTACAAACTGACATCAGGAACCTGGACTGCTGAGTTTTCTTTCCCAGGGAAAATGGAAAAAGGATGTGCCCAGGGGCCCCTGGCCCTGACTGCAAAAAATCCTTATATCGAAGGATGGACCCCACACCGAATTTGTCCCCACCTCAAACTTGGGCTGCCCTGATACACCCAAGGGAGCCCTACAAACTGACATCAGGAACCTGGACTGCTGAGTTTTCTTTCCCAGGGAAAATGGAAAAAGGATGTGCCCAGGGGCCCCTGGCCGTGGGCTGAGGCCTCACTACAAAAAATCCTTATATCGAAGGATGGACCCCACACCGAAGTTGTCCCCACCTCACACTTCTGCTGCCCTGATAGACCCAAGGGAACCCTACAAACTGACATCAGGAACCTGGACTGCTGAGTTTTCTTTCCCAGGGAAAATGGAAAAAGGATGTGCCCAGGGGCCCCTGTCCCTGACTGCAAAAAATCCTTATATCGAAGGATGGACCCCACACCGAAGTTGTCCCCACCTCAAACTTGTGCTACCCTGATAGACCCAAGGGAGCCATACAAACTGACATCAGGAACCTGGACTGCTCAGTTTTCTTTCCCAGGGAAAATGGAAAAAGGATGTGCCCAGGGGCCCCTGGCCCTGACTGCAAAAAATCCTTATATCGAAGGATGGACCCCACACCGAAGTTGTCCCCACCTCAAACTTGTGCTGCCCTGATAGACCCAAGGGAACCCTACAAACTGACATCAGGAACCTGGACTGCTGAGTTTTCTTTCCCAGGGAAAATGGAAAAAGGATGTGCCCAGGGGCCCCTGGCCCTGACTGCAAAAAATCCTTATATCGAAGGATGGACCCCACACCGAAGTTGTCCCCACCTCAAACTTGTGCTGCCCTGATAGACGCAAGGGAGCCCTACAAACTGACATCAGGAACCTGGACTGCTGAGTTTTCTTTCCCAGGGAAAATGGAAAAAGGATGTGCCCAGGGGCCCCTGGCCCTGACTGCATAAATTCCTTATATCGAAGGATGGACCCCACACCGAAGTTGTCCCCACCTCAAACTTGTGCTGCCCTGATAGACCCAAGGGAGCCCTACAAACTGACATCAGGAACCTGGACTGCTGAGTTTTCTTTCCCAGGGAAAATGGAAAAAGGATGTGCCCAGGGGCCCCTGGCCCTGGGCCCCTGGCCCTGACTGCAAAATATCCTTATATCGAAGGATGGACCCCACACCGAAGTTGTCCCCACCTCAAACTTGTGCTGCCCTGATAGACCCAAGGGAGCCCTACAAACTGACATCAAGAACCTGGACTGCTGAGTTTTCTTTCCCAGGGAAAATGGAAAAAGGATGTGCCCAGGGGCCCCTGGCCCTGACTGCAAAAAATCCTTATATCGAAGGATGGACCCCACACCGAATTTGTCCCCACCTCAAACTTGGGCTGCCCTGATACACCCAAGGGAGCCCTACAAACTGACATCAGGAAGCTGGACTGCTGAGTTTTCTTTCCCAGGGAAAATGGAAAAAGGATGTGCCCAGGGGCCCCTGGCCCTGGGCCCCTGGACCTGACAGCAAAAAATCCTTATATCGAAGGAAGGACCCCACACCGAAGTTGTCACCACCTCAAACTTGTGCTGCCCTGATAGACCCAAGGGAGCCCTACAAACTGACATCAGGAACCTGGACTGCTGAGTTTTCTTTCCCAGGGAAAATGGAAAAAGGATGTGCCCAGGGGCCTCTGGCCGTGGGCTGGGGCCTCACTACAAAAAATCCTTATATCGAAGGATGGACCCCACACCGAAGTTGTCCCCACCTCACACTTCTGCTGCCCTGATAGACCCAACGGAACCCTACAAACTGACATCAGGAACCTGGACTGCTGAGTTTTCTTTCCCAGGGAAAATGGAAAAAGGATTTGCCCAGGGGCCCCTGTCCCTGACTGCAAAAAATCCTTATATCGAAGGATGGACCCCACACCGAAGTTGTCCCCACCTCAAACTTGGGCTGCCCTGATAGACCCAAGGGAGCCATACAAACTGACATCAGGAACCTGGACTGCTGAGTTTTCTTTCCCAGGGAAAATGGAAAAAGGATGTGCCCAGGGGCCCCTGGCCCTGACTGCAAAAAATCCTTATATCGAAGGATGGACCCCACACCGAAGTTGTCCCCACCTCAAACTTGTGCTGCCCTGATAGACCCAACGGAACCCTACAAACTGACATCAGGAACCTGGACTGCTGAGTTTTCTTTCCCAGGGAAAATGGAAAAAGGATGTGCCCAAGGGCCCCTGGCCCTGACTGCAAAAAATCCTTATATCGAAGGATGGACCCCACACCGAAGTTGTCCCCACCTCAAACTTGTGCTGCCCTGATACACCCAAGGGAGCCCTAAAAACTGACATCAGGAACCTGGACTGCTGAGTTTTCTTTCCCAGGGAAAATGGAAAAAGGTTGTGCCTAGGGGCCCCTGGCCCTGACTGCAAAATATCCTTATATCGAAGGATGGACCCCACACCGAAGTTGTCCCCACCTCAAACTTGGGCTGCCCTGATACACCCAAGGGAGCCCTACAAACTGACATCAGGAACCTGGACTGCTGAGTTTTCTTTCCCAGGGAAAATGGAAAAAGGATGTGCCCAGGGGCCCCTGGCCCTGACTGCAAAAAATCCTTATATCGAAGGATGGACCCCACACCGAATTTGTCCCCACCTCGAACTTGTGCTGCCCTGATAGACCCAAGGGAGCCCTACAAACTGACATCAGGAACTTGGACTGCTTAGTTTTCTTTCCCAGGGAAAATGGAAAAAGGATGTGCCCAGGGGCCCCTCTCCCTGACTGCAAAAAATCCTTATATCGAAGGATGGACCCCACACCGAAGTTGTCCCCACCTCAAATTTGTGCTGCCCTGATAGACCCAAGGGAGCCCTACAAACTGACATCAGGAACCTGGACTGCTGAGTTTTCTTTCCCAGGGAAAATGGAAAAAGGATGTGCCCAGGGGCCCCTGGCCCTGGGCCCCTGGACCTGACAGCAAAAAATCCTTATATCGAAGGATGGACCCCACACCGAAGTTGTCCCCACCTCAAACTTGTGCTGCCCTGATAGACCCAAGGGAGCCCTACAAACTGACATCAGGAACCTGGACTGCTGAGTTTTCTTTCCCAGGGAAAATGGAAAAAGGATGTGCCCAGGGGCCCCCTGGCCCTGGGCCGCTGGCCCTGACTGCAAAATATCCTTATATCGAAGGATGGACACCACACCGAAGTTGTTCCCACCTCAAACTTCTGCTGCCCTGATAGACCCAAGGGAGCCCTACAAACTGACATCAGGAACCTGGACTGCTGAGTTTTTTTCCCAGGGAAAATGGAAAAAGGATGTGCCCAGGGGCCCCTGGCCCTGACTGCAAAATATCCTTATATCGAAGGATGGACCCCACACCGAATTTGTCCCCACCTCAAACTTGGGCTGCCCTGATACACCCAAGGGAGCCCTACAAACTGACATCAGGAACCTGGACTGCTGAGTTTTCTTTCCCAGGGAAAATGGAAAAAGGATGTGCCCAGGGGCCCCTGGCCCTGACTGCAAAAAATCCTTATATCGAAGGATGGACCCCACACCGAAGTTGTCCCCACCTCACACTTGTGCTGCCCTGATAGACCCAATGGAACCCTACAAACTGACATCAGGAACCTGGACTGCTGAGTTTTCTTTCCCAGGGAAAATGGAAAAAGGATGTGCCCAGGGGCCCCTGGCCCTGGGCTGGGGCCTCACTGCAAAAAATCATTATATCGAAGGATGGACCCCACACCGAAGTTGTCCCCACCTCAAACTTGTGCTGCCCTGATACACCCAAGGGAGCCCTACAAACTGACATCAGGAACCTGGACTGCTGAGTTTTCTTTCCCAGGGAAAATGGAAAAAGGATGTGCCCAGGGGCCCCTGGCCCTGGGCCCCTGGACCTGACAGCAAAGAATCCTTATATCGAAGGATGGATCCCACACCGAAGTTGTCCCCACCTCAAACTTGTGCTGCCCTGATACACCCAAGGGAGCCCTACAAACTGACATCAGGAACCTGGACTGCTGAGTTTTCTTTCCCAGGGAAAATGGAAAAAGGATGTGCCCACTGGCCCCTGGCCCTGACTGCAAAAAATCCTTATATCGAAGGATGGACCCCACACCGAATTTGTCCCCACCTCAAACTTGGGCTGCCCTGATACACCCAAGGGAGCCCTACAAACTGACATCAGGAACCTGGACTGCTGAGTTTTCTTTCCCAGGGAAAATGGAAAAAGGATGTGCCCAGGGGCCCCTGGCCGTGGGCTGGGGCCTCACTACAAAAAATCCTTATATCGAAGGATGGACCCCACACCGAAGTTGTCCCCACCTCACACTTCTGCTGCCCTGATAGACCCAAGGGAGCCATACAAACTGACATCAGGAACCTGGACTGCTGAGTTTTCTTTCCCAGGGAAAATGGAAAAAGGATGTGCCCAGGGGCCCCTGTCCCTGACTGCAAAAAATCCTTATATCGAAGGATGGACCCCACACCGAAGTTGTCCCCACCTCAAACTTGTGCTACCCTGATAGACCCAAGGGAGCCATACAAACTGACATCAGGAACCTGGACTGCTGAGTTTTCTTTCCCAGGGAAAATGGAAAAAGGATGTGCCCAGGGGCCCCTGGCCCTGACTGCAAAAAATCCTTATATCGAAGGATGGACCCCACACCGAAGTTGTCCCCACCTCAAACTTGTGCTGCCCTGATAGACCCAAGGGAACCCTACAAACTGACATCAGGAACCTGGACTGCTGAGTTTTCTTTCCCAGGGAAAATGGAAAAAGGATGTGCCCAGGGGCCCCTGGCCCTGACTGCAAAAAATCCTTATATCGAAGGATGGACCCCACACCGAAGTTGTCCCCACCTCAAACTTGTGCTGCCCTGATAGACGCAAGGGAGCCCTACAAACTGACATCAGGAACCTGGACTGCTGAGTTTTCTTTCCCAGGGAAAATGGAAAAAGGATGTGCCCAGGGGCCCCTGGCCCTGACTGCAAAAAATCCTTATATCGAAGGATGGACCCCACACCGAATTTGTCCCCACCTCAAACTTGTGCTGCCCTGATAGACCCAAGGGAGCCCTACAAACTGACATCAGGAACCTGGACTGCTCAGTTTTCTTTCCCGGGGAAAATGGAAAAAGGATGTGCCCAGGGGCCCCTGGCCCTGACTGCAAAAAATCCTTATATCGAAGGATGGACCCCACACCGAAGTTGTCCCCACCTCAAACTTGTGCTGCCCTGATAGACCCAAGGGAACCCTACAAACTGACATCAGGAACCTGGACTGCTGAGTTTTCTTTCCCAGGGAAAATGGAAAAAGGTTGTGCCCAGAGGCCCCTGGCCCTGGGCTGGGGCCTCACTGCAAAGAATCCTTATATCGAAGGATGGACCCAACACCGAAGTTGTCCCCACCTCAAACTTGTGCTGCCCTGATAGACGCAAGGGAGCCCTACAAACTGACATCAGGAACCTGGACTGCTGAGTTTTCTTTCCCAGGGAAAATGGAAAAAGGATGTGCCCAGGGGCCCCTGGCCCTGACTGCATAAATTCCTTATATCGAAGGATGGACCCCACACCGAAGTTGTCCCCACCTCAAACTTGTGCTGCCCTGATAGACCCAAGGGAGCCCTACAAACTGACATCAGGAACCTGGACTGCTGAGTTTTCTTTCCCAGGGAAAATGGAAAAAGGATGTGCCCAGGGGCCCCTGGCCCTGGGCCCCTGGACCTGACAGCAAAAAATCCTTATATCGAAGGATGGACCCCACACCGAAGTTGTCCCCACCTCAAACTTGTGCTGCCCTGATAGACCCAAGGGAGCCCTACAAACTGACATCAGGAACCTGGACTGCTGAGTTTTCTTTCCCAGGGAAAATGGAAAAAGGATGTGCCCAGGGGCCCCTGGCCCTGACTGCAAAAAATCCTTATATCGAAGGATGGACCCCACACCGAATTTGTCCCCACCTCAAACTTGGGCTGCCCTGATACACCCAAGGGAGCCCTACAAACTGACATCAGGAAGCTGGACTGCTGAGTTTTCTTTCCCAGGGAAAATGGAAAAAGGATGTGCCCAGGGGCCCCTGGCCCTGGGCCCCTGGACCTGACAGCAAAAAATCCTTATATCGAAGGAAGGACCCCACACCGAAGTTGTCACCACCTCAAACTTGTGCTGCCCTGATAGACCCAAGGGAGCCCTACAAACTGACATCAGGAACCTGGACTGCTGAGTTTTCTTTCCCAGGGAAAATGGAAAAAGGATGTGCCCAGGGGCCTCTGGCCGTGGGCTGGGGCCTCACTACAAAAAATCCTTATATCGAAGGATGGACCCCACACCGAAGTTGTCCCCACCTCACACTTCTGCTGCCCTGATAGACCCAACGGAACCCTACAAACTGACATCAGGAACCTGGACTGCTGAGTTTTCTTTCCCAGGGAAAATGGAAAAAGGATGTGCCCAGGGGCCCCTGTCCCTGACTGCAAAAAATCCTTATATCGAAGGATGGACCCCACACCGAAGTTGTCCCCACCTCAAACTTGGGCTGCCCTGATAGACCCAAGGGAGCCATACAAACTGACATCAGGAACCTGGACTGCTGAGTTTTCTTTCCCAGGGAAAATGGAAAAAGGATGTGCCCAGGGGCCCCTGGCCCTGACTGCAAAAAATCCTTATATCGAAGGATGGACCCCACACCGAAGTTGTCCCCACCTCAAACTTGGGCTGCCCTGATACACCCAAGGGAGCCCTACAAACTGACATCAGGAACCTGGACTGCTGAGTTTTCTTTCCCAGGGAAAATGGAAAAAGGATGTGCCCAGGGGCCCCTGGCCCTGACTGCAAAAAATCCTTATATCGAAGGATGGACCCCACACCGAATTTGTCCCCACCTCGAACTTGTGCTGCCCTGATAGACCCAAGGGAGCCCTACAAACTGACATCAGGAACCTGGACTGCTCAGTTTTCTTTCCCAGGGAAAATGGAAAAAGGATGTGCCCAGGGGCCCCTGGCCCTGACTGCAAAAAATCCTTATATCGAAGGATGGACCCCACACCGAAGTTGTCCCCACCTCACACTTGTGCTGCCCTGATAGACCCAAGGGAACCCTACAAACTGACAACAGGAACCTGGACTGCTGAGTTTTCTTTCCCAGGGAAAATGGAAAAAGGATGTGCCCAGAGGCCCCTGGCCCTGGGCTGGGGCCTCACTGCAAAGAATCCTTATATCGAAGGATGGACCCAACACCGAAGTTGTCCCCACCTCAAACTTGTGCTGCCCTGATAGACCCAAGGGAGCCCTACAAACTGACATCAGGAACCTGGACTGCTGAGTTTTCTTTCCCAGGGAAAATGGAAAAAGGATGTGCCCAGGGGCCCCCTGGCCCTGAGCCCCTGGCCCTGACTGCAAAATATCCTTATATCGAAGGATGGACCCCACACCAAAGTTGTCCCCACCTCAAACTTGTGCTGCCCTGATAGACCCAAGGGAGCCCTACAAACTGACATCAGGAACCTGGACTGCTGAGTTTTCTTTCCCAGGGAAAATGGAAAAAGGATGTGCCCAGGGGCCCCTGGCCCTGACTGCAAAAAATCCTTATATCGAAGGATGGACCCCACACCGAATTTGTCCCCACCTCAAACTTGTGCTGCCCTGATAGACCCAAGGGAGCCCTACAAACTGACATCAGGAACCTGGACTGCTCAGTTTTCTTTCCCGGGGAAAATGGAAAAAGGATGTGCCCAGGGGCCCCTGGCCCTGACTGCAAAAAATCCTTATATCGAAGGATGGACCCCACACCGAAGTTGTCCCCACCTCAAACTTGTGCTGCCCTGATAGACCCAAGGGAACCCTACAAACTGACAACAGGAACCTGGACTGCTGAGTTTTCTTTCCCAGGGAAAATGGAAAAAGGATGTGCCCAGAGGCCCCTGGCCCTGGGCTGGGGCCTCACTGCAAAGAATCCTTATATCGAAGGATGGACCCAACACCGAAGTTGTCCCCACCTCAAACTTGTGCTGCCCTGATAGACGCAAGGGAGCCCTACAAACTGACATCAGGAACCTGGACTGCTGAGTTTTCTTTCCCAGGGAAAATGGAAAAAGGATGTGCCCAGGGGCCCCTGGCCCTGACTGCATAAATTCCTTATATCGAAGGATGGACCCCACACCGAAGTTGTCCCCACCTCAAACTTGTGCTGCCCTGATAGACCCAAGGGAGCCCTACAAACTGACATCAGGAACCTGGACTGCTGAGTTTTCTTTCCCAGGGAAAATGGAAAAAGGATGTGCCCAGGGGCCCCCTGGCCCTGAGCCCCTGGCCCTGACTGCAAAATATCCTTATATCGAAGGATGGACCCCACACCGAAGTTGTCCCCACCTCAAACTTGTGCTGCCCTGATAGACCCAAGGGAGCCCTACAAACTGACATCAGGAACCTGGACTGCTGAGTTTTCTTTCCCAGGGAAAATGGAAAAAGGATGTGCCCAGGGGCCCCTGGCCCTGACTGCAAAAAATCCTTATATCGAAGGATGGACCCCACACCGAATTTGTCCCCACCTCAAACTTGGGCTGCCCTGATACACCCAAGGGAGCCCTACAAACTGACATGAGGAACCTGGACTGCTGAGTTTTCTTTCCCAGGGAAAATGGAAAAAGGATGTGCCCAGGGGCCCCTGGCCCTGACTGCATAAATTCCTTATATCGAAGGATGGACCCCACACCGAAGTTGTCCCCACCTCAAACTTGTGCTGCCCTGATAGACCCAAGGGAGCCCTACAAACTGACATCAGGAACCTGGACTGCTGAGTTTTCTTTCCCAGGGAAAATGGAAAAAGGATGTGCCCAGGGGCCCCTGGCCCTGGGCCCCTGGACCTGACAGCAAAAAATCCTTATATCGAAGGATGGACCCCACACCGAAGTTGTCCCCACCTCAAACTTGTGCTGCCCTGATAGACCCAAGGGAGCCCTACAAACTGACATCAGGAACCTGGACTGCTGAGTTTTCTTTCCCAGGGAAAATGGAAAAAGGATGTGCCCAGGGGCCCCTGGCCCTGACTGCAAAAAATCCTTATATCGAAGGATGGACCCCACACCGAATTTGTCCCCACCTCAAACTTGGGCTGCCCTGATACACCCAAGGGAGCCCTACAAACTGACATCAGGAAGCTGGACTGCTGAGTTTTCTTTCCCAGGGAAAATGGAAAAAGGATGTGCCCAGGGGCCCCTGGCCCTGGGCCCCTGGACCTGACAGCAAAAAATCCTTATATCGAAGGAAGGACCCCACACCGAAGTTGTCACCACCTCAAACTTGTGCTGCCCTGATAGACCCAAGGGAGCCCTACAAACTGACATCAGGAACCTGGACTGCTGAGTTTTCTTTCCCAGGGAAAATGGAAAAAGGATGTGCCCAGGGGCCTCTGGCCGTGGGCTGGGGCCTCACTACAAAAAATCCTTATATCGAAGGATGGACCCCACACCGAAGTTGTCCCCACCTCACACTTCTGCTGCCCTGATAGACCCAACGGAACCCTACAAACTGACATCAGGAACCTGGACTGCTGAGTTTTCTTTCCCAGGGAAAATGGAAAAAGGATGTGCCCAGGGGCCCCTGTCCCTGACTGCAAAAAATCCTTATATCGAAGGATGGACCCCACACCGAAGTTGTCCCCACCTCAAACTTGGGCTGCCCTGATAGACCCAAGGGAGCCATACAAACTGACATCAGGAACCTGGACTGCTGAGTTTTCTTTCCCAGGGAAAATGGAAAAAGGATGTGCCCAGGGGCCCCTGGCCCTGACTGCAAAAAATCCTTATATCGAAGGATGGACCCCACACCGAAGTTGTCCCCACCTCAAACTTGGGCTGCCCTGATACACCCAAGGGAGCCCTACAAACTGACATCAGGAACCTGGACTGCTGAGTTTTCTTTCCCAGGGAAAATGGAAAAAGGATGTGCCCAGGGGCCCCTGGCCCTGACTGCAAAAAATCCTTATATCGAAGGATGGACCCCACACCGAATTTGTCCCCACCTCGAACTTGTGCTGCCCTGATAGACCCAAGGGAGCCCTACAAACTGACATCAGGAACCTGGACTGCTCAGTTTTCTTTCCCAGGGAAAATGGAAAAAGGATGTGCCCAGGGGCCCCTGGCCCTGACTGCAAAAAATCCTTATATCGAAGGATGGACCCCACACCGAAGTTGTCCCCACCTCACACTTGTGCTGCCCTGATAGACCCAAGGGAACCCTACAAACTGACAACAGGAACCTGGACTGCTGAGTTTTCTTTCCCAGGGAAAATGGAAAAAGGATGTGCCCAGAGGCCCCTGGCCCTGGGCTGGGGCCTCACTGCAAAGAATCCTTATATCGAAGGATGGACCCAACACCGAAGTTGTCCCCACCTCAAACTTGTGCTGCCCTGATAGACCCAAGGGAGCCCTACAAACTGACATCAGGAACCTGGACTGCTGAGTTTTCTTTCCCAGGGAAAATGGAAAAAGGATGTGCCCAGGGGCCCCCTGGCCCTGAGCCCCTGGCCCTGACTGCAAAATATCCTTATATCGAAGGATGGACCCCACACCGAAGTTGTCCCCACCTCAAACTTGTGCTGCCCTGATAGACCCAAGGGAGCCCTACAAACTGACATCAGGAACCTGGACTGCTGAGTTTTCTTTCCCAGGGAAAATGGAAAAAGGATGTGCCCAGGGGCCCCTGGCCCTGACTGCAAAAAATCCTTATATCGAAGGATGGACCCCACACCGAATTTGTCCCCACCTCAAACTTGTGCTGCCCTGATAGACCCAAGGGAGCCCTACAAACTGACATCAGGAACCTGGACTGCTCAGTTTTCTTTCCCGGGGAAAATGGAAAAAGGATGTGCCCAGGGGCCCCTGGCCCTGACTGCAAAAAATCCTTATATCGAAGGATGGACCCCACACCGAAGTTGTCCCCACCTCAAACTTGTGCTGCCCTGATAGACCCAAGGGAACCCTACAAACTGACAACAGGAACCTGGACTGCTGAGTTTTCTTTCCCAGGGAAAATGGAAAAAGGATGTGCCCAGAGGCCCCTGGCCCTGGGCTGGGGCCTCACTGCAAAGAATCCTTATATCGAAGGATGGACCCAACACCGAAGTTGTCCCCACCTCAAACTTGTGCTGCCCTGATAGACGCAAGGGAGCCCTACAAACTGACATCAGGAACCTGGACTGCTGAGTTTTCTTTCCCAGGGAAAATGGAAAAAGGATGTGCCCAGGGGCCCCTGGCCCTGACTGCATAAATTCCTTATATCGAAGGATGGACCCCACACCGAAGTTGTCCCCACCTCAAACTTGTGCTGCCCTGATAGACCCAAGGGAGCCCTACAAACTGACATCAGGAACCTGGACTGCTGAGTTTTCTTTCCCAGGGAAAATGGAAAAAGGATGTGCCCAGGGGCCCCCTGGCCCTGAGCCCCTGGCCCTGACTGCAAAATATCCTTATATCGAAGGATGGACCCCACACCGAAGTTGTCCCCACCTCAAACTTGTGCTGCCCTGATAGACCCAAGGGAGCCCTACAAACTGACATCAGGAACCTGGACTGCTGAGTTTTCTTTCCCAGGGAAAATGGAAAAAGGATGTGCCCAGGGGCCCCTGGCCCTGACTGCAAAAAATCCTTATATCGAAGGATGGACCCCACACCGAATTTGTCCCCACCTCAAACTTGGGCTGCCCTGATACACCCAAGGGAGCCCTACAAACTGACATGAGGAACCTGGACTGCTGAGTTTTCTTTCCCAGGGAAAATGGAAAAAGGATGTGCCCAGGGGCCCTTGGCCATGACTGCAAAAAATCCTTATATCGAAGGATGGACCCCACACCGAAGTTGTCCCCACCTCAAACTTGTGCTGCCCTGATAGACCCAAGGGAGCCCTACAAACTGACATCAGGAACCTGGACTGCTGAGTTTTCTTTCCCAGGGAAAATGGAAAAAGGATGTGCCCAGGGGCCCCTGGCCCTGGGCTGGGGCCTCACTGCAAAGAATCTTTATATCGAAGGATGGACCCCACACCGAAATTTTCCCCACCTCACACTTGTGCTGCCCTGATACACCCAAGGGAGCCCTACAAACTGACATCAGGATCTTGGACTGCTGAGTTTTCTTTCCCAGGGAAAATGGAAAAAGGATGTGCCCAGGGGCCCCTCTCCCTGACTGCAAAAAATCCTTATATCGAAGGATGGACCCCACACCGAAGTTGTCCCCACCTCAAACTTGTGCTGCCCTGATAGACCCAAGGGAGCCCTACAAACTGACATCAGGAACCTGGACTGCTGAGTTTTCTTTCCCAGGGAAAATGGAAAAAGGATGTGCCCAGGGGCCTCTGGCCGTGGGCTGGGGCCTCACTACAAAAAATCCTTATATCGAAGGATGGACCCCACACCGAAGTTGTCCCCACCTCACACTTCTGCTGCCCTGATAGACCCAACGGAACCCTACAAACTGACATCAGGAACCTGGACTGCTGAGTTTTCTTTCCCAGGGAAAATGGAAAAAGGATGTGCCCAGGGGCCCCTGTCCCTGACTGCAAAAAATCCTTATATCGAAGGATGGACCCCACACCGAAGTTGTCCCCACCTCAAACTTGGGCTGCCCTGATAGACCCAAGGGAGCCCTACAAACTGACATCAGGAACCTGGACTGCTGAGTTTTCTTTCCCAGGGAAAATGGAAAAAGGATGTGCCCAGGGGCCCCTGGCCCTGACTGCAAAAAATCCTTATATCGAAGGATGGAACCCACACCGAAGTTGTCCCCACCTCAAACTTGTGCTGCCCTGATAAACCCAACGGAACCCTACAAACTGACATCAGGAACCTGGACTGCTGAGTTTTCTTTCCCAGGGAAAATGGAAAAAGGATGTGCCCAAGGGCCCCTGGCCCTGACTGCAAAAAATCCTTATATCGAAGGATGGACCCCACACCGAAGTTGTCCCCACCTCAAACTTGTGCTGCCCTGATACACCCAAGGGAGCCCTAAAAACTGACATCAGGAACCTGTACTGCTGAGTTTTCTTTCCCAGGGAAAATGGAAAAAGGTTGTGCCTAGGGGCCCCTGGCCCTGACTGCAAAAAATCCTTATATCGAAGGATGGACCCCACACCGAAGTTGTCCCCACCTCAAACTTGTGCTGCCCTGATAGACGCAAGGGAGCCCTACAAACTGACATCAGGAACCTGGACTGCTGAGTTTTCTTTCCCAGGGAAAATGGAAAAAGGATGTGCCCAGGGGCCCCTGGCCCTGACTGCAAAAAATCCTTATATCGAAGGATGGACCCCACACCGAATTTGTCCCCACCTCAAACTTGTGCTGCCCTGATAGACCCAAGGGAGCCCTACAAACTGACATCAGGAACCTGGACTGCTCAGTTTTCTTTCCCGGGGAAAATGGAAAAAGGATGTGCCCAGGGGCCCCTGGCCCTGACTGCAAAAAATCCTTATATCGAAGGATGGACCCCACACCGAAGTTGTCCCCACCTCAAACTTGTGCTGCCATGATAGACCCAAGGGAACCCTACAAACTGACAACAGGAACCTGGACTGCTGAGTTTTCTTTCCCAGGGAAAATGGAAAAAGGATGTGCCCAGAGGCTACTGGCCCTGGGCTGGGGCCTCACTGCAAAGAATCCTTATATCGAAGGATGGACCCAACACCGAAGTTGTCCCCACCTCAAACTTGTGCTGCCCTGATAGACGCAAGGGAGCCCTACAAACTGACATCAGGAACCTGGACTGCTGAGTTTTCTTTCCCAGGGAAAATGGAAAAAGGATGTGCCCAGGGGCCCCTGGCCCTGACTGCATAAATTCCTTATATCGAAGGATGGACCCCACACCGAAGTTGTCCCCACCTCAAACTTGCGCTGCCCTGATAGACCCAAGGGAGCCCTACAAACTGACATCAGGAACCTGGACTGCTGAGTTTTCTTTCCCAGGGAAAATGGAAAAAGGATGTGCCCAGGGGCCCCCTGGCCCTGAGCCCCTGGCCCTGACTGCAAAATATCCTTATATCGAAGGATGGACCCCACACCGAAGTTGTCCCCACCTCAAACTTGTGCTGCCCTGATAGACCCAAGGGAGCCCTACAAACTGACATCAGGAACCTGGACTGCTGAGTTTTCTTTCCCAGGGAAAATGGAAAAAGGATGTGCCCAGGGGCCCCTGGCCCTGACTGCAAAAAATCCTTATATCGAAGGATGGACCCCACACCGAAGTTGTCCCCACCTCAAACTTGTGCTGCCCTGATAGACCCAAGGGAGTCCTACAAACTGACATCAGGAACCTGGACTGCTCAGTTTTCTTTCCCGGGGAAAATGGAAAAAGGATGTGCCCAGGGGCCCCTGGCCCTGACTGCAAAAAATCCTTATATCGAAGGATGGACCCCACACCGAAGTTGTCCCCACCTCAAACTTGTGCTGCCCTGATAGACCCAAGGGAACCCTACAAACTGACATCAGGAACCTGGACTGCTGAGTTTTCTTTCCCAGGGAAAATGGAAAAAGGATGTGCCCAGGGGCCCCTGGCCCTGGGCTGGGGCCTCACTGCAAAGAATCTTTATATCGAAGGATGGACCCCACACCGAAGTTGTCCCCACCTCACACTTGTGCTGCCCTGATACACCCAAGGGAGCCCTACAAAGTGACATCAGGAACCTGGACTGCTGAGTTTTCTTTCCCAGGGAAAATGGAAAAAGGATGTGCCCAGGGGCCCCTGGCCCTGACTGCATAAATTCCTTATATCGAAGGATGGACCCCACACCGAAGTTGTCCCCACCTCAAACTTGTGCTGCCCTGATAGACCCAAGGGAGCCCTACAAACTGACATCAGGAACCTGGACTGCTGAGTTTTCTTTCCCAGGGAAAATGGAAAAAGGATGTGCCCAGGGGCCCCCTGGCCCTGAGCCCCTGGCCCTGACTGCAAAATATCCTTATATCGAAGGATGGACCCCACACCGAAGTTGTCCCCACCTCAAACTTGTGCTGCCCTGATAGACCCAAGGGAGCCCTACAAACTGACATCAGGAACCTGGACTGCTGAGTTTTCTTTCCCAGGGAAAATGGAAAAAGGATGTGCCCAGGGGCCCCTGGCCCTGACTGCAAAAAATCCTTATATCGAAGGATGGACCCCACACCGAATTTGTCCCCACCTCAAACTTGGGCTGCCCTGATACACCCAAGGGAGCCCTACAAACTGACATCAGGAACCTGGACTGCTGAGTTTTCTTTCCCAGGGAAAATGGAAAAAGGATGTGCCCAGGGGCCCCTGGCCATGACTGCAAAAAATCCTTATATCGAAGGATGGACCCCACACCGAAGTTGTCCCCACCTCAAACTTGTGCTGCCCTGATAGACCCAAGGGAACCCTACAAACTGACATCAGGAACCTGAACTGCTGAGTTTTCTTTCCCAGGGAAAATGGAAAAAGGATGTGCCCAGGGGCCCCTGGCCCTGGGCTGGGGCCTCACTGAAAAGAATCTTTATATCGAAGGATGGACCCCACACCGAAGTTGTCCCCACCTCACACTTGTGCTGCCCTGATACACCCAAGGGAGCCCTACAAACTGACATCAGGAACCTGGACTGCTGAGTTTTCTTTCCCAGGGAAAATGGAAAAAGGGTGTGCCCAGGGGCCCCTCTCCCTGACTGCAAAAAATCCTTATATCGAAGGATGGACCCCACAGCGAAGTTGTCCCCACCTCAAACTTGTGCTGCCCTGATACACCCAAGGGAGCCCTACAAACTGACATCAGGAACTTGGACTGCTGAGTTTTCTTTCCCAGGGAAAATGGAAAAAGGATGTGCCCAGGGGCCCCTCTCCCTGACTGCAAAAAATCCTTATATCGAAGGATGGACCCCACACGGAAGTTGTCCCCACCTCAAACTTGTGCTGCCCTGATACACCCAAGGGAGCCCTACAAACTGACATCAGGAACCTGGACTGCTGAGTTTTCTTTCCCAGGGAAAATGGAAAAAGGATGTGCCCAGGGGCCCCTGGCCCTGGGCTGGGGCCTCACTGCAAAGAATCTTTATATCGAAGGATGGACCCCACACCGAAATTTTCCCCACCTCACACTTGTGCTGCCCTGATACACCCAAGGGAGCCCTACAAACTGACATCAGGATCTTGGACTGCTGAGTTTTCTTTCCCAGGGAAAATGGAAAAAGGATGTGCCCAGGGGCCCCTCTCCCTGACTGCAAAAAATCCTTATATCGAAGGATGGACCCCACACCGAAGTTGTCCCCACCTCAAACTTGTGCTGCCCTGATAGACCCAAGGGAGCCCTACAAACTGACATCAGGAACCTGGACTGCTGAGTTTTCTTTCCCAGGGAAAATGGAAAAAGGATGTGCCCAGGGGCCCCTGGCCCTGGGCCCCTGGACCTGACAGCAAAAAATCCTTATATCGAAGGATGGACCCCACACCGAAGTTGTCCCCACCTCAAACTTGTGCTGCCCTGATAGACCCAAGGGAGCCCTACAAACTGACATCAGGAACCTGGACTGCTGAGTTTTCTTTCCCAGGGAAAATGGAAAAAGGATGTGCCCAGGGGCCCCTGGCCCTGACTGCAAAAAATCCTTATATCGAAGGATGGACCCCACACCGAAGTTGTCCCCACCTCAAACTTGTGCTGCCCTGATAGACCCAAGGGAGCCCTACAAACTGACATCAGGAACCTGGACTGCTCAGTTTTCTTTCCCGGGGAAAATGGAAAAAGGATGTGCCCAGGGGCCCCTGGCCCTGACTGCAAAAAATCCTTATATCGAAGGATGGACCCCACACCGAAGTTGTCCCCACCTCAAACTTGTGCTGCCCTGATAGACCCAAGGGAACCCTACAAACTGACATCAGGAACCTGGACTGCTGAGTTTTCTTTCCCAGGGAAAATGGAAAAAGGATGTGCCCAGGGGCCCCTGGCCCTGGGCTGGGGCCTCACTGCAAAGAATCTTTATATCGAAGGATGGACCCCACACCGAAGTTGTCCCCACCTCACACTTGTGCTGCCCTGATACACCCAAGGGAGCCCTACAAAGTGACATCAGGAACCTGGACTGCTGAGTTTTCTTTCCCAGGGAAAATGGAAAAAGGATGTGCCCAGGGGACCCTCTCCCTGACTGCAAAAAATCCTTATATCGAAGGATGGACCCCACACCGAAGTTGTCCCCACCTCAAACTTGTGCTGCCCTGATACACCCAAGGGAGCCCTACAAACTGACATCAGGAACCTGGACTGCTGAGTTTTCTTTCCCAGGGAAAATGGAAAAAGGATGTGCCCAGGGGCCCCTGGCCCTGACTGCAAAAAATCCTTATATCCAAAGATGGACCCCACACCGAATTTGTCCCCACCTCAAACTTGGGCTGCCCTGATACACCCAAGGGAGCCCTACAAACTGACATCAGGAACCTGGACTGCTGAGTTTTCTTTCCCAGGGAAAATGGAAAAAGGATGTGCCCAGGGGCCCCTGGCCCTGACTGCAAAAAATCCTTATATCGAAGGATGGACCCCACACCGAAGTTGTCCCCACCTCACACTTGTGCTGCCCTGATAGACCCAATGGAACCCTACAAACTGACATCAGGAACCTGGACTGCTGAGTTTTCTTTCCCAGGGAAAATGGAAAAAGGATGTGCCCAGGGGCCCCTGGCCCTGGGCTGGGGCCTCACTGCAAAGAATCTTTATATCGAAGGATGGACCCCACACCGAAGTTGTCCCCACCTCACACTTGTGCTGCCCTGATACACCCAAGGGAGCCCTACAAAGTGACATCAGGAACCTGGACTGCTGAGTTTTCTTTCCCAGGGAAAATGGAAAAAGGATGTGCCCAGGGGACCCTCTCCCTGACTGCAAAAAATCCTTATATCGAAGGATGGACCCCACACCGAAGTTGTCCCCACCTCAAACTTGTGCTGCCCTGATACACCCAAGGGAGCCCTACAAACTGACATCAGGAACCTGGACTGCTGAGTTTTCTTTCCCAGGGAAAATGGAAAAAGGATGTGCCCAGGGGCCCCTGGCCCTGGGCCCCTGGACCTGACAGCAAAAAATCCTTATATCGAAGGATGGACCCCACACCGAAGTTGTCCCCACCTCAAACTTGTGCTGCCCTGATAGACCCAAGGGAGCCCTACAAACTGACATCAGGAACCTGGACTGCTGAGTTTTCTTTCCCAGGGAAAATGGAAAAAGGATGTGCCCAGGGGCCCCTGGCCCTGACTGCAAAAAATCCTTATATCGAAGGATGGACCCCACACCGAATTTGTCCCCACCTCAAACTTGGGCTGCCCTGATACACCCAAGGGAGCCCTACAAACTGACATCAGGAACCTGGACTGCTGAGTGTTCTTTCCCAGGGAAAATGGAAAAAGGATGTGCCCAGGGGCCCCTGGCCCTGACTGCAAAAAATCCTTATATCGAAGGATGGACCCCACACCGAAGTTGTCCCCACCTCACACTTGTGCTGCCCTGATAGACCCAAGGGAACCCTACAAACTGACATCAGGAACCTGGACTGCTGAGTTTTCTTTCCCAGGGAAAATGGAAAAAGGATGTGCCCAGGGGCCCCTGGCACTGGGCTGGGGCCTCACTGCAAAGAATCTATATATCGAAGGATGGACCCCACACCGAAATTTTCCCCACCTCACACTTGTGCTGCCCTGATACACCCAAGGGAGCCCTACAAACTGACATCAGGATCTTGGACTGCTGAGTTTTCTTTCCCAGGGAAAATGGAAAAAGGATGTGCCCAGGGGCCCCTCTCCCTGACTGCAAAAAATCCTTATATCGAAGGATGGACCCCACACCGAAGTTGTCCCCACCTCAAACTTGTGCTGCCCTGATAGACCCAAGGGAGCCCTACAAACTGACATCAGGAACCTGGACTGCTGAGTTTTCTTTCCCAGGGAAAATGGAAAAAGGATGTGCCCAGGGGCCCCTGGCCCTGGGCCCCTGGACCTGACAGCAAAAAATCCTTATATCGAAGGATGGACCCCACACCGAAGTTGTCCCCACCTCAAACTTGTGCTGCCCTGATAGACCCAAGGGAGCCCTACAAACTGACATCAGGAACCTGGACTGCTGAGTTTTCTTTCCCAGGGAAAATGGAAAAAGGATGTGCCCAGGGGCCTCTGGCCGTGGGCTGGGGCCTCACTACAAAAAATCCTTATATCGAAGGATGGACCCCACACCGAAGTTGTCCCCACCTCACACTTCTGCTGCCCTGATAGACCCAACGGAACCCTACAAACTGACATCAGGAACCTGGACTGCTGAGTTTTCTTTCCCAGGGAAAATGGAAAAAGGATGTGCCCAGGGGCCCCTGTCCCTGACTGCAAAAAATCATTATATCGAAGGATGGACCCCACACCGAATTTGTCCCCACCTCAAACTTGTGCTGCCCTGATAGACCCAAGGGAGCCCTACAAACTGACATCAGGAACCTGGACTGCTCAGTTTTCTTTCCCGGGGAAAATGGAAAAAGGATGTGCCCAGGGGCCCCTGGCCCTGACTGCAAAAAATCCTTATATCGAAGGATGGACCCCACACCGAAGTTGTCCCCACCTCAAACTTGTGCTGCCCTGATAGACCCAAGGGAACCCTACAAACTGACAACAGGAACCTGGACTGCTGAGTTTTCTTTCCCAGGGAAAATGGAAAAAGGATGTGCCCAGGGGCCCCTGGCCCTGGGCTGGGGCCTCACTGCAAAGAATCCTTATATCGAAGGATGGACCCAACACCGAAGTTGTCCCCACCTCAAACTTGTGCTGCCCTGATAGACGCAAGGGAGCCCTACAAACTGACATCAGGAACCTGGACTGCTGAGTTTTCTTTCCCAGGGAAAATGGAAAAAGGATGTGCCCAGGGGCCCCTGGCCCTGACTGCATAAATTCCTTATATCGAAGGATGGACCCCACACCGAAGTTGTCCCCACCTCAAACTTGTGCTGCCCTGATAGACCCAAGGGAGCCCTACAAACTGACATCAGGAACCTGGACTGCTGAGTTTTCTTTCCCAGGGAAAATGGAAAAAGGATGTGCCCAGGGGCCCCCTGGCCCTGAGCCCCTGGCCCTGACTGCAAAATATCCTTATATCGAAGGATGGACCCCACACCGAAGTTGTCCCCACCTCAAACTTGTGCTGCCCTGATAGACCCAAGGGAGCCCTACAAACTGACATCAGGAACCTGGACTGCTGAGTTTTCTTTCCCAGGGAAAATGGAAAAAGGATGTGCCCAGGGGCCCCTGGCCCTGACTGCAAAAAATCCTTATATCGAAGGATGGACCCCACACCGAAGTTGTCCCCACCTCAAACTTGTGCTGCCCTGATAGACCCAAGGGAGCCCTACAAACTGACATAAGGAACCTGGACTGCTCAGTTTTCTTTCCCGGGGAAAATGGAAAAAGGATGTGCCCAGGGGCCCCTGGCCCTGACTGCAAAAAATCCTTATATCGAAGGATGGACCCCACACCGAAGTTGTCCCCACCTCAAACTTGTGCTGCCCTGATAGACCCAAGGGAACCCTACAAACTGACATCAGGAACCTGGACTGCTGAGTTTTCTTTCCCAGGGAAAATGGAAAAAGGATGTGCCCAGGGGCCCCTGGCCCTGGGCTGGGGCCTCACTGCAAAGAATCTTTATATCGAAGGATGGACCCCACACCGAAGTTGTCCCCACCTCACACTTGTGCTGCCCTGATACACCCAAGGGAGCCCTACAAAGTGACATCAGGAACCTGGACTGCTGAGTTTTCTTTCCCAGGGAAAATGGAAAAAGGATGTGCCCAGGGGACCCTCTCCCTGACTGCAAAAAATCCTTATATCGAAGGATGGACCCCACACCGAAGTTGTCCCCACCTCAAACTTGTGCTGCCCTGATACACCCAAGGGAGCCCTACAAACTGACATCAGGAACCTGGACTGCTGAGTTTTCTTTCCCAGGGAAAATGGAAAAAGGATGTGCCCAGGGGCCCCTGGCCCTGGGCCCCTGGACCTGACAGCAAAAAATCCTTATATCGAAGGATGGACCCCACACCGAAGTTGTCCCCACCTCAAACTTGTGCTGCCCTGATAGACCCAAGGGAGCCCTACAAACTGACATCAGGAACCTGGACTGCTGAGTTTTCTTTCCCAGGGAAAATGGAAAAAGGATGTGCCCAGGGGCCCCTGGCCCTGACTGCAAAAAATCCTTATATCGAAGGATGGACCCCACACCGAATTTGTCCCCACCTCAAACTTGGGCTGCCCTGATACACCCAAGGGAGCCCTACAAACTGACATCAGGAACCTGGACTGCTGAGTTTTCTTTCCCAGGGAAAATGGAAAAAGGATGTGCCCAGGGGCCCCTGGCCCTGACTGCAAAAAATCCTTATATCGAAGGATGGACCCCACACCGAAGTTGTCCCCACCTCACACTTCTGCTGCCCTGATAGACCCAATGGAACCCTACAAACTGACATCAGGAACCTGGACTGCTGAGTTTTCTTTCCCAGGGAAAATGGAAAAAGGATGTGCCCAGGGGCCCCTGGCCCTGGGCTGGGGCCTCACTGCAAAGAATCTTTATATCGAAGGATGGACCCCACACCGAAGTTGTCCCCACCTCACACTTGTGCTGCCCTGATACACCCAAGGGAGCCCTACAAAGTGACATCAGGAACCTGGACTGCTGAGTTTTCTTTCCCAGGGAAAATGGAAAAAGGATGTGCCCAGGGGACCCTCTCCCTGACTGCAAAAAATCCTTATATCGAAGGATGGACCCCACACCGAAGTTGTCCCCACCTCAAACTTGTGCTGCCCTGATACACCCAAGGGAGCCCTAAAAACTGACATCAGGAACCTGGACTGCTGAGTTTTCTTTCCCAGGGAAAATGGAAAAAGGTTGTGCCTAGGGGCCCCTGGCCCTGACTGCAAAAAATCCTTATATCGAAGGATGGACCCCACACCGAAGTTGTCCCCACCTCAAACTTGTGCTGCCCTGATAGACGCAAGGGAGCCCTACAAACTGACATCAGGAACCTGGACTGCTGAGTTTTCTTTCCCAGGGAAAATGGAAAAAGGATGTGCCCAGGGGCCCCTGGCCCTGACTGCAAAAAATCCTTATATCGAAGGATGGACCCCACACCGAAGTTGTCCCCACCTCAAACTTGTGCTGCCCTGATAGACCCAAGGGAACCCTACAAACTGACAACAGGAACCTGGACTGCTGAGTTTTCTTTCCCAGGGAAAATGGAAAAAGGATGTGCCCAGGGGCCCCTGGCCCTGGGCTGGGGCCTCACTGCAAAGAATCCTTATATCGAAGGATGGACCCAACACCGAAGTTGTCCCCACCTCAAACTTGTGCTGCCCTGATAGACGCAAGGGAGCCCTACAAAGTGACATCAGGAACCTGGACTGCTGAGTTTTCTTTCCCAGGGAAAATGGAAAAAGGATGTGCCCAGGGGCCCCTGGCCCTGACTGCATAAATTCCTTATATCGAAGGATGGACCCCACACCGAAGTTGTCCCCACCTCAAACTTGTGCTGCCCTGATAGACCCAAGGGAGCCCTACAAACTGACATCAGGAACCTGGACTGCTGAGTTTTCTTTCCCAGGGAAAATGGAAAAAGGATGTGCCCAGGGGCCCCCTGGCCCTGAGCCCCTGGCCCTGACTGCAAAATATCCTTATATCGAAGGATGGACCCCACACCGAAGTTGTCCCCACCTCAAACTTGTGCTGCCCTGATAGACCCAAGGGAGCCCTACAAACTGACATCAGGAACCTGGACTGCTGAGTTTTCTTTCCCAGGGAAAATGGAAAAAGGATGTGCCCAGGGGCCCCTGGCCCTGACTGCAAAAAATCCTTATATCGAAGGATGGACCCCACACCGAAGTTGTCCCCACCTCAAACTTGTGCTGCCCTGATAGACCCAAGGGAGCCCTACAAACTGACATCAGGAACCTGGACTGCTCAGTTTTCTTTCCCGGGGAAAATGGAAAAAGGATGTGCCCAGGGGCCCCTGGCCCTGACTGCAAAAAATCCTTATATCGAAGGATGGACCCCACACCGAAGTTGTCCCCACCTCAAACTTGTGCTGCCCTGATAGACCCAAGGGAACCCTACAAACTGACATCAGGAACCTGGACTGCTGAGTTTTCTTTCCCAGGGAAAATGGAAAAAGGATGTGCCCAGGGGCCCCTGGCCCTGGGCTGGGGCCTCACTGCAAAGAATCTTTATATCGAAGGATGGACCCCACACCGAAGTTGTCCCCACCTCACACTTGTGCTGCCCTGATACACCCAAGGGAGCCCTACAAAGTGACATCAGGAACCTGGACTGCTGAGTTTTCTTTCCCAGGGAAAATGGAAAAAGGATGTGCCCAGGGGACCCTCTCCCTGACTGCAAAAAATCCTTATATCGAAGGATGGACCCCACACCGAAGTTGTCCCCACCTCAAACTTGTGCTGCCCTGATACACCCAAGGGAGCCCTACAAACTGACATCAGGAACCTGGACTGCTGAGTTTTCTTTCCCAGGGAAAATGGAAAAAGGATGTGCCCAGGGGCCCCTGGCCCTGGGCCCCTGGACCTGACAGCAAAAAATCCTTATATCGAAGGATGGACCCCACACCGAAGTTGTCCCCACCTCAAACTTGTGCTGCCCTGATAGACCCAAGGGAGCCCTACAAACTGACATCAGGAACCTGGACTGCTGAGTTTTCTTTCCCAGGGAAAATGGAAAAAGGATGTGCCCAGGGGCCCCTGGCCCTGACTGCAAAAAATCCTTATATCGAAGGATGGACCCCACACCGAATTTGTCCCCACCTCAAACTTGGGCTGCCCTGATACACCCAAGGGAGCCCTACAAACTGACATCAGGAACCTGGACTGCTGAGTTTTCTTTCCCAGGGAAAATGGAAAAAGGATGTGCCCAGGGGCCCCTGGCCCTGACTGCAAAAAATCCTTATATCGAAGGATGGACCCCACACCGAAGTTGTCCCCACCTCACACTTGTGCTGCCCTGATAGACCCAATGGAACCCTACAAACTGACATCAGGAACCTGGACTGCTGAGTTTTCTTTCCCAGGGAAAATGGAAAAAGGATGTGCCCAGGGGCCCCTGGCCCTGGGCTGGGGCCTCACTGCAAAGAATCTTTATATCGAAGGATGGACCCCACACCGAAGTTGTCCCCACCTCACACTTGTGCTGCCCTGATACACCCAAGGGAGCCCTACAAAGTGACATCAGGAACCTGGACTGCTGAGTTTTCTTTCCCAGGGAAAATGGAAAAAGGATGTGCCCAGGGGACCCTCTCCCTGACTGCAAAAAATCCTTATATCGAAGGATGGACCCCACACCGAAGTTGTCCCCACCTCAAACTTGTGCTGCCCTGATACACCCAAGGGAGCCCTACAAACTGACATCAGGAACCTGGACTGCTGAGTTTTCTTTCCCAGGGAAAATGGAAAAAGGATGTGCCCAGGGGCCCCTGGCCCTGGGCCCCTGGACCTGACAGCAAAAAATCCTTATATCGAAGGATGGACCCCACACCGAATTTGTCCCCACCTCAAACTTGTGCTGCCCTGATAGACCCAAGGGAGCCCTACAAACTGACATCAGGAACCTGGACTGCTGAGTTTTCTTTCCCAGGGAAAATGGAAAAAGGATGTGCCCAGGGGCCCCTGGCCCTGACTGCAAAATATCCTTATATCGAAGGATGGACCCCACACCGAATTTGTCCCCACCTCAAACTTGGGCTGCCCTGATACACCCAAGGGAGCCCTACAAACTGACATCAGGAACCTGGACTGCTGAGTGTTCTTTCCCAGGGAAAATGGAAAAAGGATGTGCCCAGGGGCCCCTGGCCCTGACTGCAAAAAATCCTTATATCGAAGGATGGACCCCACACCGAAGTTGTCCCCACCTCAAACTTGTGCTGCCCTGATAGACCCAAGGGAACCCTACAAACTGACATCAGGAACCTGGACTGCTGAGTTTTCTTTCCCAGGGAAAATGGAAAAAGGATGTGCCCAGGGGCCCCTGGCCCTGGGCTGGGGCCTCACTGCAAAGAATCTTTATATCGAAGGATGGACCCCACACCGAAGTTGTCCCCACCTCACACTTGTGCTGCCCTGATACACCCAAGGGAGCCCTACAAACTGACATCAGGAACTTGGACTGCTGAGTTTTCTTTCCCAGGGAAAATGGAAAAAGGATGTGCCCAGGGACCCCTCTCCCTGACTGCAAAAAATCCTTATATCGAAGGATGGACCCCACACCGAAGTTGTCCCCACCTCAAACTTGTGCTGCCCTGATACACCCAAGGGAGCCCTACAAACTGACATCAGGAACCTGGGCTGCTGAGTTTTCTTTCCCAGGGAAAATGGAAAAAGGATGTGCCCAGGGGCCCCTGGCCCTGGGCCCCTGGACCTGACAGCAAAAAATCCTTATATCGAAGGATGGACCCCACACCGAAGTTGTCCCCACCTCAAACTTGTGCTGCCCTGATAGACCCAAGGGAGCCCTACAAACTGACATCAGGAACCTGGACTGCTGAGTTTTCTTTCCCAGGGAAAATGGAAAAAGGATGTGCCCAGGGGCCCCTGGCCCTGACTGCAAAAAATCCTTATATCGAAGGATGGACCCCACACCGAATTTGTCCCCACCTCAAACTTGGGCTGCCCTGATACACCCAAGGGAGCCCTACAAACTGACATCAGGAACCTGGACTGCTGAGTTTTCTTTCCCAGGGAAAATGGAAAAAGGATGTGCCCAGGGGCCCCTGGCCCTGACTGCAAAAAATCCTTATATCGAAGGATGGACCCCACACCGAAGTTGTCCCCACCTCACACTTCTGCTGCCCTGATAGACCCAATGGAACCCTACAAACTGACATCAGGAACCTGGACTGCTGAGTTTTCTTTCCCAGGGAAAATGGAAAAAGGATGTGCCCAGGGGCCCCTGGCCCTGGGCTGGGGCCTCACTGCAAAGAATCTTTATATCGAAGGATGGACCCCACACCGAAGTTGTCCCCACCTCACACTTGTGCTGCCCTGATACACCCAAGGGAGCCCTACAAAGTGACATCAGGAACCTGGACTGCTGAGTTTTCTTTCCCAGGGAAAATGGAAAAAGGATGTGCCCAGGGGACCCTCTCCCTGACTGCAAAAAATCCTTATATCGAAGGATGGACCCCACACCGAAGTTGTCCCCACCTCAAACTTGTGCTGCCCTGATACACCCAAGGGAGCCCTAAAAACTGACATCAGGAACCTGGACTGCTGAGTTTTCTTTCCCAGGGAAAATGGAAAAAGGTTGTGCCTAGGGGCCCCTGGCCCTGACTGCAAAAAATCCTTATATCGAAGGATGGACCCCACACCGAAGTTGTCCCCACCTCAAACTTGTGCTGCCCTGATAGACGCAAGGGAGCCCTACAAACTGACATCAGGAACCTGGACTGCTGAGTTTTCTTTCCCAGGGAAAATGGAAAAAGGATGTGCCCAGGGGCCCCTGGCCCTGACTGCAAAAAATCCTTATATCGAAGGATGGACCCCACACCGAATTTGTCCCCACCTCAAACTTGTGCTGCCCTGATAGACCCAAGGGAGCCCTACAAACTGACATCAGGAACCTGGACTGCTCAGTTTTCTTTCCCGGGGTAAATGGAAAAAGGATGTGCCCAGGGGCCCCTGGCCCTGACTGCAAAAAATCCTTATATCGAAGGATGGACCCCACACCGAAGTTGTCCCCACCTCAAACTTGTGCTGCCCTGATAGACCCAAGGGAACCCTACAAACTGACAACAGGAACCTGGACTGCTGAGTTTTCTTTCCCAGGGAAAATGGAAAAAGGATGTGCCCAGGGGCCCCTGGCCCTGGGCTGGGGCCTCACTGCAAAGAATCCTTATATCGAAGGATGGACCCAACACCGAAGTTGTCCCCACCTCAAACTTGTGCTGCCCTGATAGACGCAAGGGAGCCCTACAAACTGACATCAGGAACCTGGACTGCTGAGTTTTCTTTCCCAGGGAAAATGGAAAAAGGGTGTGCCCAGGGGCCCCTGGCCCTGACTGCATAAATTCCTTATATCGAAGGATGGACCCCACACCGAAGTTGTCCCCACCTCAAACTTGTGCTGCCCTGATAGACCCAAGGGAGCCCTACAAACTGACATCAGGAACCTGGACTGCTGAGTTTTCTTTCCCAGGGAAAATGGAAAAAGGATGTGCCCAGGGGCCCCCTGGCCCTGAGCCCCTGGCCCTGACTGCAAAATATCCTTATATCGAAGGATGGACCCCACACCGAAGTTGTCCCCACCTCAAACTTGTGCTGCCCTGATAGACCCAAGGGAGCCCTACAAACTGACATCAGGAACCTGGACTGCTGAGTTTTCTTTCCCAGGGAAAATGGAAAAAGGATGTGCCCAGGGGCCCCTGGCCCTGACTGCAAAAAATCCTTATATCGAAGGATGGACCCCACACCGAAGTTGTCCCCACCTCAAACTTGTGCTGCCCTGATAGACCCAAGGGAACCCTACAAACTGACATCAGGAACCTGGACTGCTGAGTTTTCTTTCCCAGGGAAAATGGAAAAAGGATGTGCCCAGGGGCCCCTGGCCCTGGGCTGGGGCCTCACTGCAAAGAATCTTTATATCGAAGGATGGACCCCACACCGAAGTTGTCCCCACCTCACACTTGTGCTGCCCTGATACACCCAAGGGAGCCCTACAAAGTGACATCAGGAACCTGGACTGCTGAGTTTTCTTTCCCAGGGAAAATGGAAAAAGGATGTGCCCAGGGGACCCTCTCCCTGACTGCAAAAAATCCTTATATCGAAGGATGGACCCCACACCGAAGTTGTCCCCACCTCAAACTTGTGCTGCCCTGATAGACCCAAGGGAGCCCTACAAACTGACATCAGGAACCTGGACTGCTGAGTTTTCTTTCCCAGGGAAAATGGAAAAAGGATGTGCCCAGGGGCCCCTGGCCCTGGGCCCCTGGACCTGACAGCAAAAAATCCTTATATCGAAGGATGGACCCCACACCGAAGTTGTCCCCACCTCAAACTTGTGCTGCCCTGATAGACCCAAGGGAGCCCTACAAACTGACATCAGGAACCTGGACTGCTGAGTTTTCTTTCCCAGGGAAAATGGAAAAAGGATGTGCCCAGGGGCCCCTGGCCCTGACTGCAAAAAATCCTTATATCGAAGGATGGACCCCACACCGAATTTGTCCCCACCTCAAACTTGGGCTGCCCTGATACACCCAAGGGAGCCCTACAAACTGACATCAGGAACCTGGACTGCTGAGTTTTCTTTCCCAGGGAAAATGGAAAAAGGATGTGCCCAGGGGCCCCTGGCCCTGACTGCAAAAAATCCTTATATCGAAGGATGGACCCCACACCGAAGTTGTCCCCACCTCACACTTGTGCTGCCCTGATAGACCCAATGGAACCCTACAAACTGACATCAGGAACCTGGACTGCTGAGTTTTCTTTCCCAGGGAAAATGGAAAAAGGATGTGCCCAGGGGCCCCTGGCCCTGGGCTGGGGCCTCACTGCAAAGAATCTTTATATCGAAGGATGGACCCCACACCGAAGTTGTCCCCACCTCACACTTGTGCTGCCCTGATACACCCAAGGGAGCCCTACAAAGTGACATCAGGAACCTGGACTGCTGAGTTTTCTTTCCCAGGGAAAATGGAAAAAGGATGTGCCCAGGGGACCCTCTCCCTGACTGCAAAAAATCCTTATATCGAAGGATGGACCCCACACCGAAGTTGTCCCCACCTCAAACTTGTGCTGCCCTGATACACCCAAGGGAGCCCTACAAACTGACATCAGGAACCTGGACTGCTGAGTTTTCTTTCCCAGGGAAAATGGAAAAAGGATGTGCCCAGGGGCCCCTGGCCCTGGGCCCCTGGACCTGACAGCAAAAAATCCTTATATCGAAGGATGGACCCCACACCGAATTTGTCCCCACCTCAAACTTGTGCTGCCCTGATAGACCCAAGGGAGCCCTACAAACTGACATCAGGAACCTGGACTGCTGAGTTTTCTTTCCCAGGGAAAATGGAAAAAGGATGTGCCCAGGGGCCCCTGGCCCTGACTGCAAAATATCCTTATATCGAAGGATGGACCCCACACCGAATTTGTCCCCACCTCAAACTTGGGCTGCCCTGATACACCCAAGGGAGCCCTACAAACTGACATCAGGAACCTGGACTGCTGAGTGTTCTTTCCCAGGGAAAATGGAAAAAGGATGTGCCCAGGGGCCCCTGGCCCTGACTGCAAAAAATCCTTATATCGAAGGATGGACCCCACACCGAAGTTGTCCCCACCTCAAACTTGTGCTGCCCTGATAGACCCAAGGGAACCCTACAAACTGACATCAGGAACCTGGACTGCTGAGTTTTCTTTCCCAGGGAAAATGGAAAAAGGATGTGCCCAGGGGCCCCTGGCCCTGGGCTGGGGCCTCACTGCAAAGAATCTTTATATCGAAGGATGGACCCCACACCGAAGTTGTCCCCACCTCACACTTGTGCTGCCCTGATACACCCAAGGGAGCCCTACAAACTGACATCAGGAACTTGGACTGCTGAGTTTTCTTTCCCAGGGAAAATGGAAAAAGGATGTGCCCAGGGACCCCTCTCCCTGACTGCAAAAAATCCTTATATCGAAGGATGGACCCCACACCGAAGTTGTCCCCACCTCAAACTTGTGCTGCCCTGATACACCCAAGGGAGCCCTACAAACTGACATCAGGAACCTGGACTGCTGAGTTTTCTTTCCCAGGGAAAATGGAAAAAGGATGTGCCCAGGGGCCCCTGGCCCTGGGCCCCTGGACCTGACAGCAAAAAATCCTTATATCGAAGGATGGACCCCACACCGAAGTTGTCCCCACCTCAAACTTGTGCTGCCCTGATAGACCCAAGGGAGCCCTACAAACTGACATCAGGAACCTGGACTGCTGAGTTTTCTTTCCCAGGGAAAATGGAAAAAGGGTGTGCCCAGGGGCCCCTGTCCCTGACTGCAAAAAATCCTTATATCGAAGGATGGACCCCACACCGAAGTTGTCCCCACCTCAAACTTGTGCTGCCCTGATAGACCCAAGGGAGCCCTACAAACTGACATCAGGAACCTGGACTGCTGAGTTTTCTTTCCCAGGGTAAATGGAAAAAGGATGTGCCCAGGGGCCCCTGGCCCTGGGCCCCTGGCCCTGACAGCAAAAAATCCTTATATCGAAGGATGGACCCCACACCGAAGTTGTCCCCACCTCAAACTTGTGCTGCCCTGATAGACCCAAGGGAGCCCTACAAACTGACATCAGGAACCTGGACTGCTGAGTTTTCTTTCCCAGGGAAAATGGAAAAAGGATGTGCCCAGGGGCCCCTGGCCCTGACTGCAAAGAATACTTATATCGAAGGATGGACCCCACACCGAAGTTGTCCCCACCTCAAACTTGTGCTGCCCTGATACACCCAAGGGAGCCCTACAAACTGACATCAGGAATCTGGACTGCTTAGTTTTCTTTCCCAGGGAAAATGGAAAAAGGATGTGCCCAGGGGCCTCTGGCCGTGGGCTGGGGCCTCACTACAAAAAATCCTTATATCGAAGGATGGACCCCACACCGAAGTTGTCCCCACCTCAAACTTGTGCTGCCCTGATAGACCCAAGGGAACCCTACAAACTGACATCAGGAACCTGGACTGCTGAGTTTTCTTTCCCAGGGAAAATGGAAAAAGGATGTGCCCAGGGGCCTCTGGCTCTGACTGCAAAAAATCCTTATATCGAAGGATGGACCCCACACTGAAGTTGTCCCCACCTCAAACTTGTGCGGCCCTGATAGACCCAAGGGAGCCCTACAAACTGACATCAGGAACCTGGACTGCTGAGTTTTCTTTCCCAGGGAAAATGGAAAAAGGATGTGCCCAGGGGCCCCTGGCCCTGACTGCAAAAAATCCTTATATCGAAGGATGGACCCCACACCGAAGTTGTCCCCACCTCAAACTTGTGCTGCCCTGATAGACCCAAGGGAGCCCTACAAACTGACATCAGGAACCTGGACTGCTGAGTTTTCTTTCCCAGGGAAAATGGAAAAAGGATGTGCCCAGGGGCCCCCTGGCCCTGGGACCCTGGCCCTGACTGCAAAATATCCTTATATCGAAGGATGGACCCCACACCGAAGTTGTCCCCACCTCAAACTTGTGCTGCCCTGATACACCCAAGGGAGCCCTACAAACTGACATCAGGAACCTGGACTGCTGAGTTTCTTTCCCAGGGAAAATGGAAAAAGGATGTGCCCAGGGGCCCCTGGACCTGGGCTGGGGCCTCATTGCAAAGAATCCTTATATCGAAGGATGGACCCCACACCGAAGTTCTCCACACCTCAAACTTGTGCTGCCCTGATAGACCCAAGGGAGCCCTACAAACTGACATCAGGAACCTGGACTGCTGAGTTTTCTTTCCCAGGGAAAATGGAAAAAGGATGTGCCCAGGGGCCCCTGGCCCTGACTGCAAAAAATCCTTATATCGAAGGATGGACCCCACACCGAAGTTGTCCCCACCTCAAACTTGTGCTGCCCTGATAGACCCAAGGGAGCCCTACAAACTGACATCAGGAACCTGGACTGCTGAGTTTTCTTTCCCAGGGAAAATGGAAAAAGGATGTGCCCAGGGGCCTCTGGCCGTGGGCTGGGGCCTCACTACAAAAAATCCTTATATCGAAGGATGGACCCCACACCGAAGTTGTCCCCACCTCACACTTGTGCTGCCCTGATAGACCCAAGGGAACCCTACAAACTGACATCAGGAACCTGGACTGCTGAGTTTTCTTTCCCAGGGAAAATGGAAAAAGGATGTGCCCAGGGGCCCCTGGCCCTGACTGCAAAAAATCCTTATATCGAAGGATGGACCCCACACCGAAGTTGTCCCCACCTCAAACTTGTGCTGCCCTGATACACCCAAGGGAGCCATACAAACTGACATCAGGAACCTGGACTGCTGAGTTTTCTTTCCCAGGGAAAATGGAAAAAGGATGTGCCCAGGGGCCCCTGGCCCTGACTGCAAAAAATCCTTATATCGAAGGATGGACCCCACACCGAAGTTGTCCCCACCTCACACTTGTGCTGCCCTGATAGACCCAATGGAACCCTACAAACTGACATCAGGAACCTGGACTGCTGAGTTTTCTTTCCCAGGGAAAATGGAAAAAGGATGTGCCCAGGGGCCCCTGGCCCTGGGCTGGGGCCTCACTGCAAAGAATCTTTATATCGAAGGATGGACCCCACACCGAAGTTGTCCCCACCTCACACTTGTGCTGCCCTGATACACCCAAGGGAGCCCTACAAAGTGACATCAGGAACCTGGACTGCTGAGTTTTCTTTCCCAGGGAAAATGGAAAAAGGATGTGCCCAGGGGACCCTCTCCCTGACTGCAAAAAATCCTTATATCGAAGGATGGACCCCACACCGAAGTTGTCCCCACCTCAAACTTGTGCTGCCCTGATAGACCCAAGGGAGCCCTACAAACTGACATCAGGAACCTGGACTGCTGAGTTTTCTTTCCCAGGGAAAATGGAAAAAGGGTGTGCCCAGGGGCCCCTGTCCCTGACTGCAAAAAATCCTTATATCGAAGGATGGACCCCACACCGAAGTTGTCCCCACCTCAAACTTGTGCTGCCCTGATAGACCCAAGGGAGCCATACAAACTGACATCAGGAACCTGGACTGCTGAGTTTTCTTTCCCAGGGTAAATGGAAAAAGGATGTGCCCAGGGGCCCCTGGCCCTGGGCCCCTGGCCCTGACAGCAAAAAATCCTTATATCGAAGGATGGACCCCACACCGAAGTTGTCCCCACCTCAAACTTGTGCTGCCCTGATAGACCCAAGGGAGCCCTACAAACTGACATCAGGAACCTGGACTGCTGAGTTTTCTTTCCCAGGGAAAATGGAAAAAGGATGTGCCCAGGGGCCCCTGGCCCTGACTGCAAAGAATACTTATATCGAAGGATGGACCCCACACCGAAGTTGTCCCCACCTCAAAATTGTGCTGCCCTGATACACGCAAGGGAGCCCTACAAACTGACATCAGGAATCTGGACTGCTTAGTTTTCTTTCCCAGGGAAAATGGAAAAAGGATGTGCCCAGGGGCCTCTGGCCGTGGGCTGGGGCCTCACTACAAAAAATCCTTATATCGAAGGATGGACCCCACACCGAAGTTGTCCCCACCTCAAACTTGTGCTGCCCTGATAGACCCAAGGGAACCCTACAAACTGACATCAGGAACCTGGACTGCTGAGTTTTCTTTCCCAGGGAAAATGGAAAAAGGATGTGCCCAGGGGCCTCTGGCTCTGACTGCAAAAAATCCTTATATCGAAGGATGGACCCCACACTGAAGTTGTCCCCACCTCAAACTTGTGCGGCCCTGATAGACCCAAGGGAGCCCTACAAACTGACATCAGGAACCTGGACTGCTGAGTTTTCTTTCCCAGGGAAAATGGAAAAAGGATGTGCCCAGGGGCCCCTGGCCCTGACTGCAAAAAATCCTTATATCGAAGGATGGACCCCACACCGAAGTTGTCCCCACCTCAAACTTGTGCTGCCCTGATAGACCCAAGGGAGCCCTACAAACTGACATCAGGAACCTGGACTGCTGAGTTTTCTTTCCCAGGGAAAATGGAAAAAGGATGTGCCCAGGGGCCCCCTGGCCCTGGGACCCTGGCCCTGACTGCAAAATATCCTTATATCGAAGGATGGACCCCACACCGAAGTTGTCCCCACCTCAAACTTGTGCTGCCCTGATACACCCAAGGGAGCCCTACAAACTGACATCAGGAACCTGGACTGCTGAGTTTCTTTCCCAGGGAAAATGGAAAAAGGATGTGCCCAGGGGCCCCTGGACCTGGGCTGGGGCCTCATTGCAAAGAATCCTTATATCGAAGGATGGACCCCACACCGAAGTTCTCCACACCTCAAACTTGTGCTGCCCTGATAGACGCAAGGGAGCCCTACAAACTGACATCAGGAACCTGGACTGCTGAGTTTTCTTTCCCAGGGAAAATGGAAAAAGGATGTGCCCAGGGGCCCCTGGCCCTGACTGCAAAAAATCCTTATATCGAAGGATGGACCCCACACCGAAGTTGTCCCCACCTCAAACTTGTGCTGCCCTGATAGACCCAAGGGAGCCCTACAAACTGACATCAGGAACCTGGACTGCTGAGTTTTCTTTCCCAGGGAAAATGGAAAAAGGATGTGCCCAGGGGCCTCTGGCCGTGGGCTGGGGCCTCACTACAAAAAATCCTTATATCGAAGGATGGACCCCACACCGAAGTTGTCCCCACCTCACACTTGTGCTGCCCTGATAGACCCAAGGGAACCCTACAAACTGACATCAGGAACCTGGACTGCTGAGTTTTCTTTCCCAGGGAAAATGGAAAAAGGATGTGCCCAGGGGCCCCTGGCCCTGACTGCAAAAAATCCTTATATCGAAGGATGGACCCCACACCGAAGTTGTCCCCACCTCAAACTTCTGCTGCCCTGATACACCCAAGGGAGCCATACAAACTGACATCAGGAACCTGGACTGCTGAGTTTTCTTTCCCAGGGAAAATGGAAAAAGGATGTGCCCAGGGGCCCCTGGCCCTGACTGCAAAAAATCCTTATATCGAAGGATGGACCCCACACCGAAGTTGTCCCCACCTCACACTTGTGCTGCCCTGATAGACCCAATGGAACCCTACAAACTGACATCAGGAACCTGGACTGCTGAGTTTTCTTTCCCAGGGAAAATGGAAAAAGGATGTGCCCAGGGGCCCCTGGCCCTGGGCTGGGGCCTCACTGCAAAGAATCTTTATATCGAAGGATGGACCCCACACCGAAGTTGTCCCCACCTCACACTTGTGCTGCCCTGATACACCCAAGGGAGCCCTACAAAGTGACATCAGGAACCTGGACTGCTGAGTTTTCTTTCCCAGGGAAAATGGAAAAAGGATGTGCCCAGGGGACCCTCTCCCTGACTGCAAAAAATCCTTATATCGAAGGATGGACCCCACACCGAAGTTGTCCCCACCTCAAACTTGTGCTGCCCTGATACACCCAAGGGAGCCCTAAAAACTGACATCAGGAACCTGGACTGCTGAGTTTTCTTTCCCAGGGAAAATGGAAAAAGGTTGTGTCTAGGGGCCCCTGGCCCTGACTGCAAAAAATCCTTATATCGAAGGATGGACCCCACACCGAAGTTGTCCCCACCTCAAACTTGTGCTGCCCTGATAGACGCAAGGGAGCCCTACAAACTGACATCAGGAACCTGGACTGCTGAGTTTTCTTTCCCAGGGAAAATGGAAAAAGGATGTGCCCAGGGGCCCCTGGCCCTGACTGCAAAAAATCCTTATATCGAAGGATGGACCCCACACCGAATTTGTCCCCACCTCAAACTTGTGCTGCCCTGATAGACCCAAGGGAGCCCTACAAACTGACATCAGGAACCTGGACTGCTCAGTTTTCTTTCCCGGGGAAAATGGAAAAAGGATGTGCCCAGGGGCCCCTGGCCCTGACTGCAAAAAATCCTTATATCGAAGGATGGACCCCACACCGAAGTTGTCCCCACCTCAAACTTGTGCTGCCCTGATAGACCCAAGGGAACCCTACAAACTGACAACAGGAACCTGGACTGCTGAGTTTTCTTTCCCAGGGAAAATGGAAAAAGGATGTGCCCAGGGGCCCCTGGCCCTGGGCTGGGGCCTCACTGCAAAGAATCCTTATATCGAAGGATGGACCCAACACCGAAGTTGTCCCCACCTCAAACTTGTGCTGCCCTGATAGACGCAAGGGAGCCCTACAAACTGACATCAGGAACCTGGACTGCTGAGTTTTCTTTCCCAGGGAAAATGGAAAAAGGATGTGCCCAGGGGCCCCTGGCCCTGACTGCATAAATTCCTTATATCGAAGGATGGACCCCACACCGAAGTTGTCCCCACCTCAAACTTGTGCTGCCCTGATAGACCCAAGGGAGCCCTACAAACTGACATCAGGAACCTGGACTGCTGAGTTTTCTTTCCCAGGGAAAATGGAAAAAGGATGTGCCCAGGGGCCCCCTGGCCCTGAGCCCCTGGCCCTGACTGCAAAATATCCTTATATCGAAGGATGGACCCCACACCGAAGTTGTCCCCACCTCAAACTTGTGCTGCCCTGATACACCCAAGGGAGCCCTACAAACTGACATCAGGAACCTGGACTGCTGAGTTTTCTTTCCCAGGGAAAATGGAAAAAGGATGTGCCCAGGGGCCCCTGGCCCTGGGCCCCTGGACCTGACAGCAAAAAATCCTTATATCGAAGGATGGACCCCACACCGAAGTTGTCCCCACCTCAAACTTGTGCTGCCCTGATAGACCCAAGGGAGCCCTACAAACTGACATCAGGAACCTGGACTGCTGAGTTTTCTTTCCCAGGGAAAATGGAAAAAGGATGTGCCCAGGGGCCCCTGGCCCTGACTGCAAAAAATCCTTATATCGAAGGATGGACCCCACACCGAATTTGTCCCCACCTCAAACTTGGGCTGCCCTGATACACCCAAGGGAGCCCTACAAACTGACATCAGGAACCTGGACTGCTGAGTTTTCTTTCCCAGGGAAAATGGAAAAAGGATGTGCCCAGGGGCCCCTGGCCCTGACTGCAAAAAATCCTTATATCGAAGGATGGACCCCACACCGAAGTTGTCCCCACCTCACACTTGTGCTGCCCTGATAGACCCAATGGAACCCTACAAACTGACATCAGGAACCTGGACTGCTGAGTTTTCTTTCCCAGGGAAAATGGAAAAAGGATGTGCCCAGGGGCCCCTGGCCCTGGGCTGGGGCCTCACTGCAAAGAATCTTTATATCGAAGGATGGACCCCACACCGAAGTTGTCCCCACCTCACACTTGTGCTGCCCTGATACACCCAAGGGAGCCCTACAAAGTGACATCAGGAACCTGGACTGCTGAGTTTTCTTTCCCAGGGAAAATGGAAAAAGGATGTGCCCAGGGGACCCTCTCCCTGACTGCAAAAAATCCTTATATCGAAGGATGGACCCCACACCGAAGTTGTCCCCACCTCAAACTTGTGCTGCCCTGATACACCCAAGGGAGCCCTACAAACTGACATCAGGAACCTGGACTGCTGAGTTTTCTTTCCCAGGGAAAATGGAAAAAGGATGTGCCCAGGGGCCCCTGGCCCTGGGCCCCTGGACCTGACAGCAAAAAATCCTTATATCGAAGGATGGACCCCACACCGAAGTTGTCCCCACCTCAAACTTGTGCTGCCCTGATAGACCCAAGGGAGCCCTACAAACTGACATGAGGAACCTGGACTGCTGAGTTTTCTTTCCCAGGGAAAATGGAAAAAGGATGTGCCCAGGGGCCCCTGGCCCTGACTGCAAAAAATCCTTATATCGAAGGATGGACCCCACACCGAATTTGTCCCCACCTCAAACTTGGGCTGCCCTGATACACCCAAGGGAGCCCTACAAACTGACATCAGGAACCTGGACTGCTGAGTGTTCTTTCCCAGGGAAAATGGAAAAAGGATGTGCCCAGGGGCCCCTGGCCCTGACTGCAAAAAATCCTTATATCGAAGGATGGACCCCACACCGAAGTTGTCCCCACCTCAAACTTGTGCTGCCCTGATAGACCCAAGGGAACCCTACAAACTGACATCAGGAACCTGGACTGCTGAGTTTTCTTTCCCAGGGAAAATGGAAAAAGGATGTGCCCAGGGGCCCCTGGCCCTGGGCTGGGGCCTCACTGCAAAGAATCTTTATATCGAAGGATGGACCCCACACCGAAGTTGTCCCCACCTCACACTTGTGCTGCCCTGATACACCCAAGGGAGCCCTACAAACTGACATCAGGAACTTGGACTGCTGAGTTTACTTTCCCAGGGAAAATGGAAAAAGGATGTGCCCAGGGACCCCTCTCCCTGACTGCAAAAAATCCTTATATCGAAGGATGGACCCCACACCGAAGTTGTCCCCACCTCAAACTTGTGCTGCCCTGATACACCCAAGGGAGCCCTACAAACTGACATCAGGAACCTGGACTGCTGAGTTTTCTTTCCCAGGGAAAATGGAAAAAGGATGTGCCCAGGGGCCCCTGGCCCTGGGCCCCTGGACCTGACAGCAAAAAATCCTTATATCGAAGGATGGACCCCACACCGAAGTTGTCCCCACCTCAAACTTGTGCTGCCCTGATAGACCCAAGGGAGCCCTACAAACTGACATCAGGAACCTGGACTGCTGAGTTTTCTTTCCCAGGGAAAATGGAAAAAGGGTGTGCCCAGGGGCCCCTGTCCCTGACTGCAAAAAATCCTTATATCGAAGGATGGACCCCACACCGAAGTTGTCCCCACCTCAAACTTGTGCTGCCCTGATAGACCCAAGGGAGCCATACAAACTGACATCAGGAACCTGGACTGCTGAGTTTTCTTTCCCAGGGTAAATGGAAAAAGGATGTGCCCAGGGGCCCCTGGCCCTGGGCCCCTGGCCCTGACAGCAAAAAATCCTTATATCGAAGGATGGACCCCACACCGAAGTTGTCCCCACCTCAAACTTGTGCTGCCCTGATAGACCCAAGGGAGCCCTACAAACTGACATCAGGAACCTGGACTGCTGAGTTTTCTTTCCCAGGGAAAATGGAAAAAGGATGTGCCCAGGGGCCCCTGGCCCTGACTGCAAAAAATCCTTATATCGAAGGATGGACCCCACACCGAAGTTGTCCCCACCTCAAACTTGTGCTGCCCTGATACACCCAAGGGAGCCCTACAAACTGACATCAGGAATCTGGACTGCTTAGTTTTCTTTCCCAGGGAAAATGGAAAAAGGATGTGCCCAGGGGCCTCTGGCCGTGGGCTGGGGCCTCACTACAAAAAATCCTTATATCGAAGGATGGACCCCACACCGAAGTTGTCCCCACCTCAAACTTGTGCTGCCCTGATAGACCCAAGGGAACCCTACAAACTGACATCAGGAACCTGGACTGCTGAGTTTTCTTTCCCAGGGAAAATGGAAAAAGGATGTGCCCAGGGGCCTCTGGCTCTGACTGCAAAAAATCCTTATATCGAAGGATGGACCCCACACTGAAGTTGTCCCCACCTCAAACTTGTGCGGCCCTGATAGACCCAAGGGAGCCCTACAAACTGACATCAGGAACCTGGACTGCTGAGTTTTCTTTCCCAGGGAAAATGGGAAAAGGATGTGCCCAGGGGCCCCTGGCCCTGACTGCAAAAAATCCTTATATCGAAGGATGGACCCCACACCGAAGTTGTCCCCACCTCAAACTTGTGCTGCCCTGATAGACCCAAGGGAGCCCTACAAACTGACATCAGGAACCTGGACTGCTGAGTTTTCTTTCCCAGGGAAAATGGAAAAAGGATGTGCCCAGGGGCCTCTGGCCGTGGGCTGGGACCTCACTACAAAAAATCCTTATATCGAAGGATGGACCCCACACCGAAGTTGTCCCCACCTCACACTTGTGCTGCCCTGATAGACCCAAGGGAACCCTACAAACTGACATCAGGAACCTGGACTGCTGAGTTTTCTTTCCCAGGGAAAATGGAAAAAGGATGTGCCCAGGGGCCCCTGGCCCTGACTGCAAAAAATCCTTATATCGAAGGATGGACCCCACACCGAAGTTGTCCCCACCTCAAACTTGTGCTGCCCTGATACACCCAAGGGAGCCATACAAACTGACATCAGGAACCTGGACTGCTGAGTTTTCTTTCCCAGGGAAAATGGAAAAAGGATGTGCCCAGGGGCCCCTGGCCCTGACTGCAAAAAATCCTTATATCGAAGGATGGACCCCACACCGAAGTTGTCCCCACCTCAAACTTGTGCTGCCCTGATAGACCCAACGGAACCCTACAAACTGACAACAGGAACCTGGACTGCTGAGTTTTCTTTCCCAGGGAAAATGGAAAAAGGATGTGCCCAGAGGCCCCTGGCCCTGGGCTGGGGCCTCACTGCAAAGAATCCTTATATCGAAGGATGGACCCAACACCGAAGTTGTCCCCACCTCAAACTTGTGCTGCCCTGATAGACGCAAGGGAGCCCTACAAAGTGACATCAGGAACCTGGACTGCTGAGTTTTCTTTCCCAGGGAAAATGGAAAAAGGATGTGCCCAGGGGCCCCTGGCCCTGACTGCATAAATTCCTTATATCGAAGGATGGACCCCACACCGAAGTTGTCCCCACCTCAAACTTGTGCTGCCCTGATACACCCAAGGGAGCCCTACAAACTGACATCAGGAACCTGGACTGCTGAGTTTTCTTTCCCAGGGAAAATGGAAAAAGGATGTGCCCAGGGGCCCCCTGGCCCTGAGCCCCTGGCCCTGACTGCAAAATATCCTTATATCGGAGGATGGACCCCACACCGAAGTTGTCCCCACCTCAAACTTGTGCTGCCCTGATAGACCCAAGGGAGCCCTACAAACTGACATCAGGAACCTGGACTGCTGAGTTTTCTTTCCCAGGGAAAATGGAAAAAGGATGTGCCCAGGGGCCCCTGGCCCTGACTGCAAAAAATCCTTATATCGAAGGATGGACCCCACACCGAATTTGTCCCCACCTCAAACTTGGGCTGCCCTGATACACCCAAGGGAGCCCTACAAACTGACATCAGGAACCTGGACTGCTGAGTTTTCTTTCCCAGGGAAAATGGAAAAAGGATGTGCCCAGGGGCCCCTGGCCATGACTGCAAAAAATCCTTATATCGAAGGATGGACCCCACACCGAAGTTGTCCCCACCTCAAACTTGTGCTGCCCTGATAGACCCAAGGGAACCCTACAAACTGACATCAGGAACCTGGACTGCTGAGTTTTCTTTCCCAGGGAAAATGGAAAAAGGATGTGCCCAGGGGCCCCTGGCCATGACTGCAAAAAATCCTTATATCGAAGGATGGACCCCACACCGAAGTTGTCCCCACCTCAAACTTGTGCTGCCCTGATAGACCCAAGGGAACCCTACAAACTGACATCAGGAACCTGGACTGCTGAGTTTTCTTTCCCAGGGAAAATGGAAAAAGGATGTGCCCAGGGGCCCCTGGCCCTGGGCTGGGGCCTCACTGCAAAAAATCTTTATATCGAAGGATGGACCCCACACTGAAGTTGTCCCCACCTCACACTTGTGCTGCCCTGATACACCCAAGGGAGCCCTACAAAGTGACATCAGGAACCTGGACTGCTGAGTTTTCTTTCCCAGGGAAAATGGAAAAAGGGTGTGCCCAGGGGACCCTCTCCCTGACTGCAAAAAATCCTTATATCGAAGGATGGACCCCACACCGAAGTTGTCCCCACCTCAAACTTGTGCTGCCCTGATAGACCCAAGGGAGCCCTACAAACTGACATCAGGAACCTGGACTGCTGAGTTTTCTTTCCCAGGGAAAATGGAAAAAGGGTGTGCCCAGGGGCCCCTGTCCCTGACTGCAAAAAATCCTTATATCGAAGGATGGACCCCACACCGAAGTTGTCCCCACCTCAAACTTGTGCTGCCCTGATAGACCCAAGGGAGCCCTACAAACTGACATCAGGAACCTGGACTGCTCAGTTTTCTTTCCCGGGGAAAATGGAAAAAGGATGTGCCCAGGGGCCCCTGGCCCTGACTGCAAAAAATCCTTATATCGAAGGATGGACCCCACACCGAAGTTGTCCCCACCTCAAACTTGTGCTGCCCTGATAGACCCAAGGGAACCCTACAAACTGACATCAGGAACCTGGACTGCTGAGTTTTCTTTCCCAGGGAAAATGGAAAAAGGATGTGCCCAGGGGCCCCTGGCCCTGGGCTGGGGCCTCACTGCAAAGAATCTTTATATCGAAGGATGGACCCCACACCGAAGTTGTCCCCACCTCACACTTGTGCTGCCCTGATACACCCAAGGGAGCCCTACAAAGTGACATCAGGAACCTGGACTGCTGAGTTTTCTTTCCCAGGGAAAATGGAAAAAGGATGTGCCCAGGGGACCCTCTCCCTGACTGCAAAAAATCCTTATATCGAAGGATGGACCCCACACCGAAGTTGTCCCCACCTCAAACTTGTGCTGCCCTGATACACCCAAGGGAGCCCTACAAACTGACATCAGGAACCTGGACTGCTGAGTTTTCTTTCCCAGGGAAAATGGAAAAAGGTTGTGCCCAGGGGCCCCTGGCCCTGGGCCCCTGGACCTGACAGCAAAAAATCCTTATATCGAAGGATGGACCCCACACCGAAGTTGTCCCCACCTCAAACTTGTGCTGCCCTGATAGACCCAAGGGAGCCCTACAAACTGACATCAGGAACCTGGACTGCTGAGTTTTCTTTCCCAGGGAAAATGGAAAAAGGATGTGCCCAGGGGCCCCTGGCCCTGACTGCAAAAAATCCTTATATCGAAGGATGGACCCCACACCGAATTTGTCCCCACCTCAAACTTGGGCTGCCCTGATACACCCAAGGGAGCCCTACAAACTGACATCAGGAACCTGGACTGCTGAGTTTTCTTTCCCAGGGAAAATGGAAAAAGGATGTGCCCAGGGGCCCCTGGCCCTGACTGCAAAAAATCCTTATATCGAAGGATGGACCCCACACCGAAGTTGTCCCCACCTCACACTTGTGCTGCCCTGATAGACCCAATGGAACCCTACAAACTGACATCAGGAACCTGGACTGCTGAGTTTTCTTTCCCAGGGAAAATGGAAAAAGGATGTGCCCAGGGGCCCCTGGCCCTGGGCTGGGGCCTCACTGCAAAGAATCTTTATATCGAAGGATGGACCCCACACCGAAGTTGTCCCCACCTCACACTTGTGCTGCCCTGATACACCCAAGGGAGCCCTACAAAGTGACATCAGGAACCTGGACTGCTGAGTTTTCTTTCCCAGGGAAAATGGAAAAAGGATGTGCCCAGGGGACCCTCTCCCTGACTGCAAAAAATCCTTATATCGAAGGATGGACCCCACACCGAAGTTGTCCCCACCTCAAACTTGTGCTGCCCTGATACACCCAAGGGAGCCCTACAAACTGACATCAGGAACCTGGACTGCTGAGTTTTCTTTCCCAGGGAAAATGGAAAAAGGATGTGCCCAGGGGCCCCTGGCCCTGGGCCCCTGGACCTGACAGCAAAAAATCCTTATATCGAAGGATGGACCCCACACCGAAGTTGTCCCCACCTCAAACTTGTGCTGCCCTGATAGACCCAAGGGAGCCCTACAAACTGACATCAGGAACCTGGACTGCTGAGTTTTCTTTCCCAGGGAAAATGGAAAAAGGATGTGCCCAGGGGCCCCTGGCCCTGACTGCAAAAAATCCTTATATCGAAGGATGGACCCCACACCGAATTTGTCCCCACCTCAAACTTGGGCTGCCCTGATACACCCAAGGGAGCCCTACAAACTGACATCAGGAACCTGGACTGCTGAGTGTTCTTTCCCAGGGAAAATGGAAAAAGGATGTGCCCAGGGGCCCCTGGCCCTGACTGCAAAAAATCCTTATATCGAAGGATGGACCCCACACCGAAGTTGTCCCCACCTCAAACTTGTGCTGCCCTGATAGACCCAAGGGAACCCTACAAACTGACATCAGGAACCTGGACTGCTGAGTTTTCTTTCCCAGGGAAAATGGAAAAAGGATGTGCCCAGGGGCCCCTGGCCCTGGGCTGGGGCCTCACTGCAAAGAATCTTTATATCGAAGGATGGACCCCACACCGAAGTTGTCCCCACCTCACACTTGTGCTGCCCTGATACACCCAAGGGAGCCCTACAAACTGACATCAGGAACTTGGACTGCTGAGTTTACTTTCCCAGGGAAAATGGAAAAAGGATGTGCCCAGGGACCCCTCTCCCTGACTGCAAAAAATCCTTATATCGAAGGATGGACCCCACACCGAAGTTGTCCCCACCTCAAACTTGTGCTGCCCTGATACACCCAAGGGAGCCCTACAAACTGACATCAGGAACCTGGACTGCTGAGTTTTCTTTCCCAGGGAAAATGGAAAAAGGTTGTGCCCAGGGGCCCCTGGCCCTGGGCCCCTGGACCTGACAGCAAAAAATCCTTATATCGAAGGATGGACCCCACACCGAAGTTGTCCCCACCTCAAACTTGTGCTGCCCTGATAGACCCAAGGGAGCCCTACAAACTGACATCAGGAACCTGGACTGCTGAGTTTTCTTTCCCAGGGAAAATGGAAAAAGGATGTGCCCAGGGGCCCCTGTCCCTGACTGCAAAAAATCCTTATATCGAAGGATGGACCCCACACCGAAGTTGTCCCCACCTCAAACTTGTGCTGCCCTGATAGACCCAAGGGAGCCATACAAACTGACATCAGGAACCTGGACTGCTGAGTTTTCTTTCCCAGGGTAAATGGAAAAAGGATGTGCCCAGGGGCCCCTGGCCCTGGGCCCCTGGCCCTGACAGCAAAAAATCCTTATATCGAAGGATGGACCCCACACCGAAGTTGTCCCCACCTCAAACTTGTGCTGCCCTGATAGACCCAAGGGAGCCCTACAAACTGACATCAGGAACCTGGACTGCTGAGTTTTCTTTCCCAGGGAAAATGGAAAAAGGATGTGCCCAGGGGCCCCTGGCCCTGACTGCAAAAAATCCTTATATCGAAGGATGGACCCCACACCGAAGTTGTCCCCACCTCAAACTTGTGCTGCCCTGATACACCCAAGGGAGCCCTACAAACTGACATCAGGAATCTGGACTGCTTAGTTTTCTTTCCCAGGGAAAATGGAAAAAGGATGTGCCCAGGGGCCTCTGGCCGTGGGCTGGGGCCTCACTACAAAAAATCCTTATATCGAAGGATGGACCCCACACCGAAGTTGTCCCCACCTCAAACTTGTGCTGCCCTGATAGACCCAAGGGAACCCTACAAACTGACATCAGGAACCTGGACTGCTGAGTTTTCTTTCCCAGGGAAAATGGAAAAAGGATGTGCCCAGGGGCCTCTGGCTCTGACTGCAAAAAATCCTTATATCGAAGGATGGACCCCACACTGAAGTTGTCCCCACCTCAAACTTGTGCGGCCCTGATAGACCCAAGGGAGCCCTACAAACTGACATCAGGAACCTGGACTGCTGAGTTTTCTTTCCCAGGGAAAATGGAAAAAGGATGTGCCCAGGGGCCCCTGGCCCTGACTGCAAAAAATCCTTATATCGAAGGATGGACCCCACACCGAAGTTGTCCCCACCTCAAACTTGTGCTGCCCTGATAGACCCAAGGGAGCCCTACAAACTGACATCAGGAACCTGGACTGCTGAGTTTTCTTTCCCAGGGAAAATGGAAAAAGGATGTGCCCAGGGGCCTCTGGCCGTGGGCTGGGACCTCACTACAAAAAATCCTTATATCGAAGGATGGACCCCACACCGAAGTTGTCCCCACCTCACACTTGTGCTGCCCTGATAGACCCAAGGGAACCCTACAAACTGACATCAGGAACCTGGACTGCTGAGTTTTCTTTCCCAGGGAAAATGGAAAAAGGATGTGCCCAGGGGCCCCTGGCCCTGACTGCAAAAAATCCTTATATCGAAGGATGGACCCCACACCGAAGTTGTCCCCACCTCAAACTTGTGCTGCCCTGATACACCCAAGGGAGCCATACAAACTGACATCAGGAACCTGGACTGCTGAGTTTTCTTTCCCAGGGAAAATGGAAAAAGGATGTGCCCAGGGGCCCCTGGCCCTGACTGCAAAAAATCCTTATATCGAAGGATGGACCCCACACCGAAGTTGTCCCCACCTCAAACTTGTGCTGCCCTGATAGACCCAACGGAACCCTACAAACTGACAACAGGAACCTGGACTGCTGAGTTTTCTTTCCCAGGGAAAATGGAAAAAGGATGTGCCCAGAGGCCCCTGGCCCTGGGCTGGGGCCTCACTGCAAAGAATCCTTATATCGAAGGATGGACCCAACACCGAAGTTGTCCCCACCTCAAACTTGTGCTGCCCTGATAGACGCAAGGGAGCCCTACAAAGTGACATCAGGAACCTGGACTGCTGAGTTTTCTTTCCCAGGGAAAATGGAAAAAGGATGTGCCCAGGGGCCCCTGGCCCTGACTGCATAAATTCCTTATATCGAAGGATGGACCCCACACCGAAGTTGTCCCCACCTCAAACTTGTGCTGCCCTGATACACCCAAGGGAGCCCTACAAACTGACATCAGGAACCTGGACTGCTGAGTTTTCTTTCCCAGGGAAAATGGAAAAAGGATGTGCCCAGGGGCCCCCTGGCCCTGAGCCCCTGGCCCTGACTGCAAAATATCCTTATATCGGAGGATGGACCCCACACCGAAGTTGTCCCCACCTCAAACTTGTGCTGCCCTGATAGACCCAAGGGAGCCCTACAAACTGACATCAGGAACCTGGACTGCTGAGTTTTCTTTCCCAGGGAAAATGGAAAAAGGATGTGCCCAGGGGCCCCTGGCCCTGACTGCAAAAAATCCTTATATCGAAGGATGGACCCCACACCGAATTTGTCCCCACCTCAAACTTGGGCTGCCCTGATACACCCAAGGGAGCCCTACAAACTGACATCAGGAACCTGGACTGCTGAGTTTTCTTTCCCAGGGAAAATGGAAAAAGGATGTGCCCAGGGGCCCCTGGCCATGACTGCAAAAAATCCTTATATCGAAGGATGGACCCCACACCGAAGTTGTCCCCACCTCAAACTTGTGCTGCCCTGATAGACCCAAGGGAACCCTACAAACTGACATCAGGAACCTGGACTGCTGAGTTTTCTTTCCCAGGGAAAATGGAAAAAGGATGTGCCCAGGGGCCCCTGGCCATGACTGCAAAAAATCCTTATATCGAAGGATGGACCCCACACCGAAGTTGTCCCCACCTCAAACTTGTGCTGCCCTGATAGACCCAAGGGAACCCTACAAACTGACATCAGGAACCTGGACTGCTGAGTTTTCTTTCCCAGGGAAAATGGAAAAAGGATGTGCCCAGGGGCCCCTGGCCCTGGGCTGGGGCCTCACTGCAAAAAATCTTTATATCGAAGGATGGACCCCACACTGAAGTTGTCCCCACCTCACACTTGTGCTGCCCTGATACACCCAAGGGAGCCCTACAAAGTGACATCAGGAACCTGGACTGCTGAGTTTTCTTTCCCAGGGAAAATGGAAAAAGGGTGTGCCCAGGGGACCCTCTCCCTGACTGCAAAAAATCCTTATATCGAAGGATGGACCCCACACCGAAGTTGTCCCCACCTCAAACTTGTGCTGCCCTGATAGACCCAAGGGAGCCCTACAAACTGACATCAGGAACCTGGACTGCTGAGTTTTCTTTCCCAGGGAAAATGGAAAAAGGGTGTGCCCAGGGGCCCCTGTCCCTGACTGCAAAAAATCCTTATATCGAAGGATGGACCCCACACCGAAGTTGTCCCCACCTCAAACTTGTGCTGCCCTGATAGACCCAAGGGAGCCCTACAAACTGACATCAGGAACCTGGACTGCTCAGTTTTCTTTCCCGGGGAAAATGGAAAAAGGATGTGCCCAGGGGCCCCTGGCCCTGACTGCAAAAAATCCTTATATCGAAGGATGGACCCCACACCGAAGTTGTCCCCACCTCAAACTTGTGCTGCCCTGATAGACCCAAGGGAACCCTACAAACTGACATCAGGAACCTGGACTGCTGAGTTTTCTTTCCCAGGGAAAATGGAAAAAGGATGTGCCCAGGGGCCCCTGGCCCTGGGCTGGGGCCTCACTGCAAAGAATCTTTATATCGAAGGATGGACCCCACACCGAAGTTGTCCCCACCTCACACTTGTGCTGCCCTGATACACCCAAGGGAGCCCTACAAAGTGACATCAGGAACCTGGACTGCTGAGTTTTCTTTCCCAGGGAAAATGGAAAAAGGATGTGCCCAGGGGACCCTCTCCCTGACTGCAAAAAATCCTTATATCGAAGGATGGACCCCACACCGAAGTTGTCCCCACCTCAAACTTGTGCTGCCCTGATACACCCAAGGGAGCCCTACAAACTGACATCAGGAACCTGGACTGCTGAGTTTTCTTTCCCAGGGAAAATGGAAAAAGGTTGTGCCCAGGGGCCCCTGGCCCTGGGCCCCTGGACCTGACAGCAAAAAATCCTTATATCGAAGGATGGACCCCACACCGAAGTTGTCCCCACCTCAAACTTGTGCTGCCCTGATAGACCCAAGGGAGCCCTACAAACTGACATCAGGAACCTGGACTGCTGAGTTTTCTTTCCCAGGGAAAATGGAAAAAGGATGTGCCCAGGGGCCCCTGGCCCTGACTGCAAAAAATCCTTATATCGAAGGATGGACCCCACACCGAATTTGTCCCCACCTCAAACTTGGGCTGCCCTGATACACCCAAGGGAGCCCTACAAACTGACATCAGGAACCTGGACTGCTGAGTTTTCTTTCCCAGGGAAAATGGAAAAAGGATGTGCCCAGGGGCCCCTGGCCCTGACTGCAAAAAATCCTTATATCGAAGGATGGACCCCACACCGAAGTTGTCCCCACCTCACACTTGTGCTGCCCTGATAGACCCAATGGAACCCTACAAACTGACATCAGGAACCTGGACTGCTGAGTTTTCTTTCCCAGGGAAAATGGAAAAAGGATGTGCCCAGGGGCCCCTGGCCCTGGGCTGGGGCCTCACTGCAAAGAATCTTTATATCGAAGGATGGACCCCACACCGAAGTTGTCCCCACCTCACACTTGTGCTGCCCTGATACACCCAAGGGAGCCCTACAAAGTGACATCAGGAACCTGGACTGCTGAGTTTTCTTTCCCAGGGAAAATGGAAAAAGGATGTGCCCAGGGGACCCTCTCCCTGACTGCAAAAAATCCTTATATCGAAGGATGGACCCCACACCGAAGTTGTCCCCACCTCAAACTTGTGCTGCCCTGATACACCCAAGGGAGCCCTACAAACTGACATCAGGAACCTGGACTGCTGAGTTTTCTTTCCCAGGGAAAATGGAAAAAGGATGTGCCCAGGGGCCCCTGGCCCTGGGCCCCTGGACCTGACAGCAAAAAATCCTTATATCGAAGGATGGACCCCACACCGAAGTTGTCCCCACCTCAAACTTGTGCTGCCCTGATAGACCCAAGGGAGCCCTACAAACTGACATCAGGAACCTGGACTGCTGAGTTTTCTTTCCCAGGGAAAATGGAAAAAGGATGTGCCCAGGGGCCCCTGGCCCTGACTGCAAAAAATCCTTATATCGAAGGATGGACCCCACACCGAATTTGTCCCCACCTCAAACTTGGGCTGCCCTGATACACCCAAGGGAGCCCTACAAACTGACATCAGGAACCTGGACTGCTGAGTGTTCTTTCCCAGGGAAAATGGAAAAAGGATGTGCCCAGGGGCCCCTGGCCCTGACTGCAAAAAATCCTTATATCGAAGGATGGACCCCACACCGAAGTTGTCCCCACCTCAAACTTGTGCTGCCCTGATAGACCCAAGGGAACCCTACAAACTGACATCAGGAACCTGGACTGCTGAGTTTTCTTTCCCAGGGAAAATGGAAAAAGGATGTGCCCAGGGGCCCCTGGCCCTGGGCTGGGGCCTCACTGCAAAGAATCTTTATATCGAAGGATGGACCCCACACCGAAGTTGTCCCCACCTCACACTTGTGCTGCCCTGATACACCCAAGGGAGCCCTACAAACTGACATCAGGAACTTGGACTGCTGAGTTTACTTTCCCAGGGAAAATGGAAAAAGGATGTGCCCAGGGACCCCTCTCCCTGACTGCAAAAAATCCTTATATCGAAGGATGGACCCCACACCGAAGTTGTCCCCACCTCAAACTTGTGCTGCCCTGATACACCCAAGGGAGCCCTACAAACTGACATCAGGAACCTGGACTGCTGAGTTTTCTTTCCCAGGGAAAATGGAAAAAGGATGTGCCCAGGGGCCCCTGGCCCTGGGCCCCTGGACCTGACAGCAAAAAATCCTTATATCGAAGGATGGACCCCACACCGAAGTTGTCCCCACCTCAAACTTGTGCTGCCCTGATAGACCCAAGGGAGCCCTACAAACTGACATCAGGAACCTGGACTGCTGAGTTTTCTTTCCCAGGGAAAATGGAAAAAGGATGTGCCCAGGGGCCCCTGTCCCTGACTGCAAAAAATCCTTATATCGAAGGATGGACCCCACACCGAAGTTGTCCCCACCTCAAACTTGTGCTGCCCTGATAGACCCAAGGGAGCCATACAAACTGACATCAGGAACCTGGACTGCTGAGTTTTCTTTCCCAGGGTAAATGGAAAAAGGATGTGCCCAGGGGCCCCTGGCCCTGGGCCCCTGGCCCTGACAGCAAAAAATCCTTATATCGAAGGATGGACCCCACACCGAAGTTGTCCCCACCTCAAACTTGTGCTGCCCTGATAGACCCAAGGGAGCCCTACAAACTGACATCAGGAACCTGGACTGCTGAGTTTTCTTTCCCAGGGAAAATGGAAAAAGGATGTGCCCAGGGGCCCCTGGCCCTGACTGCAAAAAATCCTTATATCGAAGGATGGACCCCACACCGAAGTTGTCCCCACCTCAAACTTGTGCTGCCCTGATACACCCAAGGGAGCCCTACAAACTGACATCAGGAATCTGGACTGCTTAGTTTTCTTTCCCAGGGAAAATGGAAAAAGGATGTGCCCAGGGGCCTCTGGCCGTGGGCTGGGGCCTCACTACAAAAAATCCTTATATCGAAGGATGGACCCCACACCGAAGTTGTCCCCACCTCAAACTTGTGCTGCCCTGATAGACCCAAGGGAACCCTACAAACTGACATCAGGAACCTGGACTGCTGAGTTTTCTTTCCCAGGGAAAATGGAAAAAGGATGTGCCCAGGGGCCTCTGGCTCTGACTGCAAAAAATCCTTATATCGAAGGATGGACCCCACACTGAAGTTGTCCCCACCTCAAACTTGTGCGGCCCTGATAGACCCAAGGGAGCCCTACAAACTGACATCAGGAACCTGGACTGCTGAGTTTTCTTTCCCAGGGAAAATGGAAAAAGGATGTGCCCAGGGGCCCCTGGCCCTGACTGCAAAAAATCCTTATATCGAAGGATGGACCCCACACCGAAGTTGTCCCCACCTCAAACTTGTGCTGCCCTGATACACCCAAGGGAGCCCTACAAACTGACATCAGGAACCTGGACTGCTGAGTTTCTTTCCCAGGGAAAATGGAAAAAGGATGTGCCCAGGGGCCCCTGGACCTGGGCTGGGGCCTCATTGCAAAGAATCCTTATATCGAAGGATGGACCCCACACCGAAGTTCTCCACACCTCAAACTTGTGCTGCCCTGATAGACGCAAGGGAGCCCTACAAACTGACATCAGGAACCTGGACTGCTGAGTTTTCTTTCCCAGGGAAAATGGAAAAAGGATGTGCCCAGGGGCCCCTGGCCCTGACTGCAAAAAATCCTTATATCGAAGGATGGACCCCACACCGAAGTTGTCCCCACCTCAAACTTGTGCTGCCCTGATAGACCCAAGGGAGCCCTACAAACTGACATCAGGAACCTGGACTGCTGAGTTTTCTTTCCCAGGGAAAATGGAAAAAGGATGTGCCCAGGGGCCTCTGGCCGTGGGCTGGGACCTCACTACAAAAAATCCTTATATCGAAGGATGGACCCCACACCGAAGTTGTCCCCACCTCACACTTGTGCTGCCCTGATAGACCCAAGGGAACCCTACAAACTGACATCAGGAACCTGGACTGCTGAGTTTTCTTTCCCAGGGAAAATGGAAAAAGGATGTGCCCAGGGGCCCCTGGCCCTGACTGCAAAAAATCCTTATATCGAAGGATGGACCCCACACCGAAGTTGTCCCCACCTCAAACTTGTGCTGCCCTGATACACCCAAGGGAGCCATACAAACTGACATCAGGAACCTGGACTGCTGAGTTTTCTTTCCCAGGGAAAATGGAAAAAGGATGTGCCCAGGGGCCCCTGGCCCTGACTGCAAAAAATCCTTATATCGAAGGATGGACCCCACACCGAAGTTGTCCCCACCTCAAACTTGTGCTGCCCTGATAGACCCAACGGAACCCTACAAACTGACAACAGGAACCTGGACTGCTGAGTTTTCTTTCCCAGGGAAAATGGAAAAAGGATGTGCCCAGAGGCCCCTGGCCCTGGGCTGGGGCCTCACTGCAAAGAATCCTTATATCGAAGGATGGACCCAACACCGAAGTTGTCCCCACCTCAAACTTGTGCTGCCCTGATAGACGCAAGGGAGCCCTACAAAGTGACATCAGGAACCTGGACTGCTGAGTTTTCTTTCCCAGGGAAAATGGAAAAAGGATGTGCCCAGGGGCCCCTGGCCCTGACTGCATAAATTCCTTATATCGAAGGATGGACCCCACACCGAAGTTGTCCCCACCTCAAACTTGTGCTGCCCTGATACACCCAAGGGAGCCCTACAAACTGACATCAGGAACCTGGACTGCTGAGTTTTCTTTCCCAGGGAAAATGGAAAAAGGATGTGCCCAGGGGCCCCCTGGCCCTGAGCCCCTGGCCCTGACTGCAAAATATCCTTATATCGGAGGATGGACCCCACACCGAAGTTGTCCCCACCTCAAACTTGTGCTGCCCTGATAGACCCAAGGGAGCCCTACAAACTGACATCAGGAACCTGGACTGCTGAGTTTTCTTTCCCAGGGAAAATGGAAAAAGGATGTGCCCAGGGGCCCCTGGCCCTGACTGCAAAAAATCCTTATATCGAAGGATGGACCCCACACCGAATTTGTCCCCACCTCAAACTTGGGCTGCCCTGATACACCCAAGGGAGCCCTACAAACTGACATGAGGAACCTGGACTGCTGAGTTTTCTTTCCCAGGGAAAATGGAAAAAGGATGTGCCCAGGGGCCCCTGGCCATGACTGCAAAAAATCCTTATATCGAAGGATGGACCCCACACCGAAGTTGTCCCCACCTCACACTTGTGCTGCCCTGATAGACCCAAGGGAACCCTACAAACTGACATCAGGAACCTGGACTGCTGAGTTTTCTTTCCCAGGGAAAATGGAAAAAGGATGTGCCCAGGGGCCCCTGGCCCTGGGCTGGGGCCTCACTGCAAAGAATCTTTATATCGAAGGATGGACCCCACACTGAAGTTGTCCCCACCTCACACTTGTGCTGCCCTGATACACCCAAGGGAGCCCTACAAAGTGACATCAGGAACCTGGACTGCTGAGTTTTCTTTCCCAGGGAAAATGGAAAAAGGGTGTGCCCAGGGGCCCCTCTCCCTGACTGCAAAAAATCCTTATATCGAAGGATGGACCCCACACCGAAGTTGTCCCCACCTCAAACTTGTGCTGCCCTGATACACCCAAGGGAGCCCTACAAACTGACATCAGGAACTTGGACTGCTGAGTTTTCTTTCCCAGGGAAAATGGAAAAAGGATGTGCCCAGGGGCCCCTCTCCCTGACTGCAAAAAATCCTTATATCGAAGGATGGACCCCACACCGAAGTTGTCCCCACCTCAAACTTGTGCTGCCCTGATACACCCAAGGGAGCCCTACAAACTGACATCAGGAACCTGGACTGCTGAGTTTTCTTTCCCAGGGAAAATGGAAAAAGGATGTGCCCAGGGGCCCCTGGCCCTGGGCTGGGGCCTCACTGCAAAGAATCTTTATATCGAAGGATGGACCCCACACCGAAATTTTCCCCACCTCACACTTGTGCTGCCCTGATACACCCAAGGGAGCCCTACAAACTGACATCAGGATCTTGGACTGCTGAGTTTTCTTTCCCAGGGAAAATGGAAAAAGGATGTGCCCAGGGGCCCCTGGCCCTGACTGCAAAAAATCCTTATATCGAAGGATGGACCCCACACCGAAGTTGTCCCCACCTCAAACTTGTGCTGCCCTGATAGACCCAAGGGAGCCCTACAAACTGACATCAGGAACCTGGACTGCTGAGTTTTCTTTCCCAGGGAAAATGGAAAAAGGATGTGCCCAGGGGCCCCTGGCCCTGGGCCCCTGGACCTGACAGCAAAAAATCCTTATATCGAAGGATGGACCCCACACCGAAGTTGTCCCCACCTCAAACTTGTGCTGCCCTGATACACCCAAGGGAGCCCTACAAACTGACATCAGGAACCTGGACTGCTGAGTTTTCTTTCCCAGGGAAAATGGAAAAAGGATGTGCCCAGGGGCCTCTGGCCGTGGGCTGGGGCCTCACTACAAAAAATCCTTATATCGAAGGATGGACCCCACACCGAAGTTGTCCCCACCTCACACTTCTGCTGCCCTGATAGACCCAACGGAACCCTACAAACTGACATCAGGAACCTGGACTGCTGAGTTTTCTTTCCCAGGGAAAATGGAAAAAGGATGTGCCCAGGGGACCCTCTCCCTGACTGCAAAAAATCCTTATATCGAAGGATGGACCCCACACCGAAGTTGTCCCCACCTCAAACTTGGGCTGCCCTGATAGACCCAAGGGAGCCCTACAAACTGACATCAGGAACCTGGACTGCTGAGTTTTCTTTCCCAGGGAAAATGGAAAAAGGATGTGCCCAGGGGCCCCTGGCCCTGACTGCAAAAAATCCTTATATCGAAGGATGGAACCCACACCGAAGTTGTCCCCACCTCAAACTTGTGCTGCCCTGATAAACCCAACGGAACCCTACAAACTGACATCAGGAACCTGGACTGCTGAGTTTTCTTTCCCAGGGAAAATGGAAAAAGGATGTGACCAAGGGCCCCTGGCCCTGACTGCAAAAAATCCTTATATCGAAGGATGGACCCCACACCGAAGTTGTCCCCACCTCAAACTTGTGCTGCCCTGATACACCCAAGGGAGCCCTACAAACTGACATCAGGAACCTGGACTGCTGAGTTTTCTTTCCCAGGGAAAATGGAAAAAGGTTGTGCCTAGGGGCCCCTGGCCCTGACTGCAAAAAATCCTTATATCGAAGGATGGACCCCACACCGAAGTTGTCCCCACCTCAAACTTGTGCTGCCCTGATACACCCAAGGGAGCCCTAAAACTGACATCAGGAACCTGGACTGCTGAGTTTTCTTTCCCAGGGAAAATGGAAAAAGGATGTGCCCAGGGGCCCCTGGCCCTGGGCCCCTGGACCTGACAGCAAAAAATCCTTATATCGAAGGATGGACCCCACACCGAAGTTGTCCCCACCTCAAACTTGTGCTGCCCTGATAGACCCAAGGGAGCCCTACAAACTGACATCAGGAACCTGGACTGCTGAGTTTTCTTTCCCAGGGAAAATGGAAAAAGGGTGTGCCCAGGGGCCCCTGTCCCTGACTGCAAAAATCCTTATATCGAAGGATGGACCCCACACCGAAGTTGTCCCCACCTCAAACTTGTGCTGCCCTGATAGACCCAAGGGAGCCATACAAACTGACATCAGGAACCTGGACTGCTGAGTTTTCTTTCCCAGGGTAAATGGAAAAAGGATGTGCCCAGGGGCCCCTGGCCCTGGGCCCCTGGCCCTGACAGCAAAAAATCCTTATATCGAAGGATGGACCCCACACCGAAGTTGTCCCCACCTCAAACTTGTGCTGCCCTGATAGACCCAAGGGAGCCCTACAAACTGACATCAGGAACCTGGACTGCTGAGTTTTCTTTCCCAGGGAAAATGGAAAAAGGATGTGCCCAGGGGCCTCTGGCTCTGACTGCAAAAAATCCTTATATCGAAGGATGGACCCCACACTGAAGTTGTCCCCACCTCAAACTTGTGCGGCCCTGATAGACCCAAGGGAGCCCTACAAACTGACATCAGTAACCTGGACTGCTGAGTTTTCTTTCCCAGGGTAAATGGAAAAAGGATGTGCCCAGGGGCCCCTGGCCCTGGGCCCCTGGCCCTGACAGCAAAAAATCCTTATATCGAAGGATGGACCCCACACCGAAGTTGTCCCCACCTCAAACTTGTGCTGCCCTGATAGACCCAAGGGAGCCCTACAAACTGACATCAGGAACCTGGACTGCTGAGTTTTCTTTCCCAGGGAAAATGGAAAAAGGATGTGCCCAGGGGCCTCTGGCTCTGACTGCAAAAAATCCTTATATCGAAGGATGGACCCCACACTGAAGTTGTCCCCACCTCAAACTTGTGCGGCCCTGATAGACCCAAGGGAGCCCTACAAACTGACATCAGGAACCTGGACTGCTGAGTTTTCTTTCCCAGGGAAAATGGAAAAAGGATGTGCCCAGGGGCCCCTGGCCCTGACTGCAAAAAATCCTTATATCGAAGGATGGACCCCACACCGAAGTTGTCCCCACCTCAAACTTGTGCTGCCCTGATAGACCCAAGGGAGCCCTACAAACTGACATCAGGAACCTGGACTGCTGAGTTTTCTTTCCCAGGGAAAATGGAAAAAGGATGTGCCCAGGGGCCCCCTGGCCCTGGGACCCTGGCCCTGACTGCAAAATATCCTTATATCGAAGGATGGACCCCACACCGAAGTTGTCCCCACCTCAAACTTGTGCTGCCCTGATACACCCAAGGGAGCCCTACAAACTGACATCAGGAACCTGGACTGCTGAGTTTCTTTCCCAGGGAAAATGGAAAAAGGATGTGCCCAGGGGCCCCTGGACCTGGGCTGGGGCCTCATTGCAAAGAATCCTTATATCGAAGGATGGACCCCACACCGAAGTTCTCCACACCTCAAACTTGTGCTGCCCTGATAGACGCAAGGGAGCCCTACAAACTGACATCAGGAACCTGGACTGCTGAGTTTTCTTTCCCAGGGAAAATGGAAAAAGGATGTGCCCAGGGGCCCCTGGCCCTGACTGCAAAAAATCCTTATATCGAAGGATGGACCCCACACCGAAGTTGTCCCCACCTCAAACTTGTGCTGCCCTGATAGACCCAAGGGAGCCCTACAAACTGACATCAGGAACCTGGACTGCTGAGTTTTCTTTCCCAGGGAAAATGGAAAAAGGATGTGCCCAGGGGCCTCTGGCCGTGGGCTGGGGCCTCACTACAAAAAATCCTTATATCGAAGGATGGACCCCACACCGAAGTTGTCCCCACCTCACACTTGTGCTGCCCTGATAGACCCAAGGGAACCCTACAAACTGACATCAGGAACCTGGACTGCTGAGTTTTCTTTCCCAGGGAAAATGGAAAAAGGATGTGCCCAGGGGCCCCTGGCCCTGACTGCAAAAAATCCTTATATCGAAGGATGGACCCCACACCGAAGTTGTCCCCACCTCAAACTTGTGCTGCCCTGATACACCCAAGGGAGCCATACAAACTGACATCAGGAACCTGGACTGCTGAGTTTTCTTTCCCAGGGAAAATGGAAAAAGGATGTGCCCTGGGGCCCCTGGCCCTGACTGCAAAAAATCCTTATATCGAAGGATGGACCCCACACCGAAGTTGTCCCCACCTCAAACTTGTGCTGCCCTGATAGACCCAACGGAACCCTACAAACTGACAACAGGAACCTGGACTGCTGAGTTTTCTTTCCCAGGGAAAATGGAAAAAGGATGTGCCCAGAGGCCCCTGGCCCTGGGCTGGGGCCTCACTGCAAAGAATCCTTATATCGAAGGATGGACCCAACACCGAAGTTGTCCCCACCTCAAACTTGTGCTGCCCTGATAGACGCAAGGGAGCCCTACAAAGTGACATCAGGAACCTGGACTGCTGAGTTTTCTTTCCCAGGGAAAATGGAAAAAGGATGTGCCCAGGGGCCCCTGGCCCTGACTGCATAAATTCCTTATATCGAAGGATGGACCCCACACCGAAGTTGTCCCCACCTCAAACTTGTGCTGCCCTGATACACCCAAGGGAGCCCTACAAACTGACATCAGGAACCTGGACTGCTGAGTTTTCTTTCCCAGGGAAAATGGAAAAAGGATGTGCCCAGGGGCCCCCTGGCCCTGAGCCCCTGGCCCTGACTGCAAAATATCCTTATATCGGAGGATGGACCCCACACCGAAGTTGTCCCCACCTCAAACTTGTGCTGCCCTGATAGACCCAAGGGAGCCCTACAAACTGACATCAGGAACCTGGACTGCTGAGTTTTCTTTCCCAGGGAAAATGGAAAAAGGATGTGCCCAGGGGCCCCTGGCCCTGACTGCAAAAAATCCTTATATCGAAGGATGGACCCCACACCGAATTTGTCCCCACCTCAAACTTGGGCTGCCCTGATAGACCCAAGGGAGCCCTACAAACTGACATGAGGAACCTGGACTGCTGAGTTTTCTTTCCCAGGGAAAATGGAAAAAGGATGTGCCCAGGGGCCCCTGGCCATGACTGCAAAAAATCCTTATATCGAAGGATGGACCCCACACCGAAGTTGTCCCCACCTCAAACTTGTGCTGCCCTGATAGACCCAAGGGAACCCTACAAACTGACATCAGGAACCTGGACTGCTGAGTTTTCTTTCCCAGGGAAAATGGAAAAAGGATGTGCCCAGGGGCCCCTGGCCCTGGGCTGGGGCCTCACTGCAAAGAATCTTTATATCGAAGGATGGACCCCACACTGAAGTTGTCCCCACCTCACACTTGTGCTGCCCTGATACACCCAAGGGAGCCCTACAAAGTGACATCAGGAACCTGGACTGCTGAGTTTTCTTTCCCAGGGAAAATGGAAAAAGGGTGTGCCCAGGGGCCCCTCTCCCTGACTGCAAAAAATCCTTATATCGAAGGATGGACCCCACACCGAAGTTGTCCCCACCTCAAACTTGTGCTGCCCTGATACACCCAAGGGAGCCCTACAAACTGACATCAGGAACTTGGACTGCTGAGTTTTCTTTCCCAGGGAAAATGGAAAAAGGATGTGCCCAGGGGCCCCTCTCCCTGACTGCAAAAAATCCTTATATCGAAGGATGGACCCCACACCGAAGTTGTCCCCACCTCAAACTTGTGCTGCCCTGATACACCCAAGGGAGCCCTACAAACTGACATCAGGAACCTGGACTGCTGAGTTTCTTTCCCAGGGAAAATGGAAAAAGGATGTGCCCAGGGGCCCCTGGACCTGGGCTGGGGCCTCATTGCAAAGAATCCTTATATCGAAGGATGGACCCCACACCGAAGTTCTCCACACCTCAAACTTGTGCTGCCCTGATAGACGCAAGGGAGCCCTACAAACTGACATCAGGAACCTGGACTGCTGAGTTTTCTTTCCCAGGGAAAATGGAAAAAGGATGTGCCCAGGGGCCCCTGGCCCTGACTGCAAAAAATCCTTATATCGAAGGATGGACCCCACACCGAAGTTGTCCCCACCTCAAACTTGTGCTGCCCTGATAGACCCAAGGGAGCCCTACAAACTGACATCAGGAACCTGGACTGCTGAGTTTTCTTTCCCAGGGAAAATGGAAAAAGGATGTGCCCAGGGGCCTCTGGCCGTGGGCTGGGGCCTCACTACAAAAAATCCTTATATCGAAGGATGGACCCCACACCGAAGTTGTCCCCACCTCACACTTGTGCTGCCCTGATAGACCCAAGGGAACCCTACAAACTGACATCAGGAACCTGGACTGCTGAGTTTTCTTTCCCAGGGAAAATGGAAAAAGGATGTGCCCAGGGGCCCCTGGCCCTGACTGCAAAAAATCCTTATATCGAAGGATGGACCCCACACCGAAGTTGTCCCCACCTCAAACTTGTGCTGCCCTGATACACCCAAGGGAGCCATACAAACTGACATCAGGAACCTGGACTGCTGAGTTTTCTTTCCCAGGGAAAATGGAAAAAGGATGTGCCCAGGGGCCCCTGGCCCTGACTGCAAAAAATCCTTATATCGAAGGATGGACCCCACACCGAAGTTGTCCCCACCTCAAACTTGTGCTGCCCTGATAGACCCAACGGAACCCTACAAACTGACAACAGGAACCTGGACTGCTGAGTTTTCTTTCCCAGGGAAAATGGAAAAAGGATGTGCCCAGAGGCCCCTGGCCCTGGGCTGGGGCCTCACTGCAAAGAATCCTTATATCGAAGGATGGACCCAACACCGAAGTTGTCCCCACCTCAAACTTGTGCTGCCCTGATAGACGCAAGGGAGCCCTACAAAGTGACATCAGGAACCTGGACTGCTGAGTTTTCTTTCCCAGGGAAAATGGAAAAAGGATGTGCCCAGGGGCCCCTGGCCCTGACTGCATAAATTCCTTATATCGAAGGATGGACCCCACACCGAAGTTGTCCCCACCTCAAACTTGTGCTGCCCTGATACACCCAAGGGAGCCCTACAAACTGACATCAGGAACCTGGACTGCTGAGTTTTCTTTCCCAGGGAAAATGGAAAAAGGATGTGCCCAGGGGCCCCCTGGCCCTGAGCCCCTGGCCCTGACTGCAAAATATCCTTATATCGGAGGATGGACCCCACACCGAAGTTGTCCCCACCTCAAACTTGTGCTGCCCTGATAGACCCAAGGGAGCCCTACAAACTGACATCAGGAACCTGGACTGCTGAGTTTTCTTTCCCAGGGAAAATGGAAAAAGGATGTGCCCAGGGGCCCCTGGCCCTGACTGCAAAAAATCCTTATATCGAAGGATGGACCCCACACCGAATTTGTCCCCACCTCAAACTTGGGCTGCCCTGATAGACCCAAGGGAGCCCTACAAACTGACATGAGGAACCTGGACTGCTGAGTTTTCTTTCCCAGGGAAAATGGAAAAAGGATGTGCCCAGGGGCCCCTGGCCATGACTGCAAAAAATCCTTATATCGAAGGATGGACCCCACACCGAAGTTGTCCCCACCTCAAACTTGTGCTGCCCTGATAGACCCAAGGGAACCCTACAAACTGACATCAGGAACCTGGACTGCTGAGTTTTCTTTCCCAGGGAAAATGGAAAAAGGATGTGCCCAGGGGCCCCTGGCCCTGGGCTGGGGCCTCACTGCAAAGAATCTTTATATCGAAGGATGGACCCCACACTGAAGTTGTCCCCACCTCACACTTTTGCTGCCCTGATACACCCAAGGGAGCCCTACAAAGTGACATCAGGAACCTGGACTGCTGAGTTTTCTTTCCCAGGGAAAATGGAAAAAGGGTGTGCCCAGGGGCCCCTCTCCCTGACTGCAAAAAATCCTTATATCGAAGGATGGACCCCACACCGAAGTTGTCCCCACCTCAAACTTGTGCTGCCCTGATACACCCAAGGGAGCCCTACAAACTGACATCAGGAACTTCGACTGCTGAGTTTTCTTTCCCAGGGAAAATGGAAAAAGGATGTGCCCAGGGGCCCCTCTCCCTGACTGCAAAAAATCCTTATATCGAAGGATGGACCCCACACCGAAGTTGTCCCCACCTCAAACTTGTGCTGCCCTGATACACCCAAGGGAGCCCTACAAACTGACATCAGGAACCTGGACTGCTGAGTTTTCTTTCCCAGGGAAAATGGAAAAAGGATGTGCCCAGGGGCCCCTGGCCCTGGGCTGGGGCCTCACTGCAAAGAATCTTTATATCGAAGGATGGACCCCACACCGAAATTTTCCCCACCTCACACTTGTGCTGCCCTGATACACCCAAGGGAGCCCTACAAACTGACATCAGGATCTTGGACTGCTGAGTTTTCTTTCCCAGGGAAAATGGAAAAAGGATGTGCCCAGGGGCCCCTCTCCCTGACTGCAAAAAATCCTTATATCGAAGGATGGACCCCACACCGAAGTTGTCCCCACCTCAAACTTGTGCTGCCCTGATAGACCCAAGGGAGCCCTACAAACTGACATCAGGAACCTGGACTGCTGAGTTTTCTTTCCCAGGGAAAATGGAAAAAGGATGTGCCCAGGGGCCCCTGGCCCTGGGCCCCTGGACCTGACAGCAAAAAATCCTTATATCGAAGGATGGACCCCACACCGAAGTTGTCCCCACCTCAAACTTGTGCTGCCCTGATAGACCCAAGGGAGCCCTTCAAACTGACATCAGGAACCTGGACTGCTGAGTTTTCTTTCCCAGGGAAAATGGAAAAAGGATGTGCCCAGGGGCCTCTGGCCGTGGGCTGGGGCCTCACTACAAAAAATCCTTATATCGAAGGATGGACCCCACACCGAAGTTGTCCCCACCTCACACTTCTGCTGCCCTGATAGACCCAACGGAACCCTACAAACTGACATCAGGAACCTGGACTGCTGAGTTTTCTTTCCCAGGGAAAATGGAAAAAGGATGTGCCCAGGGGCCCCTGTCCCTGACTGCAAAAAATCCTTATATCGAAGGATGGACCCCACACCGAAGTTGTCCCCACCTCAAACTTGGGCTGCCCTGATAGACCCAAGGGAGCCCTACAAACTGACATCAGGAACCTGGACTGCTGAGTTTTCTTTCCCAGGGAAAATGGAAAAAGGATGTGCCCAGGGGCCCCTGGCCCTGACTGCAAAAAATCCTTATATCGAAGGATGGAACCCACACCGAAGTTGTCCCCACCTCAAACTTGTGCTGCCCTGATAAACCCAACGGAACCCTACAAACTGACATCAGGAACCTGGACTGCTGAGTTTTCTTTCCCAGGGAAAATGGAAAAAGGATGTGCCCAAGGGCCCCTGGCCCTGACTGCAAAAAATCCTTATATCGAAGGATGGACCCCACACCGAAGTTGTCCCCACCTCAAACTTGTGCTGCCCTGATACACCCAAGGGAGCCCTACAAACTGACATCAGGAACCTGGACTGCTGAGTTTTCTTTCCCAGGGAAAATGGAAAAAGGTTGTGCCTAGGGGCCCCTGGCCCTGACTGCAAAAAATCCTTATATCGAAGGATGGACCCCACACCGAAGTTGTCCCCACCTCAAACTTGTGCTGCCCTGATACACCCAAGGGAGCCCTACAAACTGACATCAGGAACCTGGACTGCTGAGTTTTCTTTCCCAGGGAAAATGGAAAAAGGATGTGCCCAGGGGCCCCTGGCCCTGGGCCCCTGGACCTGACAGCAAAAAATCCTTATATCGAAGGATGGACCCCACACCGAAGTTGTCCCCACCTCAAACTTGTGCTGCCCTGATAGACCCAAGGGAGCCCTACAAACTGACATCAGGAACCTGGACTGCTGAGTTTTCTTTCCCAGGGAAAATGGAAAAAGGGTGTGCCCAGGGGCCCCTGTCCCTGACTGCAAAAAATCCTTATATCGAAGGATGGACCCCACACCGAAGTTGTCCCCACCTCAAACTTGTGCTGCCCTGATAGACCCAAGGGAGCCATACAAACTGACATCAGGAACCTGGACTGCTGAGTTTTCTTTCCCAGGGTAAATGGAAAAAGGATGTGCCCAGGGGCCCCTGGCCCTGGGCCCCTGGCCCTGACAGCAAAAAATCCTTATATCGAAGGATGGACCCCACACCGAAGTTGTCCCCACCTCAAACTTGTGCTGCCCTGATAGACCCAAGGGAGCCCTACAAACTGACATCAGGAACCTGGACTGCTGAGTTTTCTTTCCCAGGGAAAATGGAAAAAGGATGTGCCCAGGGGCCCCTGGCCCTGACTGCAAAAAATCCTTATATCGAAGGATGGACCCCACACCGAAGTTGTCCCCACCTCAAACTTGTGCTGCCCTGATACACCCAAGGGAGCCCTACAAACTGACATCAGGAATCTGGACTGCTTAGTTTTCTTTCCCAGGGAAAATGGAAAAAGGATGTGCCCAGGGGCCTCTGGCCGTGGGCTGGGGACTCACTACAAAAAATCCTTATATCGAAGGATGGACCCCACACCGAAGTTGTCCCCACCTCAAACTTGTGCTGCCCTGATAGACCCAAGGGAACCCTACAAACTGACATCAGGAACCTGGACTGCTGAGTTTTCTTTCCCAGGGAAAATGGAAAAAGGATGTGCCCAGGGGCCTCTGGCTCTGACTGCAAAAAATCCTTATATCGAAGGATGGACCCCACACTGAAGTTGTCCCCACCTCAAACTTGTGCGGCCCTGATAGACCCAAGGGAGCCCTACAAACTGACATCAGGAACCTGGACTGCTGAGTTTTCTTTCCCAGGGAAAATGGAAAAAGGATGTGCCCAGGGGCCCCTGGCCCTGACTGCAAAAAATCCTTATATCGAAGGATGGACCCCACACCGAAGTTGTCCCCACCTCAAACTTGTGCTGCCCTGATAGACCCAAGGGAGCCCTACAAACTGACATCAGGAACCTGGACTGCTGAGTTTTCTTTCCCAGGGAAAATGGAAAAAGGATGTGCCCAGGGGCCCCCTGGCCCTGGGACCCTGGTCCTGACTGCAAAATATCCTTATATCGAAGGATGGACCCCACACCGAAGTTGTCCCCACCTCAAACTTGTGCTGCCCTGATACACCCAAGGGAGCCCTACAAACTGACATCAGGAACCTGGACTGCTGAGTTTCTTTCCCAGGGAAAATGGAAAAAGGATGTGCCCAGGGGCCCCTGGACCTGGGCTGGGGCCTCATTGCAAAGAATCCTTATATCGAAGGATGGACCCCACACCGAAGTTCTCCACACCTCAAACTTGTGCTGCCCTGATAGACGCAAGGGAGCCCTACAAACTGACATCAGGAACCTGGACTGCTGAGTTTTCTTTCCCAGGGAAAATGGAAAAAGGATGTGCCCAGGGGCCCCTGGCCCTGACTGCAAAAAATCCTTATATCGAAGGATGGACCCCACACCGAAGTTGTCCCCACCTCAAACTTGTGCTGCCCTGATAGACCCAAGGGAGCCCTACAAACTGACATCAGGAACCTGGACTGCTGAGTTTTCTTTCCCAGGGAAAATGGAAAAAGGATGTGCCCAGGGGCCTCTGGCCGTGGGCTGGGGCCTCACTACAAAAAATCCTTATATCGAAGGATGGACCCCACACCGAAGTTGTCCCCACCTCACACTTGTGCTGCCCTGATAGACCCAAGGGAACCCTACAAACTGACATCAGGAACCTGGACTGCTGAGTTTTCTTTCCCAGGGAAAATGGAAAAAGGATGTGCCCAGGGGCCCCTGGCCCTGACTGCAAAAAATCCTTATATCGAAGGATGGACCCCACACCGAAGTTCTCCACACCTCAAACTTGTGCTGCCCTGATAGACGCAAGGGAGCCCTACAAACTGACATCAGGAACCTGGACTGCTGAGTTTTCTTTCCCAGGGAAAATGGAAAAAGGATGTGCCCAGGGGCCCCTGGCCCTGACTGCAAAAAATCCTTATATCGAAGGATGGACCCCACACCGAAGTTGTCCCCACCTCAAACTTGTGCTGCCCTGATAGACCCAACGGAACCCTACAAACTGACAACAGGAACCTGGACTGCTGAGTTTTCTTTCCCAGGGAAAATGGAAAAAGGATGTGCCCAGAGGCCCCTGGCCCTGGGCTGGGGCCTCACTGCAAAGAATCCTTATATCGAAGGATGGACCCAACACCGAAGTTGTCCCCACCTCAAACTTGTGCTGCCCTGATAGACGCAAGGGAGCCCTACAAAGTGACATCAGGAACCTGGACTGCTGAGTTTTCTTTCCCAGGGAAAATGGAAAAAGGATGTGCCCAGGGGCCCCTGGCCCTGACTGCATAAATTCCTTATATCGAAGGATGGACCCCACACCGAAGTTGTCCCCACCTCAAACTTGTGCTGCCCTGATACACCCAAGGGAGCCCTACAAACTGACATCAGGAACCTGGACTGCTGAGTTTTCTTTCCCAGGGAAAATGGAAAAAGGATGTGCCCAGGGGCCCCTGGCCCTGACTGCAAAAAATCCTTATATCGAAGGATGGACCCCACACCGAATTTGTCCCCACCTCAAACTTGGGCTGCCCTGATACACCCAAGGGAGCCCTACAAACTGACATGAGGAACCTGGACTGCTGAGTTTTCTTTCCCAGGGAAAATGGAAAAAGGATGTGCCCAGGGGCCCCTGGCCATGACTGCAAAAAATCCTTATATCGAAGGATGGACCCCACACCGAAGTTGTCCCCACCTCAAACTTGTGCTGCCCTGATAGACCCAAGGGAACCCTACAAACTGACATCAGGAACCTGGACTGCTGAGTTTTCTTTCCCAGGGAAAATGGAAAAAGGATGTGCCCAGGGGCCCCTGGCCCTGGGCTGGGGCCTCACTGCAAAGAATTTTTATATCGAAGGATGGACCCCACACTGAAGTTGTCCCCACCTCACACTTGTGCTGCCCTGATACACCCAAGGGAGCCCTACAAAGTGACATCAGGAACCTGGACTGATGAGATTTCTTTCCCAGGGAAAATGGAAAAAGGGTGTGCCCAGGGGCCCCTCTCCCTGACTGCAAAAAATCCTTATATCGAAGGATGGACCCCACACCGAAGTTGTCCCCACCTCAAACTTGTGCTGCCCTGATACACCCAAGGGAGCCCTACAAACTGACATCAGGAACTTGGACTGCTGAGTTTTCTTTCCCAGGGAAAATGGAAAAAGGATGTGCCCAGGGGCCCCTCTCCCTGACTGCAAAAAATCCTTATATCGAAGGATGGACCCCACACCGAAGTTGTCCCCACCTCAAACTTGTGCTGCCCTGATACACCCAAGGGAGCCCTACAAACTGACATCAGGAACCTGGACTGCTGAGTTTTCTTTCCCAGGGAAAATGGAAAAAGGATGTGCCCAGGGGCCCCTGGCCCTGGGCTGGGGCCTCACTGCAAAGAATCTTTATATCGAAGGATGGACCCCACACCGAAATTTTCCCCACCTCACACTTGTGCTGCCCTGATACACCCAAGGGAGCCCTACAAACTGACATCAGGATCTTGGACTGCTGAGTTTTCTTTCCCAGGGAAAATGGAAAAAGGATGTGCCCAGGGGCCCCTCTCCCTGACTGCAAAAAATCCTTATATCGAAGGATGGACCCCACACCGAAGTTGTCCCCACCTCAAACTTGTGCTGCCCTGATAGACCCAAGGGAGCCCTACAAACTGACATCAGGAACCTGGACTGCTGAGTTTTCTTTCCCAGGGAAAATGGAAAAAGGATGTGCCCAGGGGCCCCTGGCCCTGGGCCCCTGGACCTGACAGCAAAAAATCCTTATATCGAAGGATGGACCCCACACCGAAGTTGTCCCCACCTCAAACTTGTGCTGCCCTGATAGACCCAAGGGAGCCCTACAAACTGACATCAGGAACCTGGACTGCTGAGTTTTCTTTCCCAGGGAAAATGGAAAAAGGATGTGCCCAGGGGCCTCTGGCCGTGGGCTGGGGCATTACTACAAAAAATCCTTATATCGAAGGATGGACCCCACACCGAAGTTGTCCCCACCTCACACTTCTGCTGCCCTGATAGACCCAACGGAACCCTACAAACTGACATCAGGAACCTGGACTGCTGAGTTTTCTTTCCCAGGGAAAATGGAAAAAGGATGTGCCCAGGGGCCCCTGTCCCTGACTGCAAAAAATCCTTATATCGAAGGATGGACCCCAGACCGAAGTTGTCCCCACCTCAAACTTGGGCTGCCCTGATAGACCCAAGGGAGCCCTACAAACTGACATCAGGAACCTGGACTGCTGAGTTTTCTTTCCCAGGGAAAATGGAAAAAGGATGTGCCCAGGGGCCCCTGGACCTGGGCTGGGGCCTCACTGCAAAGAATCCTTATATCGAAGGATGGACCCAACACCGAAGTTGTCCCCACCTCAAACTTGTGCTGCCCTGATAGACCCAAGGGAGCCCTACAAACTGACATCAGGAACCTGGACTGCTGAGTTTTCTTTCCCAGGGAAAATGGAAAAAGGATGTGCCCAGGGGCCCCCTGGCCCTGAGCCCCTGGCCCTGACTGCAAAATATCCTTATATCGAAGGATGGACCCCACACCGAAGTTGTCCCCACCTCACACTTGTGCTGCCCTGATAGACCCAAGGGAGCCCTACAAACTGACATCAGGAACCTGGACTGCTGAGTTTTCTTTCCCAGGGAAAATGGAAAAAGGATGTGCCCAGGGGCCCCTGGCCCTGACTGCAAAAAATCCTTATATCGAAGGATGGACCCCACACCGAATTTGTCCCCACCTCAAACTTGTGCTGCCCTGATAGACCCAAGGGAGCCCTACAAACTGACATCAGGAACCTGGACTGCTCAGTTTTCTTTCCCGGGGAAAATGGAAAAAGGATGTGCCCAGGGGCACCTGGCCCTGACTGCAAAAAATCCTTATATCGAAGGATGGACCCCACACCGAAGTTGTCCCCACCTCAAACTTGTGCTGCCCTGATAGACCCAAGGGAACCCTACAAACTGACATCAGGAACCTGGACTGCTGAGTTTTCTTTCCCAGGGAAAATGGAAAAAGGATGTGCCCAGGGGCCCCTGGCCCTGGGCTGGGGCCTCACTGCAAAGAATCTTTATATCGAAGGATGGACCCCACACCGAAGTTGTCCCCACCTCACACTTGTGCTGCCCTGATACACCCAAGGGAGCCCTACAAAGTGACATCAGGAACCTGGACTGCTGAGTTTTCTTTCCCAGGGAAAATGGAAAAAGGATGTGCCCAGGGGCCCCTGGCCCTGGGCTGGGGCCTCACTGCAAAGAATCTTTATATCGAAGGATGGACCCCACACTGAAGTTGTCCCCACCTCACACTTGTGCTGCCCTGATACACCCAAGGGAGCCCTACAAAGTGACATCAGGAACCTGGACTGATGAGTTTTCTTTCCCAGGGAAAATGGAAAAAGGGTGTGCCCAGGTGCCCCTCTCCCTGACTGCAAAAAATCCTTATATCGAAGGATGGACCCCACACCGAAGTTGTCCCCACCTCAAACTTGTGCTGCCCTGATACACCCAAGGGAGCCCTACAAACTGACATCAGGAACTTGGACTGCTGAGTTTTCTTTCCCAGGGAAAATGGAAAAAGGATGTGCCCAGGGGCCCCTCTCCCTGACTGCAAAAAATCCTTATATCGAAGGATGGACCCCACACCGAAGTTGTCCCCACCTCAAACTTGTGCTGCCCTGATACACCCAAGGGAGCCCTACAAACTGACATCAGGAACCTGGACTGCTGAGTTTTCTTTCCCAGGGAAAATGGAAAAAGGATGTGCCCAGGGGCCCCTGGCCCTGGGCTGGGGCCTCACTGCAAAGAATCTTTATATCGAAGGATGGACCCCACACCGAAATTTTCCCCACCTCACACTTGTGCTGCCCTGATACACCCAAGGGAGCCCTACAAACTGACATCAGGATCTTGGACTGCTGAGTTTTCTTTCCCAGGGAAAATGGAAAAAGGATGTGCCCAGGGGCCCCTCTCCCTGACTGCAAAAAATCCTTATATCGAAGGATGGACCCCACACCGAAGTTGTCCCCACCTCAAACTTGTGCTTCCCTGATAGACCCAAGGGAGCCCTACAAACTGACATCAGGAACCTGGACTGCTGAGTTTTCTTTCCCAGGGAAAATGGAAAAAGGATGTGCCCAGGGGCCCCTGGCCCTGGGCCCCTGGACCTGACAGCAAAAAATCCTTATATCGAAGGATGGACCCCACACCGAAGTTGTCCCCACCTCAAACTTGTGCTGCCCTGATAGACCCAAGGGAGCCCTACAAACTGACATCAGGAACCTGGACTGCTGAGTTTTCTTTCCCAGGGAAAATGGAAAAAGGATGTGCCCAGGGGCCCCTGGCCCTGACTGCAAAAAATCCTTATATCGAAGGATGGAACCCACACCGAAGTTGTCCCCACCTCAAACTTGTGCTGCCCTGATAAACCCAACGGAACCCTACAAACTGACATCAGGAACCTGGACTGCTGAGTTTTCTTTCCCAGGGAAAATGGAAAAAGGATGTGCCCAAGGGCCCCTGGCCCTGACTGCAAAAAATCCTTATATCGAAGGATGGACCCCACACCGAAGTTGTCCCCACCTCAAACTTGTGCTGCCCTGATACACCCAAGGGAGCCCTAAAAACTGACATCAGGAACCTGGACTGCTGAGTTTTCTTTCCCAGGGAAAATGGAAAAAGGTTGTGCCTAGGGGCCCCTGGCCCTGACTGCAAAAAATCCTTATATCGAAGGATGGACCCCACACCGAAGTTGTCCCCACCTCAAACTTGTGCTGCCCTGATAGACGCAAGGGAGCCCTACAAACTGACATCAGGAATCTGGACTGCTGAGTTTTCTTTCCCAGGGAAAATGGAAAAAGGATGTGCCCAGGGGCCCCTGGCCCTGACTGCAAAAAATCCTTATATCGAAGGATGGACCCCACACCGAATTTGTCCCCACCTCAAACTTGTGCTGCCCTGATAGACCCAAGGGAGCCCTACAAACTGACATCAGGAACCTGGACTGCTGAGTTTTCTTTCCCAGGGAAAATGGAAAAAGGATGTGCCCAGGGGCCCCTGGCCCTGGGCTGGGGCCTCACTGCAAAGAATCCTTATATCGAAGGATGGACCCAACACCGAATTTGTCCCCACCTCAAACTTGGGCTGCCCTGATACACCCAAGGGAGCCCTACAAACTGACATCAGGAACCTGGACTGCTGAGTTTTCTTTCCCAGGGAAAATGGAAAAAGGATGTGCCCAGGGGCCCCTGGCCCTGACTGCAAAAAATCCTTATATCGAAGGATGGACCCCACACCGAATTTGTCCCCACCTCAAACTTGGGCTGCCCTGATACACCCAAGGGAGCCCTACAAACTGACATGAGGAACCTGGACTGCTGAGTTTTCTTTCCCAGGGAAAATGGAAAAAGGATGTGCCCAGGGGCCCCTGGCCCTGACTGCAAAAAATCCTTATATCGAAGGATGGACCCCACACCGAAGTTGTCCCCACCTCACACTTGTGCTGCCCTGATAGACCCAATGGAACCCTACAAACTGACATCAGGAACCTGGACTGCTGAGTTTTCTTTCCCAGGGAAAATGGAAAAAGGATGTGCCCAGGGGCCCCTGGCCCTGGGCTGGGGCCTCACTGCAAAGAATCTTTATATCGAAGGATGGACCCCACACCGAAGTTGTCCCCACCTCACACTTGTGCTGCCCTGATACACCCAAGGGAGCCCTACAAAGTGACATCAGGAACCTGGACTGCTGAGTTTTCTTTCCCAGGGAAAATGGAAAAAGGATGTGCCCAGGGGACCCTCTCCCTGACTGCAAAAAATCCTTATATCGAAGGATGGACCCCACACCGAAGTTGTCCCCACCTCAAACTTGTGCTGCCCTGATACACCCAAGGGAGCCCTACAAACTGACATCAGGAACCTGGACTGCTGAGTTTTCTTTCCCAGGGAAAATGGAAAAAGGATGTGCCCAGGGGCCCCTGGCCCTGGGCCCCTGGACCTGACAGCAAAAAATCCTTATATCGAAGGATGGACCCCACACCGAAGTTGTCCCCACCTCAAACTTGTGCTGCCCTGATAGACCCAAGGGAGCCCTACAAACTGACATCAGGAACCTGGACTGCTGAGTTTTCTTTCCCAGGGAAAATGGAAAAAGGATGTGCCCAGGGGCCCCTGGCCCTGACTGCAAAAAATCCTTATATCGAAGGATGGACCCCACACTGAAGTTGTCCCCACCTCAAACTTGTGCTGCCCTGATAGACCCAAGGGAGCCCTACAAACTGACATCAGGAACCTGGACTGCTGAGTGTTCTTTCCCAGGGAAAATGGAAAAAGGATGTGCCCAGGGGCCCCTGGCCCTGACTGCAAAAAATCCTTATATCGAAGGATGGACACCACACCGAAGTTGTCCCCACCTCACACTTGTGCTGCCCTGATAGACCCAATGGAACCCTACAAACTGACATCAGGAACCTGGACTGCTGAGTTTTCTTTCCCAGGGAAAATGGAAAAAGGATGTGCCCAGGGGCCCCTGGCCCTGGGCTGGGGCCTCACTGCAAAGAATCTTTATATCGAAGGATGGACCCCACACCGAAGTTGTCCCCACCTCACACTTGTGCTGCCCTGATACACCCAAGGGAGCCCTACAAACTGACATCAGGAACTTGGACTGCTGAGTTTTCTTTCCCAGGGAAAATGGAAAAAGGATGTGCCCAGGGACCCCTCTCCCTGACTGCAAAAAATCCTTATATCGAAGGATGGACCCCACACCGAAGTTGTCCCCACCTCAAACTTGTGCTGCCCTGATAGACCCAAGGGAGCCCTACAAACTGACATCAGGAACCTGGACTGCTGAGTTTTCTTTCCCAGGGAAAATGGAAAAAGGATGTGCCCAGGGGCCCCTGTCCGTGACTGCAAAAAATCCTTATATCGAAGGATGGACCCCACACCGAAGTTGTCCCCACCTCAAACTTGTGCTGCCCTGATAGACCCAAGGGAGACTTACAAACTGACATCAGGAACCTGGACTGCTGAGTTTTCTTTCCCAGGGAAAATGGAAAAAGGATGTGCCCAGGGGCCCCTGGCCCTGGGCCCCTGGCCCTGACAGCAAAAAATCCTTATATCGAAGGATGGAACCCACACCGAAGTTGTCCCCACCTCAAACTTGTGCTGCCCTGATAAACCCAACGGAACCCTACAAACTGACATCAGGAACCTGGACTGCTGAGTTTTCTTTCCCAGGGAAAATGGAAAAAGGATGTGCCCAGGGGCCCCTGGCCCTGACTGCAAAAAATCCTTATATCGAAGGATGGACCCCACACCGAAGTTGTCCCCACCTCAAACTTGTGCTGCCCTGATACACCCAAGGGAGCCCTACAAACTGACATCAGGAATCTGGACTGCTTAGTTTTCTTTCCCAGGGAAAATGGAAAAAGGATGTGCCCAGGGGCCTCTGGCCGTGGGCTGGGGCCTCACTACAAAAAATCCTTATATCGAAGGATGGACCCCACACCGAATTTGTCCCCACCTCAAACTTGTGCTGCCCTGATAGACCCAAGGGAACCCTACAAACTGACATCAGGAACCTGGACTGCTGAGTTTTCTTTCCCAGGGAAAATGGAAAAAGGATGTGCCCAGGGGCCTCTGGCTCTGACTGCAAAAAATCCTTATATCGAAGGATGGACCCCACACCGATGTTGTCCCCACCACAAACTTGTGCGGCCCTGATAGACCCAAGGGAGCCCTACAAACTGACATCAGGAACCTGGACTGCTGAGTTTTCTTTCCCACGGAAAATGAAAAAAGGATGTGCCCAGGGGCCCCTGGCCCTGACTGCAAAAAATCCTTATATCGAAGGATGGACCCCACACCGAAGTTGTCCCCACCTCAAACTTGTGCTGCCCTGATAGACCCAAGGGAGCCCTACAAACTGACATCAGGAACCTGGACTGCTGAGTTTTCTTTCCCAGGGAAAATGGAAAAAGGATGTGCCCAGGGGCCCCCTGGCCCTGGGACCCTGGCCCTGACTGCAAAAAATCCTTATATCGAAGGATGGACCCCACACCGAAGTTGTCCCCACCTCAAACTTGTGCTGCCCTGATAGACCCAAGGGAGCCCTACAAACTGACATCAGGAACTTGGACTGCTGAGTTTTCTTTCCCAGGGAAAATGGAAAAAGGATGTGCCCAGGGGCCCCTGGACCTGGGCTGGGGCCTCATTGCAAAGAATCCTTATATCGAAGGATGGACCCCACACCGAATTTTTCCCCACCTCAAACTTGTGCTGCTGTGATAGACCCAAGGGAGCCCTACAAACTGACATCAGGAACCTGGACTGCTGAGTGTTCTTTCCCAGGGAAAATGGAAAAAGGATGTGCCCAGGGGCCCCTGGCCCTGACTGCAAAAAATCCTTATATCGAAGGATGGACCCCACACCGAAGTTGTCCCCACCTCACACTTGTGCTGCCCTGATAGACCCAATGGAACCCTACAAACTGACATCAGGAACCTGGACTGCTGAGTTTTCTTTCCCAGGGAAAATGGAAAAAGGATGTGCCCAGGGGCCCCTGGCCCTGGGCTGGGGCCTCACTGCAAAGAATCTTTATATCGAAGGATGGACCCCACACCGAAGTTGTCCCCACCTCACACTTGTGCTGCCCTGATACACCCAAGGGAGCCCTACAAACTGACATCAGGAACTTGGACTGCTGAGTTTTCTTTCCCAGGGAAAATGGAAAAAGGATGTGCCCAGGGACCCCTCTCCCTGACTGCAAAAAATCCTTATATCGAAGGATGGACCCCACACCGAAGTTGTCCCCACCTCAAACTTGTGCTGCCCTGATAGACCCAAGGGAGCCCTACAAACTGACATCAGGAACCTGGACTGCTGAGTTTTCTTTCCCAGGGAAAATGGAAAAAGGATGTGCCCAGGGGCCCCTGTCCCTGACTGCAAAAAATCCTTATATCGAAGGATGGACCCCACACCGAAGTTGTCCCCACCTCAAACTTGTGCTGCCCTGATACACCCAAGGGAGCCCTACAAACTGACATCAGGAATCTGGACTGCTTAGTTTTCTTTCCCAGGGAAAATGGAAAAAGGATGTGCCCAGGGGCCTCTGGCCGTGGGCTGGGACCTCACTACAAAAAATCCTTATATCGAAGGATGGACCCCACACCGAAGTTGTCCCCACCTCAAACTTGTGCTGCCCTGATAGACCCAAGGGAACCCTACAAACTGACATCAGGAACCTGGACTGCTGAGTTTTCTTTCCCAGGGAAAATGGAAAAAGGATGTGCCCAGGGGCCCCTGGCCCTGACTGCAAAAAATCCTTATATCGAAGGATGGACCCCACACCGAAGTTGTCCCCACCTCAAACTTGTGCTGCCCTGATACACCCAAGGGAGCCCTACAAACTGACATCAGGAATCTGGACTGCTTAGTTTTCTTTCCCAGGGAAAATGGAAAAAGGATGTGCCCAGGGGCCTCTGGCCGTGGGCTGGGGACTCACTACAAAAAATCCTTATATCGAAGGATGGACCCCACACCGAAGTTGTCCCCACCTCAAACTTGTGCTGCCCTGATAGACCCAAGGGAACCCTACAAACTGACATCAGGAACCTGGACTGCTGAGTTTTCTTTCCCAGGGAAAATGGAAAAAGGATGTGCCCAGGGGCCTCTGGCTCTGACTGCAAAAAATCCTTATATCGAAGGATGGACCCCACACTGAAGTTGTCCCCACCTCAAACTTGTGCGGCCCTGATAGACCCAAGGGAGCCCTACAAACTGACATCAGGAACCTGGACTGCTGAGTTTTCTTTCCCAGGGAAAATGGAAAAAGGATGTGCCCAGGGGCCCCTGGCCCTGACTGCAAAAAATCCTTATATCGAAGGATGGACCCCACACCGAAGTTGTCCCCACCTCAAACTTGTGCTGCCCTGATAGACCCAAGGGAGCCCTACAAACTGACATCAGGAACCTGGACTGCTGAGTTTTCTTTCCCAGGGAAAATGGAAAAAGGATGTGCCCAGGGGCCCCCTGGCCCTGGGACCCTGGTCCTGACTGCAAAATATCCTTATATCGAAGGATGGACCCCACACCGAAGTTGTCCCCACCTCAAACTTGTGCTGCCCTGATACACCCAAGGGAGCCCTACAAACTGACATCAGGAACCTGGACTGCTGAGTTTCTTTCCCAGGGAAAATGGAAAAAGGATGTGCCCAGGGGCCCCTGGACCTGGGCTGGGGCCTCATTGCAAAGAATCCTTATATCGAAGGATGGACCCCACACCGAAGTTCTCCACACCTCAAACTTGTGCTGCCCTGATAGACGCAAGGGAGCCCTACAAACTGACATCAGGAACCTGGACTGCTGAGTTTTCTTTCCCAGGGAAAATGGAAAAAGGATGTGCCCAGGGGCCCCTGGCCCTGACTGCAAAAAATCCTTATATCGAAGGATGGACCCCACACCGAAGTTGTCCCCACCTCAAACTTGTGCTGCCCTGATAGACCCAAGGGAGCCCTACAAACTGACATCAGGAACCTGGACTGCTGAGTTTTCTTTCCCAGGGAAAATGGAAAAAGGATGTGCCCAGGGGCCTCTGGCCGTGGGCTGGGGCCTCACTACAAAAAATCCTTATATCGAAGGATGGACCCCACACCGAAGTTGTCCCCACCTCACACTTGTGCTGCCCTGATAGACCCAAGGGAACCCTACAAACTGACATCAGGAACCTGGACTGCTGAGTTTTCTTTCCCAGGGAAAATGGAAAAAGGATGTGCCCAGGGGCCCCTGGCCCTGACTGCAAAAAATCCTTATATCGAAGGATGGACCCCACACCGAAGTTCTCCACACCTCAAACTTGTGCTGCCCTGATAGACGCAAGGGAGCCCTACAAACTGACATCAGGAACCTGGACTGCTGAGTTTTCTTTCCCAGGGAAAATGGAAAAAGGATGTGCCCAGGGGCCCCTGGCCCTGACTGCAAAAAATCCTTATATCGAAGGATGGACCCCACACCGAAGTTGTCCCCACCTCAAACTTGTGCTGCCCTGATAGACCCAACGGAACCCTACAAACTGACAACAGGAACCTGGACTGCTGAGTTTTCTTTCCCAGGGAAAATGGAAAAAGGATGTGCCCAGAGGCCCCTGGCCCTGGGCTGGGGCCTCACTGCAAAGAATCCTTATATCGAAGGATGGACCCAACACCGAAGTTGTCCCCACCTCAAACTTGTGCTGCCCTGATAGACGCAAGGGAGCCCTACAAAGTGACATCAGGAACCTGGACTGCTGAGTTTTCTTTCCCAGGGAAAATGGAAAAAGGATGTGCCCAGGGGCCCCTGGCCCTGACTGCATAAATTCCTTATATCGAAGGATGGACCCCACACCGAAGTTGTCCCCACCTCAAACTTGTGCTGCCCTGATACACCCAAGGGAGCCCTACAAACTGACATCAGGAACCTGGACTGCTGAGTTTTCTTTCCCAGGGAAAATGGAAAAAGGATGTGCCCAGGGGCCCCTGGCCCTGACTGCAAAAAATCCTTATATCGAAGGATGGACCCCACACCGAATTTGTCCCCACCTCAAACTTGGGCTGCCCTGATACACCCAAGGGAGCCCTACAAACTGACATGAGGAACCTGGACTGCTGAGTTTTCTTTCCCAGGGAAAATGGAAAAAGGATGTGCCCAGGGGCCCCTGGCCATGACTGCAAAAAATCCTTATATCGAAGGATGGACCCCACACCGAAGTTGTCCCCACCTCAAACTTGTGCTGCCCTGATAGACCCAAGGGAACCCTACAAACTGACATCAGGAACCTGGACTGCTGAGTTTTCTTTCCCAGGGAAAATGGAAAAAGGATGTGCCCAGGGGCCCCTGGCCCTGGGCTGGGGCCTCACTGCAAAGAATCTTTATATCGAAGGATGGACCCCACACTGAAGTTGTCCCCACCTCACACTTGTGCTGCCCTGATACACCCAAGGGAGCCCTACAAAGTGACATCAGGAACCTGGACTGATGAGATTTCTTTCCCAGGGAAAATGGAAAAAGGGTGTGCCCAGGGGCCCCTCTCCCTGACTGCAAAAAATCCTTATATCGAAGGATGGACCCCACACCGAAGTTGTCCCCACCTCAAACTTGTGCTGCCCTGATACACCCAAGGGAGCCCTACAAACTGACATCAGGAACTTGGACTGCTGAGTTTTCTTTCCCAGGGAAAATGGAAAAAGGATGTGCCCAGGGGCCCCTCTCCCTGACTGCAAAAAATCCTTATATCGAAGGATGGACCCCACACCGAAGTTGTCCCCACCTCAAACTTGTGCTGCCCTGATACACCCAAGGGAGCCCTACAAACTGACATCAGGAACCTGGACTGCTGAGTTTTCTTTCCCAGGGAAAATGGAAAAAGGATGTGCCCAGGGGCCCCTGGCCCTGGGCTGGGGCCTCACTGCAAAGAATCTTTATATCGAAGGATGGACCCCACACCGAAATTTTCCCCACCTCACACTTGTGCTGCCCTGATACACCCAAGGGAGCCCTACAAACTGACATCAGGATCTTGGACTGCTGAGTTTTCTTTCCCAGGGAAAATGGAAAAAGGATGTGCCCAGGGGCCCCTCTCCCTGACTGCAAAAAATCCTTATATCGAAGGATGGACCCCACACCGAAGTTGTCCCCACCTCAAACTTGTGCTGCCCTGATAGACCCAAGGGAGCCCTACAAACTGACATCAGGAACCTGGACTGCTGAGTTTTCTTTCCCAGGGAAAATGGAAAAAGGATGTGCCCAGGGGCCCCTGGCCCTGGGCCCCTGGACCTGACAGCAAAAAATCCTTATATCGAAGGATGGACCCCACACCGAAGTTGTCCCCACCTCAAACTTGTGCTGCCCTGATAGACCCAAGGGAGCCCTACAAACTGACATCAGGAACCTGGACTGCTGAGTTTTCTTTCCCAGGGAAAATGGAAAAAGGATGTGCCCAGGGGCCTCTGGCCGTGGGCTGGGGCCTCACTACAAAAAATCCTTATATCGAAGGATGGACCCCACACCGAAGTTGTCCCCACCTCACACTTCTGCTGCCCTGATAGACCCAACGGAACCCTACAAACTGACATCAGGAACCTGGACTGCTGAGTTTTCTTTCCCAGGGAAAATGGAAAAAGGATGTGCCCAGGGGCCCCTGTCCCTGACTGCAAAAAATCCTTATATCGAAGGATGGACCCCACACCGAAGTTGTCCCCACCTCAAACTTGGGCTGCCCTGATAGACCCAAGGGAGCCCTACAAACTGACATCAGGAACCTGGACTGCTGAGTTTTCTTTCCCAGGGAAAATGGAAAAAGTATGTGCCCAGGGGCCCCTGGCCCTGACTGCAAAAAATCCTTATATCGAAGGATGGAACCCACACCGAAGTTGTCCCCACCTCAAACTTGTGCTGCCCTGATAAACCCAACGGAACCCTACAAACTGACATCAGGAACCTGGACTGCTGAGTTTTCTTTCCCAGGGAAAATGGAAAAAGGATGTGCCCAGGGGCCCCTGGCCCTGGGCTGGGGCCTCACTGCAAAGAATCCTTATATCGAAGGATGGACCCAACAACGAAGTTGTCCCCACCTCAAACTTGTGCTGCCCTGATAGACCCAAGGGAGCCCTACAAACTGACATCAGGAACCTGGACTGCTGAGTTTTCTTTCCCAGGGAAAATGGAAAAAGGATGTGCCCAGGGGCCCCCTGGCCCTGAGCCCCTGGCCCTGACTGCAAAATATCCTTATATCGAAGGATGGACCCCACACCGAAGTTGTCCCCACCTCACACTTGTGCTGCCCTGATAGACCCAAGGGAGCCCTACAAACTGACATCAGGAACCTGGACTGCTGAGTTTTCTTTCCCAGGGAAAATGGAAAAAGGATGTGCCCAGGGGCCCCTGGCCCTGACTGCAAAAAATCCTTATATCGAAGGATGGACCCCACACCGAATTTGTCCCCACCTCAAACTTGTGCTGCCCTGATAGACCCAAGGGAGCCCTACAAACTGACATCAGGAACCTGGACTGCTCAGTTTTCTTTCCCGGGGAAAATGGAAAAAGGATGTGCCCAGGGGCCCCTGGCCCTGACTGCAAAAAATCCTTATATCGAAGGATGGACCCCACACCGAAGTTGTCCCCACCTCAAACTTGTGCTGCCCTGATAGACCCAAGGGAACCCTACAAACTGACATCAGGAACCTGGACTGCTGAGTTTTCTTTCCCAGGGAAAATGGAAAAAGGATGTGCCCAGGGGCCCCTGGCCCTGGGCTGGGGCCTCACTGCAAAGAATCTTTATATCGAAGGATGGACCCCACACCGAAGTTGTCCCCACCTCACACTTGTGCTGCCCTGATACACCCAAGGGAGCCCTACAAAGTGACATCAGGAACCTGGACTGCTGAGTTTTCTTTCCCAGGGAAAATGGAAAAAGGATGTGCCCAGGGGCCCCTGGCCCTGGGCTGGGGCCTCACTGCAAAGAATCTTTATATCGAAGGATGGACCCCACACTGAAGTTGTCCCCACCTCACACTTGTGCTGCCCTGATACACCCAAGGGAGCCCTACAAAGTGACATCAGGAACCTGGACTGATGAGTTTTCTTTCCCAGGGAAAATGGAAAAAGGGTGTGCCCAGGTGCCCCTCTCCCTGACTGCAAAAAATCCTTATATCGAAGGATGGACCCCACACCGAAGTTGTCCCCACCTCAAACTTGTGCTGCCCTGATACACCCAAGGGAGCCCTACAAACTGACATCAGGAACTTGGACTGCTGAGTTTTCTTTCCCAGGGAAAATGGAAAAAGGATGTGCCCAGGGGCCCCTCTCCCTGACTGCAAAAAATCCTTATATCGAAGGATGGACCCCACACCGAAGTTGTCCCCACCTCAAACTTGTGCTGCCCTGATACACCCAAGGGAGCCCTACAAACTGACATCAGGAACCTGGACTGCTGAGTTTTCTTTCCCAGGGAAAATGGAAAAAGGATGTGCCCAGGGGCCCCTGGCCCTGGGCTGGGGCCTCACTGCAAAGAATCTTTATATCGAAGGATGGACCCCACACCGAAATTTTCCCCACCTCACACTTGTGCTGCCCTGATACACCCAAGGGAGCCCTACAAACTGACATCAGGATCTTGGACTGCTGAGTTTTCTTTCCCAGGGAAAATGGAAAAAGGATGTGCCCAGGGGCCCCTCTCCCTGACTGCAAAAAATCCTTATATCGAAGGATGGACCCCACACCGAAGTTGTCCCCACCTCAAACTTGTGCTGCCCTGATAGACCCAAGGGAGCCCTACAAACTGACATCAGGAACCTGGACTGCTGAGTTTTCTTTCCCAGGGAAAATGGAAAAAGGATGTGCCCAGGGGCCCCTGGCCCTGGGCCCCTGGACCTGACAGCAAAAAATCCTTATATCGAAGGATGGACCCCACACCGAAGTTGTCCCCACCTCAAACTTGTGCTGCCCTGATAGACCCAAGGGAGCCCTACAAACTGACATCAGGAACCTGGACTGCTGAGTTTTCTTTCCCAGGGAAAATGGAAAAAGGATGTGCCCAGGGGCCTCTGGCCGTGGGCTGGGGCCTCACTACAAAAAATCCTTATATCGAAGGATGGACCCCACACCGAAGTTGTCCCCACCTCACACTTGTGCTGCCCTGATAGACCCAACGGAACCCTACAAACTGACATCAGGAACCTGGACTGCTGAGTTTTCTTTCCCAGGGAAAATGGAAAAAGGATGTGCCCAGGGGCCCCTGTCCCTGACTGCAAAAAATCCTTATATCGAAGGATGGACCCCACACCGAAGTTGTCCCCACCTCAAACTTGTGCTGCCCTGATAGACCCAAGGGAGCCCTACAAACTGACATCAGGAACCTGGACTGCTGAGTTTTCTTTCCCAGGGAAAATGGAAAAAGGATGTGCCCAGGGGCCCCTGGCCCTGACTGCAAAAAATCCTTATATCGAAGGATGGAACCCACACCGAAGTTGTCCCCACCTCAAACTTGTGCTGCCCTGATAAACCCAACGGAACCCTACAAACTGACATCAGGAACCTGGACTGCTGAGTTTTCTTTCCCAGGGAAAATGGAAAAAGGATGTGCCCAAGGGCCCCTGGCCCTGACTGCAAAAAATCCTTATATCGAAGGATGGACCCCACACCGAAGTTGTCCCCACCTCAAACTTGTGCTGCCCTGATACACCCAAGGGAGCCCTAAAAACTGACATCAGGAACCTGGACTGCTGAGTTTTCTTTCCCAGGGAAAATGGAAAAAGGTTGTGCCTAGGGGCCCCTGGCCCTGACTGCAAAAAATCCTTATATCGAAGGATGGACCCCACACCGAAGTTGTCCCCACCTCAAACTTGTGCTGCCCTGATAGACGCAAGGGAGCCCTACAAACTGACATCAGGAATCTGGACTGCTGAGTTTTCTTTCCCAGGGAAAATGGAAAAAGGATGTGCCCAGGGGCCCCTGGCCCTGACTGCAAAAAATCCTTATATCGAAGGATGGACCCCACACCGAATTTGTCCCCACCTCAAACTTGTGCTGCCCTGATAGACCCAAGGGAGCCCTACAAACTGACATCAGGAACCTGGACTGCTGAGTTTTCTTTCCCAGGGAAAATGGAAAAAGGATGTGCCCAGGGGCCCCTGGCCCTGGGCTGGGGCCTCACTGCAAAGAATCCTTATATCGAAGGATGGACCCAACACCGAATTTGTCCCCACCTCAAACTTGGGCTGCCCTGATACACCCAAGGGAGCCCTACAAACTGACATCAGGAACCTGGACTGCTGAGTTTTCTTTCCCAGGGAAAATGGAAAAAGGATGTGCCCAGGGGCCCCTGGCCCTGACTGCAAAAAATCCTTATATCGAAGGATGGACCCCACACCGAATTTGTCCCCACCTCAAACTTGGGCTGCCCTGATACACCCAAGGGAGCCCTACAAACTGACATCAGGAACCTGGACTGCTGAGTTTTCTTTCCCAGGGAAAATGGAAAAAGGATGTGCCCAGGGGCCCCTGGCCCTGACTGCAAAAAATCCTTATATCGAAGGATGGACCCCACACCGAAGTTGTCCCCACCTCACACTTGTGCTGCCCTGATAGACCCAATGGAACCCTACAAACTGACATCAGGAACCTGGACTGCTGAGTTTTCTTTCCCAGGGAAAATGGAAAAAGGATGTGCCCAGGGGCCCCTGGCCCTGGGCTGGGGCCTCACTGCAAAGAATCTTTATATCGAAGGATGGACCCCACACCGAAGTTGTCCCCACCTCACACTTGTGCTGCCCTGATACACCCAAGGGAGCCCTACAAAGTGACATCAGGAACCTGGACTGCTGAGTTTTCTTTCCCAGGGAAAATGGAAAAAGGATGTGCCCAGGGGACCCTCTCCCTGACTGCAAAAAATCCTTATATCGAAGGATGGACCCCACACCGAAGTTGTCCCCACCTCAAACTTGTGCTGCCCTGATACACCCAAGGGAGCCCTACAAACTGACATCAGGAACCTGGACTGCTGAGTTTTCTTTCCCAGGGAAAATGGAAAAAGGATGTGCCCAGGGGCCCCTGGCCCTGGGCCCCTGGACCTGACAGCAAAAAATCCTTATATCGAAGGATGGACCCCACACCGAAGTTGTCCCCACCTCAAACTTGTGCTGCCCTGATAGACCCAAGGGAGCCCTACAAACTGACATCAGGAACCTGGACTGCTGAGTTTTCTTTCCCAGGGAAAATGGAAAAAGGATGTGCCCAGGGGCCCCTGGCCCTGACTGCAAAAAATCCTTATATCGAAGGATGGACCCCACACTGAAGTTGTCCCCACCTCAAACTTGTGCTGCCCTGATAGACCCAAGGGAGCCCTACAAACTGACATCAGGAACCTGGACTGCTGAGTGTTCTTTCCCAGGGAAAATGGAAAAAGGATGTGCCCAGGGGCCCCTGGCCCTGACTGCAAAAAATCCTTATATCGAAGGATGGACACCACACCGAAGTTGTCCCCACCTCACACTTGTGCTGCCCTGATAGACCCAATGGAACCCTACAAACTGACATCAGGAACCTGGACTGCTGAGTTTTCTTTCCCAGGGAAAATGGAAAAAGGATGTGCCCAGGGGCCCCTGGCCCTGGGCTGGGGCCTCACTGCAAAGAATCTTTATATCGAAGGATGGACCCCACACCGAAGTTGTCCCCACCTCACACTTGTGCTGCCCTGATACACCCAAGGGAGCCCTACAAACTGACATCAGGAACTTGGACTGCTGAGTTTTCTTTCCCAGGGAAAATGGAAAAAGGATGTGCCCAGGGACCCCTCTCCCTGACTGCAAAAAATCCTTATATCGAAGGATGGACCCCACACCGAAGTTGTCCCCACCTCAAACTTGTGCTGCCCTGATAGACCCAAGGGAGCCCTACAAACTGACATCAGGAACCTGGACTGCTGAGTTTTCTTTCCCAGGGAAAATGGAAAAAGGATGTGCCCAGGGGCCCCTGTCCCTGACTGCAAAAAATCCTTATATCGAAGGATGGACCCCACACCGAAGTTGTCCCCACCTCAAACTTGTGCTGCCCTGATAGACCCAAGGGAGCCATACAAACTGACATCAGGAACCTGGACTGCTGAGTTTTCTTTCCCAGGGTAAATGGAAAAAGGATGTGCCCAGGGGCCCCTGGCCCTGGGCCCCTGGCCCTGACAGCAAAAAATCCTTATATCGAAGGATGGACCCCACACCGAAGTTGTCCCCACCTCAAACTTGTGCTGCCCTGATAGACCCAAGGGAGCCCTACAAACTGACATCAGGAACCTGGACTGCTGAGTTTTCTTTCCCAGGGAAAATGGAAAAAGGATGTGCCCAGGGGCCCCTGGCCCTGACTGCAAAAAATCCTTATATCGAAGGATGGACCCCACACCGAAGTTGTCCCCACCTCAAACTTGTGCTGCCCTGATACACCCAAGGGAGCCCTACAAACTGACATCAGGAATCTGGACTGCTTAGTTTTCTTTCCCAGGGAAAATGGAAAAAGGATGTGCCCAGGGGCCTCTGGCCGTGGGCTGGGGCCTCACTACAAAAAATCCTTATATCGAAGGATGGACCCCACACCGAATTTGTCCCCACCTCAAACTTGTGCTGCCCTGATAGACCCAAGGGAACCCTACAAACTGACATCAGGAACCTGGACTGCTGAGTTTTCTTTCCCAGGGAAAATGGAAAAAGGATGTGCCCAGGGGCCTCTGGCTCTGACTGCAAAAAATCCTTATATCGAAGGATGGACCCCACACCGATGTTGTCCCCACCACAAACTTGTGCGGCCCTGATAGACCCAAGGGAGCCCTACAAACTGACATCAGGAACCTGGACTGCTGAGTTTTCTTTCCCACGGAAAATGAAAAAAGGATGTGCCCAGGGGCCCCTGGCCCTGACTGCAAAAAATCCTTATATCGAAGGATGGACCCCACACCGAAGTTGTCCCCACCTCAAACTTGTGCTGCCCTGATAGACCCAAGGGAGCCCTACAAACTGACATCAGGAACCTGGACTGCTGAGTTTTCTTTCCCAGGGAAAATGGAAAAAGGATGTGCCCAGGGGCCCCCTGGCCCTGGGACCCTGGCCCTGACTGCAAAAAATCCTTATATCGAAGGATGGACCCCACACCGAAGTTGTCCCCACCTCAAACTTGTGCTGCCCTGATAGACCCAAGGGAGCCCTACAAACTGACATCAGGAACTTGGACTGCTGAGTTTTCTTTCCCAGGGAAAATGGAAAAAGGATGTGCCCAGGGGCCCCTGGACCTGGGCTGGGGCCTCATTGCAAAGAATCCTTATATCGAAGGATGGACCCCACACCGAATTTTTCCCCACCTCAAACTTGTGCTGCTGTGATAGACCCAAGGGAGCCCTACAAACTGACATCAGGAACCTGGACTGCTGAGTGTTCTTTCCCAGGGAAAATGGAAAAAGGATGTGCCCAGGGGCCCCTGGCCCTGACTGCAAAAAATCCTTATATCGAAGGATGGACCCCACACCGAAGTTGTCCCCACCTCACACTTGTGCTGCCCTGATAGACCCAATGGAACCCTACAAACTGACATCAGGAACCTGGACTGCTGAGTTTTCTTTCCCAGGGAAAATGGAAAAAGGATGTGCCCAGGGGCCCCTGGCCCTGGGCTGGGGCCTCACTGCAAAGAATCTTTATATCGAAGGATGGACCCCACACCGAAGTTGTCCCCACCTCACACTTGTGCTGCCCTGATACACCCAAGGGAGCCCTACAAACTGACATCAGGAACTTGGACTGCTGAGTTTTCTTTCCCAGGGAAAATGGAAAAAGGATGTGCCCAGGGACCCCTCTCCCTGACTGCAAAAAATCCTTATATCGAAGGATGGACCCCACACCGAAGTTGTCCCCACCTCAAACTTGTGCTGCCCTGATAGACCCAAGGGAGCCCTACAAACTGACATCAGGAACCTGGACTGCTGAGTTTTCTTTCCCAGGGAAAATGGAAAAAGGATGTGCCCAGGGGCCCCTGTCCCTGACTGCAAAAAATCCTTATATCGAAGGATGGACCCCACACCGAAGTTGTCCCCACCTCAAACTTGTGCTGCCCTGATAGACCCAAGGGAGCCATACAAACTGACATCAGGAACCTGGACTGCTGAGTTTTCTTTCCCAGGGTAAATGGAAAAAGGATGTGCCCAGGGCCCCCTGGCCCTGGGCCCCTGGCCCTGACAGCAAAAAATCCTTATATCGAAGGATGGACCCCACACCGAAGTTGTCCCCACCTCAAACTTGTGCTGCCCTGATAGACCCAAGGGAGCCCTACAAACTGACATCAGGAACCTGGACTGCTGAGTTTTCTTTCCCAGGGAAAATGGAAAAAGGATGTGCCCAGGGGCCCCTGGCCCTGACTGCAAAAAATCCTTATATCGAAGGATGGACCCCACACCGAAGTTGTCCCCACCTCAAACTTGTGCTGCCCTGATACACCCAAGGGAGCCCTACAAACTGACATCAGGAATCTGGACTGCTTAGTTTTCTTTCCCAGGGAAAATGGAAAAAGGATGTGCCCAGGGGCCTCTGGCCGTGGGCTGGGACCTCACTACAAAAAATCCTTATATCGAAGGATGGACCCCACACCGAAGTTGTCCCCACCTCAAACTTGTGCTGCCCTGATAGACCCAAGGGAACCCTACAAACTGACATCAGGAACCTGGACTGCTGAGTTTTCTTTCCCAGGGAAAATGGAAAAAGGATGTGCCCAGGGGCCTCTGGCTCTGACTGCAAAAAATCCTTATATCGAAGGATGGACCCCACACTGAAGTTGTCCCCACCTCAAACTTGTGCGGCCCTGATACACCCAAGGGAGCCCTACAAACTGACATCAGGAACCTGGACTGCTGAGTTTTCTTTCCCAGGGAAAATGGAAAAAGGATGTGCCCAGGGGCCCCTGGCCCTGACTGCAAAAAATCCTTATATCGAAGGATGGACCCCACACCGAAGTTGTCCCCACCTCAAACTTGTGCTGCCCTGATAGACCCAAGGGAGCCCTACAAACTGACATCAGGAACCTGGACTGCTGAGTTTTCTTTCCCAGGGAAAATGGAAAAAGGATGTGCCCAGGGGCCCCCTGGCCCTGGGACCCTGGCCCTGACTGCAAAATATCCTTATATCGAAGGATGGACCCCACACCGAAGTTGTCCCCACCTCAAACTTGTGCTGCCCTGATACACCCAAGGGAGCCCTACAAACTGACATCAGGAACCTGGACTGCTGAGTTTCTTTCCCAGGGAAAATAAAAAAGGATGTGCCCAGGGGCCCCTGGACCTGGGCTGGGGCCTCATTGCAAAGAATCCTTATATCGAAGGATGGACCCCACACCGAAGTTCTCCACACCTCAAACTTGTGCTGCCCTGATAGACGCAAGGGAGCCCTACAAACTGACATCAGGAACCTGGACTGCTGAGTTTTCTTTCCCAGGGAAAATGGAAAAAGGATGTGCCCAGGGGCCCCTGGCCCTGACTGCAAAAAATCCTTATATCGAAGGATGGACCCCACACCGAAGTTGTCCCCACCTCAAACTTGTGCTGCCCTGATAGACCCAAGGGAGCCCTACAAACTGACATCAGGAACCTGGACTGCTGAGTTTTCTTTCCCAGGGAAAATGGAAAAAGGATGTGCCCAGGGGCCTCTGGCCGTGGGCTGGGGCCTCACTACAAAAAATCCTTATATCGAAGGATGGACCCCACACCGAAGTTGTCCCCACCTCACACTTGTGCTGCCCTGATAGACCCAAGGGAACCCTACAAACTGACATCAGGAACCTGGACTGCTGAGTTTTCTTTCCCAGGGAAAATGGAAAAAGGATGTGCCCAGGGGCCCCTGGCCCTGACTGCAAAAAATCCTTATATCGAAGGATGGACCCCACACCGAAGTTGTCCCCACCTCAAACTTGTGCTGCCCTGATACACCCAAGGGAGCCATACAAACTGACATCAGTAACCTGGACTGCTGAGTTTTCTTTCCCAGGGAAAATGGAAAAAGGATGTGCCCAGGGGCCCCTGGCCCTGACTGCAAAAAATCCTTATATCGAAGGATGGACCCCACACCGAAGTTGTCCCCACCTCAAACTTGTGCTGCCCTGATAGACCCAAGGGAGCCCTACAAACTGACATCAGGAACTTGGACTGCTGAGTTTTCTTTCCCAGGGAAAATGGAAAAAGGTTGTGCCCAGGGGCCCCTGGACCTGGGCTGGGGCCTCATTGCAAAGAATCCTTATATCGAAGGATGGACCCCACACCGAATTTTTCCCCACCTCAAACTTGTGCTGCTGTGATAGACCCAAGGGAGCCCTACAAACTGACATCAGGAACCTGGACTGCTGAGTTTTCTTTCCCAGGGAAAATGGAAAAAGGATGTGCCCAGGGGCCCCTGGCCCTGACTGCAAAAAATCCTTATATCGAAGGATGGACCCCACACCGAATTTGTCCCCACCTCAAACTTGTGCTGCCCTGATACACCCAAGGGAGCCCTACAAACTGACATCAGGAACCTGGACTGCTGAGTTTTCTTTCCCTGGGGAAATGGAAAAAGGATGTGCCCAGGGGCCCCTGGCCCTGACTGCAAAAATCCTTATATCGAAGGATGGACCACAGACCGAAGTTGTCCCCACCTCAAACTTGTGCTGCCCTGATAGACCCAAGGGAGCCCTACAAACTGACATCAGGAACCTGGACTGCTGAGTTTTCTTTCCCAGGGAAAATGGAAAAAGGATGTGCCCAGGGGCCCCTGGCCCTGACTGCAAAAAATCCTTATATCGAAGGATGGACCCCACACCGAATTTGTCCCCACCTCAAACTTGTGCTGCCCTGATACACCCAAGGGAGCCCTACAAACTGACATCAGGAACCTGGACTGCTGAGTTTTCTTTCCCTGGGGAAATGGAAAAAGGATGTGCCCAGGGGCCCCTGGCCCTGACTGCAAAAATCCTTATATCGAAGGATGGACCACAGACCGAAGTTGTCCCCACCTCAAACTTGTGCTGCCCTGATAGACCCAAGGGAGCCCTACAAACTGACATCAGGAACCTGGACTGCTGAGTTTTCTTTCCCAGGGAAAATGGAAAAAGGATGTGCCCAGGGGCCCCTGGCCCTGGGCTGGGGCCTCACTGCAAAGAATCCTTATATCGAAGGATGGACCCCACACCGAAGTTGTCCCCACCTCAAACTTGTGCTGCCCTGATAGACCCAAGGGAACCCTACAAACTGACATCAGGAACCTGGACTGCTGAGTTTTCTTTCCCAGGGAAAATGGAAAAAGGATGTGCCCAGAGGACCCTGGCCCTGGGCTGGGGCCTCACTGCAAAGAATCCTTATATCGAAGGATGGACCCAACACCGAAGTTGTCCCCACCTCAAACTTGTGCTGCCCTGATAGACCCAAGGGAGCCCTACAAACTGACATCAGGAACCTGGACTGCTGAGTTTTCTTTCCCAGGGAAAATGGAAAAAGGATGTGCCCAGGGGCCCCTGGCCCTGACTGCAAAAAATCCTTATATTGAAGGACGGACCCCACACCGAAGTTGTCCCCACCTCAAACTTGTGCTGCCCTGATACACCCAAGGGAGCCCTACAAACTGACATCAGGAACCTGGACTGCTGAGTTTTCTTTCCCAGGGAAAATGGAAAAAGGATGTGCCCAGGGGACCCTGGCCCTGACTGAAAAAAATCCTTATATCGAAGGATGGACCCCACACCGAAGTTGTCCCCACCTCAAACTTGTGCTGCCCTGATAGACCCAAGGGAGCCCTACAAACTGACATCAGGAACCTGGACTGCTGAGTTTTCTTTCCCAGGGAAAATGGAAAAAGGATGTGCCCAGGGGCCCCTGGCCCTGACTGCAAAAAATCCTTATATTGGCGGATGGACCCCACACCGAAGTTGTCCCCACCTCAAACTTCTGCTGCCCTGATAGACCCAAGGGAACCCTACAAACTGACATCAGGAACCTGGACTGCTGAGTTTTCTTTCCCAGGGAAAATGGAAAAAGGATGTGCCCAGGGGCCCCAGGCCCTGACTGCAAAAAATCCTTATATTGAAGGATGGACCCCACACCGAAATTGTCCCCACCTCAAACTTGTGCTGCCCTGATAGACCCAAGGGAGCCCTACAAACTGACATCAGGAACCTGGACTGCTGAGTTTTCGTTCCCAGGGAAAATGGAAAAAGGATGTGCCCAGGGGCCCCCTGGCCCTGGGACCCTGGCCCTGACTGCAAAATATCCTTATATCGAAGGATGGACCCCACACCGAAGTTGTCCCCACCTCAAACTTGTGCTGCCCTGATACACCCAAGGGAGCCCTACAAACTGACATCAGGAACCTGGACTGCTGAGTTTCTTTCCCAGGGAAAATGGAAAAAGGATGTGCCCAGGGGCCCCTGGACCTGGGCTGGGGCCTCAATGCAAAGAATCCTTATATCGAAGGATGGACCCCACACCGAAGTTCTCCACACCTCAAACTTGTGCTGCCCTGATAGACGCAAGGGAGCCCTACAAACTGACATCAGGAACCTGGACTGCTGAGTTTTCTTTCCCAGGGAAAATGGAAAAAGGATGTGCCCAGGGGCCCCTGGCCCTGACTGCAAAAAATCCTTATATCGAAGGATGGACCCCACACCGAAGTTGTCCCCACCTCAAACTTGTGCTGCCCTGATAGACCCAAGGGAGCCCTACAAACTGACATCAGGAACCTGGACTGCTGAGTTTTCTTTCCCAGGGAAAATGGAAAAAGGATGTGCCCAGGGGCCCCTGGCCCTGACTGCAAAAAATCCTTATATCGAAGGATGGACCCCACACCGAAGTTGTCCCCACCTCAAACTTGTGCTGCCCTGATACACCCAAGGGAGCCATACAAACTGACATCAGGAACCTGGACTGCTGAGTTTTCTTTCCCAGGGAAAATGGAAAAAGGATGTGCCCAGGGGCCCCTGGCCCTGACTGCAAAAAATCCTTATATCGAAGGATGGACCCCACACCGAAGTTGTCCCCACCTCAAACTTGTGCTGCCCTGATAGACCCAAGAGAGCCCTACAAACTGACATCAGGAACTTGGACTGCTGAGTTTTCTTTCCCAGGGAAAATGGAAAAAGGTTGTGCCCAGGGGCCCCTGGACCTGGGCTGGGGCCTCATTGCAAAGAATCCTTATATCGAAGGATGGACCCCACACCGAATTTTTCCCCACCTCAAACTTGTGCTGCTGTGATAGACCCAAGGGAGCCCTACAAACTGACATCAGGAACCTGGACTGCTGAGTTTTCTTTCCCAGGGAAAATGGAAAAAGGATGTGCCCAGGGGCCCCTGGCCCTGACTGCAAAAAATCCTTATATCGAAGGATGGACCCCACACCGAATTTGTCCCCACCTCACACTTGTGCTGCCCTGATACACCCAAGGGAGCCCTACAAACTGACATCAGGAACCTGGACTGCTGAGTTTTCTTTCCCTGGGGAAATGGAAAAAGGATGTGCCCAGGGGCCCCTGGCCCTGACTGCAAAAATCCTTATATCGAAGGATGGACCACAGACCGAAGTTGTCCCCACCTCAAACTTGTGCTGCCCTGATAGACCCAAGGGAGCCCTACAAACTGACATCAGGAACCTGGACTGCTGAGTTTTCTTTCCCAGGGAAAATGGAAAAAGGATGTGCCCAGGGGCCCCTGGCCCTGGGCTGGGGCCTCACTGCAAAGAATCCTTATATCGAAGGATGGACCCCACACCGAAGTTGTCCCCACCTCAAACTTGTGCTGCCCTGATAGACCCAAGGGAACCCTACAAACTGACATCAGGAACCTGGACTGCTGAGTTTTCTTTCCCAGGGAAAATGGAAAAAGGATGTGCCCAGAGGACCCTGGCCCTGGGCTGGGGCCTCACTGCAAAGAATCCTTATATCGAAGGATGGACCCAACACCGAAGTTGTCCCCACCTCAAACTTGTGCTGCCCTGATAGACCCAAGGGAGCCCTACAAACTGACATCAGGAACCTGGACTGCTGAGTTTTCTTTCCCAGGGAAAATGGAAAAAGGATGTGCCCAGGGGCCCCTGGCCCTGACTGCAAAAAATCCTTATATTGAAGGACGGACCCCACACCGAAGTTGTCCCCACCTCAAACTTGTGCTGCCCTGATAGACCCAAGGGAGCCCTACAAACTGACATCAGGAACCTGGACTGCTGAGTTTTCTTTCCCAGGGAAAATGGAAAAAGGATGTGCCCAGGGGACCCTGGCCCTGACTGAAAAAAATCCTTATATCGAAGGATGGACCCCACACCGAAGTTGTCCCCACCTCACACTTGTGCTGCCCTGATAGACCCAAGGGAGCCCTACAAACTGACATCAGGAACCTGGACTGCTGAGTTTTCTTTCCCAGGGAAAATGGAAAAAGGATGTGCCCAGGGGCCCCTGGCCCTGACTGCAAAAAATCCTTATATTGGCGGATGGACCCCACACCGAAGTTGTCCCCACCTCAAACTTCTGCTGCCCTGATAGACCCAAGGGAACCCTACAAACTGACATCAGGAACCTGGACTGCTGAGTTTTCTTTCCCAGGGAAAATGGAAAAAGGATGTGCCCAGGGGCCCCAGGCCCTGACTGCAAAAAATCCTTATATTGAAGGATGGACCCCACACCGAAATTGTCCCCACCTCAAACTTGTGCTGCCCTGATAGACCCAAGGGAGCCCTACAAACTGACATCAGGAACCTGGACTGCTGAGTTTTCTTTCCCAGGGAAAATGGAAAAAGGATGTGCCCAGGGGCCCCTGGCCCTGACTGCATAAATTCCTTATATCGAAGGATGGACCCCACACCGAAGTTGTCCCCACCTCAAACTTGTGCTGCCCTGATAGACCCAAGGGAGCCCTACAAACTGACATCAGGAACCTGGACTGCTAAGTTTTCTTTCCCAGGGAAAATGGAAAAAGGATGTGCCCAGGGGCCCCCTGGCCCTGGGCCCCTGGCCCTGACTGCAAAATATCCTTATATCGAAGGATGGACCCCACACCGAAGTTGTCCCCACCTCAAACTTGTGCTGCCCTGATAGACCCAAGGGAGCCCTACAAACTGACATCAGCAACCTGGACTGCTGAGTTTTCTTTCCCAGGGAAAATGGAAAAAGGATGTGCCCAGGGGCCCCTGGCCCTGACTGCAAAAAATCCTTATATCGAAGGATGGACCCCACACCGAAATTGTCCCCACCTCAAACTTGGGCTGCCCTGATACACCCAAGGGAGCCCTACAAACTGACATCAGGAACCTGGACTGCTGAGTTTCTTTCCCAGGGAAAATGGAAAAAGGTTGTGCCCAGGGGCCCCTGGACCTGGGCTGGGGCCTCATTGCAAAGAATCCTTATATCGAAGGATGGACCCCACACCGAAGTTCTCCACACCTCAAACTTGTGCTGCCCTGATAGACCCAAGAGAGCACTACAAACTGACATCAGGAACCTGGACTGCTGAGTTTTCTTTCCCAGGGAAAATGGAAAAAGGATGTGCCCAGGGGCCCCTGGCCCTGACTGCAAAAAATCCTTATATCGAAGGATGGACCCCACACCGAAGTTGTCCCCACCTCAAACTTGTGCTGCCCTGATAGACCCAAGGGAGCCCTACAAACTGACATCAGGAATCTGGACTGCTTAGTTTTCTTTCCCAGGGAAAATGGAAAAAGGATGTGCCCAGGGGCCTCTGGCCGTGGGCTGGGGCCTCACTACAAAAAATCCTTATATCGAAGGATGGACCCCACACCGAAGTTGTCCCCACCTCAAACTTGTGCTGCCCTGATAGACCCAAGGGAACCCTACAAACTGACATCAGGAACCTGGACTGCTGAGTTTTCTTTCCCAGGGAAAATGGAAAAAGGATGTGCCCAGGGGCCTCTGGCTCTGACTGCAAAAAATCCTTATATCGAAGGATGGACCCCACACTGAAGTTGTCCCCACCTCAAACTTGTGCGGCCCTGATAGACCCAAGGGAGCCCTACAAACTGACATCAGGAACCTGGACTGCTGAGTTTTCTTTCCCAGGGAAAATGGAAAAAGGATGTGCCCAGGGGCCCCTGGCCGTGACTGCAAAAAATCCTTATATCGAAGGATGGACCCCACACCGAAGTTGTCCCCACCTCAAACTTGTGCTGCCCTGATACACCCAAGGGAGCCCTACAAATTGACATCAGGAACTTGGACTGCAGAGTTTTCTTTCCCAGGGAAAATGGAAAAAGGTTGTGCCCAGGGGCCCCTGGACCTGGGCTGGGGCCTCATTGCAAAGAATCCTTATATCGAAGGATGGACCCCACACCGAAGTTGTCCCCACCTCAAACTTGTGCTGCCCTGATACACCCAAGGGAGCCCTACAAACTGACATCAGGAACCTGGACTGCTGAGTTTTCTTTCCCAGGGAAAATGGAAAAAGGATGTGCCCAGGGGACCCTGGCCCTGACTGAAAAAAATCCTTATATCGAAGGATGGACCCCACACCGAAGTTGTCCCCACCTCAAACTTGTGCTGCCCTGATAGACCCAAGGGAGCCCTACAAACTGACATCAGGAACCTGGACTGCTGAGTTTTCTTTCCCAGGGAAAATGGAAAAAGGATGTGCCCAGGGGCCCCTGGCCCTGACTGCAAAAAATCCTTATATTGGCGGATGGACCCCACACCGAAGTTGTCCCCACCTCAAACTTCTGCTGCCCTGATAGACCCAAGGGAACCCTACAAACTGACATCAGGAACCTGGACTGCTGAGTTTTCTTTCCCAGGGAAAATGGAAAAAGGATGTGCCCAGGGGCCCCAGGCCCTGACTGCAAAAAATCCTTATATTGAAGGATGGACCCCACACCGAAATTGTCCCCACCTCAAACTTGTGCTGCCCTGATAGACCCAAGGGAGCCCTACAAACTGACATCAGGAACCTGGACTGCTGAGTTTTCGTTCCCAGGGAAAATGGAAAAAGGATGTGCCCAGGGGCCCCCTGGCCCTGGGACCCTGGCCCTGACTGCAAAATATCCTTATATCGAAGGATGGACCCCACACCGAAGTTGTCCCCACCTCAAACTTGTGCTGCCCTGATACACCCAAGGGAGCCCTACAAACTGACATCAGGAACCTGGACTGCTGAGTTTCTTTCCCAGGGAAAATGGAAAAAGGATGTGCCCAGGGGCCCCTGGACCTGGGCTGGGGCCTCAATGCAAAGAATCCTTATATCGAAGGATGGACCCCACACCGAAGTTCTCCACACCTCAAACTTGTGCTGCCCTGATAGACGCAAGGGAGCCCTACAAACTGACATCAGGAACCTGGACTGCTGAGTTTTCTTTCCCAGGGAAAATGGAAAAAGGATGTGCCCAGGGGCCCCTGGCCCTGACTGCAAAAAATCCTTATATCGAAGGATGGACCCCACACCGAAGTTGTCCCCACCTCAAACTTGTGCTGCCCTGATAGACCCAAGGGAGCCCTACAAACTGACATCAGGAACCTGGACTGCTGAGTTTTCTTTCCCAGGGAAAATGGAAAAAGGATGTGCCCAGGGGCCCCTGGCCCTGACTGCAAAAAATCCTTATATCGAAGGATGGACCCCACACCGAAGTTGTCCCCACCTCAAACTTGTGCTGCCCTGATACACCCAAGGGAGCCATACAAACTGACATCAGGAACCTGGACTGCTGAGTTTTCTTTCCCAGGGAAAATGGAAAAAGGATGTGCCCAGGGGCCCCTGGCCCTGACTGCAAAAAATCCTTATATCGAAGGATGGACCCCACACCGAAGTTGTCCCCACCTCAAACTTGTGCTGCCCTGATAGACCCAAGAGAGCCCTACAAACTGACATCAGGAACTTGGACTGCTGAGTTTTCTTTCCCAGGGAAAATGGAAAAAGGTTGTGCCCAGGGGCCCCTGGACCTGGGCTGGGGCCTCATTGCAAAGAATCCTTATATCGAAGGATGGACCCCACACCGAATTTTTCCCCACCTCAAACTTGTGCTGCTGTGATAGACCCAAGGGAGCCCTACAAACTGACATCAGGAACCTGGACTGCTGAGTTTTCTTTCCCAGGGAAAATGGAAAAAGGATGTGCCCAGGGGCCCCTGGCCCTGACTGCAAAAAATCCTTATATCGAAGGATGGACCCCACACCGAATTTGTCCCCACCTCAAACTTGTGCTGCCCTGATACACCCAAGGGAGCCCTACAAACTGACATCAGGAACCTGGACTGCTGAGTTTTCTTTCCCTGGGGAAATGGAAAAAGGATGTGCCCAGGGGCCCCTGGCCCTGACTGCAAAAATCCTTATATCGAAGGATGGACCACAGACCGAAGTTGTCCCCACCTCAAACTTGTGCTGCCCTGATAGACCCAAGGGAGCCCTACAAACTGACATCAGGAACCTGGACTGCTGAGTTTTCTTTCCCAGGGAAAATGGAAAAAGGATGTGCCCAGGGGCCCCTGGCCCTGGGCTGGGGCCTCACTGCAAAGAATCCTTATATCGAAGGATGGACCCCACACCGAAGTTGTCCCCACCTCAAACTTGTGCTGCCCTGATAGACCCAAGGGAACCCTACAAACTGACATCAGGAACCTGGACTGCTGAGTTTTCTTTCCCAGGGAAAATGGAAAAAGGATGTGCCCAGAGGACCCTGGCCCTGGGCTGGGGCCTCACTGCAAAGAATCCTTATATCGAAGGATGGACCCAACACCGAAGTTGTCCCCACCTCAAACTTGTGCTGCCCTGATAGACCCAAGGGAGCCCTACAAACTGACATCAGGAACCTGGACTGCTGAGTTTTCTTTCCCAGGGAAAATGGAAAAAGGATGTGCCCAGGGGCCCCTGGCCCTGACTGCAAAAAATCCTTATATTGAAGGACGGACCCCACACCGAAGTTGTCCCCACCTCAAACTTGTGCTGCCCTGATAGACCCAAGGGAGCCCTACAAACTGACATCAGGAACCTGGACTGCTGAGTTTTCTTTCCCAGGGAAAATGGAAAAAGGATGTGCCCAGGGGACCCTGGCCCTGACTGAAAAAAATCCTTATATCGAAGGATGGACCCCACACCGAAGTTGTCCCCACCTCACACTTGTGCTGCCCTGATAGACCCAAGGGAGCCCTACAAACTGACATCAGGAACCTGGACTGCTGAGTTTTCTTTCCCAGGGAAAATGGAAAAAGGATGTGCCCAGGGGCCCCTGGCCCTGACTGCAAAAAATCCTTATATTGGCGGATGGACCCCACACCGAAGTTGTCCCCACCTCAAACTTCTGCTGCCCTGATAGACCCAAGGGAACCCTACAAACTGACATCAGGAACCTGGACTGCTGAGTTTTCTTTCCCAGGGAAAATGGAAAAAGGATGTGCCCAGGGGCCCCAGGCCCTGACTGCAAAAAATCCTTATATTGAAGGATGGACCCCACACCGAAATTGTCCCCACCTCAAACTTGTGCTGCCCTGATAGACCCAAGGGAGCCCTACAAACTGACATCAGGAACCTGGACTGCTGAGTTTTCTTTCCCAGGGAAAATGGAAAAAGGATGTGCCCAGGGGCCCCTGGCCCTGACTGCATAAATTCCTTATATCGAAGGATGGACCCCACACCGAAGTTGTCCCCACCTCAAACTTGTGCTGCCCTGATAGACCCAAGGGAGCCCTACAAACTGACATCAGGAACCTGGACTGCTAAGTTTTCTTTCCCAGGGAAAATGGAAAAAGGATGTGCCCAGGGGCCCCCTGGCCCTGGGCCCCTGGCCCTGACTGCAAAATATCCTTATATCGAAGGATGGACCCCACACCGAAGTTGTCCCCACCTCAAACTTGTGCTGCCCTGATAGACCCAAGGGAGCCCTACAAACTGACATCAGCAACCTGGACTGCTGAGTTTTCTTTCCCAGGGAAAATGGAAAAAGGATGTGCCCAGGGGCCCCTGGCCCTGACTGCAAAAAATCCTTATATCGAAGGATGGACCCCACACCGAAATTGTCCCCACCTCAAACTTGGGCTGCCCTGATACACCCAAGGGAGCCCTACAAACTGACATCAGGAACCTGGACTGCTGAGTTTCTTTCCCAGGGAAAATGGAAAAAGGTTGTGCCCAGGGGCCCCTGGACCTGGGCTGGGGCCTCATTGCAAAGAATCCTTATATCGAAGGATGGACCCCACACCGAAGTTCTCCACACCTCAAACTTGTGCTGCCCTGATAGACCCAAGAGAGCACTACAAACTGACATCAGGAACCTGGACTGCTGAGTTTTCTTTCCCAGGGAAAATGGAAAAAGGATGTGCCCAGGGGCCCCTGGCCCTGACTGCAAAAAATCCTTATATCGAAGGATGGACCCCACACCGAAGTTGTCCCCACCTCAAACTTGTGCTGCCCTGATAGACCCAAGGGAGCCCTACAAACTGACATCAGGAATCTGGACTGCTTAGTTTTCTTTCCCAGGGAAAATGGAAAAAGGATGTGCCCAGGGGCCTCTGGCCGTGGGCTGGGGCCTCACTACAAAAAATCCTTATATCGAAGGATGGACCCCACACCGAAGTTGTCCCCACCTCAAACTTGTGCTGCCCTGATAGACCCAAGGGAACCCTACAAACTGACATCAGGAACCTGGACTGCTGAGTTTTCTTTCCCAGGGAAAATGGAAAAAGGATGTGCCCAGGGGCCTCTGGCTCTGACTGCAAAAAATCCTTATATCGAAGGATGGACCCCACACTGAAGTTGTCCCCACCTCAAACTTGTGCGGCCCTGATAGACCCAAGGGAGCCCTACAAACTGACATCAGGAACCTGGACTGCTGAGTTTTCTTTCCCAGGGAAAATGGAAAAAGGATGTGCCCAGGGGCCCCTGGCCGTGACTGCAAAAAATCCTTATATCGAAGGATGGACCCCACACCGAAGTTGTCCCCACCTCAAACTTGTGCTGCCCTGATACACCCAAGGGAGCCCTACAAATTGACATCAGGAACTTGGACTGCAGAGTTTTCTTTCCCAGGGAAAATGGAAAAAGGTTGTGCCCAGGGGCCCCTGGACCTGGGCTGGGGCCTCATTGCAAAGAATCCTTATATCGAAGGATGGACCCCACACCGAAGTTGTCCCCACCTCAAACTTGTGCTGCCCTGATACACCCAAGGGAGCCCTACAAACTGACATCAGGAACCTGGACTGCTGAGTTTTCTTTCCCAGGGAAAATGGAAAAAGGATGTGCCCAGGGGCCCCTGGCCCTGACTGCAAAAAATCCTTATATCGAAGGATGGACCCCACACCGAAGTTGTCCCCACCTCAAACTTGTGCTGCCCTGATAGACCCAAGGGAGCCCTACAAACTGACATCAGGAACTTGGACTGCTGAGTTTTCTTTCCCAGGGAAAATGGAAAAAGGTTGTGCCCAGGGGCCCCTGGACCTGGGCTGGGGCCTCATTGCAAAGAATCCTTATATCGAAGGATGGACCCCACACCGAATTTTTCCCCACCTCAAACTTGTGCTGCTGTGATAGACCCAAGGGAGCCCTACAAACTGACATCAGGAACCTGGACTGCTGAGTTTTCTTTCCCAGGGAAAATGGAAAAAGGATGTGCCCAGGGGCCCCTGGCCCTGACTGCAAAAAATCCTTATATCAAAGGATGGAACCCACACCGAAGTTTTCCCCACCTCAAACTTGTGCTGCCCTGATAGACCCAAGGGAACGCTACAAACTGACATCAGGAACCTGGACTGCTGAGTTTTCTTTCCCAGGGAAAATGGAAAAAGGATGTGCCCAGGGGCCCCTGGCCCTGACTGCAAAAAATCCTTATATCGAAGGATGGACCCCACACCGAATTTGTCCCCACCTCAAACTTGTGCTGCCCTGATACACCCAAGGGAGCCCTACAAACTGACATCAGGAACCTGGACTGCTGAGTTTTCTTTCCCTGGGGAAATGGAAAAAGGATGTGCCCAGGGGCCCCTGGCCCTGACTGCAAAAATCCTTATATCGAAGGATGGACCACAGACCGAAGTTGTCCCCACCTCAAACTTGTGCTGCCCTGATAGACCCAAGGGAGCCCTACAAACTGATATCAGGAACCTGGACTGCTGAGTTTTCTTTCCCAGGGAAAATGGAAAAAGGATGTGCCCAGGGGCCCCTGGCCCTGGGCTGGGGCCTCACTGCAAAGAATCCTTATATCGAAGGATGGACCCCACACCGAAGTTGTCCCCACCTCAAACTTGTGCTGCCCTGATAGACCCAAGGGAACCCTACAAACTGACATCAGGAACCTGGACTGCTGAGTTTTCTTTCCCAGGGAAAATGGAAAAAGGATGTGCCCAGAGGCCCCTGGCCCTGGGCTGGGGCCTCACTGCAAAGAATCCTTATATCGAAGGATGGACCCAACACCGAAGTTGTCCCCACCTCAAACTTGTGCTGCCCTGATAGACCCAAGGGAGCCCTACAAACTGACATCAGGAACCTGGACTGCTGAGTTTTCTTTCCCAGGGAAAATGGAAAAAGGATGTGCCCAGGGGCCCCTGGCCCTGACTGCAAAAAATCCTTATATTGAAGGACGGACCCCACACCGAAGTTGTCCCCACCTCAAACTTGTGCTGCCCTGATAGACCCAAGGGAGCCCTACAAACTGACATCAGGAACCTGGACTGCTGAGTTTTCTTTCCCAGGGAAAATGGAAAAAGGATGTGCCCAGGGGACCCTGGCCCTGACTGAAAAAAATCCTTATATCGAAGGATGGACCCCACACCGAAGTTGTCCCCACCTCAAACTTGTGCTGCCCTGATAGACCCAAGGGAGCCCTACAAACTGACATCAGGAACCTGGACTGCTGAGTTTTCTTTCCCAGGGAAAATGGAAAAAGGATGTGCCCAGGGGCCCCTGGCCCTGACTGCAAAAAATCCTTATATCGAAGGATGGACCCCACACCGAAGTTGTCCCCACCTCAAACTTCTGCTGCCCTGATAGACCCAAGGGAACCCTACAAACTGACATCAGGAACCTGGACTGCTGAGTTTTCTTTCCCAGGGAAAATGGAAAAAGGATGTGCCCAGGGGCCCCAGGCCCTGACTGCAAAAAATCCTTATATTGAAGGATGGACCCCACACCGAAGTTGTCCCCACCTCAAACTTGTGCTGCCCTGATACACCCAAGGGAACCCTACAAACTGACATCAGGAACCTGGACTGCTGAGTTTTCTTTCCCAGGGAAAATGGAAAAAGGATGTGCCCAGGGGCCCCTGGCCCTGGGCTGGGGCCTCACTGCAAAGAATCTTTATATCGAAGGATGGACCCCACACCGAATTTGTCCCCACCTCACACTTGTGCTGCCCTGATAGACCCAAGGGAGCCCTAGAAACTGACATCAGGAACTTGGACTGCTGAGTTTTCTTTCCCAGGGAAAATGGAAAAAGGATGTGCCCAGGGGCCCCTGGCCCTGACTGCAAAAAATCCTTATATCGAAGGATGGACCCCACACCGAAGTTGTCCCCACTTCAAACTTGTGCTGCCCTGATAGACCCAAGGGAGCCCTACAAACTGACATCAGGAACCTGGATTGCTGAGTTTTCTTTCCCAGGGAAAATGGAAAAAGAATGTGCCCAGGGGCCCCTGGCCCTGACTGCAAAAAATCCTTATATCGAAGGATGGACCCCACACCGAAGTTGTCCCCACCTCACACTTGTGCTGCCCTGATACACCCAAGGGAGCCCTACAAACTGACATCAGGAACCTGGACTGCTGAGTTTTCTTTCCCAGGGAAAATGGAAAAAGGATGTGCCCAGGGGCCCCTGGCCCTGGGCTGGGGCCTCACTGCAAAGAATCTTTATATCGAAGGATGGACCCCACACCGAATTTGTCCCCACCTCACACTTGTGCTGCCCTGATAGACCCAAGGGAGCCCTAGAAACTGACATCAGGAACTTGGACTGCTGAGTTTTCTTTCCCAGGGAAAATGGAAAAAGGATGTGCCCAGGGGCCCCTGGCCCTGACTGCAAAAAATCCTTATATCGAAGGATGGACCCCACACCGAAGTTGTCCCCACTTCAAACTTGTGCTGCCCTGATAGACCCAAGGGAGCCCTACAAACTGACATCAGGAACCTGGATTGCTGAGTTTTCTTTCCCAGGGAAAATGGAAAAAGAATGTGCCCAGGGGCCCCTGGCCCTGACTGCAAAAAATCCTTATATCGAAGGATGGACCCCACACCGAAGTTGTCCCCACCTCACACTTGTGCTGCCCTGATACACCCAAGGGAGCCCTACAAACTGACATCAGGAACCTGGACTGCTGAGTTTTCTTTCCCAGGGAAAATGGAAAAAGGATGTGCCCAGGGGCCCCTGGCCCTGACTGCAAAAAATCCTTATATCGAAGGATGGGCCCCACACCGAAGTTGTCCCCACCTCAAACTTGTGCTGCCCTGATAGACCCAAGGGAGCACTACAAACTGACATCAGGAACCTGGACTCCTGAGTTTCTTTCCCAGGGAAAATGGAAAAAGGATGTGCCCAGGGTCCCCTGGCCCTTGGCTAGAGCCTCTCTGCAAAGAATCCTTATATCGAAGGATGGACACCACACCGAAGATGTCCCCACCTCTAACTTGTGCTGCCCTGATAGACGCAAGGGAGCCCTACAAACTGACATCAGCAACCTGGACTGCTGAGTTTTCTTTCCCAGGGAAAATGGAAAAAGGATGTGCCCAGGGGCCCCTGGCCCTGACTGCAAAAAATCCTTATATCGAAGGATGGACCCCACACCGAAGTTGTCCCCACTTCAAACTTGTGCTGCCCTGATAGACCCAAGGGAGCCCTACAAACTGACATCAGGAACCTGGACTGCTGAGTTTTCTTTCCCAGGGAAAATGGAAAAAGGATGTGCCCAGGGGCCCCCTGGCCCTGGGACCCTGGCCCTGACTGCAAAATATCCTTATATCGAAGGATGGACCCCACACCGAAGTTGTCCCCACCTCAAACTTGTGCTGCCCTGATACACCCAAGGGAGCCCTACAAACTGACATCAGGAACCTGGACTGCTGAGTTTCTTTCCCAGGGAAAATGGAAAAAGGATGTGCCCAGGGGCCCCTGGACCTGGGCTGGGGCCTCATTGCAAAGAATCCTTATATCGAAGGATGGACCCCACACCGAAGTTCTCCACACGTCAAACTTGTGCTGCCCTGATAGACGCAAGGGAGCCCTACAAACTGACATCAGGAACCTGGACTGCTGAGTTTTCTTTCCCAGGGAAAATGGAAAAAGGATGTGCCCAGGGGCCCCTGGCCCTGACTGCAAAAAATCCTTATATCGAAGGATGGACCCCACACCGAAGTTCTCCCCACCTCAAACTTGTGCTGCCCTGATAGACCCAAGGGAGCCCTACAAACTGACATCAGGAACCTGGACTGCTGAGTTTTCTTTCCCAGGGAAAATGGAAAAAGGATGTGCCCAGGGGCCTCTGGCCGTGGGCTGGGGCCTCACTACAAAAAATCCTTATATCGAAGGATGGACCCCACACCGAAGTTGTCCCCACCTCACACTTGTGCTGCCCTGATAGACCCAAGGGAACCCTACAAACTGACATCAGGAACCTGGACTGCTGAGTTTTCTTTCCCAGGGAAAATGGAAAAAGGATGTGCCCAGGGGTCCCTGGCCCTGACTGCAAAAAATCCTTATATCGAAGGATGGACCCCACACCGAAGTTGTCCCCACCTCAAACTTGTGCTGCCCTGATACACCCAAGGGAGCCCTACAAACTGACATCAGGAACCTGGACTGCTGAGTTTTCTTTCCCAGGGAAAATGGAAAAAGGATGTGCCCAGGGGCCCCTGGCCCTGACTGCAAAAAATCCTTATATCGAAGGATGGACCCCACACCGAAGTTGTCCCCACCTCAAACTTGTGCTGCCCTGATAGACCCAAGGGAACCCTACAAACTGACATCAGGAACCTGGACTGCTGAGTTTTCTTTCCCAGGGAAAATGGAAAAAGGATGTGCCCAGAGGCCCCTGGCCCTGGGCTGGGGCCTCACTGCAAAGAATCCTTATATCGAAGGATGGACCCAACACCGAAGTTGTCCCCACCTCAAACTTGTGCTGCCCTGATAGACCCAAGGGAGCCCTACAAACTGACATCAGGAACCTGGACTGCTGAGTTTTCTTTCCCAGGGAAAATGGAAAAAGGATGTGCCCAGGGGCCCCTGGCCCTGACTGCAAAAAATCCTTATATTGAAGGACGGACCCCACACCGAAGTTGTCCCCACCTCAAACTTGTGCTGCCCTGATAGACCCAAGGGAGCCCTACAAACTGACATCAGGAACCTGGACTGCTGAGTTTTCTTTCCCAGGGAAAATGGAAAAAGGATGTGCCCAGGGGACCCTGGCCCTGACTGAAAAAAATCCTTATATCGAAGGATGGACCCCACACCGAAGTTGTCCCCACCTCAAACTTGTGCTGCCCTGATAGACCCAAGGGAGCCCTACAAACTGACATCAGGAACCTGGACTGCTGAGTTTTCTTTCCCAGGGAAAATGGAAAAAGGATGTGCCCAGGGGCCCCTGGCCCTGACTGCAAAAAATCCTTATATTGGCGGATGGGCCCCACACCGAAGTTGTCCCCACCTCAAACTTCTGCTGCCCTGATAGACCCAAGGGAACCCTACAAACTGACATCAGGAACCTGGACTGCTGAGTTTTCTTTCCCAGGGAAAATGGAAAAAGGATGTGCCCAGGGGCCCCAGGCCCTGACTGCAAAAAATCCTTATATTGAAGGATGGACCCCACACCGAAATTGTCCCCACCTCAAACTTGTGCTGCCCTGATACACCCAAGGGAGCCCTACAAACTGACATCAGGAACCTGGACTGCTGAGTTTTCTTTCCCAGGGAAAATGGAAAAAGGATGTGCCCAGGGGCCCCTGGCCCTGGGCTGGGGCCTCACTGCAAAGAATCTTTATATCGAAGGATGGACCCCACACCGAATTTGTCCCCACCTCACACTTGTGCTGCCCTGATAGACCCAAGGGAGCCCTAGAAACTGACATCAGGAACTTGAACTGCTGAGTTTTCTTTCCCAGGGAAAATGGAAAAAGGATGTGCCCAGGGGCCCCTGGCCCTGACTGCAAAAAATCCTTATATCGAAGGATGGACCCCACACCGAAGTTGTCCCCACTTCAAACTTGTGCTGCCCTGATAGACCCAAGGGAGCCCTACAAACTGACATCAGGAACCTGGATTGCTGAGTTTTCTTTCCCAGGGAAAATGGAAAAAGAATGTGCCCAGGGGCCCCTGGCCCTGACTGCAAAAAATCCTTATATCGAAGGATGGACCTCACACCGAAGTTGTCCCCACCTCACACTTGTGCTGCCCTGATACACCCAAGGGAGCCCTACAAACTGACATCAGGAACCTGGACTGCTGAGTTTTCTTTCCCAGGGAAAATGGAAAAAGGATGTGCCCAGGGGCCCCTGGCCCTGACTGCAAAAAATCCTTATATCGAAGGATGGGCCCCACACCGAAGTTGTCCCCACCTCAAACTTGTGCTGCCCTGATAGACCCAAGGGAGCCCTACAAACTGACATCAGGAACCTGGACTCCTGAGTTTCTTTCCCAGGGAAAATGGAAAAAGGATGTGCCCAGGGTCCCCTGGCCCTTGGCTAGAGCCTCTCTGCAAAGAATCCTTATATCGAAGGATGGACACCACACCGAAGATGTCCCCACCTCTAACTTGTGCTGCCCTGATAGACGCAAGGGAGCCCTACAAACTGACATCAGGAACCTGGACTGCTGAGTTTTCTTTCCCAGGGAAAATGGAAAAAGGATGTGCCCAGGGGCCTCTGGCCCTGGGCTGGGGCCTCACTACAAAAAATCCTTATATATAAGTATGGACCCCACACCGAAGTTTTCCCCACCTCACACTTGTGCTGCCCTGATAGACCCAAGGGAGCCCTACAAACTGACATCAGGAACCTGGACTGCTGAGTTTTCTTTCCCAGGGAAAATGGAAAAAGGATGTTCCCAGGGGCCCCCTGGCCCTGGGCCCCTGGCCCTGACAGCAAAAAATCCTTATATCGAAGGATGGACCCCACACCGAAATCGTCCCCACCTCAAACTTCTGCTGCCCTGATAGACCCAAGGGAGCCCTACAAACTGACATCAGGAACCTGGACTGCTGAGTTTTCCTTCCCAGGGAAAATGGAATAAGGTTGTGCCCAGGGGCCCCTGGCCCTGACTGCAAAAAATCCTTATATCGAAGGATGGGCCCCACACCGAATTTGTCCCCACCTCAAACTTGTGCTGCCCTGATACACCCAAGGGAGCCCTACAAACTGACATCAGGAACCTGGACTGCTGAGTTTTCTTTCCCAGGGAAAATGGAAAAAGGATGTGCCCAGGGGCCCCTGGCCCTGACTGCAAAAAATCCTTATATCGAAGGATGGGCCCCACACCGAATTTGTCCCCACCTCAAACTTGTGCTGCCCTGATACACCCAAGGGAGCCCTAAAAACTGACATCAGGAACCTGGACTGCTGAGTTTCTTTCCCAGGGAAAATGGAAAAAGGATGTGCCCAGGGTCCCCTGGCCCTTGGCTGGAGCCTCTTTGCAAAGAATCCTTATATCGAAGGATGGACACCACACCGAAGATGTCCCCACCTCTAACTTGTGCTGCCCTGATACACCCAAGGGAGCCCTACAAACTGACATCAGGAACCTGGACTGCTGAGTTTTCTTTCCCAGGGAAAATGGAAAAAGGATGTGCCCAGGGGCCCCTGGCCCTGACTGCAAAGAATCTTTATATCGAAGGATGGACCCCACACCGAAGTTGTCCCCACCTCAAACTTGTGCTGCCCTGATAGACCCAAGGGAGCCCTACAAACTGACATCAGGAACCTGGACTGCTGAGTTTTCTTTCCCAGGGAAAATGGAAAAAGGATGTGCCCAGGGGCCCCTGGCCCTGACTGCAAAAAATCCTTATATCGAAGGATGGACCCCACACCGAAGTTGTCCCCACCTCAAACTTGTGCTGCCCTGATAGACCCAAGGGAACCCTACAAACTGACATCAGGAACCTGGACTGCTGAGTTTTCTTTCCCAGGGAAAATGGAAAAAGGATGTGCCCAGAGGCCCCTGGCCCTGGGCTGGGGCCTCACTGCAAATAATCCTTATATCGAAGGATGGACCCAACACCGAAGTTGTCCCCACCTCAAACTTGTGCTGCCCTGATAGACCCAAGGGAGCCCTACAAACTGACATCAGGAACCTGGACTGCTGAGTTTTCTTTCCCAGGGAAAATGGAAAAAGGATGTGCCCAGGGGCCCCCTGGCCCTGGGCCCCTGGCCAAGACAGCAAAAAATCCTTATATCGAAGGATGGACCCCACACCGAAATTGTCCCCACCTCAAACTTGTGCTGCCCTGATAGACCCAAGGGAGCCCTACAAACTGACATCAGGAACCTGGACTGCTGAGTTTTCCTTCCCAGGGAAAATGGAAAAAGGTTGTGCCCAGGGGCCCCTGGCCCTGACTGCAAAAAATCCATATATCGAAGGATGGGCCCCACACCGAATTTGTCCCCACCTCAAACTTGTGCTGCCCTGATACACCCAAGGGAGCCCTACAAACTGACATCAGGAACCTGGACTGCTGAGTTTCTTTCCCAGGGAAAATGGAAAAAGGATGTGCCCAGGGTCCCCTGGCCCTTGTCTGGAGCCTCTCTGCAAAGAATCCTTATATCGAAGGATGGACACCACACCGAAGATGTCCCCACCTCTAACTTGTGCTGCCCTGATACACCCAAGGGAGCCCTACAAACTGACATCAGGAACTTGGACTGCTGAGTTTTCTTTCCCAGGGAAAATGGCCATAGGATGTGCCCAGGGGCCCCTGGCCCTGACTGCAAAAAATCTTTATATCGAAGGATGGACCCCACACCGAAGTTGTCCCCACCTCAAACTTGTGCTGCCCTGATAGACCCAAGGGAGCCCTACAAACTGACATCAGGAACCTGGACTGCTGAGTTTTCTTTCCCAGGGAAAATGGAAAAAGGATGTGCCCAGGGGCCCCTGGCCCTGACTGCAAAAAATCCTTATATCGAAGGATGGACCCCACACCGAAGTTGTCCCCACCTCAAACTTGTGCTGCCCTGATACACCCAAGGGAGCCCTACAAACTGACATCAGGAACCTGGACTGCTGAGTTTTCTTTCCCAGGGAAAATGGAAAAAGGATGTGCCCAGGGGCCCCTGGCCCTGACTGCAAAAAATCCTTATATCGAAGGATGGACCCCACACCGAAGTTGTCCCCACCTCAAACTTGTGCTGCCCTGATACACCCAAGGGAGCCCTACAAACTGACATCAGGAACCTGGATTGCTGAGTTTCTTTCCCAGGGAAAATGGAAAAAGGATGTGCCCAGGGGCCCCTGGCCCATGGCTGGAGCCTCTCTGCAAAGAATCCTTATATCGAAGGATGGACACCACACCGAATTTGTCCCCACCTCAAACTTGTGCTGCCCTGATAGACCCAAGGGAGCCCTACAAACTGACATCAGGAACCTGGACTGCTGAGTTTTCTTTCCCAGGGAAAATGATAAAAGTGTGTGCCCAGGGGCCCCTGGCCCTGATTGCAAAAAATCCTTATATCGAAGGATGGACCCCACACCGAAGTTGTCCCCACCTCAAACTTGTGCTGCCCTGATACACCCAAGGGAGCCCTACAAACTGACATCAGGAACCTGGACTGCTGAGTTTTCTTTCCCAGGGAAAATGGAAAAAGGATGTGCCCAGGGGCCCCTGGCCCTGACAGAAAAAATCCTTATATCGAAGGATGGACCCCACACCGAAGTTGTCCCCACCTCAAACTTGTGCTGCCCTGATAGACCCAAGGGAGCCCTACAAACTGACATCAGGAACCTGGACTGCTGAGTTTTCTTTCCCAGGGAAAATGGAAAAAGGATGTGCCCAGGGGCCCCTGGCCCTGACTGCAAAAAATCCTTATATCGAAGGATGGACCCCACACCGAAGTTGTCCCCACCTCAAACTTGTGCTGCCCTGATAGACCCAAGGGAACCCTACAAACTGACATCAGGAACCTGGATTGCTGAGTTTTCTTTCCCAGGGAAAATGGAAAAAGGATGTGCCCAGAGGCCCCTGGCCCTGACTGCAAAAAATCCTTATATCGAAGGATGGAGCCCACACCGAATTTGTCCCCACCTCAAACTTGTGCTGCCCTGATACACCCAAGGGAGCCCTACAAACTGACATCAGGAACCTGGACTGCTGAGTTTTCTTTCCCAGGGAAAATGGAAAAAGGATGTGCCCAGGGGCCCCTCTCCCTGACTGCAAAAAATCCTTATATCGAAGGATGGACCCCACACCGAAGTTGTCCCCACCTCACACTTGTGCTGCCCTGATAGACCCAAGGGAGCCCTACAAACTGACATCAGGAACCTGGACTGCTGAGTTTTCTTTCCCAGGGAAAATGGAAAAAGGATGTGCCCAGGGGCCCCTGGCCCTGACTGCAAAAAATCCTTATATCGAATGATGGGCCCCACACCGAAGTTGTCCCCACCTCAAACTTGTGCTGCCCTGATACACCCAAGGGAGCCCTACAAACTGACATCAGGAACCTGGACTGCTGAGTTTCTTTCCCAGGGAAAATGGAAAAAGGATGTGCCCAGGGTCCCCTGGCCCTTGGCTGGAGCCTCTCTGCAAAGAATCCTTATATCGAAGGATGGACACCACACCGAAGATGTCCCCACCTCTAACTTGTGCTGCCCTGATAGACGCAAGGGAGCCCTACAAACTGACATCAGGAACCTGGACTGCTGAGTTTTCTTTCCCAGGGAAAATGGAAAAAGGATGTGCCCAGGGGCCTCTGGCCCTGGGCTGGGGCCTCACTACAAAAAATCCTTATATCGAAGGATGGACCCCACACCGAAGTTGTCCCCACCTCAAACTTGTGCTGCCCTGATAGACCCAAGGGAGCCCTACAAACTGACATCAGGAACCTGGACTGCTGAGTTTTCTTTCCCAGGGAAAATGGAAAAAGGATGTGCCCAGGGGCCCCTGGCCCTGACTGCAAAAAATCCTTATATCGAAGGATGGACCCCACACCGAAGTTGTCCCCACCTCAAACTTGTGCTGCCCTGATAGACCCAAGGGAACCCTACAAACTGAAATCAGGAACCTGGACTGCTGAGTTTTCTTTCCCAGGGAAAATGGAAAAAGGATGTGCCCAGAGGCCCCTCGTCCTGGGCTGGGGCCTCACTGCAAAGAATCCTTATATCGAAGGATGGACCCAACACCGAAGTTGTCCCCACCTCAAACTTGTGCTGCCCTGATAGACCCAAGGGAGCCCTACAAACTGACATCAGGAACCTGGACTGCTGAGTTTTCTTTCCCAGGGAAAATGGAAAAAGGATGTTCCCAGGGGCCCCATGGCCCTGGGCCCCTGGCCCTGACAGCAAAAAATCCTTATATCGAAGGATGGACCCCACACCGAAATTGTCCCCACCTCAAACTTGTGCTGCCCTGATAGACCCAAGGGAGCCATACAAAATGACATCAGTAACCTGGACTGCTGAGTTTTCCTTCCCAGGGAAAATGGAAAAAGGTTGTGCCCAGGGGCCCCTGGCCCTGACTGCAAAAAATCCATATATCGAAGGATGGGCCCCACACCGAATTTGTCCCCACCTCAAACTTGTGCTGCCCTGATACACCCAAGGGAGCCCTACAAACTGACATCAGGAACCTGGACTGCTGAGTTTCTTTCCCAGGGAAAATGGAAAAAGGATGTGCCCAGGGTCCCCTGGCCCTTGGCTGGAGCCTCTCTGCAAAGAATCCTTATATCGAAGGATGGACACCACACCGAAGATGTCCCCACCTCTAACTTGTGCTGCCCTGATACACCCAAGGGAGCCCTACAAACTGACATCAGGAACTTGGACTGCTGAGTTTTCTTTCCCAGGGAAAATGGCCATAGGATGTGCCCAGGGGCCCCTGGCCCTGACTGCAAAAAATCTTTATATCGAAGGATGGACCCCACACCGAAGTTGTCCCCACCTCAAACTTGTGCTGCCCTGATAGACCCAAGGGAGCCCTACAAACTGACATCAGGAACCTGGACTGCTGAGTTTTCTTTCCCAGGGAAAATGGAAAAAGGATGTGCCCAGGGGCCCCTGGCCCTGACTGCAAAAAATCCTTATATCGAAGGATGGACCCCACACCGAAGTTGTCCCCACCTCAAACTTGTGCTGCCCTGATACACCCAAGGGAGCCCTACAAACTGACATCAGGAACCTGGACTGCTGAGTTTTCTTTCCCAGGGAAAATGGAAAAAGGATGTGCCCAGGGGCCCCTGGCCCTGACTGCAAAAAATCCTTATATCGAAGGATGGATCCCACACCGAAGTTGTCCCCACCTCAAACTTGTGCTGCCCTGATACACCCAAGGGAGCCCTACAAACTGACATCAGGAACCTGGACTGCTGAGTTTTCTTTCCCAGGGAAAATGGAAAAAGGATGTGCCCAGGGGCCCCAGGCCCTGACTGCAAAAAATCCTTATATCGAAGGATGGACCCCACACCGAAGTTGTCCCCACCTCAAACTTGTGCTGCCCTGATACACCCAAGGGAGCCCTACAAACTGACATCAGGAACCTGGACTGCTGAGTTTTCTTTCCCAGGGAAAATGGCCAAAGGATGTGCCCAGGGGCCCCTGGCCCTGACTGCAAAAAATCCTTATATCGAAGGATGGGCCCCACACCGAATTTGTCCCCACCTCAAACTTGTGCTGCCCTGATACACCCAAGGGAGCCCTACAAACTGACATCAGGAACCTGGACTGCTGAGTTTCTTTCCCAGGGAAAATGGAAAAAGGATGTGCCCAGGGTCCCCTGGCCCTTGGCTGGAGCCTCTCTGCAAAGAATCCTTATATCGAAGGATGGACACCACACCGAAGATGTCCCCACCTCAAACTTGTGCTGCCCTGATACACCCAAGGGAGCCCTACAAACTGACATCAGGAACCTGGACTGCTGAGTTTCTTTCCCAGGGAAAATGGAAAAAGGATGTGCCCAGGGGCCCCTGGCCCATGGCTGGAGCCTCTCTGCAAAGAATCCTTATATCGAAGGATGGACACCACACCGAATTTGTCCCCACCTCAAACTTGTGCTGCCCTGATAGACCCAAGGGAGCCCTACAAACTGACATCAGGAACCTGGACTGCTGAGTTTTCTTTCCCAGGGAAAATGGAAAAAGGATGTGCCCAGGGGCCCCTGTCCCTGACTGCAAAAAATCCTTATATCGAAGGATGGACCCCACACCGAAGTTGTCCCCACCTCAAACTTGTGCTGCCCTGATAGACCCAAGGGAGCCCTACAAACTGACATCAGGAACCTGGACTGCTGAGTTTTCTTTCCCAGGGAAAATGGAAAAAGGATGTGCCCAGGGGCCCCTGGCCCTGACTGCAAAAAATCCTTATATCGAAGGATGGAGCCCACACCGAAGACGTCCCCACCTCGAACTTGCATTGCCCTGATACACCCAAGGGAACCCTACAAACTGACATCAGGAACCTGGACTGCTGAGTTTTCTTTCCCAGGGAAAATGGAAAAAGGATGTGCCCAGAGGCCCCTGGCCCCGGGGCTGGGGCCTCACTGCAAAGAATCCTTATATCGAAGGATGGACCCAACACCGAAGTTGTCCCCACCTCAAACTTGTGCTGCCCTGATAGACGCAAGGGAGCCCTACAAACTGACATCAGGAACCTGGACTGCTGAGTTTTCTTTCCCAGGGAAAATGGAAAAAGGATGTGCCCAGGGGCCCCTGGCCCTGACTGCATAAAATCCTTATATCGAAGGATGGACCCCACACCGAAGTTGTCCCCACCTCAAACTTGTGCTGCCCTGATACACCCAAGGGAGCCCTACAAACTGACATCAGGAACCTGGACTGCTGAGTTTTCTTTCCCAGGGAAAATGGAAAAAGGATGTGCCCAGGGGCCCCCTGGCCCTGGGCCCCTGGCCCTGACTGCAAAATATCCTTATATCGAAGGATGGACCCCACACGAAGTGGTCCCCACCTCAAACTTGTGCTGCCCTGATAGACCCAAGGGAGCCCTACAAACTGACATCAGCAACCTGGACTGCGGAGTGTTCTTTCCCAGGGAAAATGGAAAAAGGATGTGCCCAGGGGCCCCTGGCCCTGACTGCAAAAAATCCTTATATCGAAGGATGGACCCCACACCGAATTTGTCCCCACCTCAAACTTGTGCTGCCCTGATAGACCCAAGGGAGCCCTACAAACTGACATCAGGAACCTGGACTGCTGAGTTTCTTTCCCAGGGAAAATGGAAAAAGGATGTGCCCAGGGGCCCCTGGCCTTGGGCTGGGGCCTCACTGCAAAGAATCCTTATATCGAAGGATGGACCCCACACCGAAGTTCTCCACACCTCAAACTTGTGCTGCCCTGATACACCCAAGGGAGCCCTACAAACTGACATCAGGAACCTGGACTGCTGAGTTTTCTTTCCCAGGGAAAATGGAAAAAGGATGTGCCCAGGGGCCCCTGGCCCTGACAGCAAAAAATCCTTATATCGAAGGATGGACCCCACACCGAAGTTGTCCCCACCTCAAACTTGTGCTGCCCTGATAGACCCAAGGGAACCCTACAAACTGACATCAGGAACCTGGACTGCTGAGTTTTCTTTCCCAGGGAAAATGGAAAAAGGATGTGCCCAGGGGCCCCTGGCCCTGACTGCAAGAAATCCTTATATCGAAGGATGGACCCCACACCGAAGTTGTCCCCACCTCAAACTTGTGCTGCCCTGATAGACCCAAGGGAGCCCTACAAACTGACATCAGGAACCTGGACTGCTGAGTTTTCTTTCCCAGGGAAAATGGAAAAAGGATGTGCCCAGGGGCCCCTGGCCCTGGGCCCCTGGCCCTGACAGCAAAAAATCCTTATATCGAAGGATGGACCCCACACCGAAGTTGTCCCCACCTCAAACTTGTGCTGCCCTGATAGACCCAAGGGAGCCCTACAAACTGACATCAGGAACCTGGACTGCTGAGTTTTCTTTCCCAGGGAAAATGGAAAAAGGATGTGCCCAGGGGCCCCTGTCCCGTACTGCAAAAAATCCTTATATCGAAGGATGGACCCCACACCGAAGTTGTCCCCACCTCAAACTTGTGCTGCCCTGATAGACCCAAGGGAGCGCTACAAACTGACATCAGGAACCTGGACTGCTGAGTTTTCTTTCCCTGGGGAAATGATAAAAGGGTGTGCCCAGGGGCCCCTGGCCCTGATTGCAAAAAATCCTTATATCGAAGGATGGACCCCACACCGAAGTTGTCCCCACCTCAAACTTGTGCTGCCCTGATACACCCAAGGGAACCCTACACACTGACATCAGGAACCTGGACTGCTGAGTTTTCTTTCCCAGGGAAAATGGAAAAAGGATGTGCCCAGGGGCCCCTGGCCCTGACTGCAAAAAATCCTTATATGGAAGGATGGAACCCACACCGAAGCTGTCCCCACCTCAAACTTGTGCTGCCCTGATAGACCCAACGGAACCCTACAAACTGACATCAGGAACCTGGACTGCTGAGTTTTCTTTCCCAGGGAAAATGGAAAAAGGATGTGCCCAGGGGCCCCTGGCCCTGGGCTGGGGCCTCACTGCAAAGAATCTTTATATCGAAGGATGGACCCCACACTGAAGTTGTCCCCACCTCAAACTTGTGCTGCCCTGATAGACCCAAGGGAGCCCTACAAACTGACATCAGGAACCTGGACTGCTGAGTTTTCTTTCCCAGGGAAAATGGAAAAAGGATGTGCCCAGGGGCCCCTGGCCCTCGGCCCCTGGCCCTGACAGCAAAAAATCCTTATATCGAAGGATGGACCCCAGACCAAAATTGTCCCCACCTCAAACTTGTGCTGCCCTGATAGACCCAAGGGAGCCCTACAAACTGACATCAGGAACCTGGACTGCTGAGTTTTCTTTCCCAGGGAAAATGGAAAAAGGCCGTGCCCAGGGGCCCCTGGCCCTGGGCCCCTGGCCCTGACAGCAAAAAATCCTTATATCGAAGGATGGACCCCACACCGAAGTTGTCCCCACCTCAAACTTGTACTGCCCTGATACACAGAAGGGAGCCCTACAAACTGACATCAGGAACCTGGACTGCTGAGTTTTCTTTCCCAGGGAAAATGGAAAAAGGATGTGCCCAGGGGCCCCTGGCCCTGGGCCCCTGGCCCTGACAGCAAAAAATCCTTATATCGAAGGATGGACCCCACACCGAAGTTGTCCCCACCTCAAACTTGTGCTGCCCTGATACACCCAAGGGAGCCCTACAAACTGACATCAGGAACCTGGACTGCTGAGTTTTCTTTCCGAGGGAAAATGGAAAAAGAATGTGCCCAGGGGCCCCTGTCCCTGACTGCAAAAAATCCTTATATCGAAGGATGGACCCCACACCGAAGTTGTCCCCACCTCAAACTTGTGCTGCCCTGATAGACCCAAGGGAGCCCTACAAACTGACATCAGGAACCTGGACTGCTGAGTTTTCTTTCCCAGGGAAAATGGCCAAAGGATGTGCCCAGGGGCCCCTGGCCCTGACTGCAAAAAATCCTTATATCGAAGGATGGGCCCCACACCGAATTTGTCCCCACCTCAAACTTGTGCTGCCCTGATACACCCAAGGGAGCCCTACAAACTGACATCAGGAACCTGGACTGCTGAGTTTCTTTCCCAGGGAAAATGGAAAAAGGATGTGCCCAGGGTCCCCTGGCCCTTGGCTGGAGCCTCTCTGCAAAGAATCCTTATATCGAAGGATGGACACCACACCGAAGATGTCCCCACCTCAAACTTGTGCTGCCCTGATACACCCAAGGGAGCCCTACAAACTGACATCAGGAACCTGGACTGCTGAGTTTCTTTCCCAGGGAAAATGGAAAAAGGATGTGCCCAGGGGCCCCTGGCCCATGGCTGGAGCCTCTCTGCAAAGAATCCTTATATCGAAGGATGGACACCACACCGAATTTGTCCCCACCTCAAACTTGTGCTGCCCTGATAGACCCAAGGGAGCCCTACAAACTGACATCAGGAACCTGGACTGCTGAGTTTTCTTTCCCAGGGAAAATGATAAAAGGATGTGCCCAGGAGCCCCTGGCCCTGATTGCAAAAAATCCTTATATCGAAGGATGGACCCCACACCGAAGTTGTCCCCACCTCAAACTTGTGCTGCCCTGATAGACCCAAGGGAGCCCTACAAACTGACATCAGGAACCTGGACTGCTGAGTTTTCTTTCCCAGGGAAAATGGAAAAAGGATGTTCCCAGGGGCCCCATGGCCCTGGGCCCCTGGCCCTGACAGCAAAAAATCCTTATATCGAAGGATGGACCCCACACCGAAATTGTCCCCACCTCAAACTTGTGCTGCCCTGATAGACCCAAGGGAGCCATACAAAATGACATCAGTAACCTGGACTGCTGAGTTTTCCTTCCCAGGGAAAATGGAAAAAGGTTGTGCCCAGGGGCCCCTGGCCCTGACTGCAAAAAATCCATATATCGAAGGATGGGCCCCACACCGAATTTGTCCCCACCTCAAACTTGTGCTGCCCTGATACACCCAAGGGAGCCCTACAAACTGACATCAGGAACCTGGACTGCTGAGTTTCTTTCCCAGGGAAAATGGAAAAAGGATGTGCCCAGGGTCCCCTGGCCCTTGGCTGGAGCCTCTCTGCAAAGAATCCTTATATCGAAGGATGGACACCACACCGAAGATGTCCCCACCTCTAACTTGTGCTGCCCTGATACACCCAAGGGAGCCCTACAAACTGACATCAGGAACTTGGACTGCTCAGTTTTCTTTCCCAGGGAAAATGGCCATAGGATGTGCCCAGGGGCCCCTGGCCCTGACTGCAAAAAATCTTTATATCGAAGGATGGACCCCACACCGAAGTTGTCCCCACCTCAAACTTGTGCTGCCCTGATAGACCCAAGGGAGCCCTACAAACTGACATCAGGAACCTGGACTGCTGAGTTTTCTTTCCCAGGGAAAATGGAAAAAGGATGTGCCCAGGGTCCCCTGGCCCTGACTGCAAAAAATCCTTATATCGAAGGATGGACCCCACACCGAAGTTGTCCCCACCTCAAACTTGTGCTGCCCTGATACACCCAAGGGAGCCCTACAAACTGACATCAGGAACCTGGACTGCTGAGTTTTCTTTCCCAGGGAAAATGGAAAAAGGATGTGCCCAGGGGCCCCTGGCCCTGACTGCAAAAAATCCTTATATCGAAGGATGGATCCCACACCGAAGTTGTCCCCACCTCAAACTTGTGCTGCCCTGATACACCCAAGGGAGCCCTACAAACTGACATCAGGAACCTGGACTGCTGAGTTTTCTTTCCCAGGGAAAATGGAAAAAGGATGTGCCCAGGGGCCCCAGGCCCTGACTGCAAAAAATCCTTATATCGAAGGATGGACCCCACACCGAAGTTGTCCCCACCTCAAACTTGTGCTGCCCTGATACACCCAAGGGAGCCCTACAAACTGACATCAGGAACCTGGACTGCTGAGTTTTCTTTCCCAGGGAAAATGGCCAAAGGATGTGCCCAGGGGCCCCTGGCCCTGACTGCAAAAAATCCTTATATCGAAGGATGGGCCCCACACCGAATTTGTCCCCACCTCAAACTTGTGCTGCCCTGATACACCCAAGGGAGCCCTACAAACTGACATCAGGAACCTGGACTGCTGAGTTTCTTTCCCAGGGAAAATGGAAAAAGGATGTGCCCAGGGTCCCCTGGCCCTGACTGCAAAAAATCCTTATATCGAAGGATGGAGCCCACACCGAAGATGTCCCCACCTCGAACTTGCATTGCCCTGATAGACCCAAGGGAACCCTACAAACTGACATCAGGAACCTGGACTGCTGAGTTTTCTTTCCCAGGGAAAATGGAAAAAGGATGTGCCCAGAGCCCCCTGGCCCCGGGGCTGGGGCCTCACTGCAAAGAATCCTTATATCGAAGGATGGACCCAACACCGAAGTTGTCCCCACCTCAAACTTGTGCTGCCCTGATAGACGCAAGGGAGCCCTACAAACTGACATCAGGAACCTGGACTGCTGAGTTTTCTTTCCCAGGGAAAATGGAAAAAGGATGTGCCCAGGGGCCCCTGGCCCTGACTGCATAAAATCCTTATATCGAAGGATGGACCCCACACCGAAGTTGTCCCCACCTCAAACTTGTGCTGCCCTGATACACCCAAGGGAGCCCTACAAACTGACATCAGGAACCTGGACTGCTGAGTTTTCTTTCCCAGGGAAAATGGAAAAAGGATGTGCCCAGGGGCCCCCTGGCCCTGGGCCCCTGGCCCTGACTGCAAAATATCCTTATATCGAAGGATGGACCCCACACGAAGTGGTCCCCACCTCAAACTTGTGCTGCCCTGATAGACCCAAGGGAGCCCTACAAACTGACATCAGCAACCTGGACTGCGGAGTGTTCTTTCCCAGGGAAAATGGAAAAAGGATGTGCCCAGGGGCCCCTGGCCCTGACTGCAAAAAATCCTTATATCGAAGGATGGACCCCACACCGAATTTGTCCCCACCTCAAACTTGTGCTGCCCTGATAGACCCAAGGGAGCCCTACAAACTGACATCAGGAACCTGGACTGCTGAGTTTCTTTCCCAGGGAAAATGGAAAAAGGATGTGCCCAGGGGCCCCTGGCCCTGGGCTGGGGCCTCACTGCAAAGAATCCTTATATCGAAGGATGGACCCCACACCGAAGTTCTCCACACCTCAAACTTGTGCTGCCCTGATACACCCAAGGGAGCCCTACAAACTGACATCAGGAACCTGGACTGCTGAGTTTTCTTTCCCAGGGAAAATGGAAAAAGGATGTGCCCAGGGGCCCCTGGCCCTGACAGCAAAAAATCCTTATATCGAAGGATGGACCCCACACCGAAGTTGTCCCCACCTCAAACTTGTGCTGCCCTGATAGACCCAAGGGAACCCTACAAACTGACATCAGGAACCTGGACTGCTGAGTTTTCTTTCCCAGGGAAAATGGAAAAAGGATGTGCCCAGGGGCCCCTGTCCCTGACTGCAAGAAATCCTTATATCGAAGGATGGACCCCACACCGAAGTTGTCCCCACCTCAAACTTGTGCTGCCCTGATAGACCCAAGGGAGCCCTACAAACTGACATCAGGAACCTGGACTGCTGAGTTTTCTTTCCCAGGGAAAATGGAAAAAGGATGTGCCCAGGGGCCCCTGGCCCTGGGCCCCTGGCCCTGACAGCAAAAAATCCTTATATCGAAGGATGGACCCCACACCGAAGTTGTCCCCACCTCAAACTTGTGCTGCCCTGATAGACCCAAGGGAGCCCTACAAACTGACATCAGGAACCTGGACTGCTGAGTTTTCTTTCCCAGGGAAAATGGAAAAAGGATGTGCCCAGGGGCCCCTGTCCCGTACTGCAAAAAATCCTTATATCGAAGGATGGACCCCACACCGAAGTTGTCCCCACCTCAAACTTGTGCTGCCCTGATAGACCCAAGGGAGCCCTACAAACTGACATCAGGAACCTGGACTGCTGAGTTTTCTTTCCCTGGGGAAATGATAAAAGGGTGTGCCCAGGGGCCCCTGGCCCTGATTGCAAAAAATCCTTATATCGAAGGATGGACCCCACACCGAAGTTGTCCCCACCTCAAACTTGTGCTGCCCTGATACACCCAAGGGAACCCTACACACTGACATCAGGAACCTGGACTGCTGAGTTTTCTTTCCCAGGGAAAATGGAAAAAGGATGTGCCCAGGGGCCCCTGGCCCTGACTGCAAAAAATCCTTATATGGAAGGATGGAACCCACACCGAAGCTGTCCCCACCTCAAACTTGTGCTGCCCTGATAGACCCAACGGAACCCTACAAACTGACATCAGGAACCTGGACTGCTGAGTTTTCTTTCCCAGGGAAAATGGAAAAAGGATGTGCCCAGGGGCCCCTGGCCCTGGGCTGGGGCCTCACTGCAAAGAATCTTTATATCGAAGGATGGACCCCACACTGAAGTTGTCCCCACCTCAAACTTGTGCTGCCCTGATAGACCCAAGGGAGCCCTACAAACTGACATCAGGAACCTGGACTGCTGAGTTTTCTTTCCCAGGGAAAATGGAAAAAGGATGTGCCCAGGGGCCCCTGGCCCTCGGCCCCTGGCCCTGACAGCAAAAAATCCTTATATCGAAGGATGGACCCCAGACCAAAATTGTCCCCACCTCAAACTTGTGCTGCCCTGATAGACCCAAGGGAGCCCTACAAACTGACATCAGGAACCTGGACTGCTGAGTTTTCTTTCCCAGGGAAAATGGAAAAAGGCCGTGCCCAGGGGCCCCTGGCCCTGGGCCCCTGGCCCTGACAGCAAAAAATCCTTATATCGAAGGATGGACCCCACACCGAAGTTGTCCCCACCTCAAACTTGTACTGCCCTGATACACAGAAGGGAGCCCTACAAACTGACATCAGGAACCTGGACTGCTGAGTTTTCTTTCCCAGGGAAAATGGAAAAAGGATGTGCCCAGGGGCCCCTGGCCCTGGGCCCCTGGCCCTGACAGCAAAAAATCCTTATATCGAAGGATGGACCCCACACCGAAGTTGTCCCCACCTCAAACTTGTGCTGCCCTGATAGACCCAAGGGAGCCCTACAAACTGACATCAGGAACCTGGACTGCTGAGTTTTCTTTCCGAGGGAAAATGGAAAAAGAATGTGCCCAGGGGCCCCTGTCCCTGACTGCAAAAAATCCTTATATCGAAGGATGGACCCCACACCGAAGTTGTCCCCACCTCAAACTTGTGCTGCCCTGATAGACCCAAGGGAGCCCTACAAACTGACATCAGGAACCTGGACTGCTGAGTTTTCTTTCCCAGGGAAAATGGCCAAAGGATGTGCCCAGGGGCCCCTGGCCCTGACTGCAAAAAATCCTTATATCGAAGGATGGGCCCCACACCGAATTTGTCCCCACCTCAAACTTGTGCTGCCCTGATACACCCAAGGGAGCCCTACAAACTGACATCAGGAACCTGGACTGCTGAGTTTCTTTCCCAGGGAAAATGGAAAAAGGATGTGCCCAGGGTCCCCTGGCCCTTGGCTGGAGCCTCTCTGCAAAGAATCCTTATATCGAAGGATGGACACCACACCGAAGATGTCCCCACCTCAAACTTGTGCTGCCCTGATACACCCAAGGGAGCCCTACAAACTGACATCAGGAACCTGGACTGCTGAGTTTCTTTCCCAGGGAAAATGGAAAAAGGATGTGCCCAGGGGCCCCTGGCCCATGGCTGGAGCCTCTCTGCAAAGAATCCTTATATCGAAGGATGGACACCACACCGAATTTGTCCCCACCTCAAACTTGTGCTGCCCTGATAGACCCAAGGGAGCCCTACAAACTGACATCAGGAACCTGGACTGCTGAGTTTTCTTTCCCAGGGAAAATGATAAAAGGGTGTGCCCAGGAGCCCCTGGCCCTGATTGCAAAAAATCCTTATATCGAAGGATGGACCCCACACCGAAGTTGTCCCCACCTCAAACTTGTGCTGCCCTGATACACCCAAGGGAGCCCTACAAACTGACATCAGGAACCTGGACTGCTGAGTTTTCTTTCCCAGGGAAAATGGAAAAAGGATGTGCCCAGGGGCCCCTGGCCCTGACTGCAAAAAATCCTTATATCGAAGGATGGACCCCACACCGAAGTTGTCCCCACCTCAAACTTGTGCTGCCCTGATAGACCCAAGGGAGCCCTACAAACTGACATCAGGAACCTGGACTGCTGAGTTTTCTTTCCCAGGGAAAATGGAAAAAGGATGTGCCCAGGGGCCCCTGGCCCTGACTGCAAAAAATCCTTATATCGAAGGATGGACCCCACACCGAAGTTGTCCCCACCTCAAACTTGTGCTGCCCTGATAGACCCAAGGGAGCCCTACAAACTGACATCAGGAACCTGGACTGCTGAGTTTTCTTTCCCAGGGAAAATGGAAAAAGGATGTGCCCAGGGGCCCCTGGCCCTGACTGCAAAAAATCCTTATATCGAAGGATGGACCCCACACCGAATTTGTCCCCACCTCAAACTTGTGCTGCCCTGATAGACCCAAGGGAGCCCTACAAACTGACATCAGGAACCTGGACTGCTGAGTTTCTTTCCCAGGGAAAATGGAAAAAGGATGTGCCCAGGGGCCCCTGGCCCTGGGCTGGGGCCTCACTGCAAAGAATCTTTATATCGAAGGATGGACCCCACACCGAAGTTCTCCACACCTCAAACTTGTGCTGCCCTGATAGACCCAAGGGAGCCCTACAAACTGACATCAGGAACCTGGACTGCTGAGTTTTCTTTCCCAGGGAAAATGGAAAAAGGATGTGCCCAGGGGCCCCTGTCCCTGACTGCAAAAAATCCTTATATCGAAGGATGGACCCCACACCGAAGTTGTCCCCACCTCAAACTTGTGCTGCCCTGATAGACCCAAGGGAGCCCTACAAACTGACATCAGGAACCTGGACTGCTGACTTTTCTTTCCCAGGGAAAATGGAAAAAGGATGTGCCCAGGGGCCCCTGGCCCTGGGCCCCTGGCCCTGACAGCAAAAAATCCTTATATCGAAGGATGGACCCCACACCGAAGTTGTCCCCACCTCAAACTTGTGCTGCCCTGATAGACCCAAGGGAGCCCTACAAACTGACATCAGGAACCTGGACTGCTGAGTTTTCTTTCCCAGGGAAAATGGAAAAAGGATGTGCCCAGGGGCCCCTGTCCCGTACTGCAAAAAATCCTTATATCGAAGGATGGACCCCACACCGAAGTTGTCCCCACCTCAAACTTGTGCTGCCCTGATAGACCCAAGGGAGCCCTACAAACTGACATCAGGAACCTGGACTGCTGAGTTTTCTTTCCCTGGGGAAATGATAAAAGGGTGTGCCCAGGGGCCCCTGGCCCTGATTGCAAAAAATCCTTATATGGAAGGATGGACCCCACACCGAAGTTGTCCCCACCTCAAACTTGTGCTGCCCTGATAGACGCAAGGGAGCCCTACAAACTGACATCAGGAACCTGGACTGCTGAGTTTTCTTTCCCAGGGAAAATGGAAAAAGGATGTGCCCAGGGGCCCCTGGCCCTGACTGCAAAAAATCCTTATATCGAAGGATGGACCCCACACCGAATTTGTCCCCACCTCAAACTTGTGCTGCCCTGATACACCCAAGGGAGCCCTACAAACTGACATCAGGAACCTGGACTGCTGAGTTTTCTTTCCCAGGGAAAATGGAAAAAGGATGTGCCCAGGGGCCCCTGGCCCTGACTGCAAAAAATCCTTATATCGAAGGATGGACCCCACACCGAAGTTGTCCCCACCTCAAACTTGTGCTGCCCTGATAGACCCAAGGGAACCCTACAAACTGACATCAGGAACCTGGACTGCTGAGTTTTCTTTCCCAGGGAAAATGGAAAAAGGATGTGCCCAGAGGCCCCTGGCCCTGGGCTGGGACCTCACTGCAAAGAATCCTTATATCGAAGGATGGACCCAACACCGAAGTTGTCCCCAACTCAAACTTGTGCTGCCCTGATAGACGCAAGGGAGCCCTACAAACTGACATCAGGAACCTGGACTGCGGAGTGTTCTTTCCCAGGGAAAATGGAAAAAGGATGTGCCCAGGGGCCCCTGGCCCTGACTGCAAAAAATCCTTATATCGAAGGATGGACCCCACACCGAATTTGTCCCCACCTCAAACTTGTGCTGCCCTGATAGACCCAAGGGAGCCCTACAAACTGACATCAGGAACCTGGACTGCTGAGTTTCTTTCCCAGGGAAAATGGAAAAAGGATGTGCCCAGGGGCCCCTGGCCCTGGGCTGGGGCCTCACTGCAAAGAATCCTTATATCGAAGGATGGACCCCACACCGAAGTTCTCCACACCTCAAACTTGTGCTGCCCTGATACACCCAAGGGAGCCCTACAAACTGACATCAGGAACCTGGACTGCTGAGTTTTCTTTCCCAGGGAAAATGGAAAAAGGATGTGCCCAGGGGCCCCTGGCCCTGACAGCAAAAAATCCTTATATCGAAGGATGGACCCCACACCGAAGTTGTCCCCACCTCAAACTTGTGCTGCCCTGATAGACCCAAGGGAACCCTACAAACTGACATCAGGAACCTGGACTGCTGAGTTTTCTTTCCCAGGGAAAATGGAAAAAGGATGTGCCCAGGGGCCCCTGTCCCTGACTGCAAGAAATCCTTATATCGAAGGATGGACCCCACACCGAAGTTGTCCCCACCTCAAACTTGTGCTGCCCTGATAGACCCAAGGGAGCCCTACAAACTGACATCAGGAACCTGGACTGCTGAGTTTTCTTTCCCAGGGAAAATGGAAAAAGGATGTGCCCAGGGGCCCCTGGCCCTGGGCCCCTGGCCCTGACAGCAAAAAATCCTTATATCGAAGGATGGACCCCACACCGAAGTTGTCCCCACCTCAAACTTGTGCTGCCCTGATAGACCCAAGGGAGCCCTACAAACTGACATCAGGAACCTGGACTGCTGAGTTTTCTTTCCCAGGGAAAATGGAAAAAGGATGTGCCCAGGGGCCCCTGTCCCGTACTGCAAAAAATCCTTATATCGAAGGATGGACCCCACACCGAAGTTGTCCCCACCTCAAACTTGTGCTGCCCTGATAGACCCAAGGGAGCGCTACAAACTGACATCAGGAACCTGGACTGCTGAGTTTTCTTTCCCTGGGGAAATGATAAAAGGGTGTGCCCAGGGGCCCCTGGCCCTGATTGCAAAAAATCCTTATATCGAAGGATGGACCCCACACCGAAGTTGTCCCCACCTCAAACTTGTGCTGCCCTGATACACCCAAGGGAACCCTACACACTGACATCAGGAACCTGGACTGCTGAGTTTTCTTTCCCAGGGAAAATGGAAAAAGGATGTGCCCAGGGGCCCCTGGCCCTGACTGCAAAAAATCCTTATATGGAAGGATGGACCCCACACCGAAGCTGTCCCCACCTCAAACTTGTGCTGCCCTGATAGACCCAACGGAACCCTACAAACTGACATCAGGAACCTGGACTGCTGAGTTTTCTTTCCCAGGGAAAATGGAAAAAGGATGTGCCCAGGGGCCCCTGGCCCTGGGCTGGGGCCTCACTGCAAAGAATCTTTATATCGAAGGATGGACCCCACACTGAAGTTGTCCCCACCTCAAACTTGTGCTGCCCTGATAGACCCAAGGGAGCCCTACAAACTGACATCAGGAACCTGGACTGCTGAGTTTTCTTTCCCAGGGAAAATGGAAAAAGGATGTGCCCAGGGGCCCCTGGCCCTCGGCCCCTGGCCCTGACAGCAAAAAATCCTTATATCGAAGGATGGACCCCAGACCAAAATTGTCCCCACCTCAAACTTGTGCTGCCCTGATAGACCCAAGGGAGCCCTACAAACTGACATCAGGAACCTGGACTGCTGAGTTTTCTTTCCCAGGGAAAATGGAAAAAGGCCGTGCCCAGGGGCCCCTGGCCCTGGGCCCCTGGCCCTGACAGCAAAAAATCCTTATATCGAAGGATGGACCCCACACCGAAGTTGTCCCCACCTCAAACTTGTACTGCCCTGATACACAGAAGGGAGCCCTACAAACTGACATCAGGAACCTGGACTGCTGAGTTTTCTTTCCCAGGGAAAATGGAAAAAGGATGTGCCCAGGGGCCCCTGGCCCTGGGCCCCTGGCCCTGACAGCAAAAAATCCTTATATCGAAGGATGGACCCCACACCGAAGTTGTCCCCACCTCAAACTTGTGCTGCCCTGATAGACCCAAGGGAGCCCTACAAACTGACATCAGGAACCTGGACTGCTGAGTTTTCTTTCCGAGGGAAAATGGAAAAAGAATGTGCCCAGGGGCCCCTGTCCCTGACTGCAAAAAATCCTTATATCGAAGGATGGACCCCACACCGAAGTTGTCCCCACCTCAAACTTGTGCTGCCCTGATAGACCCAAGGGAGCCCTACAAACTGACATCAGGAACCTGGACTGCTGAGTTTTCTTTCCCAGGGAAAATGGCCAAAGGATGTGCCCAGGGGCCCCTGGCCCTGACTGCAAAAAATCCTTATATCGAAGGATGGGCCCCACACCGAATTTGTCCCCACCTCAAACTTGTGCTGCCCTGATAGACCCAAGGGAGCCCTACAAACTGACATCAGGAACCTGGACTGCTGAGTTTCTTTCCCAGGGAAAATGGAAAAAGGATGTGCCCAGGGTCCCCTGGCCCTTGGCTGGAGCCTCTCTGCAAAGAATCCTTATATCGAAGGATGGACACCACACCGAAGATGTCCCCACCTCAAACTTGTGCTGCCCTGATAGACCCAAGGGAGCCCTACAAACTGACATCAGGAACCTGGACTGCTGAGTTTCTTTCCCAGGGAAAATGGAAAAAGGATGTGCCCAGGGGCCCCTGGCCCATGGCTGGAGCCTCTCTGCAAAGAATCCTTATATCGAAGGATGGACACCACACCGAATTTGTCCCCACCTCAAACTTGTGCTGCCCTGATAGACCCAAGGGAGCCCTACAAACTGACATCAGGAACCTGGACTGCTGAGTTTTCTTTCCCAGGGAAAATGATAAAAGGGTGTGCCCAGGAGCCCCTGGCCCTGATTGCAAAAAATCCTTATATCGAAGGATGGACCCCACACCGAAGTTGTCCCCACCTCAAACTTGTGCTGCCCTGATACACCCAAGGGAGCCCTACAAACTGACATCAGGAACCTGGACTGCTGAGTTTTCTTTCCCAGGGAAAATGGAAAAAGGATGTGCCCAGGGGCCCCTGGCCCTGACTGCAAAAAATCCTTATATCGAAGGATGGACCCCACACCGAAGTTGTCCCCACCTCAAACTTGTGCTGCCCTGATAGACCCAAGGGAGCCCTACAAACTGACATCAGGAACCTGGACTGCTGAGTTTTCTTTCCCAGGGAAAATGGAAAAAGGATGTGCCCAGGGGCCCCTGTCCCTGACTGCAAAAAATCCTTATATCGAAGGATGGACCCCACACCGAAGTTGTCCCCACCTCAAACTTGTGCTGCCCTGATAGACCCAAGGGAGCCCTACAAACTGACATCAGGAACCTGGACTGCTGAGTTTTCTTTCCCAGGGAAAATGGAAAAAGGATGTGCCCAGGGGCCCCTGGCCCTGACTGCAAAAAATCCTTATATCGAAGGATGGAGCCCACACCGAAGATGTCCCCACCTCAAACTTGCATTGCCCTGATAGACCCAAGGGAACCCTACAAACTGACATCAGGAACCTGGACTGCTGAGTTTTCTTTCCCAGGGAAAATGGAAAAAGGATGTGCCCAGGGGCCCCCTGGCCCTGGGCCCCTGGCCCTGACTGCAAAATATCCTTATATCGAAGGATGGACCCCACACGAAGTGGTCCCCACCTCAAACTTGTGCTGCCCTGATAGACCCAAGGGAGCCCTACAAACTGACATCAGCAACCTGGACTGCGGAGTGTTCTTTCCCAGGGAAAATGGAAAAAGGATGTGCCCAGGGGCCCCTGGCCCTGACTGCAAAAAATCCTTATATCGAAGGATGGACCCCACACCGAATTTGTCCCCACCTCAAACTTGTGCTGCCCTGATAGACCCAAGGGAGCCCTACAAACTGACATCAGGAACCTGGACTGCTGAGTTTCTTTCCCAGGGAAAATGGAAAAAGGATGTGCCCAGGGGCCCCTGGCCCTGGGCTGGGGCCTCACTGCAAAGAATCTTTATATCGAAGGATGGACCCCACACCGAAGTTCTCCACACCTCAAACTTGTGCTGCCCTGATAGACCCAAGGGAGCCCTACAAACTGACATCAGGAACCTGGACTGCTGAGTTTTCTTTCCCAGGGAAAATGGAAAAAGGATGTGCCCAGGGGCCCCTGGCCCTGACTGCAAAAAATCCTTATATCGAAGGATGGACCCCACACCGAAGTTGTCCCCACCTCAAACTTGTGCTGCCCTGATAGACCCAAGGGAGCCCTACAAACTGACATCAGGAACCTGGACTGCTGAGTTTTCTTTCCCAGGGAAAATGGAAAAAGGATGTGCCCAGGGGCCCCTGTCCCGTACTGCAAAAAATCCTTATATCGAAGGATGGACCCCACACCGAAGTTGTCCCCACCTCAAACTTGTGCTGCCCTGATAGACCCAAGGGAGCCCTACAAACTGACATCAGGAACCTGGACTGCTGAGTTTTCTTTCCCTGGGGAAATGATAAAAGGGTGTGCCCAGGGGCCCCTGGCCCTGATTGCAAAAAATCCTTATATCGAAGGATGGACCCCACACCGAAGTTGTCCCCACCTCAAACTTGTGCTGCCCTGATACACCCAAGGGAACCCTACACACTGACATCAGGAACCTGGACTGCTGAGTTTTCTTTCCCAGGGAAAATGGAAAAAGGATGTGCCCAGGGGCCCCTGGCCCTGACTGCAAAAAATCCTTATATGGAAGGATGGACCCCACACCGAAGCTGTCCCCACCTCAAACTTGTGCTGCCCTGATAGACCCAACGGAACCCTACAAACTGACATCAGGAACCTGGACTGCTGAGTTTTCTTTCCCAGGGAAAATGGAAAAAGGATGTGCCCAGGGGCCCCTGGCCCTGGGCTGGGGCCTCACTGCAAAGAATCTTTATATCGAAGGATGGACCCCACACTGAAGTTGTCCCCACCTCAAACTTGTGCTGCCCTGATAGACCCAAGGGAGCCCTACAAACTGACATCAGGAACCTGGACTGCTGAGTTTTCTTTCCCAGGGAAAATGGAAAAAGGATGTGCCCAGGGGCCCCTGGCCCTCGGCCCCTGGCCCTGACAGCAAAAAATCCTTATATCGAAGGATGGACCCCAGACCAAAATTGTCCCCACCTCAAACTTGTGCTGCCCTGATAGACCCAAGGGAGCCCTACAAACTGACATCAGGAACCTGGACTGCTGAGTTTTCTTTCCCAGGGAAAATGGAAAAAGGCCGTGCCCAGGGGCCCCTGGCCCTGGGCCCCTGGCCCTGACAGCAAAAAATCCTTATATCGAAGGATGGACCCCACACCGAAGTTGTCCCCACCTCAAACTTGTACTGCCCTGATACACAGAAGGGAGCCCTACAAACTGACATCAGGAACCTGGACTGCTGAGTTTTCTTTCCCAGGGAAAATGGAAAAAGGATGTGCCCAGGGGCCCCTGGCCCTGGGCCCCTGGCCCTGACAGCAAAAAATCCTTATATCGAAGGATGGACCCCACACCGAAGTTGTCCCCACCTCAAACTTGTGCTGCCCTGATAGACCCAAGGGAGCCCTACAAACTGACATCAGGAACCTGGACTGCTGAGTTTTCTTTCCGAGGGAAAATGGAAAAAGAATGTGCCCAGGGGCCCCTGTCCCTGACTGCAAAAAATCCTTATATCGAAGGATGGACCCCACACCGAAGTTGTCCCCACCTCAAACTTGTGCTGCCCTGATAGACCCAAGGGAGCCCTACAAACTGACATCAGGAACCTGGACTGCTGAGTTTTCTTTCCCAGGGAAAATGGCCAAAGGATGTGCCCAGGGGCCCCTGGCCCTGACTGCAAAGAATCCTTATATCGAAGGATGGGCCCCACACCGAATTTGTCCCCACCTCAAACTTGTGCTGCCCTGATAGACCCAAGGGAGCCCTACAAACTGACATCAGGAACCTGGACTGCTGAGTTTCTTTCCCAGGGAAAATGGAAAAAGGATGTGCCCAGGGTCCCCTGGCCCTTGGCTGGAGCCTCTCTGCAAAGAATCCTTATATCGAAGGATGGACACCACACCGAAGATGTCCCCACCTCAAACTTGTGCTGCCCTGATAGACCCAAGGGAGCCCTACAAACTGACATCAGGAACCTGGACTGCTGAGTTTCTTTCCCAGGGAAAATGGAAAAAGGATGTGCCCAGGGGCCCCTGGCCCATGGCTGGAGCCTCTCTGCAAAGAATCCTTATATCGAAGGATGGACACCACACCGAATTTGTCCCCACCTCAAACTTGTGCTGCCCTGATAGACCCAAGGGAGCCCTACAAACTGACATCAGGAACCTGGACTGCTGAGTTTTCTTTCCCAGGGAAAATGATAAAAGGGTGTGCCCAGGAGCCCCTGGCCCTGATTGCAAAAAATCCTTATATCGAAGGATGGACCCCACACCGAAGTTGTCCCCACCTCAAACTTGTGCTGCCCTGATACACCCAAGGGAGCCCTACAAACTGACATCAGGAACCTGGACTGCTGAGTTTTCTTTCCCAGGGAAAATGGAAAAAGGATGTGCCCAGGGGCCCCTGGCCCTGACTGCAAAAAATCCTTATATCGAAGGATGGACCCCACACCGAAGTTGTCCCCACCTCAAACTTGTGCTGCCCTGATAGACCCAAGGGAGCCCTACAAACTGACATCAGGAACCTGGACTGCTGAGTTTTCTTTCCCAGGGAAAATGGAAAAAGGATGTGCCCAGGGGCCCCTGTCCCTGACTGCAAAAAATCCTTATATCGAAGGATGGACCCCACACCGAAGTTGTCCCCACCTCAAACTTGTGCTGCCCTGATAGACCCAAGGGAGCCCTACAAACTGACATCAGGAACCTGGACTGCTGAGTTTTCTTTCCCAGGGAAAATGGAAAAAGGATGTGCCCAGGGGCCCCTGGCCCTGACTGCAAAAAATCCTTATATCGAAGGATGGAGCCCACACCGAAGATGTCCCCACCTCAAACTTGCATTGCCCTGATAGACCCAAGGGAACCCTACAAACTGACATCAGGAACCTGGACTGCTGAGTTTTCTTTCCCAGGGAAAATGGAAAAAGGATGTGCCCAGGGGCCCCCTGGCCCTGGGCCCCTGGCCCTGACTGCAAAATATCCTTATATCGAAGGATGGACCCCACACGAAGTGGTCCCCACCTCAAACTTGTGCTGCCCTGATAGACCCAAGGGAGCCCTACAAACTGACATCAGCAACCTGGACTGCGGAGTGTTCTTTCCCAGGGAAAATGGAAAAAGGATGTGCCCAGGGGCCCCTGGCCCTGACTGCAAAAAATCCTTATATCGAAGGATGGACCCCACACCGAATTTGTCCCCACCTCAAACTTGTGCTGCCCTGATAGACCCAAGGGAGCCCTACAAACTGACATCAGGAACCTGGACTGCTGAGTTTCTTTCCCAGGGAAAATGGAAAAAGGATGTGCCCAGGGGCCCCTGGCCCTGGGCTGGGGCCTCACTGCAAAGAATCTTTATATCGAAGGATGGACCCCACACTGAAGTTCTCCACACCTCAAACTTGTGCTGCCCTGATAGACCCAAGGGAGCCCTACAAACTGACATCAGGAACCTGGACTGCTGAGTTTTCTTTCCCAGGGAAAATGGAAAAAGGATGTGCCCAGGGGCCCCTGTCCCTGACTGCAAAAAATCCTTATATCGAAGGATGGACCCCACACCGAAGTTGTCCCCACCTCAAACTTGTGCTGCCCTGATAGACCCAAGGGAGCCCTACAAACTGACATCAGGAACCTGGACTGCTGAGTTTTCTTTCCCAGGGAAAATGGAAAAAGGATGTGCCCAGGGGCCCCTGGCCCTGGGCCCCTGGCCCTGACAGCAAAAAATCCTTATATCGAAGGATGGACCCCACACCGAAGTTGTCCCCACCTCAAACTTGTGCTGCCCTGATAGACCCAAGGGAGCCCTACAAACTGACATCAGGAACCTGGACTGCTGAGTTTTCTTTCCCAGGGAAAATGGAAAAAGGCCGTGCCCAGGGGCCCCTGGCCCTGATTTCAAAAAATCCTTATATGGAAGGATGGACCCCACACCGAAGTTGTCCCCACCTCAAACTTGTGCTGCCCTGATAGACGCAAGGGAGCCCTACAAACTGACATCAGGAACCTGGACTGCTGAGTTTTCTTTCCCAGGGAAAATGGAAAAAGGATGTGCCCAGGGGCCCCTGGCCCTGACTGCAAAAAATCCTTATATCGAAGGATGGACCCCACACCGAATTTGTCCCCACCTCAAACTTGTGCTGCCCTGATACACCCAAGGGAGCCCTACAAACTGACATCAGGAACCTGGACTGCTGAGTTTTCTTTCCCAGGGAAAATGGAAAAAGGATGTGCCCAGGGGCCCCTGGCCCTGACTGCAAAAAATCCTTATATCGAAGGATGGACCCCACACCGAAGTTGTCCCCACCTCAAACTTGTGCTGCCCTGATAGACCCAAGGGAACCCTACAAACTGACATCAGGAACCTGGACTGCTGAGTTTTCTTTCCCAGGGAAAATGGAAAAAGGATGTGCCCAGAGGCCCCTGGCCCTGGGCTGGGACCTCACTGCAAAGAATCCTTATATCGAAGGATGGACCCAACACCGAAGTTGTCCCCAACTCAAACTTGTGCTGCCCTGATAGACGCAAGGGAGCCCTACAAACTGACATCAGGAACCTGGACTGCTGAGTTTTCTTTCCCAGGGAAAATGGAAAAAGGAAGTGCCCAGGGGCCCCTGGCCCTGACTGCATAAAATCCTTATATCGAAGGATGGACCCCACACCGAAGTTGTCCCCACCTCAAACTTGTGCTGCCCTGATAGACCCAAGGGAGCCCTACAAACTGACATCAGGAACCTGGACTGCTGAGTTTTCTTTCCCAGGGAAAATGGAAAAAGGATGTGCCCAGGGGCCCCCTGGCCCTGGGCCCCTGGCCCTGACTGCAAAATATCCTTATATCGAAGGATGGACCCCACACCGAAGTTGTCCCCACGTCAAACTTGTGCTGCCCTGATAGACCCAAGGGAGCTTTACAAACTGACATCAGCAACCTGGACTGCTGAGTTTTCTTTCCCAGGGAAAATGGAAAAAGGATGTGCCCAGGGGCCCCTGGCCCTGACTGCAAAAAATCCTTATATCAAAGGATGGACCCCACACCGAATTTGTCCCCACCTCAAACTTGTGCTGCCCTGATAGACCCAAGGGAGCCCTACAAACTGACATCAGGAACCTGGACTGCTGAGTTTTCTTTCCCAGGGAAAATGGAAAAAGGATGTGCCCAGGGGACCCTGGCCCTGACTGAAAAAAATCCTTATATCGAAGGATGGACCCCACACCGAAGTTGTCCCCACCTCAAACTTGTGCTGCCCTGATAGACCCAAGGGAGCCCTACAAACTGACATCAGGAACCTGGACTGCTGAGTTTTCTTTCCCAGGGAAAATGGAAAAAGGATGTGCCCAGGGGCCCCTGGCCCTGACTGCAAAAAATCCTTATATCGAAGGATGGACCCCACACCGAAGTTGTCCCCACCTCAAACTTGTGCTGCCCTGATAGACCCAAGGGAACCCTACAAACTGACATCAGGAACCTGGATTGCTGAGTTTTCTTTCCCAGGGAAAATGGAAAAAGGATGTGCCCAGAGGCCCCTGGCCCTGACTGCAAAAAATCCTTATATCGAAGGATGGAGCCCACACCGAATTTGTCCCCACCTCAAACTTGTGCTGCCCTGATACACCCAAGGGAGCCCTACAAACTGACATCAGGAACCTGGACTACTGAGTTTTCTTTCCCAGGGAAAATGGAAAAAGGATGTGCCCAGGGGCCCCTGGCCCTGACTGCAAAAAATCCTTATATCGAAGGATGGACCCCACACCGAAGTTGTCCCCACCTCAAACTTGTGCTGCCCTGATAGACCCAAGGGAACCCTACAAACTGACATCAGGAACCTGGACTGCTGAGTTTTCTTTCCCAGGGAAAATGGAAAAAGGATGTGCCCAGAGGCCCCTGGTCCTGGGCTGGGGCCTCACTGCAAAGAATCCTTATATCGAAGGATGGACCCAACACCGAAGTTGTCCCCACCTCAAACTTTGCTGCCCTGATAGACCCAAGGGAGCCCTACAAACTGACATCAGGAACCTGGACTGCTGAGTTTTCTTTCCCAGGGAAAATGGAAAAAGGATGTTCCCAGGGGCCCCCTGGCCATGGGCCCCTGGCCCTGACAGCAAAAAATCCTTATATCGAAGGATGGACCCCACACCGAAATTGTCCCCACCTCAAACTTGTGCTGCCCTGATAGACCCAAGGGAGCCATACAAAATGACATCAGTAACCTGGACTGCTGAGTTTTCCTTCCCAGGGAAAATGGAAAAAGGTTGTGCCCAGGGGCCCCTGGCCCTGACTGCAAAAAATCCATATATCGAAGGATGGGCCCCACACCGAATTTGTCCCCACCTCAAACTTGTGCTGCCCTGATACACCCAAGGGAGCCCTACAAACCGACATCAGGAACCTGGACTGCTGAGTTTCTTTCCCAGGGAAAATGGAAAAAGGATGTGCCCAGGGTCCCCTGGCCCTTGGCTGGAGCCTCTCTGCAAAGAATCCTTATATCGAAGGATGGACACCACACCGAAGATGTCCCCACCTCTAACTTGTGCTGCCCTGATACACCCAAGGGAGCCCTACAAACTGACATCAGGAACTTGGACTGCTGAGTTTTCTTTCCCAGGGAAAATGGCCATAGGATGTGCCCAGGGGCCCCTGGCCCTGACTGCAAAAAATCCTTATATCGAAGGATGGACCCCACACCGAAGTTGTCCCCACCTCAAACTTGTGCTGCCCTGATAGACCCAAGGGAGCCCTACAAACTGACATCAGGAACCTGGACTGCTGAGTTTTCTTTCCCAGGGAAAATGGAAAAAGGATGTGCCCAGGGGCCCCTGGCCCTGACTGCAAAAAATCCTTATATCGAAGGATGGACCCCACACCGAAGTTGTCCCCACCTCAAACTTGTGCTGCCCTGATACACCCAAGGGAGCCCTACAAACTGACATCAGGAACCTGGACTGCTGAGTTTTCTTTCCCAGGGAAAATGGAAAAAGGATGTGCCCAGGGGCCCCTGGCCCTGACTGTAAAAAATCCTTATATCGAAGGATGGACCCCACACCGAAGTTGTCCCCACCTCAAACTTGTGCTGCCCTGATACACCCAAGGGAGCCCTACAAACTGAAATCAGGAACCTGGACTGCTGAGTTTTCTTTCCCAGGGAAAATGGAAAAAGGATGTGCCCAGGGGCCCCTGGCCCTGACAGCAAAAAATCCTTATATCGAAGGATGGACCCCACACCGAAGTTGTCCCCACCTCAAACTTGTGCTGCCCTGATACACCCAAGGGAGCCCTACAAACTGACATCAGGAACCTGGACTGCTGAGTTTCTTTCCCAGGGAAAATGGAAAAAGGATGTGCCCAGGGGCCCCTGGCCCATGTCTGGAGCCTCTCTGCAAAGAATCCTTATATCGAAGGATGGACACCACACCGAATTTGTCCCCACCTCAAACTTGTGCTGCCCTGATAGACCCAAGGGAGCCCTACAAACTGACATCAGGAACCTGGATTGCTGAGTTTTCTTTCCCAGGGAAAATGATAAAAGGGTGTGCCCAGGGGCCCCTGGCCCTGATTGCAAAAAATCCTTATATCGAAGGATGGACCCCACACCGAAGTTGTCCCCACCTCAAACTTGTGCTGCCCTGATAGACCCAAGGGAGCCCTACAAACTGACATCAGGAACCTGGACTGCTGAGTTTTCTTTCCCAGGGAAAATGGAAAAAGGATGTGCCCAGGGGCCCCTGGCCCTGGGCTGGGGCCTCACTGCAAAGAATCTTTATATCGAAGGATGGACCCCACACCGAAGTTGTCCCCACCTCAAACTTGTGCTGCCCTGATAGACCCAAGGGAGCCCTACAAACTGACATCAGGAACCTGGACTGCTGAGTTTTCTTTCCCAGGGAAAATGGAAAAAGGCCGTGCCCAGGGGCCCCTGGCCCTGGGCCCCTGGCCCTGACAGCAAAAAATCCTTATATCGAAGGATGGACCCCACACCGAAGTTGTCCCCACGTCAAACTTGTACTGCCCTGATACACAGAAGGGAGCCCTACAAACTGACATCAGGAACCTGGACTGCTGAGTTTTCTTTCCCAGGGAAAATGGAAAAAGGATCTGCCCAGGGGTCCCTGGCCCTGGGCCCCTGGCCCTGACAGCAAAAAATCCTTATATCGAAGGATGGACCCCACACCGAAGTTGTCCCCACCTCAAACTTGTGCTGCCCTGATAGACCCAAGGGAGCCCTACAAACTGACATCAGGAACCTGGACTGCTGAGTTTTCTTTCCGAGGGAAAATGGAAAAAGAATGTGCCCAGGGGCCCCTGGCCCTGACTGCAAAAAATCCTTATATCGAAGGATGGACACCACACCGAAGTTGTCCCCACCTCAAACTTGTGCTGCCCTGATAGACCCAAGGGAGCCCTACAAACTGACATCAGGAACCTGGACTGCTGAGTTTTCTTTCCCAGGGAAAATGGCCAAAGGATGTGCCCAGGGGCCCCTGGCCCTGACTGCAAAAAATCCTTATATCGAAGGATGGGCCCCACACCGAATTTGTCCCCACCTCAAACTTGTGCTGCCCTGATACACCCAAGGGAGCCCTACAAACTGACATCAGGAACCTGGACTGCTGAGTTTTCTTTCCCAGGGAAAATGGAAAAAGGATGTGCTCAGGGGCCCCTGGCCCTGGACAGGGACCTCACTGCAAAAAATCATTATATCGAAGGATGGACCCCACACCGAAGTTGTCCCCATCTCAAACTTGTGCTGCCTTGATAGATCCAAGGGAGCCCTACAAACTGACATCAGGAACCTGGACTGCTGAGTTTTCTTTCCCAGGGAAAATGGAAAAAGGATGTGCCCAGGGGCCCCTGGCCCTGATTGCAAAAAATCTTTATATCGAAGGATGCACCCCACACCGAAGTTGTCCCCACCTCAAACTTGTGCTGCCCTGATAGACCCAAGGGAGCCCTACAAACTGACATCAGGAACCTGGACTGCTGAGTTTTCTTTCCCAGGGAAAATGGAAAAAGGATGTTCCCAGGGGCCCCTGGCCCTGGACAGGGCCTCACTGCAAAGAATCCTTATATCGAAGGATGGACCTTACACCGAAGTTGTCCCCACCTCGAACTTGTGCTGCCCTGATAGACCCAAGGGAGCCCTACAAACTGACATCAGGAACCTGGACTGCTGAGTTTTCTTTCCCAGGGAAAATGGAAAAAGGATGTGCACAGGGGCCCCTGCCCCTTACTGCAAAAAATATTTATATCGAAGGATACACCCCACACCGAAGTTGTCCCCACCTCAAACTTGTGCTGCCCTGATACACCCAAGGGAGCCCTACAAACTGACATCAGGAACCTGGACTGCTGAGTTTTCTTTCCCAGGGAAAATGGAAAAAGGATGTGCCCAGGGGCCCGTGGCCCTGGACAGGAACCTCACTACAAGAAATCAGTATATCGAAGGATGGACCCCACACCGAAGTTGTCCCCACCTCAAACTTGTGCTGCCCTGATAGACCCAAGGGAGCCCTACAAACTGACATCAGGAACCTGGACTGCTGAGTTTTCTTTCCCAGGGAAAATGGAAAAAGGATGTGCCCAGGGGCCCCTGGCCCTGGACAGGGACCTCACTACAAGAAATCCTTATACCGAAGGATGGACCCCACACAAAAGTTGTCCCCATCTCAAACTTGTGCTGCCTTGATAGACCCAAGGGAGCCCTACAAAGTGACATCAGGAACCTGGACGGCTGAGTTTTCTTTCCCAGGGAAAATGGAAAAAGGATGTGCCCAGGGGCCACTGGCCCTGACTGCAAAAATCCTTATATCGAAGGATGGACCCCACACCGAAGTTGTCCCCACCTCAAACTTGTGCTGCCCTGATAGACCCAAGGGAGCCCTACAAACTGACATCAGGAACCTGGACTGCTGAGTTTTCTTTCCCAGGGAAAATGGAAAAAGGATGTGCTCAGGGGCCCCTGGCCCTGGGCAGGGACCTCACTACAAGAAATCCTTATATCGAAGGATGGACCCCACACCGAAGTTGTCCCCACCTCAAACTTGTGCTGCCCTGATACACCCAAGGGAGCCCTACAAACTGACATCAGGAACCTGGACTGCTGAGTTTTCTTTCCCAGGGAAAATGGAAAAAGGATGTGCCCAGGGGCCCCTGGCCCTGACTGCAAAAAATCCTTATATCGAAGGATGGACCCCACACCGAAGTTGTCCCCACCTCAAACTTGTGCTGCCCTGATAGACCCAAGGGAGCCCTACAAACTGACATCAGGAACCTGGACTGCTGAGTTTTCTTTCCCAGGGAAAATGGATAAAGGATGTGCCCAGGGGCCCCTGGCGCTGGACCGGGACCTCACTACAAGAAATCCTTATATCAAAGGATGGACCCCACACCGAAGTTGTCCCCACCTCATACTTCTGCTATCCTGATAGACCCAAGGGAGCCCTACAAACTGACATCAGGAACCTGGACTGCTGAGTTTTCTTTCCCAGGGAAAATGGAAAAAGGATGTGCCCAGGGGCCCCTGGCCCTGACTGCAAAGAATCCTTATATCGAAGGATGGACCCCACACCGAAGTTGTCCCCACCTCAAACTTGTGCTGCCCTGATAAACCCAAGGGAGCCCTACAAACTGACATCAGGAACCTGGACTGCTGAGTTTTCTTTCCCAGGGAAAATGGCCAATGGATGTTCCCAGGGGCCCCTGGCCCTTGGCAGGGCCCTGACTGCAAAGAATCCTTATATCGAAAGATGGACCCCACACCGATGTTGTCCCCACCTCAAACTTGTGCTGCCCTGATACACCCAAGGGAGCCCTACAAACTGACATCAGGAACCTGGACTGCTGAGTTTTCTTTCCTAGGGAAAATGGAAAAAGGATGTGCACAGGGGCCCCTGGCCCTGGATAGGTACCTCACTACAAAAAATCCTTATATCGAAGGATGGACCCCACACCGAAGTTTTCCCCACCTCAAACTTGTGCTGCCCTGATAGACCCAAGGGAGCCCTACAAACTGACATCAGGAACCTGGACTGCTGAGTTTTCTTTCCCAGGGAAAATGGAAAAAGGATGTGCCCAGGGGCCCCTGGCCCTGGGCAGGAACCTCACTACAAGAAATCCTTATATCGAAGGATGGACCCCACACCGAAGTTGTCCCCACCTCAAACTTGTGCTGCCCTGATAGACCCAAGGGAGCCCTACAAACTGACATCAGGAACCTGGACTGCTGAGTTTTCTTTCCCAGGGAAAATGGAAAAAGGATGTGCCCAGGGGACCCTGCCCCTGACTGCAAAAAATCCTTATATCGAAGGATGCACCCCACACCGAAGTTGTCCCCACCTCAAACTTGTGCCTCCCTGATAGACCCAAGGGAGCCCTACAAACTGACATCAGGAACCTGGACTGCTGAGTTTTCTTTCCCAGGGAAAATGGATAAAGGATGTGCCCAGGGGCCCCTGGCGCTGGACCGGGACCTCACTACAAGAAATCCTTATATCAAAGGATGGACCCCACACCGAAGGTGTCCCCACCTCATACTTCTGCTATCCTGATAGACCCAAGGGAGCCCTACAAACTGACATCAGGAACCTGGACTGCTGAGTTTTCTTTCCCAGGGAAAATGGAAAAAGGATGTGCCCAGGGGCCCCTGGCCCTGACTGCAAAAAATCTTTATATCGAAGGATATACCTCACACCGAAGTTGTCCCCACCTCAAACCTGTGCTGCCCTGATACACCCAAGGGAGCCCTACAAACTGACATCAGGAACCTGGACTGCTGAGTTTTCTTTCCCAGGGAAAATGGAAAAAGGATGTGCCCAGGGGCCCGTGGCCCTGGACAGGAACCTCACTACAAGAAATCCTTATATCGAAGGATGGACCCCACACCGAAGTTGTCCCCACCTCAAACTTGTGCTGCCCTGATAGACCCAAGGGAGCCCTACAAACTGACATCAGGAACCTGGACTGCTGAGTTTTCTTTCCCAGGGAAAATGGAAAAAGGATGTGCCCAGGGGCCCCTGGCCCTGGACAGGGACCTCACTACAAGAAATCCTTATACCGAAGGATGGACCCCACACAAAAGTTGTTGCAACCTCAAAATTGTGCTGCCCTGATAGACCCAAGGGAGCCCTACAAACTGACATCAGGAACCTGGACTGCTGAGTTTTCTTTCCCAGGGAAAATGGAAAAAGGATGTGCCCAGGGGCCCCTGGCCCTGACTGCAAAAAATCCTTATATCGAAGGATGGACCCCACACCGAAGTTGTCCCCACCTCAAACTTGTGCTGCCCTGATAGACCCAAGGGAGCCCTACAAACTGACATCAGGAACCTGGACTGCTGAGTTTTCTTTCCCAGGGAAAATGGATAAAGGATGTGCCCAGGGGCCCCTGGCGCTGGACCGGGACCTCACTACAAGAAGTCCTTATATCAAAGGATGGACCCCACACCGAAGTTGTCCCCACCTCATACTTCTGCTATCCTGATAGACCCAAGGGAGCCCTACAAACTGACATCAGGAACCTGGACTGCTGAGTTTTCTTTCCCAGGGAAAATGGAAAAAGGATGTGCCCAGGGGCCCCTGGCCCTGACTGCAAAGAATCCTTATATCGAAGGATGGACCCCACACCGAAGTTGTCCCCACCTCAAACTTGTGCTGCCCTGATAAACCCAAGGGAGCCCTACAAACTGACATCAGGAACCTGGACTGCTGAGTTTTCTTTCCCAGGGAAAATGGCCAATGGATTTTCCCAGGGGCCCCTGGCCCTTGGCAGGGCCCTGACTGCAAAGAATCCTTATATCGAAAGATGGACCCCACACCGATGTTGTCCCCACCTCAAACTTGTGCTGCCCTGATACACCCAAGGGAGCCCTACAAACTGACATCAGGAACCTGGACTGCTGAGTTTTCTTTCCTAGGGAAAATGGAAAAAGGATGTGCACAGGGGCCCCTGGCCCTGGATAGGTACCTCACTACAAAAAATCCTTATATCGGAGGATGGACCCCACACCGAAGTTGTCCCCACCTCAAACTTGTGCTGCCCTGATAGACCCAAGGGAGCCCTACAAACTGACATCAGGAACCTGGACTGCTGAGTTTTCTTTCCCAGGGAAAATGGAAAAAGGATGTGCCCAGGGGCCCCTGGCCCTGGGCAGGAACCTCACTACAAGAAATCCTTATATCGAAGGATGGACCCCACACCGAAGTTGTTGCAACCTCAAACTTGTGCTGCCCTGATAGACCCAAGGGAGCCCTACAAACTGACATCAGGAACCTGGACTGCTGAGTTTTCTTTCCCAGGGAAAATGGAAAAAGGATGTGCCCAGGGGCCCCTGGCCCTGACTGCAAAAAATCCTTATATCGAAGGATGGACCCCACACCGAAGTTGTCCCCACCTCAAACTTGTGCTGCCCTGATAGACCCAAGGGAGCCCTACAAACTGACATCAGGAACCTGGACTGCTGAGTTTTCTTTCCCAGGGAAAATGGATAAAGGATGTGCCCAGGGGCCCCTGGCGCTGGACCGGGACCTCACTACAAGAAATCCTTATATCAAAGGATGGACCCCACACCGAAGTTGTCCCCACCTCATACTTCTGCTATCCTGATAGACCCAAGGGAGCCCTACAAACTGACATCAGGAACCTGGACTGCTGAGTTTTCTTTCCCAGGGAAAATGGAAAAAGGATGTGCCCAGGGGCCCCTGGCCCTGACTGCAAAGAATCCTTATATCGAAGGATGGACCCCACACCGAAGTTGTCCCCACCTCAAACTTGTGCTGCCCTGATAAACCCAAGGGAGCCCTACAAACTGACATCAGGAACCTGGACTGCTGAGTTTTCTTTCCCAGGGAAAATGGCCAATGGATGTTCCCAGGGGCCCCTGGCCCTTGGCAGGGCCCTGACTGCAAAGAATCCTTATATCGAAAGATGGACCCCACACCGATGTTGTCCCCACCTCAAACTTGTGCTGCCCTGATACACCCAAGGGAGCCCTACAAACTGACATCAGGAACCTGGACTGCTGAGTTTTCTTTCCTAGGGAAAATGGAAAAAGGATGTGCACAGGGGCCCCTGGCCCTGGATAGGTACCTCACTACAAAAAATCCTTATATCGAAGGATGGACCCCACACCGAAGTTTTCCCCACCTCAAACTTGTGCTGCCCTGATAGACCCAAGGGAGCCCTACAAACTGACATCAGGAACCTGGACTGCTGAGTTTTCTTTCCCAGGGAAAATGGAAAAAGGATGTGCCCAGGGGCCCCTGGCCCTGGGCAGGAACCTCACTACAAGAAATCCTTATATCGAAGGATGGACCCCACACCGAAGTTGTCCCCACCTCAAACTTGTGCTGCCCTGATAGACCCAAGGGAGCCCTACAAACTGACATCAGGAACCTGGACTGCTGAGTTTTCTTTCCCAGGGAAAATGGAAAAAGGATGTGCCCAGGGGCCCCTGCCCCTGACTGCAAAAAATCTTTATATCGAAGGATGCACCCCACACCGAAGTTGTCCCCACCTCAAACTTGTGCCTCCCTGATAGACCCAAGGGAGCCCTACAAACTGACATCAGGAACCTGGACTGCTGAGTTTTCTTTCCCAGGGAAAATGGAAAAAGGATGTGCCCAGGGGACCCTGCCCCTGACTTCAAAAAATCTTTATATCGAAGGATGCACCCCACACCGAAGTTGTCCCCACCTCAAACTTGTGCCTCCCTGATAGACCCAAGGGAGCCCTACAAACTGACATCAGGAACCTGGACTGCTGAGTTTTCTTTCCCAGGGAAAATGGATAAAGGATGTGCCCAGGGGCCCCTGGCGCTGGACCGGGACCTCACTACAAGAAATCCTTATATCAAAGGATGGACCCCACACCGAAGGTGTCCCCACCTCATACTTCTGCTATCCTGATAGACCCAAGGGAGCCCTACAAACTGACATCAGGAACCTGGACTGCTGAGTTTTCTTTCCCAGGGAAAATGGAAAAAGGATGTGCCCAGGGGCCCCTGGCCCTGACTGCAAAAAATCTTTATATCGAAGGATATACCTCACACCGAAGTTGTCCCCACCTCAAACCTGTGCTGCCCTGATACACCCAAGGGAGCCCTACAAACTGACATCAGGAACCTGGACTGCTGAGTTTTCTTTCCCAGGGAAAATGGAAAAAGGATGTGCCCAGGGGCCCGTGGCCCTGGACAGGAACCTCACTACAAGAAATCCTTATATTGAAGGATGGACCCCACACCGAAGTTGTCCCCACCTCAAACTTGTGCTGCCCTGATAGACCCAAGGGAGCCCTACAAACTGACATCAGGAACCTGGACTGCTGAGTTTTCTTTCCCAGGGAAAATGGAAAAAGGATGTGCCCAGGGGCCCCTGGCCCTGGAAAGGGACCTCACTACAAGAAATCCTTATACCGAAGGATGGACCCCACACAAAAGTTGTTGCAACCTCAAAATTGTGCTGCCCTGATAGACCCAAGGGAGCCCTACAAACTGACATCAGGAACCTGGACTGCTGAGTTTTCTTTCCCAGGGAAAATGGAAAAAGGATGTGCCCAGGGGCCCCTGGCCCTGACTGCAAAAAATCCTTATATCGAAGGATGGACCCCACACCGAAGTTGTCCCCACCTCAAACTTGTGCTGCCCTGATAGACCCAAGGGAGCCCTACAAACTGACATCAGGAACCTGGACTGCTGAGTTTTCTTTCCCAGGGAAAATGGATAAAGGATGTGCCCAGGGGCCCCTGGCGCTGGACCGGGACCTCACTACAAGAAATCCTTATATCAAAGGATGGACCCTACACCGAAGTTGTCCCCACCTCATACTTCTGCTATCCTGATAGACCCAAGGGAGCCCTACAAACTGACATCAGGAACCTGGACTGCTGAGTTTTCTTTCCCAGGGAAAATGGAAAAAGGATGTGCCCAGGGGCCCCTGGCCCTGACTGCAAAGAATCCTTATATCGAAGGATGGAACCCACACCGAAGTTGTCCCCACCTCAAACTTGTGCTGCCCTGATAAACCCAAGGGAGCCCTACAAACTGACATCAGGAACCTGGACTGCTGAGTTTTCTTTCCCAGGGAAAATGGCCAATGGATTTTCCCAGGGGCCCCTGGCCCTTGGCAGGGCCCTGACTGCAAAGAATCCTTATATCGAAAGATGGACCCCACACCGATGTTGTCCCCACCTCAAACTTGTGCTGCCCTGATACACCCAAGGGAGCCCTACAAACTGACATCAGGAACCTGGACTGCTGATTTTTCTTTCCTAGGGAAAATGGAAAAAGGATGTGCACAGGGGCCCCTGGCCCTGGATAGGTACCTCACTACAAAAAATCCTTATATCGGAGGATGGACCCCACACCGAAGTTGTCCCCACCTCAAACTTGTGCTGCCCTGATAGACCCAAGGGAGCCCTACAAACTGACATCAGGAACCTGGACTGCTGAGTTTTCTTTCCCAGGGAAAATGGAAAAAGGATGTGCCCAGGGGCCCCTGGCCCTGGGCAGGAACCTCACTACAAGAAATCCTTATATCGAAGGATGGACCCCACACCGAAGTTGTTGCAACCTCAAACTTGTGCTGCCCTGATAGACCCAAGGGAGCCCTACAAACTAACATCAGGAACCTGGACTGCTGAGTTTTCTTTCCCAGGGAAAATGGAAAAAGGATGTGCCCAGGGGCCCCTGGCCCTGACTGCAAAAAATCCTTTTATCGAAGGATGGACCCCACACCGAAGTTGTCCCCACCTCAAACTTGTGCTGCCCTGATAGACCCAAGGGAGCCCTACAAACTGACATCAGGAACCTGGACTGCTGAGTTTTCTTTCCCAGGGAAAATGGATAAAGGATGTGCCCAGGGGCCCCTGGCGCTGGACCGGGACCTCACTACAAGAAATCCTTATATCAAAGGATGGACCCCACACCGAAGTTGTCCCCACCTCATACTTCTGCTATCCTGATAGACCCAAGGGAGCCCTACAAACTGACATCAGGAACCTGGACTGCTGAGTTTTCTTTCCCAGGGAAAATGGAAAAAGGATGTGCCCAGGGGCCCCTGGCCCTGACTGCAAAGAATCCTTATATCGAAGGATGGACCCCACACCGAAGTTGTCCCCACCTCAAACTTGTGCTGCCCTGATAAACCCAAGGGAGCCCTACAAACTGACATCAGGAACCTGGACTGCTGAGTTTTCTTTCCCAGGGAAAATGGCCAATGGATGTTCCCAGGGGCCCCTGGCCCTTGGCAGGGCCCTGACTGCAAAGAATCCTTATATCGAAAGATGGACCCCACACCGATGTTGTCCCCACCTCAAACTTGTGCTGCCCTGATACACCCAAGGGAGCCCTACAAACTGACATCAGGAACCTGGACTGCTGAGTTTTCTTTCCTAGGGAAAATGGAAAAAGGATGTGCACAGGGGCCCCTGGCCCTGGATAGGTACCTCACTACAAAAAATCCTTATATCGAAGGATGGACCCCACACCGAAGTTTTCCCCACCTCAAACTTGTGCTGCCCTGATAGACCCAAGGGAGCCCTACAAACTGACATCAGGAACCTGGACTGCTGAGTTTTCTTTCCCAGGGAAAATGGAAAAAGGATGTGCCCAGGGGCCCCTGGCCCTGGGCAGGAACCTCACTACAAGAAATCCTTATATCGAAGGATGGACCCCACACCGAAGTTGTCCCCACCTCAAACTTGTGCTGCCCTGATAGACCCAAGGGAGCCCTACAAACTGACATCAGGAACCTGGACTGCTGAGTTTTCTTTCCCAGGGAAAATGGAAAAAGGATGTGCCCAGGGGCCCCTGCCCCTGACTGCAAAAAATCTTTATATCGAAGGATGCACCCCACACCGAAGTTGTCCCCACCTCAAACTTGTGCCTCCCTGATAGACCCAAGGGAGCCCTAAAAACTGACATCAGGAACCTGGACTGCTGAGTTTTCTTTCCCAGGGAAAATGGATAAAGGATGTGCCCAGGGGCCCCTGGCGCTGGACCGGGACCTCACTACAAGAAATCCTTATATCAAAGGATGGACCCCACACCGAAGGTGTCCCCACCTCATACTTCTGCTATCCTGATAGACCCAAGGGAGCCCTACAAACTGACATCAGGAACCTGGACTGCTGAGTTTTCTTTCCCAGGGAAAATGGAAAAAGGATGTGCCCAGGGGCCCCTGGCCCTGACTGCAAAAACTCCTTATATCGAAGGATGGACCCCACACCAAAGTTGTCCCCACCTCAAACTTGTGCTGCCCTGATAGACCCAAGGGAGCCCTACCAACTGACATCAGGAACCTGGACTGCTGAGTTTTCTTTCCCAGGGAAAATGGATAAAGGATGTGCACAGGGGCCCCTGGCGCTGGACCGGGACCTCACTACAAGAAATCCTTATATCAAAGAATGGACCCCACACCGAAATTGTCCCCACCTCAAACTTGTGCTGCCCTGATAGACCCAAGGGAGCCCTACAAACTGACATCAGGAACCTGGACTGCTGAGTTTTCTTTCCCAGGGAAAATGGAAAAAGGATGTGCCCAGGGGCCCCTGGCCCTGACTGCAAAAAATCTTTATATCGAAGGATGCACCCCACACCGAAGTTGTCCCCACCTCAAACTTGTGCTGCCCTGATAGACCCAAGGGAGCCCTACAAACTGACATCAGGAACCTGGACTGCTGAGTTTTCTTTCCCAGGGAAAATGGAAAAAGGATGTGCTCAGGGGCCCCTGGCCCTGGACAGGGACCTCACTGCAAAAAATCATTATATCGAAGGATGGACCCCACACCGAAGTTGTCCCCATCTCAAACTTGTGCTGCCTTGATAGATCCAAGGGAGCCCTACAAACTGACATCAGGAACCTGGACTGCTGAGTTTTCTTTCCCAGGGAAAATGGAAAAAGGATGTGCCCAGGGGCCCCTGGCCCTGACTGCAAAAAATCTTTATATCGAAGGATGCACCCCACACCGAAGTTGTCCCCACCTCAAACTTGTGCTGCCCTGATAGACCCAAGGGAGCCCTACAAACTGACATCAGGAACCTGGACTGCTGAGTTTTCTTTCCCAGGGAAAATGGAAAAAGGATGTGCACAGGGGCCCCTGGCCCTGGACAGGGCCTCACTGCAAAGAATCCTTATATCGAAGGATGGACCTTACACCGAAGTTGTCCCCACCTCGAACTTGTGCTGCCCTGATAGACCCAAGGGAGCCCTACAAACTGACATCAGGAATCTGGACTGCTGAGTTTTCTTTCCCAGGGAAAATGGAAAAAGGATGTGCCCAGGGGCCCCTGCCCCTTACTGCAAAAAATATTTATATCGAAGGATACACCCCACACCGAAGTTGTCCCCACCTCAAACTTGTGCTGCCCTGATACACCCAAGGGAGCCCTACAAACTGACATCAGGAACCTGGACTGCTGAGTTTTCTTTCCCAGGGAAAATGGAAAAAGGATGTGCCCAGGGGCCCGTGGCCCTGGACAGGAACCTCACTACAAGAAATCAGTATATCGAAGGATGGACCCCACACCGAAGTTGTCCCCACCTCAAACTTGTGCTGCCCTGATAGACCCAAGGGAGCCCTACAAACTGACATCAGGAACCTGGACTGCTGAGTTTTCTTTCCCAGGGAAAATGGAAAAAGGATGTGCCCAGGGGCCCCTGGCCCTGGACAGGGACCTCACTACAAGGAATCCTTATACCGAAGGATGGACCCCACACAAAAGTTGTCCCCATCTCAAACTTGTGCTGCCTTGATAGACCCAAGGGAGCCCTACAAAGTGACATCAGGAACCTGGACGGCTGAGTTTTCTTTCCCAGGGAAAATGGAAAAAGGATGTGCCCAGGGGCCACTGGCCCTGACTGCAAAAATCCTTATATCGAAGGATGGACCCCACACCGAAGTTGTCCCCACCTCAAACTTGTGCTGCCCTGATAGACCCAAGGGAGCCCTACAAACTGACATCAGGAACCTGGACTGCTGAGTTTTCTTTCCCAGGGAAAATGGATAAAGGATGTGCTCAGGGGCCCCTGGCCCTGGGCAGGAACCTCACTACAAGAAATCCTTATATCGAAGGATGGACCCCACACCGAAGTTGTCCCCACCTCAAACTTGTGCTGCCCTGATACACCCAAGGGAGCCCTACAAACTGACATCAGGAACCTGGACTGCTGAGTTTTCTTTCCCAGGGAAAATGGAAAAAGGATGTGCCCAGGGGCCCCTGGCCCTGACTGCAAAAAATCCTTATATCGAAGGATGGACCCCACACCGAAGTTGTCCCCACCTCAAACTTGTGCTGCCCTGATAGACCCAAGGGAGCCCTACAAACTGACATCAGGAACCTGGACTGCTGAGTTTTCTTTCCCAGGGAAAATGGATAAAGGATGTGCCCAGGGGCCCCTGGCGCTGGACCGGGACCTCACTACAAGAAATCCTTATATCAAAGGATGGACCCCACACCGAAGTTGTCCCCACCTCATACTTCTGCTATCCTGATAGACCCAAGGGAGCCCTACAAACTGACATCAGGAACCTGGACTGCTGAGTTTTCTTTCCCAGGGAAAATGGAAAAAGGATGTGCCCAGGGGCCCCTGGCCCTGACTGCAAAGAATCCTTATATCGAAGGATGGACCCCACACCGAAGTTGTCCCCACCTCAAACTTGTGCTGCCCTGATAAACCCAAGGGAGCCCTACAAACTGACATCAGGAACCTGGACTGCTGAGTTTTCTTTCCCAGGGAAAATGGCCAATGGATGTTCCCAGGGGCCCCTGGCCCTTGGCAGGGCCCTGACTGCAAAGAATCCTTATATCGAAAGATGGACCCCACACCGATGTTGTCCCCACCTCAAACTTGTGCTGCCCTGATACACCCAAGGGAGCCCTACAAACTGACATCAGGAACCTGGACTGCTGAGTTTTCTTTCCTAGGGAAAATGGAAAAAGGATGTGCACAGGGGCCCCTGGCCCTGGATAGGTACCTCACTACAAAAAATCCTTATATCGAAGGATGGACCCCACACCGAAGTTTTCCCCACCTCAAACTTGTGCTGCCCTGATAGACCCAAGGGAGCCCTACAAACTGACATCAGGAACCTGGACTGCTGAGTTTTCTTTCCCAGGGAAAATGGAAAAAGGATGTGCCCAGGGGCCCCTGGCCCTGGGCAGGAACCTCACTACAAGAAATCCTTATATCGAAGGATGGACCCCACACCGAAGTTGTCCCCACCTCAAACTTGTGCTGCCCTGATAGACCCAAGGGAGCCCTACAAACTGACATCAGGAACCTGGACTGCTGAGTTTTCTTTCCCAGGGAAAATGGAAAAAGGATGTGCCCAGGGGCCCCTGCCCCTGACTGCAAAAAATCTTTATATCGAAGGATGCACCCCACACCGAAGTTGTCCCCACCTCAAACTTGTGCCTCCCTGATAGACCCAAGGGAGCCCTACAAACTGACATCAGGAACCTGGACTGCTGAGTTTTCTTTCCCAGGGAAAATGGATAAAGGATGTGCCCAGGGGCCCCTGGCGCTGGACCGGGACCTCACTACAAGAAATCCTTATATCAAAGGATGGACCCCACACCGAAGTTGTCCCCACCTCATACTTCTGCTATCCTGATAGACCCAAGGGAGCCCTACAAACTGACATCAGGAACCTGGACTGCTGAGTTTTCTTTCCCAGGGAAAATGGAAAAAGGATGTGCCCAGGGGCCCCTGGCCCTGACTGCAAAAAATCTTTATATCGAAGGATATACCTCACACCGAAGTTGTCCCCACCTCAAACTTGTGTTGCCCTGATACACCCAAGGGAGCCCTACAAACTGACATCAGGAACCTGGACTGCTGAGTTTTCTTTCCCAGGGAAAATGGAAAAAGGATGTGCCCAGGGGCCCGTGGCCCTGGGCAGGAACCTCACTACAAGAAATCCTTATATCGAAGGATGGACCCCACACCGAAGTTGTCCCCACCTCAAACTTGTGCTGCCCTGATAGACCCAAGGGAGCCCTACAAACTGACATCAGGAACCTGGACTGCTGAGTTTTCTTTCCCAGGGAAAATGGAAAAAGGATGTGCCCAGGGGCCCCTGGCCCTGGACAGGGACCTCACTACAAGAAATCCTTATACCGAAGGATGGACCCCACACAAAAGTTGTTGCAACCTCAAACTTGTGCTGCCCTGATAGACCCAAGGGAGCCCTACAAACTGACATCAGGAACCTGGACTGCTGAGTTTTCTTTCCCAGGGAAAATGGAAAAAGGATGTGCCCAGGGGCCCCTGGCCCTGACTGCAAAAAATCCTTATATCGAAGGATGGACCCCACACCGAAGTTGTCCCCACCTCAAACTTGTGCTGCCCTGATAGACCCAAGGGAGCCCTACAAACTGACATCAGGAACCTGGACTGCTGAGTTTTCTTTCCCAGGGAAAATGGATAAAGGATGTGCCCAGGGGCCCCTGGCGCTGGACCGGGACCTCACTACAAGAAATCCTTATATCAAAGGATGGACCCCACACCGAAGTTGTCCCCACCTCATACTTCTGCTATCCTGATAGACCCAAGGGAGCCCTACAAACTGACATCAGGAACCTGGACTGCTGAGTTTTCTTTCCCAGGGAAAATGGAAAAAGGATGTGCCCAGGGGCCCCTGGCCCTGACTGCAAAGAATCCTTATATCGAAGGATGGACCCCACACCGAAGTTGTCCCCACCTCAAACTTGTGCTGCCCTGATAAACCCAAGGGAGCCCTACAAACTGACATCAGGAACCTGGACTGCTGAGTTTTCTTTCCCAGGGAAAATGGCCAATGGATTTTCCCAGGGGCCCCTGGCCCTTGGCAGGGCCCTGACTGCAAAGAATCCTTATATCGAAAGATGGACACCACACCGATGTTGTCCCCACCTCAAACTTGTGCTGCCCTGATACACCCAAGGGAGCCCTACAAACTGACATCAGGAACCTGGACTGCTGAGTTTTCTTTCCTAGGGAAAATGGAAAAAGGATGTGCACAGGGGCCCCTGGCCCTGGATAGGTACCTCACTACAAAAAATCCTTATATCGAAGGATGGACCCCACACCGAAGTTGTCCCCACCTCAAACTTGTGCTGCCCTGATAGACCCAAGGGAGCCCTACAAACTGACATCAGGAACCTGGACTGCTGAGTTTTCTTTCCCAGGGAAAATGGAAAAAGGATGTGCCCAGGGGCCCCTGGCCCTGGGCAGGAACCTCACTACAAGAAATCCTTATATCGAAGGATGGACCCCACACCGAAGTTGTTGCAACCTCAAACTTGTGCTGCCCTGATAGACCCAAGGGAGCCCTACAAACTGACATCAGGAACCTGGACTGCTGAGTTTTCTTTCCCAGGGAAAATGGAAAAAGGATGTGCCCAGGGGCCCCTGGCCCTGACTGCAAAAAATCCTTATATCGAAGGATGGACCCCACACCGAAGTTGTCCCCACCTCAAACTTGTGCTGCCCTGATAGACCCAAGGGAGCCCTACAAACTGACATCAGGAACCTGGACTGCTGAGTTTTCTTTCCCAGGGAAAATGGATAAAGGATGTGCCCAGGGGCCCCTGGCGCTGGACCGGGACCTCACTACAAGAAATCCTTATATCAAAGGATGGACCCCACACCGAAGTTGTCCCCACCTCATACTTCTGCTATCCTGATAGACCCAAGGGAGCCCTACAAACTGACATCAGGAACCTGGACTGCTGAGTTTTCTTTCCCAGGGAAAATGGAAAAAGGATGTGCCCAGGGGCCCCTGGCCCTGACTGCAAAGAATCCTTATATCGAAGGATGGACCCCACACCGAAGTTGTCCCCACCTCAAACTTGTGCTGCCCTGATAAACCCAAGGGAGCCCTACAAACTGACATCAGGAACCTGGACTGCTGAGTTTTCTTTCCCAGGGAAAATGGCCAATGGATGTTCCCAGGGGCCCCTGGCCCTTGGCAGGGCCCTGACTGCAAAGAATCCTTATATCGAAAGATGGACCCCACACCGATGTTGTCCCCACCTCAAACTTGTGCTGCCCTGATACACCCAAGGGAGCCCTACAAACTGACATCAGGAACCTGGACTGCTGAGTTTTCTTTCCTAGGGAAAATGGAAAAAGGATGTGCACAGGGGCCCCTGGCCCTGGATAGGTACCTCACTACAAAAAATCCTTATATCGAAGGATGGACCCCACACCGAAGTTTTCCCCACCTCAAACTTGTGCTGCCCTGATAGACCCAAGGGAGCCCTACAAACTGACATCAGGAACCTGGACTGCTGAGTTTTCTTTCCCAGGGAAAATGGAAAAAGGATGTGCCCAGGGGCCCCTGGCCCTGGGCAGGAACCTCACTACAAGAAATCCTTATATCGAAGGATGGACCCCACACCGAAGTTGTTGCAACCTCAAACTTGTGCTGCCCTGATAGACCCAAGGGAGCCCTACAAACTGACATCAGGAACCTGGACTGCTGAGTTTTCTTTCCCAGGGAAAATGGAAAAAGGATGTGCCCAGGGGCCCCTGGCCCTGACTGCAAAAAATCCTTATATCGAAGGATGGACCCCACACCGAAGTTGTCCCCACCTCAAACTTGTGCTGCCCTGATAGACCCAAGGGAGCCCTACAAACTGACATCAGGAACCTGGACTGCTGAGTTTTCTTTCCCAGGGAAAATGGATAAAGGATGTGCCCAGGGGCCCCTGGCGCTGGACCGGGACCTCACTACAAGAAATCCTTATATCAAAGGATGGACCCCACACCGAAGTTGTCCCCACCTCATACTTCTGCTATCCTGATAGACCCAAGGGAGCCCTACAAACTGACATCAGGAACCTGGACTGCTGAGTTTTCTTTCCCAGGGAAAATGGAAAAAGGATGTGCCCAGGGGCCCCTGGCCCTGACTGCAAAGAATCCTTATATCGAAGGATGGACCCCACACCGAAGTTGTCCCCACCTCAAACTTGTGCTGCCCTGATAAACCCAAGGGAGCCCTACAAACTGACATCAGGAACCTGGACTGCTGAGTTTTCTTTCCCAGGGAAAATGGCCAATGGATGTTCCCAGGGGCCCCTGGCCCTTGGCAGGGCCCTGACTGCAAAGAATCCTTATATCGAAAGATGGACCCCACACCGATGTTGTCCCCACCTCAAACTTGTGCTGCCCTGATACACCCAAGGGAGCCCTACAAACTGACATCAGGAACCTGGACTGCTGAGTTTTCTTTCCTAGGGAAAATGGAAAAAGGATGTGCACAGGGGCCCCTGGCCCTGGATAGGTACCTCACTACAAAAAATCCTTATATCGAAGGATGGACCCCACACCGAAGTTTTCCCCACCTCAAACTTGTGCTGCCCTGATAGACCCAAGGGAGCCCTACAAACTGACATCAGGAACCTGGACTGCTGAGTTTTCTTTCCCAGGGAAAATGGAAAAAGGATGTGCCCAGGGGCCCCTGGCCCTGGGCAGGAACCTCACTACAAGAAATCCTTATATCGAAGGATGGACCCCACACCGAAGTTGTCCCCACCTCAAACTTGTGCTGCCCTGATAGACCCAAGGGAGCCCTACAAACTGACATCAGGAACCTGGACTGCTGAGTTTTCTTTCCCAGGGAAAATGGAAAAAGGATGTGCACAGGGGCCCCTGGCCCTGGACAGGGCCTCACTGCAAAGAATCCTTATATCGAAGGATGGACCTTACACCGAAGTTGTCCCCACCTCGAACTTGTGCTGCCCTGATAGACCCAAGGGAGCCCTACAAACTGACATCAGGAATCTGGACTGCTGAGTTTTCTTTCCCAGGGAAAATGGAAAAAGGATGTGCCCAGGGGCCCCTGCCCCTTACTGCAAAAAATATTTATATCGAAGGATACACCCCACACCGAAGTTGTCCCCACCTCAAACTTGTGCTGCCCTGATACACCCAAGGGAGCCCTACAAACTGACATCAGGAACCTGGACTGCTGAGTTTTCTTTCCCAGGGAAAATGGAAAAAGGATGTGCCCAGGGGCCCGTGGCCCTGGACAGGAACCTCACTACAAGAAATCAGTATATCGAAGGATGGACCCCACACCGAAGTTGTCCCCACCTCAAACTTGTGCTGCCCTGATAGACCCAAGGGAGCCCTACAAACTGACATCAGGAACCTGGACTGCTGAGTTTTCTTTCCCAGGGAAAATGGAAAAAGGATGTGCCCAGGGGCCCCTGGCCCTGGACAGGGACCTCACTACAAGGAATCCTTATACCGAAGGATGGACCCCACACAAAAGTTGTCCCCATCTCAAACTTGTGCTGCCTTGATAGACCCAAGGGAGCCCTACAAAGTGACATCAGGAACCTGGACGGCTGAGTTTTCTTTCCCAGGGAAAATGGAAAAAGGATGTGCCCAGGGGCCACTGGCCCTGACTGCAAAAATCCTTATATCGAAGGATGGACCCCACACCGAAGTTGTCCCCACCTCAAACTTGTGCTGCCCTGATAGACCCAAGGGAGCCCTACAAACTGACATCAGGAACCTGGACTGCTGAGTTTTCTTTCCCAGGGAAAATGGATAAAGGATGTGCCCAGGGGCCCCTGGCGCTGGACCGGGACCTCACTACAAGAAATCCTTATATCGAAGGATGGACCCCACACCGAAGTTGTCCCCACCTCAAACTTGTGCTGCCCTGATACACCCAAGGGAGCCCTACAAACTGACATCAGGAACCTGGACTGCTGAGTTTTCTTTCCCAGGGAAAATGGAAAAAGGATGTGCCCAGGGGCCCCTGGCCCTGACTGCAAAAAATCCTTATATCGAAGGATGGACCCCACACCGAAGTTGTCCCCACCTCAAACTTGTGCTGCCCTGATAGACCCAAGGGAGCCCTACAAACTGACATCAGGAACCTGGACTGCTGAGTTTTCTTTCCCAGGGAAAATGGATAAAGGATGTGCCCAGGGGCCCCTGGCGCTGGACCGGGACCTCACTACAAGAAATCCTTATATCAAAGGATGGACCCCACACCGAAGTTGTCCCCACCTCATACTTCTGCTATCCTGATAGACCCAAGGGAGCCCTACAAACTGACATCAGGAACCTGGACTGCTGAGTTTTCTTTCCCAGGGAAAATGGAAAAAGGATGTGCCCAGGGGCCCCTGGCCCTGACTGCAAAGAATCCTTATATCGAAGGATGGACCCCACACCGAAGTTGTCCCCACCTCAAACTTGTGCTGCCCTGATAAACCCAAGGGAGCCCTACAAACTGACATCAGGAACCTGGACTGCTGAGTTTTCTTTCCCAGGGAAAATGGCCAATGGATGTTCCCAGGGGCCCCTGGCCCTTGGCAGGGCCCTGACTGCAAAGAATCCTTATATCGAAAGATGGACACCACACCGATGTTGTCCCCACCTCAAACTTGTGCTGCCCTGATACACCCAAGGGAGCCCTACAAACTGACATCAGGAACCTGGACTGCTGAGTTTTCTTTCCTAGGGAAAATGGAAAAAGGATGTGCACAGGGGCCCCTGGCCCTGGATAGGTACCTCACTACAAAAAATCCTTATATCGAAGGATGGACCCCACACCGAAGTTTTCCCCACCTCAAACTTGTGCTGCCCTGATAGACCCAAGGGAGCCCTACAAACTGACATCAGGAACCTGGACTGCTGAGTTTTCTTTCCCAGGGAAAATGGAAAAAGGATGTGCCCAGGGGCCCCTGGCCCTGGGCAGGAACCTCACTACAAGAAATCCTTATATCGAAGGATGGACCCCACACCGAAGTTGTCCCCACCTCAAACTTGTGCTGCCCTGATAGACCCAAGGGAGCCCTACAAACTGACATCAGGAACCTGGACTGCTGAGTTTTCTTTCCCAGGGAAAATGGAAAAAGGATGTGCCCAGGGGCCCCTGCCCCTGACTGCAAAAAATCTTTATATCGAAGGATGCACCTCACACCGAAGTTGTCCCCACCTCAAACTTGTGCCTCCCTGATAGACCCAAGGGAGCCCTACAAACTGACATCAGGAACCTGGACTGCTGAGTTTTCTTTCCCAGGGAAAATGGATAAAGGATGTGCCCAGGGGCCCCTGGCGCTGGACCGGGACCTCACTACAAGAAATCCTTATATCAAAGGATGGACCCCACACCGAAGTTGTCCCCACCTCATACTTCTGCTATCCTGATAGACCCAAGGGAGCCCTACAAACTGACATCAGGAACCTGGACTGCTGAGTTTTCTTTCCCAGGGAAAATGGAAAAAGGATGTGCCCAGGGGCCCCTGGCCCTGACTGCAAAAAATCTTTATATCGAAGGATATACCTCACACCGAAGTTGTCCCCACCTCAAACTTGTGTTGCCCTGATACACCCAAGGGAGCCCTACAAACTGACATCAGGAACCTGGACTGCTGAGTTTTCTTTCCCAGGGAAAATGGAAAAAGGATGTGCCCAGGGGCCCGTGGCCCTGGGCAGGAACCTCACTACAAGAAATCCTTATATCGAAGGATGGACCCCACACCGAAGTTGTCCCCACCTCAAACTTGTGCTGCCCTGATAGACCCAAGGGAGCCCTACAAACTGACATCAGGAACCTGGACTGCTGAGTTTTCTTTCCCAGGGAAAATGGAAAAAGGATGTGCCCAGGGGCCCCTGGCCCTGGACAGGGACCTCACTACAAGAAATCCTTATACCGAAGGATGGACCCCACACAAAAGTTGTTGCAACCTCAAACTTGTGCTGCCCTGATAGACCCAAGGGAGCCCTACAAACTGACATCAGGAACCTGGACTGCTGAGTTTTCTTTCCCAGGGAAAATGGAAAAAGGATGTGCCCAGGGGCCCCTGGCCCTGACTGCAAAAAATCCTTATATCGAAGGATGGACCCCACACCGAAGTTGTCCCCACCTCAAACTTGTGCTGCCCTGATAGACCCAAGGGAGCCCTACAAACTGACATCAGGAACCTGGACTGCTGAGTTTTCTTTCCCAGGGAAAATGGATAAAGGATGTGCCCAGGGGCCCCTGGCGCTGGACCGGGACCTCACTACAAGAAATCCTTATATCAAAGGATGGACCCCACACCGAAGTTGTCCCCACCTCATACTTCTGCTATCCTGATAGACCCAAGGGAGCCCTACAAACTGACATCAGGAACCTGGACTGCTGAGTTTTCTTTCCCAGGGAAAATGGAAAAAGGATGTGCCCAGGGGCCCCTGGCCCTGACTGCAAAGAATCCTTATATCGAAGGATGGACCCCACACCGAAGTTGTCCCCACCTCAAACTTGTGCTGCCCTGATAAACCCAAGGGAGCCCTACAAACTGACATCAGGAACCTGGACTGCTGAGTTTTCTTTCCCAGGGAAAATGGCCAATGGATTTTCCCAGGGGCCCCTGGCCCTTGGCAGGGCCCTGACTGCAAAGAATCCTTATATCGAAAGATGGACACCACACCGATGTTGTCCCCACCTCAAACTTGTGCTGCCCTGATACACCCAAGGGAGCCCTACAAACTGACATCAGGAACCTGGACTGCTGAGTTTTCTTTCCTAGGGAAAATGGAAAAAGGATGTGCACAGGGGCCCCTGGCCCTGGATAGGTACCTCACTACAAAAAATCCTTATATCGAAGGATGGACCCCACACCGAAGTTGTCCCCACCTCAAACTTGTGCTGCCCTGATAGACCCAAGGGAGCCCTACAAACTGACATCAGGAACCTGGACTGCTGAGTTTTCTTTCCCAGGGAAAATGGATAAAGGATGTGCCCAGGGGCCCCTGGCGCTGGACCGGGACCTCACTACAAGAAATCCTTATATCAAAGGATGGACCCCACACCGAAGTTGTCCCCACCTCATACTTCTGCTATCCTGATAGACCCAAGGGAGCCCTACAAACTGACATCAGGAACCTGGACTGCTGAGTTTTCTTTCCCAGGGAAAATGGAAAAAGGATGTGCCCAGGGGCCCCTGGCCCTGACTGCAAAGAATCCTTATATCGAAGGATGGACCCCACACCGAAGTTGTCCCCACCTCAAACTTGTGCTGCCCTGATAAACCCAAGGGAGCCCTACAAACTGACATCAGGAACCTGGACTGCTGAGTTTTCTTTCCCAGGGAAAATGGCCAATGGATGTTCCCAGGGGCCCCTGGCCCTTGGCAGGGCCCTGACTGCAAAGAATCCTTATATCGAAAGATGGACCCCACACCGATGTTGTCCCCACCTCAAACTTGTGCTGCCCTGATACACCCAAGGGAGCCCTACAAACTGACATCAGGAACCTGGACTGCTGAGTTTTCTTTCCCAGGGAAAATGGATAAAGGATGTGCACAGGGGCCCCTGGCCCTGACTGCAAAAAATCTTTATATCGAAGGATGCACCCCACACCGAAGTTGTCCCCACCTCAAACTTGTGCTGCCCTGATAGACCCAAGGGAGCCCTACAAACTGACATCAGGAACCTGGACTGCTGAGTTTTCTTTCCCAGGGAAAATGGAAAAAGGATGTGCCCAGGGGCCCCTGCCCCTGACTGCAAAAAATCTTTATATCGAAGGATACACCCCACACCGAAGTTGTCCCCACCTCAAACTTGTGCTGCCCTGATAGACCCAAGGGAGCCCTACAAACTGACATCAGGAACCTGGACTGCTGAGTTTTCTTTCCCAGGGAAAATGGAAAAAGGATGTGCCCAGGGGCCCGTGGCCCTGGGCAGGAACCTCACTACAAGAAATCCTTATATCGAAGGATGGAACCCACACCGAAGTTGTCCCCACCTCATACTTGTGCTGCCCTGATAGACCCAAGGGAGCCCTACAAACTGACATCAGGAACCTGGACTGCTGAGTTTTCTTTCCCAGGGAAAATGGAAAAAGGATGTGTCCAAGGGCCCCTGGCCCTGGACAGGGACCTCACTACAAGAAATCCTTATACCGAAGGATGGACCCCACACAAAAGTTGTTGCAACCTCAAACTTGTGCTGCCCTGATAGACCCAAGGGAGCCCTACAAACTGACATCAGGAACCTGGACTGCTGAGTTTTCTTTCCCAGGGAAAATGGAAAAAGGATGTGCCCAGGGGCCCCTGGCCCTGACTGCAAAAAATCCTTATATCGAAGGATGGACCCCACAGCGAAGTTTTCCCCACCTCAAAATTGTGCTGCCCTGATAGACCCAAGGGAGCCCTACAAACTGACATCAGGAACCTGGACTGCTGAGTTTTCTTTCCCAGGGAAAATGGAAAAAGGATGTGCCCAGGGGCCCCTGGCCCTGACTGCAAAAAATCTTTATATCGAAGGATGGACCCCACACCGAAGTTGTCCCCACCTCAAACTTGTGCTGCCCTGATAGACCCAAGGGAGCCCTACAAACTGACATCAGGAACCTGGACTGCTGAGTTTTCTTTCCCAGGGAAAATGGAAAAAGGATGTGCCCAGGGGCCCCTGGCCCTGACTGCAAAAAATCTTTATATCGAAGGATGCACCCAACACCGAAGTTGTCCCCACCTCAAACTTGTGCTGCCCTGATAGACCCAAGGGAGCCCTACAAACTGACATCAGGAACCTGGACTGCTGAGTTTTCTTTCCCAGGGAAAATGGATAAAGGATGTGCCCAGGGGCCCCTGGCGCTGGACCGGGACCTCACTACAAGAAATCCTTATATCAAAGGATGGACCCCACACCGAAGTTGTCCCCACCTCATACTTCTGCTATCCTGATAGACCCAAGGGAGCCCTACAAACTGACATCAGGAACCTGGACTGCTGAGTTTTCTTTCCCAGGGAAAATGGAAAAAGGATGTGCCCAGGGGCCCCTGGCCCTGACTGCAAAAACTCCTTATATCGAAGGATGGACCCCACACCAAAGTTGTCCCCACCTCAAACTTGTGCTGCCCTGATAGACCCAAGGGAGCCCTACCAACTGACATCAGGAACCTGGACTGCTGAGTTTTCTTTCCCAGGGAAAATGGAAAAAGGATGTGCCCAGGGGCCCCTGGCCCTGGACAGGGACCTCACTACAAGAAATCCTTATATCAAAGGATGGACCTCACACAAAAGTCGTTGCAACCTCAAACTTGTGCTGCCCTGATAGACCCAAGGGAGCCCTACAAACTGACATCAGGAACCTGGACTGCTGAGTTTTCTTTCCCAGGGAAAATGGAAAAAGGATGTGCCCAGGGGCCCCTGCCCCTGACTGCAAAAAATCTTTATATCGAAGGATGCACCCCACACCGAAGTTGTCCCCACCTCAAACTTGTGCTGCCCTGATAGACCCAAGGGAGCCCTACAAACTGACATCAGGAACCTGGACTGCTGAGTTTTCTTTCCCAGGGAAAATGGATAAAGGATGTGCCCAGGGGCCCCTGGCGCTGGACCGGGACCTCACTACAAGAAATCCTTATATCAAAGGATGGACCCCACACCGAAGTTGTCCCCACCTCATACTTCTGCTATCCTGATAGACCCAAGGGAGCCCTACAAACTGACATCAGGAACCTGGACTGCTGAGTTTTCTTTCCCAGGGAAAATGGAAAAAGGATGTGCCCAGGGGCCCCTGGCCCTGACTGCAAAAACTCCTTATATCGAAGGATGGACCCCACACCAAAGTTGTCCCCACCTCAAACTTGTGCTGCCCTGATAGACCCAAGGGAGCCCTACCAACTGACATCAGGAACCTGGACTGCTGAGTTTTCTTTCCCAGGGAAAATGGAAAAAGGATGTGCCCAGGGGCCCCTGGCCCTGGACAGGGACCTCACTACAAGAAATCCTTATATCAAAGGATGGACCTCACACAAAAGTCGTTGCAACCTCAAACTTGTGCTGCCCTGATAGACCCAAGGGAGCCCTACAAACTGACATCAGGAACCTGGACTGCTGAGTTTTCTTTCCCAGGGAAAATGGAAAAAGGATGTGCCCAGGGGCCCCTGCCCCTGACTGCAAAAAATCTTTATATCGAAGGATGCACCCCACACCGAAGTTGTCCCCACCTCAAACTTGTGCTGCCCTGATAGACCCAAGGGAGCCCTACAAACTGACATCAGGAACCTGGACTGCTGAGTTTTCTTTCCCAGGGAAAATGGATAAAGGATGTGCACAGGGGCCCCTGGCGCTGGACCGGGACCTCACTACAAGAAATCCTTATATCAAAGGATGGACCCCACACAAAAGTCGTTGCAACCTCAAACTTGTGCTGCCCTGATAGACCCAAGGGAGCCCTACAAACTGACATCAGGAACCTGGACTGCTGAGTTTTCTTTCCCAGGGAAAATGGAAAAAGGATGTGCCCAGGGGCCCCTGGCCCTGACTGCAAAAAATCTTTATATCGAAGGATGCACCCCACACCGAAGTTGTCCCCACCTCAAACTTGTGCTGCCCTGATAGACCCAAGGGAGCCCTACAAACTGACATCAGGAACCTGGACTGCTGAGTTTTCTTTCCCAGGGAAAATGGATAAAGGATGTGCACAGGGGCCCCTGGCGCTGGACCGGGACCTCACTACAAGAAATCCTTATATCAAAGGATGGACCCCACACAAAAGTCGTTGCAACCTCAAACTTGTGCTGCCCTGATAGACCCAAGGGAGCCCTACAAACTGACATCAGGAACCTGGACTGCTGAGTTTTCTTTCCCAGGGAAAATGGAAAAAGGATGTGCCCAGGGGCCCCTGCCCCTGACTGCAAAAAATCTTTATATCGAAGGATGAACCCCACACCGAAGTTGTCCCCACCTCAAACTTGTGCTGCCCTGATAGACCCAAGGGAGCCCTACAAACTGACATCAGGAACCTGGACTGCTGAGTTTTCTTTCCCAGGGAAAATGGATAAAGGATGTGCACAGGGGCCCCTGGCGCTGGACCGGGACCTCACTACAAGAAATCCTTATATCAAAGGATGGACCCCACACCGAAGTTGTCCCCACCTCAAACTTGTGCTGCCCTGATAGACCCAAGGGAGCCCTACAAACTGACATCAGGAACCTGGACTGCTGAGTTTTCTTTCCCAGGGAAAATGGAAAAAGGATGTGCTCAGGGGCCCCTGGCCCTGGACAGGGACCTCACTGCAAAAAATCATTATATCGAAGGATGGACCCCACACCGAAGTTGTCCCCATCTCAAACTTGTGCTGCCTTGATAGATCCAAGGGAGCCCTACAAACTGACATCAGGAACCTGGACTGCTGAGTTTTCTTTCCCAGGGAAAATGGAAAAAGGATGTGCCCAGGGGCCCCTGGCCCTGACTGCAAAAAATCTTTATATCGAAGGATGCACCCCACACCGAAGTTGTCCCCACCTCAAACTTGTGCTGCCCTGATAGACCCAAGGGAGCCCTACAAACTGACATCAGGAACCTGGACTGCTGAGTTTTCTTTCCCAGGGAAAATGGAAAAAGGATGTGCACAGGGGCCCCTGGCCCTGGACAGGGCCTCACTGCAAAGAATCCTTATATCGAAGGATGGACCTTACACCGAAGTTGTCCCCACCTCGAACTTGTGCTGCCCTGATAGACCCAAGGGAGCCCTACAAACTGACATCAGGAACCTGGACTGCTGAGTTTTCTTTCCCAGGGAAAATGGAAAAAGGATGTGCACAGGGGCCCCTGCCCCTTACTGCAAAAAATATTTATATCGAAGGATACACCCCACACCGAAGTTGTCCCCACCTCAAACTTGTGCTGCCCTGATACACCCAAGGGAGCCCTACAAACTGACATCAGGAACCTGGACTGCTGAGTTTTCTTTCCCAGGGAAAATGGAAAAAGGATGTGCCCAGGGGCCCGTGGCCCTGGACAGGACCCTCACTACAAGAAATCAGTATATCGAAGGATGGACCCCACACCGAAGTTGTCCCCACCTCAAACTTGTGCTGCCCTGATAGACCCAAGGGAGCCCTACAAACTGACATCAGGAACCTGGACTGCTGAGTTTTCTTTCCCAGGGAAAATGGAAAAAGGATGTGCCCAGGGGCCCCTGGCCCTGGACAGGGACCTCACTACAAGAAATCCTTATACCGAAGGATGGACCCCACACAAAAGTTGTCCCCATCTCAAACTTGTGCTGCCTTGATAGACCCAAGGGAGCCCTACAAAGTGACATCAGGAACCTGGACGGCTGAGTTTTCTTTCCCAGGGAAAATGGAAAAAGGATGTGCCCAGGGGCCACTGGCCCTGACTGCAAAAATCCTTATATCGAAGGATGGACCCCACACCGAAGTTGTCCCCACCTCAAACTTGTGCTGCCCTGATAGACCCAAGGGAGCCCTACAAACTGACATCAGGAACCTGGACTGCTGAGTTTTCTTTCCCAGGGAAAATGGAAAAAGGATGTGCTCAGGGGCCCCTGGCCCTGGACAGGGACCTCACTGCAAAAAATCATTATATCGAAGGATGGACCCCACACCGAAGTTGTCCCCATCTCAAACTTGTGCTGCCCTGATACACCCAAGGGAGCCCTAACAAACTGACATCAGGAACCTGGACTGCTGAGTTTTCTTTCCCAGGGAAAATGGAAAAAGGATGTGCCCAGGGGTCCCTGGCCCTGACTGCAAAAAATCTTTATATCGAAGGATGCACCCCACACCGAAGTTGTCCCCACCTCGAACTTGTGCTGCCCTGATAGACCCAAGGGAGCCCTACAAACTGACATCAGGAACCTGGACTGCTGAGTTTTCTTTCCCAGGGAAAATGGAAAAAGGATGTGCACAGGGGCCCCTGGCCCTGGACAGGGCCTCACTGCAAAGAATCCTTATATCGAAGGATGGACCTTACACCGAAGTTGTCCCCACCTCGAACTTGTGCTGCCCTGATAGACCCAAGGGAGCCCTACAAACTGACATCAGGAACCTGGACTGCTGAGTTTTCTTTCCCAGGGAAAATGGAAAAAGGATGTGCCCAGGGGCCCCTGGCCCTGACTGCAAAAAATCTTTATATCGAAGGATATACCTCACACCGAAGTTGTCCCCACCTCAAACTTGTGCTGCCCTGATACACCCAAGGGAGCCCTACAAACTGACATCAGGAACCTGGACTGCTGAGTTTTCTTTCCCAGGGAAAATGGAAAAAGGATGTGCCCAGGGGCCCGTGGCCCTGGACAGGAACCTCACTACAAGAAATCCTTATATCGAAGGATGGACCCCACACCGAAGTTGTCCCCACCTCAAACTTGTGCTGCCCTGATAGACCCAAGGGAGCCCTACAAACTGACATCAGGAACCTGGACTGCTGAGTTTTCTTTCCCAGGGAAAATGGAAAAAGGATGTTCCCAGGGGCCCCTGGCCCTGGACAGGGACCTCACTACAAGAAATCCTTATACCGAAGGATGGACCCCACACAAAAGTTGTTGCAACCTCAAACTTGTGCTGCCCTGATAGACCCAAGGGAGCCCTACAAACTGACATCAGGAACCTGGACTGCTGAGTTTTCTTTCCCAGGGAAAATGGAAAAAGGATGTGCCCAGGGGCCCCTGGCCCTGACTGCAAAAAATCCTTATATCGAAGGATGGACCCCACACCGAAGTTGTCCCCACCTCAAACTTGTGCTGCCCTGATAGACCCAAGGGAGCCCTACAAACTGACATCAGGAACCTGGACTGCTGAGTTTTCTTTCCCAGGGAAAATGGATAAAGGATGTGCCCAGGGGCCCCTGGCGCTGGACCGGGACCTCACTACAAGAAATCCTTATATCAAAGGATGGACCCCACACCGAAGTTGTCCCCACCTCATACTTCTGCTATCCTGATAGACCCAAGGGAGCCCTACAAACTGACATCAGGAACCTGGACTGCTGAGTTTTCTTTCCCAGGGAAAATGGAAAAAGGATGTGCCCAGGGGCCCCTGGCCCTGACTGCAAAGAATCCTTATATCGAAGGATGGACCCCACACCGAAGTTGTCCCCACCTCAAACTTGTGCTGCCCTGATAAACCCAAGGGAGCCCTACAAACTGACATCAGGAACCTGGACTGCTGAGTTTTCTTTCCCAGGGAAAATGGCCAATGGATGTTCCCAGGGGCCCCTGGCCCTTGGCAGGGCCCTGACTGCAAAGAATCCTTATATCGAAAGATGGACCCCACACCGATGTTGTCCCCACCTCAAACTTGTGCTGCCCTGATACACCCAAGGGAGCCCTACAAACTGACATCAGGAACCTGGACTGCTGAGTTTTCTTTCCTAGGGAAAATGGAAAAAGGATGTGCACAGGGGCCCCTGGCCCTGGATAGGTACCTCACTACAAAAAATCCTTATATCGAAGGATGGACCCCACACCGAAGTTGTCCCCACCTCAAACTTGTGCTGCCCTGATAGACCCAAGGGAGCCCTACAAACTGACATCAGGAACCTGGACTGCTGAGTTTTCTTTCCCAGGGAAAATGGAAAAAGGATGTGCCCAGGGGCCCCTGGCCCTGGGCAGGAACCTCAGTACAAGAAATCCTTATATCGAAGGATGGACCCCACACCGAAGTTGTTGCAACCTCAAACTTGTGCTGCCCTGATAGACCCAAGGGAGCCCTACAAACTGACATCAGGAACCTGGACTGCTGAGTTTTCTTTCCCAGGGAAAATGGAAAAAGGATGTGCCCAGGGGCCCCTGGCCCTGACTGCAAAAAATCCTTATATCGAAGGATGGACCCCACACCGAAGTTGTCCCCACCTCAAACTTGTGCTGCCCTGATAGACCCAAGGGAGCCCTACAAACTGACATCAGGAACCTGGACTGCTGAGTTTTCTTTCCCAGGGAAAATGGATAAAGGATGTGCCCAGGGGCCCCTGGCGCTGGACCGGGACCTCACTACAAGAAATCCTTATATCAAAGGATGGACCCCACACCGAAGTTGTCCCCACCTCATACTTCTGCTATCCTGATAGACCCAAGGGAGCCCTACAAACTGACATCAGGAACCTGGACTGCTGAGTTTTCTTTCCCAGGGAAAATGGAAAAAGGATGTGCCCAGGGGCCCCTGGCCCTGACTGCAAAGAATCCTTATATCGAAGGATGGACCCCACACCGAAGTTGTCCCCACCTCAAACTTGTGCTGCCCTGATAAACCCAAGGGAGCCCTACAAACTGACATCAGGAACCTGGACTGCTGAGTTTTCTTTCCCAGGGAAAATGGCCAATGGATGTTCCCAGGGGCCCCTGGCCCTTGGCAGGGCCCTGACTGCAAAGAATCCTTATATCGAAAGATGGACCCCACACCGATGTTGTCCCCACCTCAAACTTGTGCTGCCCTGATACACCCAAGGGAGCCCTACAAACTGACATCAGGAACCTGGACTGCTGAGTTTTCTTTCCTAGGGAAAATGGAAAAAGGATGTGCACAGGGGCCCCTGGCCCTGGATAGGTACCTCACTACAAAAAATCCTTATATCGAAGGATGGACCCCACACCGAAGTTTTCCCCACCTCAAACTTGTGCTGCCCTGATAGACCCAAGGGAGCCCTACAAACTGACATCAGGAACCTGGACTGCTGAGTTTTCTTTCCCAGGGAAAATGGAAAAAGGATGTGCCCAGGGGCCCCTGGCCCTGGGCAGGAACCTCACTACAAGAAATCCTTATATCGAAGGATGGACCCCACACCGAAGTTGTCCCCACCTCAAACTTGTGCTGCCCTGATAGACCCAAGGGAGCCCTACAAACTGACATCAGGAACCTGGACTGCTGAGTTTTCTTTCCCAGGGAAAATGGAAAAAGGATGTGCCCAGGGGCCCCTGCCCCTGACTGCAAAAAATCTTTATATCGAAGGATGCACCCCACACCGAAGTTGTCCCCACCTCAAACTTGTGCCTCCCTGATAGACCCAAGGGAGCCCTACAAACTGACATCAGGAACCTGGACTGCTGAGTTTTCTTTCCCAGGGAAAATGGATAAAGGATGTGCCCAGGGGCCCCTGGCGCTGGACCGGGACCTCACTACAAGAAATCCTTATATCAAAGGATGGACCCCACACCGAAGGTGTCCCCACCTCATACTTCTGCTATCCTGATAGACCCAAGGGAGCCCTACAAACTGACATCAGGAACCTGGACTGCTGAGTTTTCTTTCCCAGGGAAAATGGAAAAAGGATGTGCCCAGGGGCCCCTGGCCCTGACTGCAAAAACTCCTTATATCGAAGGATGGACCCCACACCAAAGTTGTCCCCACCTCAAACTTGTGCTGCCCTGATAGACCCAAGGGAGCCCTACCAACTGACATCAGGAACCTGGACTGCTGAGTTTTCTTTCCCAGGGAAAATGGAAAAAGGATGTGCCCAGGGGCCCCTGGCCCTGGACAGGGACCTCACTACAAGAAATCCTTATATCGAAGGATGGACCTCACACAAAAGTCGTTGCAACCTCAAACTTGTGCTGCCCTGATAGACCCAAGGGAGCCCTACAAACTGACATCAGGAACCTGGACTGCTGAGTTTTCTTTCCCAGGGAAAATGGAAAAAGGATGTGCCCAGGGGCCCCTGCCCCTGACTGCAAAAAATCTTTATATCGAAGGATGCACCCCACACCGAAGTTGTCCCCACCTCAAACTTGTGCTGCCCTGATAGACCCAAGGGAGCCCTACAAACTGACATCAGGAACCTGGACTGCTGAGTTTTCTTTCCCAGGGAAAATGGATAAAGGATGTGCACAGGGGCCCCTGGCGCTGGACCGGGACCTCACTACAAGAAATCCTTATATCAAAGGATGGACCCCACACCGAAGTTGTCCCCACCTCAAACTTGTGCTCCCCTGATACACCCAAGGGAGCCCTACAAACTGACATCAGGAACCTGGACTGCTGAGTTTTCTTTCCCAGGGAAAATGGATAAAGGATGTGCACAGGGGCCCCTGGCCCTGACTGCAAAAAATCTTTATATCGAAGGATGCACCCCACACCGAAGTTGTCCCCACCTCAAACTTGTGCTGCCCTGATAGACCCAAGGGAGCCCTACAAACTGACATCAGGAACCTGGACTGCTGAGTTTTCTTTCCCAGGGAAAATGGAAAAAGGATGTGCCCAGGGGCCCCTGCCCCTGACTGCAAAAAATCTTTATATCGAAGGATACACCCCACACCGAAGTTGTCCCCACCTCAAACTTGTGCTGCCCTGATAGACCCAAGGGAGCCCTACAAACTGACATCAGGAACCTGGACTGCTGAGTTTTCTTTCCCAGGGAAAATGGACAAAGGATGTGCCCAGGGGCCCGTGGCCCTGGGCAGGAACCTCACTACAAGAAATCCTTATATCGAAGGATGGACCCCACACCGAAGTTGTCCCCACCTCATACTTGTGCTGCCCTGATAGACCCAAGGGAGCCCTACAAACTGACATCAGGAACCTGGACTGCTGAGTTTTCTTTCCCAGGGAAAATGGAAAAAGGATGTGTCCAAGGGCCCCTGGCCCTGGACAGGGAACTCACTACAAGAAATCCTTATACCGAAGGATGGACCCCACACAAAAGTTGTTGCAACCTCAAACTTGTGCTGCCCTGATAGACCCAAGGGAGCCCTACAAACTGACATCAGGAACCTGGACTGCTGAGTTTTCTTTCCCAGGGAAAATGGAAAAAGGATGTGCCCAGGGGCCCCTGGCCCTGACTGCAAAAAATCCTTATATCGAAGGATGGACCCCACACCGAAGTTTTCCCCACCTCAAAATTGTGCTGCCCTGATAGACCCAAGGGAGCCCTACAAACTGACATCAGGAACCTGGACTGCTGAGTTTTCTTTCCCAGGGAAAATGGAAAAAGGATGTGCCCAGGGGCCCCTGGCCCTGGGCAGGAACCTCACTACAAGAAATCCTTATACCGAAGGATGGACCCCACACCGAAGTTGTCCCCACCTCAAACTTGTGCTGCCCTGATGGACCCAAGGGAGCCCTACAAACTGACATCAGGAACCTGGACTGCTGAGTTTTCTTTCCCAGGGAAAATGGAAAAAGGATGTGCCCAGGGGCCCCTGGCCCTGACTGCAAAAAATCTTTATATCGAAGGATGCACCCCACACCGAAGTTGTCCCCACCTCAAACTTGTGCTGCCCTGATAGACCCAAGGGAGCCCTACAAACTGACATCAGGAACCTGGACTGCTGAGTTTTCTTTCCCAGGGAAAATGGATAAAGGATGTGCCCAGGGGCCCCTGGCGCTGGACCGGGACCTCACTACAAGAAATCCTTATATCAAAGGATGGACCCCACACCGAAGTTGTCCCCACCTCATACTTCTGCTATCCTGATAGACCCAAGGGAGCCCTACAAACTGACATCAGGAACCTGGACTGCTGAGTTTTCTTTCCCAGGGAAAATGGAAAAAGGATGTGCCCAGGGGCCCCTGGCCCTGACTGCAAAAACTCCTTATATCGAAGGATGGACCCCACACCAAAGTTGTCCCCACCTCAAACTTGTGCTGCCCTGATAGACCCAAGGGAGCCCTACCAACTGACATCAGGAACCTGGACTGCTGAGTTTTCTTTCCCAGGGAAAATGGAAAAAGGATGTGCCCAGGGGCCCCTGGCCCTGGACAGGGACCTCACTACAAGAAATCCTTATATCGAAGGATGGACCTCACACAAAAGTCGTTGCAACCTCAAACTTGTGCTGCCCTGATAGACCCAAGGGAGCCCTACAAACTGACATCAGGAACCTGGACTGCTGAGTTTTCTTTCCCAGGGAAAATGGAAAAAGGATGTGCCCAGGGGCCCCTGCCCCTGACTGCAAAAAATCTTTATATCGAAGGATGCACCCCACACCGAAGTTGTCCCCACCTCAAACTTGTGCTGCCCTGATAGACCCAAGGGAGCCCTACAAACTGACATCAGGAACCTGGACTGCTGAGTTTTCTTTCCCAGGGAAAATGGATAAAGGATGTGCACAGGGGCCCCTGGCGCTGGACCGGGACCTCACTACAAGAAATCCTTATATCAAAGGATGGACCCCACACAAAAGTCGTTGCAACCTCAAACTTGTGCTGCCCTGATAGACCCAAGGGAGCCCTACAAACTGACATCAGGAACCTGGACTGCTGAGTTTTCTTTCCCAGGGAAAATGGAAAAAGGATGTGCCCAGGGGCCCCTGGCCCTGACTGCAAAAAATCTTTATATCGAAGGATGCACCCCACACCGAAGTTGTCCCCACCTCAAACTTGTGCTGCCCTGATAGACCCAAGGGAGCCCTACAAACTGACATCAGGAACCTGGACTGCTGAGTTTTCTTTCCCAGGGAAAATGGATAAAGGATGTGCACAGGGGCCCCTGGCGCTGGACCGGGACCTCACTACAAGAAATCCTTATATCAAACGATGGACCCCACACAAAAGTCGTTGCAACCTCAAACTTGTGCTGCCCTGATAGACCCAAGGGAGCCCTACAAACTGACATCAGGAACCTGGACTGCTGAGTTTTCTTTCCCAGGGAAAATGGAAAAAGGATGTGCCCAGGGGCCCCTGGCCCTGACTGCAAAAAATCTTTATATCGAAGGATGAACCCCACACCGAAGTTGTCCCCACCTCAAACTTGTGCTGCCCTGATAGACCCAAGGGAGCCCTACAAACTGACATCAGGAACCTGGACTGCTGAGTTTTCTTTCCCAGGGAAAATGGATAAAGGATGTGCACAGGGGCCCCTGGCGCTGGACCGGGACCTCACTACAAGAAATCCTTATATCAAAGGATGGACCCCACACCGAAGTTGTCCCCACCTCAAACTTGTGCTGCCCTGATAGACCCAAGGGAGCCCTACAAACTGACATCAGGAACCTGGACTGCTGAGTTTTCTTTCCCAGGGAAAATGGAAAAAGGATGTGCCCAGGGGCCCCTGCCCCTGACTGCAAAAAATCTTTATATCGAAGGATACACCCCACACCGAAGTTGTCCCCACCTCAAACTTGTGCTGCCCTGATAGACCCAAGGGAGCCCTACAAACTGACATCAGGAACCTGGACTGCTGAGTTTTCTTTCCCAGGGAAAATGGAAAAAGGATGTGCCCAGGGGCCCGTGGCCCTGGGCAGGAACCTCACTACAAGAAATCCTTATATCGAAGGATGGACCCCACACCGAAGTTGTCCCCACCTCATACTTGTGCTGCCCTGATAGACCCAAGGGAGCCCTACAAACTGACATCAGGAACCTGGACTGCTGAGTTTTCTTTCCCAGGGAAAATGGAAAAAGGATGTGTCCAAGGGCCCCTGGCCCTGGACAGGGACCTCACTACAAGAAATCCTTATACCGAAGGATGGACCCCACACAAAAGTTGTTGCAACCTCAAACTTGTGCTGCCCTGATAGACCCAAGGGAGCCCTACAAACTGACATCAGGAACCTGGACTGCTGAGTTTTCTTTCCCAGGGAAAATGGAAAAAGGATGTGCCCAGGGGCCCCTGGCCCTGACTGCAAAGAATCCTTATATCGAAGGATGGACCCCACACCGAAGTTTTCCCCACCTCAAACTTGTGCTGCCCTGATAGACCCAAGGGAGCCCTACAAACTGACATCAGGAACCTGGACTGCTGAGTTTTCTTTCCCAGGGAAAATGGAAAAAGGATGTGCCCAGGGGCCCCTGGCCCTGGGCAGGAACCTCACTACAAGAAATCCTTATACCGAAGGATGGACCCCACACCGAAGTTGTCCCCACCTCAAACTTGTGCTGCCCTGATGGACCCAAGGGAGCCCTACAAACTGACATCAGGAACCTGGACTGCTGAGTTTTCTTTCCCAGGGAAAATGGAAAAAGGATGTGCCCAGGGGCCCCTGGCCCTGACTGCAAAAAATCTTTATATCGAAGGATGCACCCCACACCGAAGTTGTCCCCACCTCAAACTTGTGCCTCCCTGATAGACCCAAGGGAGCCCTACAAACTGACATCAGGAACCTGGACTGCTGAGTTTTCTTTCCCAGGGAAAATGGAAAAAGGATGTGCTCAGGGGCCCCTGGCCCTGGACAGGAACCTCACTGCAAAAAATCATTATATAGAAGGATGGACCCCACACCGAAGTTGTCCCCATCTCAAACTTGTGCTGCCCTGATCGACCCAAGGGAGCCCTACAAACTGACATCAGGAACCTGGACTGCTGAGTTTTCTTTCCCAGGGAAAATGGAAAAAGGATGTGCCCAGGGGCCCCTGGCCCTGACTGCAAAAAATCTTTATATCGAAGGATGCACCCAACACCGAAGTTGTCCCCACCTCAAACTTGTGCTGCCCTGATAGACCCAAGGGAGCCCTACAAACTGACATCAGGAACCTGGACTGCTGAGTTTTCTTTCCCAGGGAAAATGGATAAAGGATGTGCCCAGGGGCCCCTGGCGCTGGACCGGGACCTCACTACAAGAAATCCTTATATCAAAGGATGGACCCCACACCGAAGTTGTCCCCACCTCATACTTCTGCTATCCTGATAGACCCAAGGGAGCCCTACAAACTGACATCAGGAACCTGGACTGCTGAGTTTTCTTTCCCAGGGAAAATGGAAAAAGGATGTGCCCAGGGGCCCCTGGCCCTGACTGCAAAAACTCCTTATATCGAAGGATGGACCCCAAACCAAAGTTGTCCCCACCTCAAACTTGTGCTGCCCTGATAGACCCAAGGGAGCCCTACCAACTGACATCAGGAACCTGGACTGCTGAGTTTTCTTTCCCAGGGAAAATGGAAAAAGGATGTGCCCAGGGGCCCCTGGCCCTGGACAGGGACCTCACTACAAGAAATCCTTATATCGAAGGATGGACCTCACACAAAAGTCGTTGCAACCTCAAACTTGTGCTGCCCTGATAGACCCAAGGGAGCCCTACAAACTGACATCAGGAACCTGGACTGCTGAGTTTTCTTTCCCAGGGAAAATGGAAAAAGGATGTGCCCAGGGGCCCCTGCCCCTGACTGCAAAAAATCTTTATATCGAAGGATGCACCCCACACCGAAGTTGTCCCCACCTCAAACTTGTGCTGCCCTGATAGACCCAAGGGAGCCCTACAAACTGACATCAGGAACCTGGACTGCTGAGTTTTCTTTCCCAGGGAAAATGGAAAAAGGATGTGCCCAGGGGCCCGTGGCCCTGGACAGGAACCTCACTACAAGAAATCCTTATATCGAAGGATGGACCCCACACCGAAGTTGTCCCCACCTCATACTTGTGCTGCCCTGATAGACCCAAGGGAGCCCTACAAACTGACATCAGGAGCCTGGACTGCTGAGTTTTCTGTCCCAGGGAAAATGGAAAAAGGATGTGTCCAAGGGCCCCTGGCCCTGGACAGGGACCTCACTACAAGAAATCTTATACCGAAGGATGGACCCCACACAAAAGTTGTTGCAACCTCAAACTTGTGCTGCCCTGATAGACCCAAGGGAGCCCTACAAACTGACATCAGGAACCTGGACTGCTGAGTTTTCTTTCCCAGGGAAAATGGAAAAAGGATGTGCCCAGGGGCCCCTGGCCCTGACTGCAAAAAATCCTTATATCGAAGGATGGACCCCACACCGAAGTTTTCCCCACCTCAAACTTGTGCTGCCCTGATAGACCCAAGGGAGCCCTACAAACTGACATCAGGAACCTGGACTGCTGAGTTTTCTTTCCCAGGGAAAATGGAAAAAGGATGTGCTCAGGGGCCCCTGGCCCTGGACAGGGAACTCACTGCAAAAAATCATTATATCGAAGGATGGACCCCACACCGAAGTTGTCCCCATCTCAAACTTGTGCTGCCTTGATAGACCCAAGGGAGCCCTACAAACTGACATCAGGAACCTGGACTGCTGAGTTTTCTTTCCCAGGGAAAATGGAAAAAGGATGCGCCCAGGGGCCCCTGGCCCTGACTGCAAAAAATCTTTATATCAAAGGATGGACCCCACACCGAAGTTGTCCCCACCTCAAACTTGTGCTGCCCTGATAGACCCAAGGGAGCCCTACAAACTGACATCAGGAACCTGGACTGCTGAGTTTTCTTTCCCAGGGAAAATGGAAAAAGGATGTGCCCAGGGGCCCCTGGCCCTGGACAGGGACCTCACTACAAGAAATCCTTATACCGAAGGATGGACCCCACACAAAAGTTGTTGCAACCTCAAACTTGTGCTGCCCTGATAGACCCAAGGGAGCCCTACAAACTGACATCAGGAACCTGGACTGCTGAGTTTTCTTTCCCAGGGAAAATGGAAAAAGGATGTGCCCAGGTGCCGCTGGCCCTGACTGCAAAAAATCCTTATATCGAAGGATGGACCCCACACCAAAGTTGTCCCCACCTCAAACTTGTGCTGCCCTGATAGACCCAAGGGAGCCCTACAAACTGACATCAGGAACCTGGACTGCTGAGTTTTCTTTCCCAGGGAAAATGGATAAAGGAAGTGCCCAGGGGCCCCTGGCCCTGGACAGGAACCCTACTACAAGAAATCCTTATATCGAAGGATGGACCTCACACAAAAGTTGTTGCAACCTCAAACTTGTGCTGCCCTGATAGACCCTAGGGAGCCCTACAAACTGACATCAGGAACCTGGACTGCTGAGTTTTCTTTCCCAGGGAAAATGGAAAAAGGATGTGCCCAGGGGCCGCTGGCCCTGACTGCAAAAAATCCTTATATCGAAGGATGGACCCCACACCGAAGTTTTCCCCACCTCAAACTTGTGCTGCCCTGATAGACCCAAGGGAGCCCTACAAACTGACATCAGGAACCTGGACTGCTGAGTTTTCTTTCCCAGGGAAAATGGAAAAAGGATGTGCCCAGGGGTCCCTGGCCCTTGACAGGGGCCTCACTGCAAAAAATCCTTATATCGAAGGATGGACCCCACACCGAAGTTGTCCCCACCTCAAACTTGTGCTGCCCTGATAGACCCAAGGGAGCCCTACAAACTGACATCAGGAACCTGGACTGCTGAGTTTTCTTTCCCAGGGAAAATGGAAAAAGGATGTGCCCAGGGGCCCCTGCCCCTGACTGCAAAAAATCTTTATATCGAAGGATGCACCCCACACCGAAGTTGTCCCCACCTCATACTTGTGCTGCCCTGATAGACCCAAGGGAGCCCTACAAACTGACATCAGGAACCTGGACTGCTGAGTTTTCTTTCCCAGGGAAAATGGAAAAAGGATGTGCCCAGGGGCCCCTGGCCCTGACTGCAAAAAATCTTTATATCGAAGGATGCACCCAACACCGAAGTTGTCCCCACCTCAAACTTGTGCTGCCCTGATAGACCCAAGGGAGCCCTACAAACTGACATCAGGAACCTGGACTGCTGAGTTTTCTTTCCCAGGGAAAATGGAATAAGGATGTGCCCAGGGGCCCCTGGCGCTGGACCGGGACCTCACTACAAGAAATCCTTATATCAAAGGATGGACCCCACACCGAAGTTGTCCCCACCTCATACTTCTGCTATCCTGATAGACCCAAGGGAGCCCTACAAACTGACATCAGGAACCTGGACTGCTGAGTTTTCTTTCCCAGGGAAAATGGAAAAAGGATGTGCCCAGGGGCCCCTGGCCCTGCCTGCAAAAACTCCTTATATCGAAGGATGGACCCCAAACCAAAGTTGTCCCCACCTCAAACTTGTGCTGCCCTGATAGACCCAAGGGAGCCCTACCAACTGACATCAGGAACCTGGACTGCTGAGTTTTCTTTCCCAGGGAAAATGGAAAAAGGATGTGCCCAGGGGCCCCTGGCCCTGGACAGGGACCTCACTACAAGAAATCCTTATATCGAAGGATGGACCTCACACAAAAGTCGTTGCAACCTCAAACTTGTGCTGCCCTGATAGACCCAAGGGAGCCCTACAAACTGACATCAGGAACCTGGACTGCTGAGTTTTCTTTCCCAGGGAAAATGGAAAAAGGATGTGCCCAGGGGCCCCTGCCCCTGACTGCAAAAAATCTTTATATCGAAGGATGCACCCCACACCGAAGTTGTCCCCACCTCAAACTTGTGCTGCCCTGATAGACCCAAGGGAGCCCTACAAACTGACATCAGGAACCTGGACTGCTGAGTTTTCTTTCCCAGGGAAAATGGATAAAGGATGTGCACAGGGGCCCCTGGCGCTGGACCGGGACCTCACTACAAGAAATCCTTATATCAAAGGATGGACCCCACACCGAAGTTGTCCCCACCTCAAACTTGTGCTGCCCTGATAGACCCAAGGGAGCCCTACAAACTGACATCAGGAACCTGGACTGCTGAGTTTTCTTTCCCAGGGAAAATGGAAAAAGGATGTGCCCAGGGGCCCCTGGCCCTGACTGCAAAAAATCTTTATATCGAAGGATACACCCCACACCGAAGTTGTCCCCACCTCAAACTTGTGCTGCCCTGATACACCCAAGGGAGCCCTACAAACTGACATCAGGAACCTGGACTGCTGAGTTTTCTTTCCCAGGGAAAATGGAAAAAGGATGTGCCCAGGGGCCCGTGGCCCTGGACAGGAACCTCACTACAAGAAATCCTTATATCGAAGGATGGACCCCACACCGAAGTTGTCCCCACCTCATACTTGTGCTGCCCTGATAGACCCAAGGGAGCCCTACAAACTGACATCAGGAACCTGGACTGCTGAGTTTTCTGTCCCAGGGAAAATGGAAAAAGGATGTGTCCAAGGGCCCCTGGCCCTGGACAGGGACCTCACTACAAGAAATCTTATACCGAAGGATGGACCCCACACAAAAGTTGTTGCAACCTCAAACTTGTGCTGCCCTGATAGACCCAAGGGAGCCCTACAAACTGACATCAGGAACCTGGACTGCTGAGTTTTCTTTCCCAGGGAAAATGGAAAAAGGATGTGCCCAGGGGCCCCTGGCCCTGACTGCAAAAAATCCTTATATCGAAGGATGGACCCCACACCGAAGTTTTCCCCACCTCAAACTTGTGCTGCCCTGATAGACCCAAGGGAGCCCTACAAACTGACATCAGGAACCTGGACTGCTGAGTTTTCTTTCCCAGGGAAAATGGAAAAAGGATGTGCTCAGGGGCCCCTGGCCCTGGACAGGGAACTCACTGCAAAAAATCATTATATCGAAGGATGGACCCCACACCGAAGTTGTCCCCATCTCAAACTTGTGCTGCCTTGATAGACCCAAGGGAGCCCTACAAACTGACATCAGGAACCTGGACTGCTGAGTTTTCTTTCCCAGGGAAAATGGAAAAAGGATGCGCCCAGGGGCCCCTGGCCCTGACTGCAAAAAATCTTTAAATCGAAGGATGGACCCCACACCGAAGTTGTCCCCACCTCAAACTTGTGCTGCCCTGATAGACCCAAGGGAGCCCTACAAACTGACATCAGGAACCTGGACTGCTGAGTTTACTTTCCCAGGGAAAATGGATAAAGGATGTGCACAGGGGCCCCTGGCGCTGGACCGGGACCTCACTACAAGAAATGCTTATATCAAAGGATGGACCCCACACCGAAGTTGTCCCCACCTCAAACTTGTGCTGCCCTGATACACCCAAGGGAGCCCTACAAACTGACATCAGGAACCTGGGCTGCTGAGTTTTCTTTCCCAGGGTAAATGGAAAACGGATGTGCCCAGGGGCCCCTGGCCCTGACTGCAAAAAATCTTTATATCAAAGGATGCACCCCACACCGAAGTTGTCCCCACCTCAAACTTGTGCTGCCCTGATAGACCCAAGGGAGCCCTACAAACTGACATCAGGAACCTGGACTGCTGAGTTTTCTTTCCCAGGGAAAATGGAAAAAGGATGTGCCCAGGGGCCCCTGGCCCTGGACAGGGACCTCACTACAAGAAATCCTTATACCGAAGGATGGACCCCACACAAAAGTTGTTGCAACCTCAAACTTGTGCTGCCCTGATAGACCCAAGGGAGCCCTACAAACTGACATCAGGAACCTGGACTGCTGAGTTTTCTTTCCCAGGGAAAATGGAAAAAGGATGTGCCCAGGTGCCGCTGGCCCTGACTGCAAAAAATCCTTATATCGAAGGATGGACCCCACACCAAAGTTGTCCCCACCTCAAACTTGTGCTGCCCTGATAGACCCAAGGGAGCCCTACAAACTGACATCAGGAACCTGGACTGCTGAGTTTTCTTTCCCAGGGAAAATGGAAAAAGGAAGTGCCCAGGGGCCCCTGGCCCTGGACAGGAACCCTACTACAAGAAATCCTTATATCGAAGGATGGACCTCACACAAAAGTTGTTGCAACCTCAAACTTGTGCTGCCCTGATAGACCCAAGGGAGCCCTACAAACTGACATCAGGAACCTGGACTGCTGAGTTTTCTTTCCCAGGGAAAATGGAAAAAGGATGTGCCCAGGGGCCGCTGGCCCTGACTGCAAAAAATCCTTATATCGAAGGATGGACCCCACACCGAAGTTTTCCCCACCTCAAACTTGTGCTGCCCTGATAGACCCAAGGGAGCCCTACAAACTGACATCAGGAACCTGGACTGCTGAGTTTTCTTTCCCAGGGAAAATGGAAAAAGGATGTGCCCAGGGGTCCCTGGCCCTTGACAGGGGCCTCACTGCAAAAAATCCTTATATCGAAGGATGGACCCCACACCGAAGTTGTCCCCACCTCAAACTTGTGCTGCCCTGATAGACCCAAGGGAGCCCTACAAACTGACATCAGGAACCTGGACTGCTGAGTTTTCTTTCCCAGGGAAAATGGAAAAAGGATGTGCCCAGGGGCCCCTGCCCCTGACTGCAAAAAATCTTTATATCGAAGGATGCACCCCACACCGAAGTTGTCCCCACCTCAAACTTGTGCTGCCCTGATAGACCCAAGGGAGCCCTACAAACTGACATCAGGAACCTGGACTGCTGAGTTTTCTTTCCCAGGGAAAATGGATAAAGGATGTGCACAGGGGCCCCTGGCGCTGGACCGGGCCCTCACTACAAGAAATCCTTATATCAAAGGATGGACCCCACACCGAAGTTGTCCCCACCTCAAACTTGTGCTGCCCTGATACACCCAAGGGAGCCCTACAAACTGACATCAGGAACCTGGACTGCTGAGTTTTCTTTCCCAGGGAAAATGGAAAAAGGATGTGCCCAGGGGCCCCTGGCCCTGACTGCAAAAAATCTTTATATCGAAGGATGGACCCCACACCGAAGTTGTCCCCACCTCAAACTTGTGCTGCCCTGATAGACCCAAGGGAGCCCTACAAACTGACATCAGGAACCTGGACTGCTGAGTTTTCTTTCCCAGGGAAAATGGAAAAAGGGTGTGCCCAGGGGCCCCTGCCCCTGACTGCAAAAAATCTTTATATCGAAGGATACACCCCACACCGAAGTTGTCCCCACCTCAAACTTGTGCTGCCCTGATAGACCCAAGGGAGCCCTACAAACTGACATCAGGAACCTGGACTGCTGAGTTTTCTTTCCCAGGGAAAATGGAAAAAGGATGTGCCCAGGGGCCCGTGACCCTGGGCAGGAACCTCACTACAAGAAATCCTTATATCGAAGGATGGACCCCACACCGAAGTTGTCCCCACCTCATACTTGTGCTGCCCTGATAGACCCAAGGGAGCCCTACAAACTGACATCAGGAACCTGGACTGCTGAGTTTTCTTTCCCAGGGAAAATGGAAAAAGGATGTGTCAAGGGGCCCCTGGCCCTGGACAGGAACCTCACTACAAGAAATCCTTATACCGAAGGATGGACCCCACACAAAAGTTGTTGCAACCTCAAACTTGTGCTGCCCTGATAGACCCAAGGGAGCCCTACAAACTGACATCAGGAACCTGGACTGCTGAGTTTTCTTTCCCAGGGAAAATGGAAAAAGGATGTGCCCAGGGGCCCCTGCCCCTGACTGCAAAAAATCCTTATATCGAAGGATGGACCCCACACCGAAGTTTTCCCCACCTCAAACTTGTGCTGCCCTGATAGACCCAAGGGAGCCCTACAAACTGACATCAGGAACCTGGACTGCTGAGTTTTCTTTCCCAGGGAAAATGGAAAAAGGATGTGCTCAGGGGCCCCTGGCCCTGGACAGGGAACTCACTGCAAAAAATCATTATATCGAAGGATGGACCCCACACCGAAGTTGTCCCCATCTCAAACTTGTGCTGCCTTGATAGACCCAAGGGAGCCCTACAAACTGACATCAGGAACCTGGACTGCTGAGTTTTCTTTCCCAGGGTAAATGGAAAACGGATGTGCCCAGGGGCCCCTGGCCCTGACTGCAAAAAATCTTTATATCAAAGGATGCACCCCACACCGAAGTTGTCCCCACCTCAAACTTGTGCTGCCCTGATAGACCCAAGGGAGCCCTACAAACTGACATCAGGAACCTGGACTGCTGAGTTTTTTTTCCCAGGGAAAATGGAAAAAGGATGTGCCCAGGGGCCCCTGGCCCTGGCCAGGGACCTCACTACAAGAAATCCTTATACCGAAGGATGGACCCCACACAAAAGTTGTTGCAACCTCAAACTTGTGCTGCCCTGATAGACCCAAGGGAGCCCTACAAACTGACATCAGGAACCTGGACTGCTGAGTTTTCTTTCCCAGGGAAAATGGAAAAAGTATGTGCCCAGGTGCCGCTGGCCCTGACTGCAAAAAATCCTTATATCGAAGGATGGACCCCACACCGAAGTTGTCCCCACCTCAAACTTGTGCTGCCCTGATAGACTCAAGGGAGCCCTACAAACTGACATCAGGAACCTGGACTGCTGAGTTTTCTTTCCCAGGGAAAATGGAAAAAGGATGTGCCCAGGGGCCCCTGGCCCTGGACAGGGACCTCACTGCAAAAAATCCTTATATCGAAGGATGTACCCCACACCGAAGTTGTCCCCACCTCAAACTTGTGCTGCCCTGATAGACCCAAGGGAGCCCTACAAACTGACATCAGGAACCTGGACTGCTGAGTTTTCTTTCCCAGGGAAAATGGAAAAAGGATGTGCCCAGGGGCCCCTGCCCCTGACTGCAAAAAATCTTTATATCGAAGGATGCACCCCACACCGAAGTTGTCCCCACCTCAAACTTGTGCTGCCCTGATAGACCCAAGGGAGCCCTACAAACTGACATCAGGAACCTGGACTGCTGAGTTTTCTTTCCCAGGGAAAATGGATAAAGGATGTGCACAGGGGCCCCTGGCGCTGGACCGGGACCTCACTACAAGAAATCCTTATATCAAAGGATGGACCCCACACCGAAGTTGTCCCCACCTCAAACTTGTGCTGCCCTGATACACCCAAGGGAGCCCTACAAACTGACATCAGGAACCTGGACTGCTGAGTTTTCTTTCCCAGGGAAAATGGAAAAAGGATGTGCCCAGGGGCCCCTGGCCCTGACTGCAAAAAATCTTTATATCGAAGGATGCACCCCACACCGAAGTTGTCCCCACCTCAAACTTGTGCTGCCCTGATAGACCCAAGGGAGCCCTACAAACTGACATCAGGAACCTGGACTGCTGAGTTTTCTTTCCCAGGGAAAATGGAAAAAGGATGTGCCCAGGGGCCCCTGCCCCTGACTGCAAAAAATATTTATATCGAAGGATACACCCCACACCGAAGTTGTCCCCACCTCAAACTTGTGCTGCCCTGATACACCCAAGGGAGCCCTACAAACTGACATCAGGAACCTGGACTGCTGAGTTTTCTTTCCCTGGGAAAATGGAAAAAGGATGTGCCCAGGGGCCCGTGGCCCTGGGCAGGAACCTCACTACAAGAAATCCTTATATCGAAGGATGGACCCCACACCGAAGTTGTTGCAACCTCAAACTTGTGCTGCTCTGATAGACCCAAGGGAGCCCTACAAACTGACATCAGGAACCTGGACTGCTGAGTTTTCTTTCCCAGGGAAAATGGAAAAAGGGTGTGCCCAGGGGCCCCTGGCCCTGGACAGGGACCTCACTACAAGAAATCCTTATACCGAAGGATGGACCCCACACATAAGTTGTTGCAACCTCAAACTTGTGCTGCCCTGATAGACCCAAGGGAGCCCTACAAACTGACATCAGGAACCTGGACTGCTGAGTTTTCTTTCCCAGGGAAAATGGAAAAAGGATGTGCCCAGGGGCCCCTGGCCCTGACTGCAAAAAATCCTTATATCGAAGGATGGACCCCACACCGAAGTTTTCCCCATCTCAAACTTGTGCTGCCCTGATAGACCCAAGGGAGCCCTACAAACTGACATCAGGAACCTGGACTGCTGAGTTTTCTTTCCCAGGGAAAATGGAAAAAGGATGTGCTCAGGGGCCCCTGGCCCTGGACAGGAAACTCACTGCAAAAAATCATTATATCGAAGGATGGACCCCACACCGAAGTTGTCCCCACCTCAAACTTGTGCTGCCCTGATACACCCAAGGGAGCTCTACAAACTGACATCAGGAACCTGGACTGCTGAGTTTTCTTTCCCAGGGAAAATGGAAAAAGGATGTGCCCAGGGGCCCCTGGCCCTGACTGCAAAAACTCCTTATATCGAAGGATGGACCCCACACCGAAGTTGTCCCCACCTCAAACTTGTGCTGCCCTGATAGACCCAAGGGAGCCCTACAAACTGACATCAGGAACCTGGACTGCTGAGTTTTCTTTCCCACGGAAAATGGAAAAAGGATGTGCCCAGGGGCCCCTGGCCCTGGGCAGGAACCTCACTACAAGAAATCCTTATATTGAAGGATGGACCCCACACCGAAGTTGTCCCCACCTCAAACTTGTGCTGCCCTGATAGACCCAAGGGAGCCCTACAAACTGACATCAGGAACCTGGACTGCTGAGTTTTCTTTCCCAGGGAAAATGGAAAAAGGATGTGCCCAGGGGCCCCTGGCCCTGACTGCAAAAAATCTTTATATCGAAGGATGCACCCCACACCGAAGTTGTCCCCACCTCAAACTTGTGCTGCCCTGATAGACCCAAGGGAGCCCTACAAACTGACATCAGGAACCTGGACTGCTGAGTTTTCTTTCCCAGGGAAAATGGAAAAAGGATGTGCCCAGGGGCCCCTGGCCCTGGACAGGGGCCTCACTGCAAAAAATCATTATATCGAAGGATGGACCCCACACCGAAGTTGTCCCCATCTCAAACTTGTGCTGCCTTGATAGACCCAAGGGAGCCCTACAAACTGACATCAGGAACCTGGACTGCTGAGTTTTCTTTCCCAGGGGAAATGGATAAAGGATGTGCACAGGGGCCCCTGGCGCTGGACCGGGAGCGCACTACAAGAAATCCTTATATCAAAGGATGGACCCCACACCGAAGTTGTCCCCACCTCAAACTTGTGCTGCCCTGATACACCCAAGGGAGCCCTACAAACTGACATCAGGAACCTGGACTGCTGAGTTTTCTTTCCCAGGGTAAATGGAAAACGGATGTGCCCAGGGGCCCCTGGCCCTGACTGCAAAAAATCTTTATATCAAAGGATGCACCCCACACCGAAGTTGTCCCCACCTCAAACTTGTGCTGCCCTGATAGACCCAAGGGAGCCCTACAAACTGACATCAGGAACCTGGACTGCTGAGTTTTCTTTCCCAGGGAAAATGGAAAAAGGATGTGCCCAGGGGCCCCTGGCCCTGGACAGGGAACTCACTACAAGAAATCCTTATACCGAAGGATGGACCCCACACAAAAGTTGTTGCAACCTCAAACTTGTGCTGCCCTGATAGACCCAAGGGAGCCCTACAAACTGACATCAGGAACCTGGACTGCTGAGTTTTCTTTCCCAGGGAAAATGGAAAAAGGATGTGCCCAGGTGCCGCTGGCCCTGACTGCAAAAAATCCTTATATCGAAGGATGGACCCCACACCGAAGTTGTCCCCACCTCAAACTTGTGCTGCCCTGATAGACTCAAGGGAGCCCTACAAACTGACATCAGGAACCTGGACTGCTGAGTTTTCTTTCCCAGGGAAAATGGAAAAAGGATGTGCCCAGGGGCCCCTGGCCCTGGACAGGGACCTCACTGCAAAAAATCCTTATATCGAAGGATGTACCCCACACCGAAGTTGTCCCCACCTCAAACTTGTGCTGCCCTGATAGACCCAAGGGAGCCCTACAAACTGACATCAGGAACCTGGACTGCTGAGTTTTCTTTCCCAGGGAAAATGGAAAAAGGATGTGCCCAGGGGCCCCTGCCACTGACTGCAAAAAATCTTTATATCGAAGGATGGACCCCACACCGAAGTTTTCCCCACCTCAAACTTGTGCTGCCCTGATAGACCCAAGGGAGCCCTACAAACTGACATCAGGAACCTGGACTGCTGAGTTTTCTTTCCCAGGGAAAATGGAAAAAGGATGTGCTCAGGGGCCCCTGGCCCTGGACAGGAAACTCACTGCAAAAAATCATTATATCGAAGGATGGACCCCACACCGAAGTTGTCCCCATCTCAAACTTATGCTGCCTTGATAGACCCAAGGGAGCCCTACAAACTGACATCAGGAACCTGGACTGCTGAGTTTTCTTTCCCAGGGAAAATGGAAAAAGGATGTGCCCAGGGGCCCCTGGCCCTGGACAGGGGCCTCACTGCAAAAAATCATTATATCGAAGGATGTACCCCACACCGAAGTTGTCCCCACCTCAAACTTGTGCTGCCCTGATAGACCCAAGGGAGCCCTACAAACTGACATCAGGAACCTGGACTGCTGAGTTTTCTTTCCCAGGGAAAATGGAAAAAGGATGTGCCCAGGGGCCCCTGCCCCTGACTGCAAAAAATCTTTATATCGAAGGATGCACCCCACACCGAAGTTGTCCCCACCTCAAACTTGTGCTGCCCTGATAGACCCAAGGGAGCCCTACAAACTGACATCAGGAACCTGGACTGCTGAGTTTTCTTTCCCAGGGAAAATGGATAAAGGATGTGCACAGGGGCCCCTGGCGCTGGACCGGGACCTCACTACAAGAAATCCTTATATCAAAGGATGGACCCCACACCGAAGTTGTCCCCACCTCAAACTTGTGCTGCCCTGATACACCCAAGGGAGCCCTACAAACTGACATCAGGAACCTGGACTGCTGAGTTTTCTTTCCCAGGGAAAATGGAAAAAGGATGTGCCCAGGGGCCCCTGGCCCTGGACAGGAAACTCACTGCAAAAAATCATTATATCGAAGGATGGACCCCACACCGAAGTTGTCCCCACCTCAAACTTGTGCTGCCCTGATAGACCCAAGGGAGCCCTAAAAACTGACATCAGGAACCTGGACTGCTGAGTTTTCTTTCCCAGGGAAAATGGAAAAAGGATGTGCCCAGGGGCCCCTGGCCCTGGACAGGGACCTCACTGCAAAATATCCTTATATCGAAGGATGTACCCCACACCGAAGTTGTCCCCACCTCAAACATGTGCTGCCCTGATAGACCCAAGGGAGCCCTACAAACTGACATCAGGAACCTGGACTGCTGAGTTTTCTTTCCCAGGGAAAATGGAAAAAGGATGTGCCCAGGGGCCCCTGCCCCTGACTGCAAAAAATCTTTATATCGAAGGATGCACCCCACACCGAAGTTGTCCCCACCTCAAACTTGTGCTGCCCTGATAGACCCAAGGGAGCCCTACAAACTGACATCAGGAACCTGGACTGCTGAGTTTTCTTTCCCAGGGAAAATGGATAAAGGATGTGCACAGGGGCCCCTGGCGCTGGACCGGGACCTCACTACAAGAAATCCTTATATCAAAGGATGGACCCCACACCGAAGTTGTCCCCACCTCAAACTTGTGCTGCCCTGATACACCCAAGGGAGCCCTACAAACTGACATCAGGAACCTGGACTGCTGAGTTTTCTTTCCCAGGGAAAATGGAAAAAGGATGTGCCCAGGGGCCCCTGCCCCTGACTGCAAAAAATCTTTATATCGAAGGATACACCCCACACCGAAGTTGTCCCCACCTCAAACTTGTGCTGCCCTGATAGACCCAAGGGAGCCCTACAAACTGACATCAGGAACCTGGACTGCTGAGTTTTCTTTCCCAGGGAAAATGGAAAAAGGATGTGCCCAGGGGCCCCTGGCCCTGGACAGGGGCCTCACTGCAAAAAATCATTATATCGAAGGATGGACCCCACACCGAAGTTGTCCCCATCTCAAACTTGTGCTGCCTTGATAGACCCAAGGGAGCCCTACAAACTGACATCAGGAACCTGGACTGCTGAGTTTTCTTTCCCAGGGAAAATGGATAAAGGATGTGCACAGGGGCCCCTGGCGCTGGACCGGGAGCGCACTACAAGAAATCCTTATATCAAAGGATGGACCCCACACCGAAGTTGTCCCCACCTCAAACTTGTGCTGCCCTGATACACCCAAGGGAGCCCTACAAACTGACATCAGGAACCTGGACTGCTGAGTTTTCTTTCCCAGGGTAAATGGAAAACGGATGTGCCCAGGGGCCCCTGGCCCTGACTGCAAAAAATCTTTATATCAAAGGATGCACCCCACACCGAAGTTGTCCCCACCTCAAACTTGTGCTGCCCTGATAGACCCAAGGGAGCCCTACAAACTGACATCAGGAACCTGGACTGCTGAGTTTTCTTTCCCAGGGAAAATGGAAAAAGGATGTGCCCAGGGGCCCCTGGCCCTGGACAGGGACCTCACTACAAGAAATCCTTATACCGAAGGATGGACCCCACACAAAAGTTGTTGCAACCTCAAACTTGTGCTGCCCTGATACACCCAAGGGAGCCCTACAAACTGACATCAGGAACCTGGACTGCTGAGTTTTCTTTCCCAGGGAAAATGGATAAAGGATGTGCACAGGGGCCCCTGGCGCTGGACCGGGACCTCACTACAAGAAATCCTTATATCAAAGGATGGACCCCACACCGAAGTTGTCCCCACCTCAAACTTGTGCTGCCCTGATACACCCAAGGGAGCCCTACAAACTGACATCAGGAACCTGGACTGCTGAGTTTTCTTTCCCAGGGAAAATGGAAAAAGGATGTGCCCAGGGGCCCCTGGCCCTGACTGCAAAAAATCTTTATATCGAAGGATGGACCCCACACCGAAGTTGTCCCCACCTCACACTTGTGCTGCCCTGATAGACCCAAGGGAGCCCTACAAACTGACATCAGGAACCTGGACTGCTGAGTTTTCTTTCCCAGGGAAAATGGAAAAAGGATGTGCCCAGGGGCCCCTGCCCCTGACTGCAAAAAATATATATATCGAAGGATACACCCCACACCGAAGTTGTCCCCACCTCAAACTTGTGCTGCCCTGATAGACCCAAGGGAGCCCTACAAACTGACATCAGGAACCTGGACTGCTGAGTTTTCTTTCCCAGGGAAAATGGAAAAAGGATGTGCCCAGGGGCCCCTGGCCCTGGGCAGGAACCTCACTACAAGAAATCCTTATATCGAAGGATGGACCCCACACAAAAGTTGTTGCAACCTCAAACATGTGCTGCCCTGATAGACCCAAGGGAGCCCTACAAACTGACATCAGGAACCTGGACTGCTGAGTTTTCTTTCCCAGGGAAAATGGAAAAAGGATGTGCCCAGGGGCCCCTGGCCCTGACTGCAAAAAATCCTTATATCGAAGGATGGACCCCACACCGAAGTTTTCCCCACCTCAAACTTGTGCTGCCCTGATAGACCCAAGGGAGCCCTACAAACTGACATCAGGAACCTGGACTGCTGAGTTTTCTTTCCCAGGGAAAATGGAAAAAGGATGTGCTCAGGGGCCCCTGGCCCTGGACAGGAAACTCACTGCAAAAAATCATTATATCGAAGGATGGACCCCACACCGAAGTTGTCCCCATCTCAAACTTATGCTGCCTTGATAGACCCAAGGGAGCCCTACAAACTGACATCAGGAACCTGGACTGCTGAGTTTTCTTTCCCAGGGAAAATGGAAAAAGGATGTGCCCAGGGGCCCCTGGCCCTGGACAGGAACCTCACTACAAGAAATCCTTATATCGAAGGATGGACCTCACACAAAAGTTGTTGCAACCTCAAACTTGTGCTGCCCTGATAGACCCAAGGGAGCCCTACAAACTGACATCAGGAACCTGGACTGCTGAGTTTTCTTTCCCAGGGAAAATGGAAAAAGGATGTGCCCAGGGGCCGCTGGCCCTGACTGCAAAAAATCCTTATATCGAAGGATGGACCCCACACCGAAGTTTTCCCCACCTCAAACTTGTGCTGCCCTGATAGACCCAAGGGAGCCCTACAAACTGACATCAGGAACCTGGACTGCTGAGTTTTCTTTCCCAGGGAAAATGGAAAAAGGATGTGCCCAGGGGTCCCTGGCCCTGGACAGGGGCCTCACTGCAAAAAATCCTTATATCGAAGGATGGACCCCACACCGAAGTTGTCCCCACCTCAAACTTGTGCTGCCCTGATACACCCAAGGGAGCTCTACAAACTGACATCAGGAACCTGGACTGCTGAGTTTTCTTTCCCAGGGAAAATGGAAAAAGGATGTGCCCAGGGGCCCCTGGCCCTGACTGCAAAAACTCCTTATATCGAAGGATGGACCCCACACCGAAGTTGTCCCCACCTCAAACTTGTGCTGCCCTGATAGACCCAAGGGAGCCCTACAAACTGACATCAGGAACCTGGACTGCTGAGTATTCTTTCCCAGGGAAAATGGAAAAAGGATGTGCCCAGGGGCCCCTGGCCCTGGGCAGGAACCTCACTACAAGAAATCCTTATATTGAAGGATGGACCCCACACCGAAGTTGTGTCCACCTCAAACTTGTGCTGCCCTGATACACCCAAGGGAGCCCTACAAATTGACATCAGGAACCTGGACTGCTGAGTTTTCTTTCCCAGGGTAAATGGAAAACGGATGTGCCCAGGGGCCCCTGGCCCTGACTGCAAAAAATCTTTATATCAAAGGATGCACCCCACACCGAAGTTGTCCCCACCTCAAACTTGTGCTGCCCTGATAGACCCAAGGGAGCCCTACAAACTGACATCAGGAACCTGGACTGCTGAGTTTTCTTTCCCAGGGAAAATGGAAAAAGGATGTGCCCAGGGGCCCCTGGCCCTGGACAGGGACCTCACTACAAGAAATCCTTATACCGAAGGATGGACCCCACACAAAAGTTGTTGCAACCTCAAACTTGTGCTACCCTGATAGACCCAAGGGAGCCCTACATACTGACATCAGGAACCTGGACTGCTGAGTTTTCTTTCCCAGGGAAAATGGAAAAAGGATGTGCCCAGGTGCCGCTGGCCCTGACTGCAAAAAATCCTTATATCGAAGGATGGACCCCACACCGAAGTTGTCCCCACCTCAAACTTGTGCTGCCCTGATAGACCCAAGGGAGCCCTACAAACTGACATCAGGAACCTGGACTGCTGAGTTTACTTTCCCAGGGAAAATGGATAAAGGATGTGCACAGGGGCCCCTGGCGATGGACCGGGAGCGCACTACAAGAAATCCTTATATCAAAGGATGGACCCCACACCGAAGTTGTCCCCACCTCAAACTTGTGCTGCCCTGATAGACCCAAGGGAGCCCTACAAACTGACATCAGGAACCTGGACTGCTGAGTTTTCTTTCCCAGGGAAAATGGAAAAAGGATGTGCCCAGGGGCCCCTGGCCCTGGACAGGGACCTCACTACAAGAAATCCTTATATCGAAGGATGGACCCCACACAAAAGTTGTTGCAACCTCAAACTTGTGCTGCCCTGATAGACTCAAGGGAGCCCTACAAACTGACATCAGGAACCTGGACTGCTGAGTTTTCTTTCCCAGGGAAAATGGAAAAAGGATGTGCCCAGGGGCCCCTGGCCCTGGACAGGGACCTCACTGCAAAAAATCCTTATATCGAAGGATGTACCCCACACCGAAGTTGTCCCCACCTCAAACTTGTGCTGCCCTGATAGACCCAAGGGAGCCCTACAAACTGACATCAGGAACCTGGACTGCTGAGTTTTCTTTCCCAGGGAAAATGGAAAAAGGATGTGCCCAGGGGCCCCTGCCCCTGACTGCAAAAAATCTTTATATCGAAGGATGCACCCCACACCGAAGTTGTCCCCACCTCAAACTTGTGCTGCCCTGATAGACCCAAGGGAGCCCTACAAACTGACATCAGGAACCTGGACTGCTGAGTTTTCTTTCCCAGGGAAAATGGATAAAGGATGTGCACAGGGGCCCCTGGCGCTGGACCGGGACCTCACTACAAGAAATCCTTATATCAAAGGATGGACCCCACACCGAAGTTGTCCCCACCTCAAACTTGTGCTGCCCTGATACACCCAAGGGAGCCCTACAAACTGACATCAGGAACCTGGACTGCTGAGTTTTCTTTCCCAGGGAAAATGGAAAAAGGATGTGCCCAGGGGCCCCTGGCCCTGACTGCAAAAAATCTTTATATCGAAGGATGCACCCCACACCGAAGTTGTCCCCACCTCAAACTTGTGCTGCCCTGATAGACCCAAGGGAGCCCTACAAACTGACATCAGGAACCTGGACTGCTGAGTTTTCTTTCCCAGGGAAAATGGAAAAAGGATGTGCCCAGGGGCCCCTGCCCCTGACTGCAAAAAATATTTATATCGAAGGATACACCCCACACCGAAGTTGTCCCCACCTCAAACTTGTGCTGCCCTGATACACCCAAGGGAGCCCTACAAACTGACATCGGGAACCCGGACTGCAGAGTTTTCTTACCCTGGGAAAATGGAAAAAGGATGTGCCCAGGGGCCCGTGGCCCTGGGCAGGAACCTCACTACAAGAAATCCTTATATCGAAGGATGGACCCCACACAAAAGTTGTTGCAACCTCAAACATGTGCTGCCCTGATAGACCCAAGGGAGCCCTACAAACTGACATCAGGAACCTGGACTGCTGAGTTTTCTTTCCCAGGGAAAATGGAAAAAGGATGTGCCCAGGGGCCCCTGGCCCTGACTGCAAAAAATCCTTATATCGAAGGATGGACCCCACACCGAAGTTTTCCCCACCTCAAACTTGTGCTGCCCTGATAGACCCAAGGGAGCCCTACAAACTGACATCAGGAACCTGGACTGCTGAGTTTTCTTTCCCAGGGAAAATGGAAAAAGGATGTGCTCAGGGGCCCCTGGCCCTGGACAGGAAACTCACTGCAAAAAATCATTATATCGAAGGATGGACCCCACACCGAAGTTGTCCCCATCTCAAACTTGTGCTGCCTTGATAGACCCAAGGGAGCCCTACAAACTGACATCAGGAACCTGGACTGCTGAGTTTTCTTTCCCAGGGAAAATGGAAAAAGGATGTGCCCAGGGGCCCCTGGCCCTGGACAGGAACCTCACTACAAGAAATCCTTATATCGAAGGATGGACCCCACACAAAAGTTGTTGCAACCTCAAACTTGTGCTGCCCTGATAGACCCAAGGGAGCCCTACAAACTGACATCAGGAACCTGGACTGCTGAGTTTTCTTTCCCAGGGAAAATGGAAAAAGGATGTGCCCAGGGGCCGCTGGCCCTGACTGCAAAAAATCCTTATATCGAAGGATGGACCCCACACCGAAGTTTTCCCCACCTCAAACTTGTGCTGCCCTGATAGACCCAAGGGAGCCCTACAAACTGACATCAGGAACCTGGACTGCTGAGTTTTCTTTCCCAGGGAAAATGGAAAAAGGATGTGCCCAGGGGTCCCTGGCCCTGGGCAGGAACCTCACTACAAGAAATCCTTATATTGAAGGATGGACCCCACACCGAAGTTGTCCCCATCTCAAACTTATGCTGCCTTGATAGACCCAAGGGAGCCCTACAAACTGACATCAGGAACCTGGACTGCTGAGTTTTCTTTCCCAGGGAAAATGGAAAAAGGATGTGCCCAGGGGCCCCTGGCCCTGGACAGGGGCCTCACTGCAAAAAATCATTATATCGAAGGATGTACCCCACACCGAAGTTGTCCCCACCTCAAACTTGTGCTGCCCTGATAGACCCAAGGGAGCCCTACAAACTGACATCAGGAACCTGGACTGCTGAGTTTTCTTTCCCAGGGAAAATGGAAAAAGGATGTGCCCAGGGGCCCCTGCCCCTGACTGCAAAAAATCTTTATATCGAAGGATGCACCCCACACCGAAGTTGTCCCCACCTCAAACTTGTGCTGCCCTGATAGACCCAAGGGAGCCCTACAAACTGACATCAGGAACCTGGACTGCTGAGTTTTCTTTCCCAGGGAAAATGGATAAAGGATGTGCACAGGGGCCCCTGGCGCTGGACCGGGACCTCACTACAAGAAATCCTTATATCAAAGGATGGACCCCACACCGAAGTTGTCCCCACCTCAAACTTGTGCTGCCCTGATACACCCAAGGGAGCCCTACAAACTGACATCAGGAACCTGGACTGCTGAGTTTTCTTTCCCAGGGAAAATGGAAAAAGGATGTGCCCAGGGGCCCCTGGCCCTGGACAGGGACCTCACTGCAAAAAATCCTTATATCGAAGGATGTACCCCACACCGAAGTTGTCCCCACCTCAAACTTGTGCTGCCCTGATAGACCCAAGGGAGCCCTAAAAACTGACATCAGGAACCTGGACTGCTGAGTTTTCTTTCCCAGGGAAAATGGAAAAAGGATGTGCCCAGGGGCCCCTGGCCCTGGACAGGGACCTCACTGCAAAATATCCTTATATCGAAGGATGTACCCCACACCGAAGTTGTCCCCACCTCAAACATGTGCTGCCCTGATAGACCCAAGGGAGCCCTACAAACTGACATCAGGAACCTGGACTGCTGAGTTTTCTTTCCCAGGGAAAATGGAAAAAGGATGTGCCCAGGGGCCCCTGCCCCTGACTGCAAAAAATCTTTATATCGAAGGATGCACCCCACACCGAAGTTGTCCCCACCTCAAACTTGTGCTGCCCTGATAGACCCAAGGGAGCCCTACAAACTGACATCAGGAACCTGGACTGCTGAGTTTTCTTTCCCAGGGAAAATGGATAAAGGATGTGCACAGGGGCCCCTGGCGCTGGACCGGGACCTCACTACAAGAAATCCTTATATCAAAGGATGGACCCCACACCGAAGTTGTCCCCACCTCAAACTTGTGCTGCCCTGATAGACCCAAGGGAGCCCTACAAACTGACATCAGGAACCTGGACTGCTGAGTTTTCTTTCCCAGGGAAAATGGAAAAAGGATGTGCCCAGGGGCCCCTGCCCCTGACTGCAAAAAATCTTTATATCGAAGGATACACCCCACACCGAAGTTGTCCCCACCTCAAACTTGTGCTGCCCTGATAGACCCAAGGGAGCCCTACAAACTGACATCAGGAACCTGGACTGCTGAGTTTTCTTTCCCAGGGAAAATGGAAAAAGGATGTGCCCAGGGGCCCCTGGCCCTGGACAGGGGCCTCACTGCAAAAAATCATTATATCGAAGGATGGACCCCACACCGAAGTTGTCCCCATCTCAAACTTGTGCTGCCTTGATAGACCCAAGGGAGCCCTACAAACTGACATCAGGAACCTGGACTGCTGAGTTTTCTTTCCCAGGGAAAATGGATAAAGGATGTGCACAGGGGCCCCTGGCGCTGGACCGGGAGCGCACTACAAGAAATCCTTATATCAAAGGATGGACCCCACACCGAAGTTGTCCCCACCTCAAACTTGTGCTGCCCTGATACACCCAAGGGAGCCCTACAAACTGACATCAGGAACCTGGACTGCTGAGTTTTCTTTCCCAGGGTAAATGGAAAACGGATGTGCCCAGGGGCCCCTGGCCCTGACTGCAAAAAATCTTTATATCAAAGGATGCACCCCACACCGAAGTTGTCCCCACCTCAAACTTGTGCTGCCCTGATAGACCCAAGGGAGCCCTACAAACTGACATCAGGAACCTGGACTGCTGAGTTTTCTTTCCCAGGGAAAATGGAAAAAGGATGTGCCCAGGGGCCCCTGGCCCTGGACAGGGACCTCACTACAAGAAATCCTTATACCGAAGGATGGACCCCACACAAAAGTTGTTGCAACCTCAAACTTGTGCTGCCCTGATAGACCCAAGGGAGCCCTACAAACTGACATCAGGAACCTGGACTGCTGAGTTTTCTTTCCCAGGGAAAATGGAAAAAGGATGTGCCCAGGTGCCGCTGGCCCTGACTGCAAAAAATCCTTATATCGAAGGATGGACCCCACACCGAAGTTTTCCCCACCTCAAACTTGTGCTGCCCTGATAGACTCAAGGGAGCCCTACAAACTGACATCAGGAACCTGGACTGCTGAGTTTTCTTTCCCAGGGAAAATGGAAAAAGGATGTGCCCAGGGGCCCCTGGCCCTGGACAGGGACCTCACTGCAAAAAATCCTTATATCGAAGGATGTACCCCACACCGAAGTTGTCCCCACCTCAAACTTGTGCTGCCCTGATAGACCCAAGGGAGCCCTACAAACTGACATCAGGAACCTGGACTGCTGAGTTTTCTTTCCCAGGGAAAATGGAAAAAGGATGTGCCCAGGGGCCCCTGCCCCTGACTGCAAAAAATCTTTATATCGAAGGATGCACCCCACACCGAAGTTGTCCCCACCTCAAACTTGTGCTGCCCTGATAGACCCAAGGGAGCCCTACAAACTGACATCAGGAACCTGGACTGCTGAGTTTTCTTTCCCAGGGAAAATGGATAAAGGATGTGCACAGGGGCCCCTGGCGCTGGACCGGGACCTCACTACAAGAAATCCTTATATCAAAGGATGGACCCCACACCGAAGTTGTCCCCACCTCAAACTTGTGCTGCCCTGATACACCCAAGGGAGCCCTACAAACTGACATCAGGAACCTGGACTGCTGAGTTTTCTTTCCCAGGGAAAATGGAAAAAGGATGTGCCCAGGGGCCCCTGGCCCTGACTGCAAAAAATCTTTATATCGAAGGATGGACCCCACACCGAAGTTGTCCCCACCTCACACTTGTGCTGCCCTGATAGACCCAAGGGAGCCCTACAAACTGACATCAGGAACCTGGACTGCTGAGTTTTCTTTCCCAGGGAAAATGGAAAAAGGATGTGCCCAGGGGCCCCTGCCCCTGACTGCAAAAAATATATATATCGAAGGATACACCCCACACCGAAGTTGTCCCCACCTCAAACTTGTGCTGCCCTGATAGACCCAAGGGAGCCCTACAAACTGACATCAGGAACCTGGACTGCTGAGTTTTCTTTCCCAGGGAAAATGGAAAAAGGATGTGCCCAGGGGCCCCTGGCCCTGGGCAGGAACCTCACTACAAGAAATCCTTATATCGAAGGATGGACCCCACACAAAAGTTGTTGCAACCTCAAACATGTGCTGCCCTGATAGACCCAAGGGAGCCCTACAAACTGACATCAGGAACCTGGACTGCTGAGTTTTCTTTCCCAGGGAAAATGGAAAAAGGATGTGCCCAGGGGCCCCTGGCCCTGACTGCAAAAAATCCTTATATCGAAGGATGGACCCCACACCGAAGTTTTCCCCACCTCAAACTTGTGCTGCCCTGATAGACCCAAGGGAGCCCTACAAACTGACATCAGGAACCTGGACTGCTGAGTTTTCTTTCCCAGGGAAAATGGAAAAAGGATGTGCTCAGGGGCCCCTGGCCCTGGACAGGAAACTCACTGCAAAAAATCATTATATCGAAGGATGGACCCCACACCGAAGTTGTCCCCATCTCAAACTTATGCTGCCTTGATAGACCCAAGGGAGCCCTACAAACTGACATCAGGAACCTGGACTGCTGAGTTTTCTTTCCCAGGGAAAATGGAAAAAGGATGTGCCCAGGGGCCCCTGGCCCTGGACAGGGACCTCACTACAAGAAATCCTTATATCGAAGGATGGACCTCACACAAAAGTTGTTGCAACCTCAAACTTGTGCTGCCCTGATAGACCCAAGGGAGCCCTACAAACTGACATCAGGAACCTGGACTGCTGAGTTTTCTTTCCCAGGGAAAATGGAAAAAGGATGTGCCCAGGGGCCGCTGGCCCTGACTGCAAAAAATCCTTATATCGAAGGATGGACCCCACACCGAAGTTTTCCCCACCTCAAACTTGTGCTGCCCTGATAGACCCAAGGGAGCCCTACAAACTGACATCAGGAACCTGGACTGCTGAGTTTTCTTTCCCAGGGAAAATGGAAAAAGGATGTGCCCAGGGGTCCCTGGCCCTGGACAGGGACCTCACTGCAAAAAATCCTTATATCGAAGGATGGACCCCACACCGAAGTTGTCCCCACCTCAAACTTGTGCTGCCCTGATACACCCAAGGGAGCTCTACAAACTGACATCAGGAACCTGGACTGCTGAGTTTTCTTTCCCAGGGAAAATGGAAAAAGGATGTGCCCAGGGGCCCCTGGCCCTGACTGCAAAAACTCCTTATATCGAAGGATGGACCCCACACCGAAGTTGTCCCCACCTCAAACTTGTGCTGCCCTGATAGACCCAAGGGAGCCCTACAAACTGACATCAGGAACCTGGACTGCTGAGTATTCTTTCCCAGGGAAAATGGAAAAAGGATGTGCCCAGGGGCCCCTGGCCCTGGGCAGGAACCTCACTACAAGAAATCCTTATATTGAAGGATGGACCCCACACCGAAGTTGTGTCCACCTCAAACTTGTGCTGCCCTGATACACCCAAGGGAGCCCTACAAATTGACATCAGGAACCTGGACTGCTGAGTTTTCTTTCCCAGGGTAAATGGAAAACGGATGTGCCCAGGGGCCCCTGGCCCTGACTGCAAAAAATCTTTATATCAAAGGATGCACCCCACACCGAAGTTGTCCCCACCTCAAACTTGTGCTGCCCTGATAGACCCAAGGGAGCCCTACAAACTGACATCAGGAACCTGGACTGCTGAGTTTTCTTTCCCAGGGAAAATGGAAAAAGGATGTGCCCAGGGGCCCCTGGCCCTGGACAGGGACCTCACTACAAGAAATCCTTATACCGAAGGATGGACCCCACACAAAAGTTGTTGCAACCTCAAACTTGTGCTACCCTGATAGACCCAAGGGAGCCCTACATACTGACATCAGGAACCTGGACTGCTGAGTTTTCTTTCCCAGGGAAAATGGAAAAAGGATGTGCCCAGGTGCCGCTGGCCCTGACTGCAAAAAATCCTTATATCGAAGGATGGACCCCACACCGAAGTTGTCCCCACCTCAAACTTGTGCTGCCCTGATAGACCCAAGGGAGCCCTACAAACTGACATCAGGAACCTGGACTGCTGAGTTTACTTTCCCAGGGAAAATGGATAAAGGATGTGCACAGGGGCCCCTGGCGCTGGACCGGGAGCGCACTACAAGAAATCCTTATATCAAAGGATGGACCCCACACCGAAGTTGTCCCCACCTCAAACTTGTGCTGCCCTGATAGACCCAAGGGAGCCCTACAAACTGACATCAGGAACCTGGACTGCTGAGTTTTCTTTCCCAGGGAAAATGGAAAAAGGATGTGCCCAGGGGCCCCTGGCCCTGGACAGGGACCTCACTACAAGAAATCCTTATATCGAAGGATGGACCCCACACAAAAGTTGTTGCAACCTCAAACTTGTGCTGCCCTGATAGACTCAAGGGAGCCCTACAAACTGACATCAGGAACCTGGACTGCTGAGTTTTCTTTCCCAGGGAAAATGGAAAAAGGATGTGCCCAGGGGCCCCTGGCCCTGGACAGGGACCTCACTGCAAAAAATCCTTATATCGAAGGATGTACCCCACACCGAAGTTGTCCCCACCTCAAACTTGTGCTGCCCTGATAGACCCAAGGGAGCCCTACAAACTGACATCAGGAACCTGGACTGCTGAGTTTTCTTTCCCAGGGAAAATGGAAAAAGGATGTGCCCAGGGGCCCCTGCCCCTGACTGCAAAAAATCTTTATATCGAAGGATGCACCCCACACCGAAGTTGTCCCCACCTCAAACTTGTGCTGCCCTGATAGACCCAAGGGAGCCCTACAAACTGACATCAGGAACCTGGACTGCTGAGTTTTCTTTCCCAGGGAAAATGGATAAAGGATGTGCACAGGGGCCCCTGGCGCTGGACCGGGACCTCACTACAAGAAATCCTTATATCAAAGGATGGACCCCACACCGAAGTTGTCCCCACCTCAAACTTGTGCTGCCCTGATACACCCAAGGGAGCCCTACAAACTGACATCAGGAACCTGGACTGCTGAGTTTTCTTTCCCAGGGAAAATGGAAAAAGGATGTGCCCAGGGGCCCCTGGCCCTGACTGCAAAAAATCTTTATATCGAAGGATGCACCCCACACCGAAGTTGTCCCCACCTCAAACTTGTGCTGCCCTGATAGACCCAAGGGAGCCCTACAAACTGACATCAGGAACCTGGACTGCTGAGTTTTCTTTCCCAGGGAAAATGGAAAAAGGATGTGCCCAGGGGCCCCTGCCCCTGACTGCAAAAAATATTTATATCGAAGGATACACCCCACACCGAAGTTGTCCCCACCTCAAACTTGTGCTGCCCTGATACACCCAAGGGAGCCCTACAAACTGACATCGGGAACCCGGACTGCTGAGTTTTCTTACCCTGGGAAAATGGAAAAAGGATGTGCCCAGGGGCCCGTGGCCCTGGGCAGGAACCTCACTACAAGAAATCCTTATATCGAAGGATGGACCCCACACAAAAGTTGTTGCAACCTCAAACATGTGCTGCCCTGATAGACCCAAGGGAGCCCTACAAACTGACATCAGGAACCTGGACTGCTGAGTTTTCTTTCCCAGGGAAAATGGAAAAAGGATGTGCCCAGGGGCCCCTGGCCCTGACTGCAAAAAATCCTTATATCGAAGGATGGACCCCACACCGAAGTTTTCCCCACCTCAAACTTGTGCTGCCCTGATAGACCCAAGGGAGCCCTACAAACTGACATCAGGAACCTGGACTGCTGAGTTTTCTTTCCCAGGGAAAATGGAAAAAGGATGTGCTCAGGGGCCCCTGGCCCTGGACAGGAAACTCACTGCAAAAAATCATTATATCGAAGGATGGACCCCACACCGAAGTTGTCCCCATCTCAAACTTGTGCTGCCTTGATAGACCCAAGGGAGCCCTACAAACTGACATCAGGAACCTGGACTGCTGAGTTTTCTTTCCCAGGGAAAATGGAAAAAGGATGTGCCCAGGGGCCCCTGGCCCTGGACAGGAACCTCACTACAAGAAATCCTTATATCGAAGGATGGACCCCACACAAAAGTTGTTGCAACCTCAAACTTGTGCTGCCCTGATAGACCCAAGGGAGCCCTACAAACTGACATCAGGAACCTGGACTGCTGAGTTTTCTTTCCCAGGGAAAATGGAAAAAGGATGTGCCCAGGGGCCGCTGGCCCTGACTGCAAAAAATCCTTATATCGAAGGATGGACCCCACACCGAAGTTTTCCCCACCTCAAACTTGTGCTGCCCTGATAGACCCAAGGGAGCCCTACAAACTGACATCAGGAACCTGGACTGCTGAGTTTTCTTTCCCAGGGAAAATGGAAAAAGGATGTGCCCAGGGGTCCCTGGCCCTGGACAGGGGCCTCACTGCAAAAAATCCTTATATCGAAGGATGGACCCCACACCGAAGTTGTCCCCACCTCAAACTTGTGCTGCCCTGATACACCCAAGGGAGCTCTACAAACTGACATCAGGAACCTGGACTGCTGAGTTTTCTTTCCCAGGGAAAATGGAAAAAGGATGTGCCCAGGGGCCCCTGCCCCTGACTGCAAAAAATATTTTTATCGAAGGATACACCCCACACCGAAGTTGTCCCCACCTCAAACTTGTGCTGCCCTGATACACCCAAGGGAGCCCTACAAACTGACATCAGGAACCTGGACTGCTGAGTTTTCTTTCCCTGGGAAAATGGAAAAAGGATGTGCCCAGGGGCCCCTGGCCCTGGGCAGGAACCTCACTACAAGAAATCCTTATATTGAAGGATGGACCCCACACCGAAGTTGTCCCCACCTCAAACTTGTGCTGCCCTGATAGACCCAAGGGAGCCCTACAAACTGACATCAGGAACCTGGACTGCTGAGTTTTCTTTCCCAGGGAAAATGGAAAAAGGATGTGCCCAGGGGCCCCTGGCCCTGACTGCAAAAAATATTTATATCGAAGGATGCACCCCACACCGAAGTTGTCCCCACCTCAAACTTGTGCTGCCCTGATAGACCCAAGGGAGCCCTACAAACTGACATCAGGAACCTGGACTGCTGAGTTTACTTTCCCAGGGAAAATGGATAAAGGATGTGCACAGGGGCCCCTGGCGCTGGACCGGGAGCGCACTACAAGAAATCCTTATACCGAAGGATGGACCCCACACAAAAGTTGTTGCAACCTCAAACTTGTGCTGCCCTGATAGACCCAAGGGAGCCCTACATACTGACATCAGGAACCTGGACTGCTGAGTTTTCTTTCCCAGGGAAAATGGAAAAAGGATGTGCCCAGGTGCCGCTGGCCCTGACTGCAAAAAATCCTTATATCGAAGGATGGACCCCACACCGAAGTTGTCCCCACCTCAAACTTGTGCTGCCCTGATAGACTCAAGGGAGCCCTACAAACTGACATCAGGAACCTGGACTGCTGAGTTTTCTTTCCCAGGGAAAATGGAAAAAGGATGTGCCCAGGGGCCCCTGGCCCTGGACAGGGACCTCACTGCAAAAAATCCTTATATCGAAGGATGTACCCCACACCGAAGTTGTCCCCACCTCAAACTTGTGCTGCCCTGATAGACCCAAGGGAGCCCTACAAACTGACATCAGGAACCTGGACTGCTGAGTTTTCTTTCCCAGGGAAAATGGAAAAAGGATGTGCCCAGGGGCCCCTGGCCCTGACTGCAAAAAATCTTTATATCGAAGGATGCACCCCACACCGAAGTTGTCCCCACCTCAAACTTGTGCTGCCCTGATAGACCCAAGGGAGCCCTACAAACTGACATCAGGAACCTGGACTGCTGAGTTTTCTTTCCCAGGGAAAATGGATAAAGGATGTGCACAGGGGCCCCTGGCGCTGGACCGGGACCTCACTACAAGAAATCCTTATATCAAAGGATGGACCCCACACCGAAGTTGTCCCCACCTCAAACTTGTGCTGCCCTGATACACCCAAGGGAGCCCTACAAACTGACATCAGGAACCTGGACTGCTGAGTTTTCTTTCCCAGGGAAAATGGAAAAAGGATGTGCCCAGGGGCCCCTGGCCCTGACTGCAAAAAATCTTTATATCGAAGGATGCACCCCACACCGAAGTTGTCCCCACCTCAAACTTGTGCTGCCCTGATAGACCCAAGGGAGCCCTACAAACTGACATCAGGAACCTGGACTGCTGAGTTTTCTTTCCCAGGGAAAATGGAAAAAGGATGTGCCCAGGGGCCCCTGCCCCTGACTGCAAAAAATATTTTTATCGAAGGATACACCCCACACCGAAGTTGTCCCCACCTCAAACTTGTGCTGCCCTGATACACCCAAGGGAGCCCTACAAACTGACATCAGGAACCTGGACTGCTGAGTTTTCTTTCCCTGGGAAAATGGAAAAAGGATGTGCCCAGGGGCCCGTGGCCCTGGGCAGGAACCTCACTACAAGAAATCCTTATATCGAAGGATGGACCCCACACCGAAGTTGTTGCAACCTCAAACTTGTGCTGCTCTGATAGACCCAAGGGAGCCCTACAAACTGACATCAGGAACCTGGACTGCTGAGTTTTCTTTCCCAGGGAAAATGGAAAAAGGATGTGCCCGGGGGCCCCTGGCCCTGGACAGGGACCTCACTACAAGAAATCCTTATACCGAAGGATGGACCCCACACAAAAGTTGTTGCAACCTCAAACATGTGCTGCCCTGATAGACCCAAGGGAGCCCTACCAACTGACATCAGGAACCTGGACTGCTGAGTTTTCTTTCCCAGGGAAAATGGAAAAAGGATGTGCCCAGGGGCCCCTGGCCCTGACTGCAAAAAATCCTTATATCGAAGGATGGACCCCACACCGAAGTTTTCCCCACCTCAAACTTGTGCTGCCCTGATAGACCCAAGGGAGCCCTACAAACTGACATCAGGAACCTGGACTGCTGAGTTTTCTTTCCCAGGGAAAATGGAAAAAGGATGTGCTCAGGGGCCCCTGGCCCTGGACAGGAAACTCACTGCAAAAAATCATTATATCGAAGGATGGACCCCACACCGAAGTTGTCCCCATCTCAAACTTGTGCTGCCTTGATAGACCCAAGGGAGCCCTACAAACTGACATCAGGAACCTGGACTGCTGAGTTTTCTTTCCCAGGGAAAATGGAAAAAGGATGTGCCCAGGGGCCCCTGGCCCTGGACAGGAACCTCACTACAAGAAATCCTTATATCGAAGGATGGACCTCACACAAAAGTTGTTGCAACCTCAAACTTGTGCTGCCCTGATAGACCCAAGGGAGCCCTACAAACTGACATCAGGAACCTGGACTGCTGAGTTTTCTTTCCCAGGGAAAATGGAAAAAGGATGTGCCCAGGGGCCGCTGGCCCTGACTGCAAAAAATCCTTATATCGAAGGATGGACCCCACACCGAAGTTTTCCCCACCTCAAACTTGTGCTGCCCTGATACACCCAAGGGAGCCCTACAAACTGACATCAGGAACCTGGACTGCTGAGTTTTCTTTCCCAGGGAAAATGGAAAAAGGATGTGCCCAGGGGTCCCTGGCCCTGGACAGGGGCCTCACTGCAAAAAATCCTTATATCGAAGGATGGACCCCACACCGAAGTTGTCCCCACCTCAAACTTGTGCTGCCCTGATACACCCAAGGGAGCTCTACAAACTGACATCAGGAACCTGGACTGCTGAGTTTTCTTTCCCAGGGAAAATGGAAAAAGGATGTGCCCAGGGGCCCCTGGCCCTGACTGCAAAAACTCCTTATATCGAAGGATGGACCCCACACCGAAGTTGTCCCCACCTCAAACTTGTGCTGCCCTGATAGACCCAAGGGAGCCCTACAAACTGACATCAGGAACCTGGACTGCTGAGTATTCTTTCCCAGGGAAAATGGAAAAAGGATGTGCCCAGGGGCCCCTGGCCCTGGGCAGGAACCTCACTACAAGAAATCCTTATATTGAAGGATGGACCCCACACCGAAGTTGTGTCCACCTCAAACTTGTGCTGCCCTGATACACCCAAGGGAGCCCTACAAATTGACATCAGGAACCTGGACTGCTGAGTTTTCTTTCCCAGGGTAAATGGAAAACGGATGTGCCCAGGGGCCCCTGGCCCTGACTGCAAAAAATCTTTATATCAAAGGATGCACCCCACACCGAAGTTATCCCCACCTCAAACTTGTGCTGCCCTGATAGACCCAAGGGAGCCCTACAAACTGACATCAGGAACCTGGACTGCTGAGTTTTCTTTCCCAGGGAAAATGGAAAAAGGATGTGCCCAGGGGCCCCTGGCCCTGGACAGGGACCTCACTACAAGAAATCCTTATACCGAAGGATGGACCCCACACAAAAGTTGTTGCAACCTCAAACTTGTGCTACCCTGATAGACCCAAGGGAGCCCTACATACTGACATCAGGAACCTGGACTGCTGAGTTTTCTTTCCCAGGGAAAATGGAAAAAGGATGTGCCCAGGTGCCGCTGGCCCTGACTGCAAAAAATCCTTATATCGAAGGATGGACCCCACACCGAAGTTGTCCCCACCTCAAACTTGTGCTGCCCTGATAGACCCAAGGGAGCCCTACAAACTGACATCAGGAACCTGGACTGCTGAGTTTACTTTCCCAGGGAAAATGGATAAAGGATGTGCACAGGGGCCCCTGGCGCTGGACCGGGAGCGCACTACAAGAAATCCTTATATCGAAGGATGGACCCCACACCGAAGTTGTCCCCACCTCAAACTTGTGCTGCCCTGATAGACCCAAGGGAGCCCTACAAACTGACATCAGGAACCTGGACTGCTGAGTTTTCTTTCCCAGGGAAAATGGAAAAAGGATGTGCCCAGGGGCCCCTGGCCCTGGACAGGGACCTCACTACAAGAAATCCTTATATCGAAGGATGGACCCCACACAAAAGTTGTTGCAACCTCAAACTTGTGCTGCCCTGATAGACTCAAGGGAGCCCTACAAACTGACATCAGGAACCTGGACTGCTGAGTTTTCTTTCCCAGGGAAAATGGAAAAAGGATGTGCCCAGGGGCCCCTGGCCCTGGACAGGGACCTCACTGCAAAAAATCCTTATATCGAAGGATGGACCCCACACCGAAGTTGTCCCCACCTCAAACTTGTGCTGCCCTGATAGACCCAAGGGAGCCCTACAAACTGACATCAGGAACCTGGACTGCTGAGTTTTCTTTCCCAGGGAAAATGGAAAAAGGATGTGCCCAGGGGCCCCTGCCCCTGACTGCAAAAAATCTTTATATCGAAGGATGCACCCCACACCGAAGTTGTCCCCACCTCAAACTTGTGCTGCCCTGATAGACCCAAGGGAGCCCTACAAACTGACATCAGGAACCTGGACTGCTGAGTTTTCTTTCCCAGGGAAAATGGATAAAGGATGTGCACAGGGGCCCCTGGCGCTGGACCGGGACCTCACTACAAGAAATCCTTATATCAAAGGATGGACCCCACACCGAAGTTGTCCCCACCTCAAACTTGTGCTGCCCTGATACACCCAAGGGAGCCCTACAAACTGACATCAGGAACCTGGACTGCTGAGTTTTCTTTCCCAGGGAAAATGGAAAAAGGATGTGCCCAGGGGCCCCTGGCCCTGACTGCAAAAAATCTTTATATCGAAGGATGCACCCCACACCGAAGTTGTCCCCACCTCAAACTTGTGCTGCCCTGATAGACCCAAGGGAGCCCTACAAACTGACATCAGGAACCTGGACTGCTGAGTTTTCTTTCCCAGGGAAAATGGAAAAAGGATGTGCCCAGGGGCCCCTGCCCCTGACTGCAAAAAATATTTATATCGAAGGATACACCCCACACCGAAGTTGTCCCCACCTCAAACTTGTGCTGCCCTGATACACCCAAGGGAGCCCTACAAACTGACATCGGGAACCCGGACTGCTGAGTTTTCTTACCCTGGGAAAATGGAAAAAGGATGTGCCCAGGGGCCCGTGGCCCTGGGCAGGAACCTCACTACAAGAAATCCTTATACCGAAGGATGGACCCCACACAAAAGTTGTTGCAACCTCAAACATGTGCTGCCCTGATAGACCCAAGGGAGCCCTACAAACTGACATCAGGAACCTGGACTGCTGAGTTTTCTTTCCCAGGGAAAATGGAAAAAGGATGTGCCCAGGGGCCCCTGGCCCTGACTGCAAAAAATCCTTATATCGAAGGATGGACCCCACACCGAAGTTTTCCCCACCTCAAACTTGTGCTGCCCTGATAGACCCAAGGGAGCCCTACAAACTGACATCAGGAACCTGGACTGCTGAGTTTTCTTTCCCAGGGAAAATGGAAAAAGGATGTGCTCAGGGGCCCCTGGCCCTGGACAGGAAACTCACTGCAAAAAATCATTATATCGAAGGATGGACCCCACACCGAAGTTGTCCCCATCTCAAACTTGTGCTGCCTTGATAGACCCAAGGGAGCCCTACAAACTGACATCAGGAACCTGGACTGCTGAGTTTTCTTTCCCAGGGAAAATGGAAAAAGGATGTGCCCAGGGGCCCCTGGCCCTGGACAGGAACCTCACTACAAGAAATCCTTATATCGAAGGATGGACCCCACACAAAAGTTGTTGCAACCTCAAACTTGTGCTGCCCTGATAGACCCAAGGGAGCCCTACAAACTGACATCAGGAACCTGGACTGCTGAGTTTTCTTTCCCAGGGAAAATGGAAAAAGGATGTGCCCAGGGGCCGCTGGCCCTGACTGCAAAAAATCCTTATATCGAAGGATGGACCCCACACCGAAGTTTTCCCCACCTCAAACTTGTGCTGCCCTGATAGACCCAAGGGAGCCCTACAAACTGACATCAGGAACCTGGACTGCTGAGTTTTCTTTCCCAGGGAAAATGGAAAAAGGATGTGCCCAGGGGTCCCTGGCCCTGGACAGGGGCCTCACTGCAAAAAATCCTTATATCGAAGGATGGACCCCACACCGAAGTTGTCCCCACCTCAAACTTGTGCTGCCCTGATACACCCAAGGGAGCTCTACAAACTGACATCAGGAACCTGGACTGCTGAGTTTTCTTTCCCAGGGAAAATGGAAAAAGGATGTGCCCAGGGGCCCCTGCCCCTGACTGCAAAAAATATTTTTATCGAAGGATACACCCCACACCGAAGTTGTCCCCACCTCAAACTTGTGCTGCCCTGATACACCCAAGGGAGCCCTACAAACTGACATCAGGAACCTGGACTGCTGAGTTTTCTTTCCCTGGGAAAATGGAAAAAGGATGTGCCCAGGGGCCCCTGGCCCTGGGCAGGAACCTCACTACAAGAAATCCTTATATTGAAGGATGGACCCCACACCGAAGTTGTCCCCACCTCAAACTTGTGCTGCCCTGATAGACCCAAGGGAGCCCTACAAACTGACATCAGGAACCTGGACTGCTGAGTTTTCTTTCCCAGGGAAAATGGAAAAAGGATGTGCCCAGGGGCCCCTGGCCCTGACTGCAAAAAATATTTATATCGAAGGATGCACCCCACACCGAAGTTGTCCCCACCTCAAACTTGTGCTGCCCTGATAGACCCAAGGGAGCCCTACAAACTGACATCAGGAACCTGGACTGCTGAGTTTACTTTCCCAGGGAAAATGGATAAAGGATGTGCACAGGGGCCCCTGGCGCTGGACCGGGAGCGCACTACAAGAAATCCTTATACCGAAGGATGGACCCCACACAAAAGTTGTTGCAACCTCAAACTTGTGCTGCCCTGATAGACCCAAGGGAGCCCTACATACTGACATCAGGAACCTGGACTGCTGAGTTTTCTTTCCCAGGGAAAATGGAAAAAGGATGTGCCCAGGTGCCGCTGGCCCTGACTGCAAAAAATCCTTATATCGAAGGATGGACCCCACACCGAAGTTGTCCCCACCTCAAACTTGTGCTGCCCTGATAGACTCAAGGGAGCCCTACAAACTGACATCAGGAACCTGGACTGCTGAGTTTTCTTTCCCAGGGAAAATGGAAAAAGGATGTGCCCAGGGGCCCCTGGCCCTGGACAGGGACCTCACTGCAAAAAATCCTTATATCGAAGGATGTACCCCACACCGAAGTTGTCCCCACCTCAAACTTGTGCTGCCCTGATAGACCCAAGGGAGCCCTACAAACTGACATCAGGAACCTGGACTGCTGAGTTTTCTTTCCCAGGGAAAATGGAAAAAGGATGTGCCCAGGGGCCCCTGGCCCTGACTGCAAAAAATCTTTATATCGAAGGATGCACCCCACACCGAAGTTGTCCCCACCTCAAACTTGTGCTGCCCTGATAGACCCAAGGGAGCCCTACAAACTGACATCAGGAACCTGGACTGCTGAGTTTTCTTTCCCAGGGAAAATGGATAAAGGATGTGCACAGGGGCCCCTGGCGCTGGACCGGGACCTCACTACAAGAAATCCTTATATCAAAGGATGGACCCCACACCGAAGTTGTCCCCACCTCAAACTTGTGCTGCCCTGATACACCCAAGGGAGCCCTACAAACTGACATCAGGAACCTGGACTGCTGAGTTTTCTTTCCCAGGGAAAATGGAAAAAGGATGTGCCCAGGGGCCCCTGGCCCTGACTGCAAAAAATCTTTATATCGAAGGATGCACCCCACACCGAAGTTGTCCCCACCTCAAACTTGTGCTGCCCTGATAGACCCAAGGGAGCCCTACAAACTGACATCAGGAACCTGGACTGCTGAGTTTTCTTTCCCAGGGAAAATGGAAAAAGGATGTGCCCAGGGGCCCCTGCCCCTGACTGCAAAAAATATTTTTATCGAAGGATACACCCCACACCGAAGTTGTCCCCACCTCAAACTTGTGCTGCCCTGATACACCCAAGGGAGCCCTACAAACTGACATCAGGAACCTGGACTGCTGAGTTTTCTTTCCCTGGGAAAATGGAAAAAGGATGTGCCCAGGGGCCCGTGGCCCTGGGCAGGAACCTCACTACAAGAAATCCTTATATCGAAGGATGGACCCCACACCGAAGTTGTTGCAACCTCAAACTTGTGCTGCTCTGATAGACCCAAGGGAGCCCTACAAACTGACATCAGGAACCTGGACTGCTGAGTTTTCTTTCCCAGGGAAAATGGAAAAAGGATGTGCCCGGGGGCCCCTGGCCCTGGACAGGGACCTCACTACAAGAAATCCTTATACCGAAGGATGGACCCCACACAAAAGTTGTTGCAACCTCAAACATGTGCTGCCCTGATAGACCCAAGGGAGCCCTACAAACTGACATCAGGAACCTGGACTGCTGAGTTTTCTTTCCCAGGGAAAATGGAAAAAGGATGTGCCCAGGGGCCCCTGGCCCTGACTGCAAAAAATCCTTATATCGAAGGATGGACCCCACACCGAAGTTTTCCCCACCTCAAACTTGTGCTGCCCTGATAGACCCAAGGGAGCCCTACAAACTGACATCAGGAACCTGGACTGCTGAGTTTTCTTTCCCAGGGAAAATGGAAAAAGGATGTGCTCAGGGGCCCCTGGCCCTGGACAGGAAACTCACTGCAAAAAATCATTATATCGAAGGATGGACCCCACACCGAAGTTGTCCCCATCTCAAACTTGTGCTGCCTTGATAGACCCAAGGGAGCCCTACAAACTGACATCAGGAACCTGGACTGCTGAGTTTTCTTTCCCAGGGAAAATGGAAAAAGGATGTGCCCAGGGGCCCCTGGCCCTGGACAGGAACCTCACTACAAGAAATCCTTATATCGAAGGATGGACCTCACACAAAAGTTGTTGCAACCTCAAACTTGTGCTGCCCTGATAGACCCAAGGGAGCCCTACAAACTGACATCAGGAACCTGGACTGCTGAGTTTTCTTTCCCAGGGAAAATGGAAAAAGGATGTGCCCAGGGGCCCCTGGCCCTGACTGCAAAAAATCCTTATATCGAAGGATGGACCCCACACCGAAGTTTTCCCCACCTCAAACTTGTGCTGCCCTGATACACCCAAGGGAGCCCTACAAACTGACATCAGGAACCTGGACTGCTGAGTTTTCTTTCCCAGGGAAAATGGAAAAAGGATGTGCCCAGGGGTCCCTGGCCCTGGACAGGGGCCTCACTGCAAAAAATCCTTATATCGAAGGATGGACCCCACACCGAAGTTGTCCCCACCTCAAACTTGTGCTGCCCTGATACACCCAAGGGAGCTCTACAAACTGACATCAGGAACCTGGACTGCTGAGTTTTCTTTCCCAGGGAAAATGGAAAAAGGATGTGCCCAGGGGCCCCTGGCCCTGACTGCAAAAACTCCTTATATCGAAGGATGGACCCCACACCGAAGTTGTCCCCACCTCAAACTTGTGCTGCCCTGATAGACCCAAGGGAGCCCTACAAACTGACATCAGGAACCTGGACTGCTGAGTTTTCTTTCCCAGGGAAAATGGAAAAAGGATGTGCCCAGGGGCCCCTGGCCCTGGGCAGGAACCTCACTACAAGAAATCCATATATTGAAGGATGGACCCCACACAGAAGTTGTCCCCACCTCAAACTTGTGCTGCCCTGATAGACCCAAGGGAGCCCTACAAACTGACATCAGGAACCTGGACTGCTGAGTTTTCTTTCCCAGGGAAAATGGAAAAAGGATGTGCCCAGGGGCCCCTGGCCCTGACTGCAAAAAATATTTATATTGAAGGATGGACCCCACACCGAAGTTGTCCCCACCTCAAACTTGTGCTGCCCTGATAGACCCAAGGGAGCCCTACAAACTGACATCAGGAACCTGGACTGCTGAGTTTTCTTTCCCAGGGAAAATGGAAAAAGGATGTGCCCAGGGGCCCCTGCCCCTGACTGCAAAAAATCCTTATATCGAAGGATGGACCCCACACCGAAGTTGTCCCCACCTCATACTTGTGCTGCCCTGATAGACCCAAGGGAGCCCTACAAACTGACATCAGGAACCTGGACTGCTGAGTTTTCTTTCCCAGGGAAAATGGAAAAAGGATGTGCCCAGGGGCCCCTGGCCCTGGACAGGGACCTCACTACAAGAAATCCTTATACCGAAGGATGGACCCCACACAAAAGTTGTTGCAACCTCAAACTTGTGCTACCCTGATAGACCCAAGGGAGCCCTACATACTGACATCAGGAACCTGGACTGCTGAGTTTTCTTTCCCAGGGAAAATGGAAAAAGGATGTGCCCAGGTGCCGCTGGCCCTGACTGCAAAAAATCCTTATATCGAAGGATGGACCCCACACCGAAGTTGTCCCCACCTCAAACTTGTGCTGCCCTGATAGACCCAAGGGAGCCCTACAAACTGACATGAGGAACCTGGACTGCTGAGTTTACTTTCCCAGGGAAAATGGATAAAGGATGTGCACAGGGGCCCCTGGCGCTGGACCGGGAGCGCACTACAAGAAATCCTTATATCAAAGGATGGACCCCACACCGAAGTTGTCCCCACCTCAAACTTGTGCTGCCCTGATAGACCCAAGGGAGCCCTACAAACTGACATCAGGAACCTGGACTGCTGAGTTTTCTTTCCCAGGGAAAATGGAAAAAGGATGTGCCCAGGGGCCCCTGGCCCTGGACAGGGACCTCACTACAAGAAATCCTTATATCGAAGGATGGACCCCACACAAAAGTTGTTGCAACCTCAAACTTGTGCTGCCCTGATAGACTCAAGGGAGCCCTACAAACTGACATCAGGAACCTGGACTGCTGAGTTTTCTTTCCCAGGGAAAATGGAAAAAGGATGTGCCCAGGGGCCCCTGGCCCTGGACAGGGACCTCACTGCAAAAAATCCTTATATCGAAGGATGTACCCCACACCGAAGTTGTCCCCACCTCAAACTTGTGCTGCCCTGATAGACCCAAGGGAGCCCTACAAACTGACATCAGGAACCTGGACTGCTGAGTTTTCTTTCCCAGGGAAAATGGAAAAAGGATGTGCCCAGGGGCCCCTGCCCCTGACTGCAAAAAATCTTTATATCGAAGGATGCACCCCACACCGAAGTTGTCCCCACCTCAAACTTGTGCTGCCCTGATAGACCCAAGGGAGCCCTACAAACTGACATCAGGAACCTGGACTGCTGAGTTTTCTTTCCCAGGGAAAATGGATAAAGGATGTGCTCAGGGGCCCCTGGCGCTGGACCGGGACCTCACTACAAGAAATCCTTATATCAAAGGATGGACCCCACACCGAAGTTGTCCCCACCTCAAACTTGTGCTGCCCTGATAGACCCAAGGGAGCCCTACAAACTGACATCAGGAACCTGGACTGGTGAGTTTTCTTTCCCAGGGAAAATGGAAAAAGGATGTGCCCAGGGGCCCCTGGCCCTGACTGCAAAAAATCTTTATATCGAAGGATGCACCCCACACCGAAGTTGTCCCCACCTCAAACTTGTGCTGCCCTGATAGACCCAAGGGAGCCCTACAAACTGACATCAGGAACCTGGACTGCTGAGTTTTCTTTCCCAGGGAAAATGGAAAAAGGATGTGCCCAGGGGCCCCTGCCCCTGACTGCAAAAAATATTTATATCGAAGGATACACCCCACACCGAAGTTGTCCCCACCTCAAACTTGTGCTGCCCTGATACACCCAAGGGAGCCCTACAAACTGACATCAGGAACCTGGACTGCTGAGTTTTCTTTCCCTGGGAAAATGGAAAAAGGATGTGCCCAGGGGCCCGTGGCCCTGGGCAGGAACCTCACTACAAGAAATCCTTATATCGAAGGATGGACCCCACACAAAAGTTGTTGCAACCTCAAACATGTGCTGCCCTGATAGACCCAAGGGAGCCCTACAAACTGACATCAGGAACCTGGACTGCTGAGTTTTCTTTCCCAGGGAAAATGGAAAAAGGATGTGCCCAGGGGCCCCTGGCCCTGACTGCAAAAAATCCTTATATCGAAGGATGGACCCCACACCGAAGTTTTCCCCACCTCAAACTTGTGCTGCCCTGATAGACCCAAGGGAGCCCTACAAACTGACATCAGGAACCTGGACTGCTGAGTTTTCTTTCCCAGGGAAAATGGAAAAAGGATGTGCTCAGGGGCCCCTGGCCCTGGACAGGAAACTCACTGCAAAAAATCATTATATCGAAGGATGGACCCCACACCGAAGTTGTCCCCATCTCAAACTTGTGCTGCCTTGATAGACCCAAGGGAGCCCTACAAACTGACATCAGGAACCTGGACTGCTGAGTTTTCTTTCCCAGGGAAAATGGAAAAAGGATGTGCCCAGGGGCCCCTGGCCCTGGACAGGAACCTCACTACAAGAAATCCTTATATCGAAGGATGGACCCCACACAAAAGTTGTTGCAACCTCAAACTTGTGCTGCCCTGATAGACCCAAGGGAGCCCTACAAACTGACATCAGGAACCTGGACTGCTGAGTTTTCTTTCCCAGGGAAAATGGAAAAAGGATGTGCCCAGGGGCCGCTGGCCCTGACTGCAAAAAATCCTTATATCGAAGGATGGACCCCACACCGAAGTTTTCCCCACCTCAAACTTGTGCTGCCCTGATAGACCCAAGGGAGCCCTACAAACTGACATCAGGAACCTGGACTGCTGAGTTTTCTTTCCCAGGGAAAATGGAAAAAGGATGTGCCCAGGGGTCCCTGGCCCTGGACAGGGGCCTCACTGCAAAAAATCCTTATATCGAAGGATGGACCCCACACCGAAGTTGTCCCCACCTCAAACTTTTGCTGCCCTGATACACCCAAGGGAGCTCTACAAACTGACATCAGGAACCTGGACTGCTGAGTTTTCTTTCCCAGGGAAAATGGAAAAAGGATGTGCCCAGGGGCCCCTGGCCCTGACTGCAAAAACTCCTTATATCGAAGGATGGACCCCACACCGAAGTTGTCCCCACCTCAAACTTGTGCTGCCCTGATAGACCCAAGGGAGCCCTACAAACTGACATCAGGAACCTGGACTGCTGAGTTTTCTTTCCCAGGGAAAATGGAAAAAGGATGTGCCCAGGGGCCCCTGGCCCTGGGCAGGAACCTCACTACAAGAAATCCTTATATTGAAGGATGGACCCCACACCGAAGTTGTCCCCACCTCAAACTTGTGCTGCCCTGATAGACCCAAGGGAGCCCTACAAACTGACATCAGGAACCTGGACTGCTGAGTTTTCTTTCCCAGGGAAAATGGAAAAAGGATGTGCCCAGGGGCCCCTGCCCCTGACTGCAAAAAATCTTTATATCGAAGGATGCACCCCACACCGAAGTTGTCCCCACCTCAAACTTGTGCTGCCCTGATAGACCCAAGGGAGCCCTACAAACTGACATCAGGAACCTGGACTGCTGAGTTTACTTTCCCAGGGAAAATGGATAAAGGATGTGCACAGGGGCCCCTGGCGCTTGACCGGGAGCGCACTACAAGAAATCCTTATATCAAAGGATGGACCCCACACCGAAGTTGTCCCCACCTCAAACTTGTGCTGCCCTGATAGACCCAAGGGAGCCCTACAAATTGACATCAGGAACCTGGACTGCTGAGTTTTCTTTCCCAGGGTAAATGGAAAACGGATGTGCCCAGGGGCCCCTGGCCCTGACTGCAAAAAATCTTTATATCAAAGGATGCACCCCACACCGAAGTTGTCCCCACCTCAAACTTGTGCTGCCCTGATAGACCCAAGGGAGCCCTACAAACTGACATCAGGAACCTGGACTGCTGAGTTTTCTTTCCCAGGGAAAATGGAAAAAGGATGTGCCCAGGGGCCCCTGGCCCTGGACAGGGACCTCACTACAAGAAATCCTTATACCGAAGGATGGACCCCACACAAAAGTTGTTGCAACCTCAAACTTGTGCTGCCCTGATAGACCCAAGGGAGCCCTACATACTGACATCAGGAACCTGGACTGCTGAGTTTTCTTTCCCAGGGAAAATGGAAAAAGGATGTGCCCAGGTGCCGCTGGCCCTGACTGCAAAAAATCCTTATATCGAAGGATGGACCCCACACCGAAGTTGTCCCCACCTCAAACTTGTGCTGCCCTGATAGACTCAAGGGAGCCCTACAAACTGACATCAGGAACCTGGACTGCTGAGTTTTCTTTCCCAGGGAAAATGGAAAAAGGATGTGCCCAGGGGCCCCTGGCCCTGGACAGGGACCTCACTGCAAAAAATCCTTATATCGAAGGATGTACCCCACACCGAAGTTGTCCCCACCTCAAACTTGTGCTGCCCTGATAGACCCAAGGGAGCCCTACAAACTGACATCAGGAACCTGGACTGCTGAGTTTTCTTTCCCAGGGAAAATGGAAAAAGGATGTGCCCAGGGGCCCCTGCCCCTGACTGCAAAAAATCTTTATATCGAAGGATGCACCCCACACCGAAGTTGTCCCCACCTCAAACTTGTGCTGCCCTGATAGACCCAAGGGAGCCCTACAAACTGACATCAGGAACCTGGACTGCTGAGTTTTCTTTCCCAGGGAAAATGGATAAAGGATGTGCACAGGGGCCCCTGGCGCTGGACCGGGACCTCACTACAAGAAATCCTTATATCAAAGGATGGACCCCACACCGAAGTTGTCCCCACCTCAAACTTGTGCTGCCCTGATACACCCAAGGGAGCCCTACAAACTGACATCAGGAACCTGGACTGCTGAGTTTTCTTTCCCAGGGAAAATGGAAAAAGGATGTGCCCAGGGGCCCCTGGCCCTGACTGCAAAAAATCTTTATATCGAAGGATGCACCCCACACCGAAGTTGTCCCCACCTCAAACTTGTGCTGCCCTGATAGACCCAAGGGAGCCCTACAAACTGACATCAGGAACCTGGACTGCTGAGTTTTCTTTCCCAGGGAAAATGGAAAAAGGATGTGCCCAGGGGCCCCTGCCCCTGACTGCAAAAAATATTTTTATCGAAGGATACACCCCACACCGAAGTTGTCCCCACCTCAAACTTGTGCTGCCCTGATACACCCAAGGGAGCCCTACAAACTGACATCAGGAACCTGGACTGCTGAGTTTTCTTTCCCTGGGAAAATGGAAAAAGGATGTGCCCAGGGGCCCGTGGCCCTGGGCAGGAACCTCACTACAAGAAATCCTTATATCGAAGGATGGACCCCACACCGAAGTTGTTGCAACCTCAAACTTGTGCTGCTCTGATAGACCCAAGGGAGCCCTACAAACTGACATCAGGAACCTGGACTGCTGAGTTTTCTTTCCCAGGGAAAATGGAAAAAGGATGTGCCCGGGGGCCCCTGGCCCTGGACAGGGACCTCACTACAAGAAATCCTTATACCGAAGGATGGACCCCACACAAAAGTTGTTGCAACCTCAAACATGTGCTGCCCTGATAGACCCAAGGGAGCCCTACAAACTGACATCAGGAACCTGGACTGCTGAGTTTTCTTTCCCAGGGAAAATGGAAAAAGGATGTGCCCAGGGGCCCCTGGCCCTGACTGCAAAAAATCCTTATATCGAAGGATGGACCCCACACCGAAGTTTTCCCCACCTCAAACTTGTGCTGCCCTGATAGACCCAAGGGAGCCCTACAAACTGACATCAGGAACCTGGACTGCTGAGTTTTCTTTCCCAGGGAAAATGGAAAAAGGATGTGCCCAGGGGCCCCTGGCCCTGGACAGGAAACTCACTGCAAAAAATCATTATATCGAAGGATGGACCCCACACCGAAGTTGTCCCCATCTCAAACTTGTGCTGCCTTGATAGACCCAAGGGAGCCCTACAAACTGACATCAGGAACCTGGACTGCTGAGTTTTCTTTCCCAGGGAAAATGGAAAAAGGATGTGCCCAGGGGCCCCTGGCCCTGGACAGGAACCTCATTACAAGAAATCCTTATATCGAAGGATGGACCTCACACAAAAGTTGTTGCAACCTCAAACTTGTGCTGCCCTGATAGACCCAAGGGAGCCCTACAAACTGACATCAGGAACCTGGACTGCTGAGTTTTCTTTCCCAGGGAAAATGGAAAAAGGATGTGCCCAGGGGCCGCTGGCCCTGACTGCAAAAAATCCTTATATCGAAGGATGGACCCCACACCGAAGTTTTCCCCACCTCAAACTTGTGCTGCCCTGATACACCCAAGGGAGCCCTACAAACTGACATCAGGAACCTGGACTGCTGAGTTTTCTTTCCCAGGGAAAATGGAAAAAGGATGTGCCCAGGGGTCCCTGGCCCTGGACAGGGGCCTCACTGCAAAAAATCCTTATATCGAAGGATGGACCCCACACCGAAGTTGTCCCCACCTCAAACTTGTGCTGCCCTGATACACCCAAGGGAGCTCTACAAACTGACATCAGGAACCTGGACTGCTGAGTTTTCTTTCCCAGGGAAAATGGAAAAAGGATGTGCCCAGGGGCCCCTGGCCCTGACTGCAAAAACTCCTTATATCGAAGGATGGACCCCACACCGAAGTTGTCCCCACCTCAAACTTGTGCTGCCCTGATAGACCCAAGGGAGCCCTACAAACTGACATCAGGAACCTGGACTGCTGAGTTTTCTTTCCCAGGGAAAATGGAAAAAGGATGTGCCCAGGGGCCCCTGGCCCTGGGCAGGAACCTCACTACAAGAAATCCATATATTGAAGGATGGACCCCACACAGAAGTTGTCCCCACCTCAAACTTGTGCTGCCCTGATAGACCCAAGGGAGCCCTACAAACTGACATCAGGAACCTGGACTGCTGAGTTTTCTTTCCCAGGGAAAATGGAAAAAGGATGTGCCCAGGGGCCCCTGGCCCTGACTGCAAAAAATATTTATATCGAAGGATGCACCCCACACCGAAGTTGTCCCCACCTCAAACTTGTGCTGCCCTGATAGACCCAAGGGAGCCCTACAAACTGACATCAGGAACCTGGACTGCTGAGTTTTCTTTCCCAGGGAAAATGGAAAAAGGATGTGCCCAGGGGCCCCTGCCCCTGACTGCAAAAAATCCTTATATCGAAGGATGGACCCCACACCGAAGTTGTCCCCACCTCATACTTGTGCTGCCCTGATAGACCCAAGGGAGCCCTACAAACTGACATCAGGAACCTGGACTGCTGAGTTTTCTTTCCCAGGGAAAATGGAAAAAGGATGTGCACAGGGGCCCCTGGCCCTGGACAGGGACCTCACTACAAGAAATCCTTATACCGAAGGATGGACCCCACACAAAAGTTGTTGCAACCTCAAACTTGTGCTGCCCTGATAGACCCAAGGGAGCCCTACAAACTGACATCAGGAACCTGGACTGCTGAGTTTTCTTTCCCAGGGAAAATGGAAAAAGGATGTGCCCAGGGGCCCCTGCCCCTGACTGCAAAAAATCCTTATATCGAAGGATGGACCCCACACCGAAGTTGTCCCCACCTCAAACTTGTGCTGCCCTGATACACCCAAGGGAGCTCTACAAACTCACATCAGGAACCTGGACTGCTGAGTTTTCTTTCCCAGGGAAAATGGAAAAAGGATGTGCCCAGGGGCCCCTGGCCCTGACTGCAAAAACTCCTTATATCGAAGGATGGACCCCACACCGAAGTTGTCCCCACCTCAAACTTGTGCTGCCCTGATAGACCCAAGGGAGCCCTACAAACTGACATCAGGAACCTGGACTGCTGAGTTTTCTTTCCCAGGGAAAATGGAAAAAGGATGTGCACAGGGGCCCCTGGCCCTGGACAGGGGCCTCACTGCAAAAAATCCTTATATCGAAGGATGGACCCCACACCGAAGTTGTCCCCACCTCAAACTTGTGCTGCCCTGATACACCCAAGGGAGCTCTACAAACTGACATCAGGAACCTGGACTGCTGAGTTTTCTTTCCCAGGGAAAATGGAAAAAGGATGTGCCCAGGGGCCCCTGGCCCTGACTGCAAAAACTCCTTATATCGAAGGATGGACCCCACACCGAAGTTGTCCCCACCTCAAACTTGTGCTGCCCTGATAGACCCAAGGGAGCCCTACAAACTGACATCAGGAACCTGGACTGCTGAGTTTTCTTTCCCAGGGAAAATGGAAAAAGGATGTGCCCAGGGGCCCCTGGCCCTGACTGCAAAAAATCTTTATATCGAAGGATGCACCCCACACCGAAGTTGTCCCCACCTCAAACTTGTGCTGCCCTGATAGACCCAAGGGAGCCCTACAAACTGACATCAGGAACCTGGACTGCTGAGTTTTCTTTCCCAGGGAAAATGGAAAAAGGGTGTGCCCAGAGGCCCCTGCCCCTGACTCCAAAAAATCTTTATATCGAAGGATACACCCCACACCGAAGTTGTCCCCACCTCAAACTTGTGCTGCCCTGATAGACCCAAGGGAGCCCTACAAACTGACATCAGGAACCTGGACTGCTGAGTTTTCTTTCCCAGGGAAAATGGAAAAAGGATGTGCCCAGGGGCCCGTGGCCCTGGGCAGGAACCTCACTACAAGAAATCCTTATATCGAAGGATGGACCCCACACCGAAGTTGTCCCCACCTCATACTTGTGCTGCCCTGATAGACCCAAGGGAGCCCTACAAACTGACATCAGGAACCTGGACTACTGAGTTTTCTTTCCCAGGGAAAATGGAAAAAGGATGTGCCCAGGGGCCCCTGGCCCTGGACAGGGACCTCACTACAAGAAATCCTTATACCGAAGGATGGACCCCACACAAAAGTTGTTGCAACCTCAAACTTGTGCTGCCCTGATAGACCCAAGGGAGCCCTACAAACTGACATCAGGAACCTGGACTGCTGAGTTTTCTTTCCCAGGGAAAATGGAAAAAGGATGTTCCCAGGGGCCCCTGGCCCTGGACAGGGACCTCACTACAAGAAATCCTTATACCGAAGGATGGATCCCACACAAAAGTTGTTGCAACCTCAAACTTGTGCTGCCCTGATAGACCCAAGGGAGCCCTACAAACTGACATCAGGAACCTGGACTGCTGAGTTTTCTTTCCCAGGGAAAATGGAAAAAGGATGTGCCCAGGGGCACCTGCCCCTGACTGCAATAAATCTTTTTATCGAAGGATACACCCCACACCGAAGTTGTCCCCACCTCAAACTTGTGCTGCCCTGATAGACCCAAGGGAGCCCTACAAACTGACATCAGGAACCTGGACTGCTGAGTTTTCTTTCCCAGGGAAAATGGAAAAAGGATGTGCCCAGGGGCCCCTGGCCCTGGGCAGGAACCTCACTACAAGAAATCCTTATATCGAAGGATGGACCCCACACCGAAGTTGTCCCCACCTCAAACTTGTGCTGCCCTGATAGACCCAAGGGAGCCCTACAAACTGACATCAGGAACCTGGACTGCTGAGTTTTCTTTCCCAGGGAAAATGGAAAAAGGATGTGCCCAGGGGCCCCTGGCCCTGGACAGGGACCTCACTACAAGAAATCCATATACCGAAGGATGGACCCCACACAAAACTTGTTACAACCTCAAACTTGTGCTGCCCTGATAGACCCAAGGGAGCTCTACAAACTGACATCAGGAACCTGGACTGCTGAGTTTTCTTTCCCAGGGAAAATGGAAAAAGGATGTGCCCAGGGGTCCCTGGCCCTGGACAGGGACCTCACTGCAAAAAATCTTTATATCGAAGGATACACCCCACACCGAAGTTCTCCCCACCTCAAACTTGTGCTGCCCTGATAGACCCAAGGGAGCCCTACAAACTGACATCAGGAACCTGGACTGCTGAGTTTTCTTTCCCAGGGAAAATGGAAAAAGGATGTGCCCAGGGGCCCCTGCCCCTGACTGGAAAAAATCCTTATATCGAAGGATGGACCCCACACCGAAGTTGTCCCCACCTCAAACTTGTGCTGCCCTGATAGACCCAAGGGAGCCCTACAAACTGACATCAGGAACCTGGACTGCTGAGTTTTCTTTCCCAGGGAAAATGGAAAAAGGATGTGCACAGGGGCCCCTGGCCCTGACTGCAAAAAATCTTTATATCGAAGGATGCACCCCACACCGAAGTTGTCCCCACCTCAAACTTGTGCTGCCCTGATACACCCAAGGGAGCCCTACAAACTGACATCAGGAACCTGGACTGCTGAGTTTTCTTTCCCAGGGAAAATGGAAAAAGGATGTGCCCAGGGGCCCTTGACCCCGGGCAAAAACCTCACTACAAGAAATCCTTATATCGAAGGATGGACCCCACACCGAAGTTGTCCCCACCTCAAACTTGTGCTGCCCTGATAGACCCAAGGGAGCCCTACAAACTGACATCAGGAACCTGGACTGCTGAGTTTTCTTTCCCAGGGAAAATGGAAAAAGGATGTGCCCAGGGGCCCCTGGCCCTGACTGCAAAAAATCCTTATATCGAAGGATGGACCTCACACCGAAATTGTCCCCACCTCAATCTTGTGCTGCCCTTATAGACCCAAGGGAGCCCTACAAACTGACATCAGGAACCTGGACTGCTGAGTTTTCTTTCCCAGGGAAAATGGAAAAAGGATGCGCCCAGCGGCCCCTGGCCCTGGACAGGAACCTCACTACAAAAAATCCTTATATCGAAGGATGGACCCCACACCGAAGTTGTCCCCACCTCAAACTTGTGCTGCCCTGATAGACCCAAGGGAGCCCTACAAACTGACATCAGGAACCTGGACTGCTGAGTTTTCTTTCCCAGGGAAAATGGAAAAAGGATGTGCACAGGGGCCCCTGGCCCTGACTGCAAAAAATCCTTATATCGAAGGATGGACCCCACACCGAAGTTTTCCCCACCTCAAACTTGTGCTGCCCTGATAGACCCAAGGGAGCCCTACAAACTGACATCAGGAACCTGGACTGCTGAGTTTTCTTTCCCAGGGAAAATGGAAAAAGGATGTGCCCAGGGGTCCCTGGCCCTGGACAGGGACCTCACTGCAAAAAATCTTTATATCGAAGGATACACCCCACACCGAAGTTCTCCCCACCTCAAACTTGTGCTGCCCTGATAGACCCAAGGGAGCCCTACAAACTGACATCAGGAACCTGGACTGCTGAGTTTTCTTTCCCAGGGAAAATGGAAAAAGGATGTGCCCAGGGGCCCGTGGCCCTGGGCAAAACCCTCACTACAAGAAATCCTTATATCAAAGGATGGACCCCACACCGAAGTTGTTGAAACCTCAAACTTGTGCTGCCCTGATAGACCCAAGGGAGCCCTACAAACTGACATCAGGAACCTGGACTGCTGAGTTTTCTTTCCCAGGGAAAATGGAAAAAGGATGTGCCCAGGGGCCCCTGGCCCTGACTGCAAAAACTCCTTATATCGAAGGATGGACCCCAAACCGAAATTCTCCCCACCTCAAACTTGTGCTGCCCTGATAGAACCAAGGGAGCCCTACAAACTGACATCAGGAACCTGGACTGCTGAGTTTTCTTTCCCAAGGAAAATGGCCAAAGGATGTGCCCAGGGGCCCCTGGCCCTGACTGCAAAAAATCCTTATATCGAAGGATGGACCCTACACCGAAATTGTCCCCACCTCAATCTTGTGCTGCCCTGATAGACCCAAGGGAGCCCTACAAACTGACATCAGGAACCTGGACTGCTGAGTTTTCTTTCCCAGGGAAAATGGAAAAAGGATGTGCCCAGGGCCCCCTGGCCCTGGACAGGTACCTCACTACAAAAAATCCTTATACCCAAGGATGGACCCCACACCGAAGTTGTTGCAACCTCAAACTTGTGCTGCCCTGATAGACCCAAGGGAGCCCTACAAACTGACATCAGGAACCTGGACTGCTGAGTTTTCTTTCCCAGGGAAAATGGAAAAAGGATGTGCCCAGGGGCCCCTGGCCCTTGGCAGGGACCTCACTACAAGAAATCCTTATATCGAAGGATGGACCCCACACCGAAGTTCTCCCCACCTCAAACTTGTGCTGCCCTCATAGACCCAAGGGAGCCCTACAAACTGACATCAGGAACCTGGACTGCTGAGTTTTCTTTCCCAGGGAAAATGGAAAAAGGATGTGCCCAGGGGCCCCTGGCCCTGGACAGGGACCTCACTGCAAAGAATCCTTATATCGAAGGATGGACCCCACACCGAAGTTGTCCCCACCTCAAACTTGTGCTGCCCTGATAGACCCAAGGGAGTCCTACAAACTGACATCAGGAACCTGGACTGCTGAGTTTTCTTTCCCAGGGAAAATGGAAAAAGGATGTGCCCAGGGGCCCCTGGCCCTGACTGCAAAAAATCCTTATATCGAAGGATGGACCCCACACCGAAGTTGTCCCCACCTCAAACTTGTGCTGCCCTGATAGACCCAAGGGGGCCCTACAAACTGACATCAGGAACCTGGACTGCTGAGTTTTCTTTCCCAGGGAAAATGGAAAAAGGATGTGCCCAGCGGCCCCTGGCCCTTGGCAGGGACCTCACTACAAGAAATCCTAATATCGAAGGATGGACCCCACACCGAAGTTGTCCCCACCTCAAACTTGTGCTGCCCTGATAGACCCAAGGGAGCCCTACAAACTGACATCAGGAACCTGGACTGCTGAGTTTTCTTTCCCAGGGAAAATGGAAAAAGGATGTGCCCAGGGGCCCCTAGCGCTGGACCGAGACCTCACTACACGAAATCCTTTTATCAAAGGATGGACCCCACACCGAAGTTGTCCCCACCTCATACTTGTGCTATCCTGATAGACCCAAGGGAGCCCTACAAACTGACATCAGGAACCTGGACTGCTGAGTTTTCTTTCCCAGGGAAAATGGAAAAAGGATGTGCCCAGGGGCCCCTGGCCCTGACTGCAAAAACTCCTTATATCGAAGGATGGACGCCACACCAATGTTGCCCCCACCTCAAAATTGTACTGCCCTGATAGACCCAAGGGAGCCCTACAAACTGACATCAGGAACCTGGACTGCTGAGTTTTCTTTCCCTGGGAAAATGGAAAAAGGATGTGCCCAGGGGCCCCTGGCCCTGGACCTCACTACAAAAAATCCTTATATCGAAGGATGGACCCCACACCGATGTTGTCCCCACCTCATACTTGTCCTACCCTGATAGACCCAAGGGAGCCCTACAAACTGACATCAGGAACCTGGACTGCTGAGTTTTCTTTCCCAGGGAAAATGGAAAAAGGATGTGCCCAGGGGCCCCTGTCCCTGACTGCAAAAAATCCTTATATCGAAGGATGGACCCCACACCGAAGTTGTCCCCACCTCAAAGTTGTGCTGCCCTGATAGACCCAAGGGGGCCCTACAAACTGACATCAGGAACCTGGACTGCTGAGTTTTCTTTCCCAGGGAAAATGGAAAAAGGATGTGCCCAGGGGCCCCTAGCGCTGGACCGGGACCTCACTACACGAAATCCTTATATCAAAGGATGGACCCCACACCGAAGTTGTCCCCACCTCATACTTGTGCTATCCTGATAGACCCAAGGGAGCCCTACAAACTGACATCAGGAACCTGGACTGCTGAGTTTTCTTTCCCAGGGAAAATGGAAAAAGGATGTGCCCAGGGGCCCGTGACCCCGGGCAAACACCTCACTACAAGAAATCCTTATATCGAAGGATGGACCCCACACCGAAGTTGTCCCCACCTCAAACTTGTGCTGCCCTGATAGACCCAAGGGAGCCCTACAAACTGACATCAGGAACCTGGACTGCTGAGTTTTCTTTCCCAGGGTAAATGGAAAAAGGATGTGCCCAGGGGCCCCTGGCCCTGACTGCAAAAAATCCTTATATCGAAGGATGGACCTCACACCGAAATTGTCCCCACCTCAATCTTGTGCTGCCCTGATAGACCCAAGGGAGCCCTACAAACTGACATCAGGAACCTGGACTGCTGAGTTTTCTTTCCCAGGGAAAATGGAAAAAGGATGTGCCCAGCGGCCCCTGGCCCTGGACAGGGACCTCACTACAAAACATCCTTATATCGAAGGATGGACCCCACACCGAAGTTGTCCCCATCTCAAACTTGTGCTACCCTGATAGACCCAAGGGAGCCCTACAAACTGACATCAGGAACCTGGACTGCTGAGTTTTCTTTCCCAGGGAAAATGGAAAAAGGATGTGCCCAGGGGCCCCTGGCCCTGACTGCAAAAACTCCTTATATCGAAGGATGGACGCCACACCAATGTTGCCCCCACCTCAAAATTGTACTGCCCTGATAGACCCAAGGGAGCCCTACAAACTGACATCAGGAACCTGGACTGCTGAGTTTTCTTTCCCTGGGAAAATGGAAAAAGGATGTGCCCAGGGGCCCCTGGCCCTGGACCTCACTACAAAAAATCCTTATATCGAAGGATGGACCCCACACCGATGTTGTCCCCACCTCATACTTGTCCTACCCTGATAGACCCAAGGGAGCCCTACAAACTGACATCAGGAACCTGGACTGCTGAGTTTTCTTTCCCAGGGAAAATGGAAAAAGGATGTGCCCAGGGGCCCCTGTCCCTGACTGCAAAAAATCCTTATATCGAAGGATGGACCCCACACCGAAGTTGTCCCCACCTCAAAGTTGTGCTGCCCTGATAGACCCAAGGGGGCCCTACAAACTGACATCAGGAACCTGGACTGCTGAGTTTTCTTTCCCAGGGAAAATGGAAAAAGGATGTGCCCAGCGGCCCCTGGCCCTTGGCAGGGACCTCACTACAAGAAATCCTAATATCGAAGGATGGACCCCACACCGAAGTTGTCCCCACCTCAAACTTGTGCTGCCCTGATAGACCCAAGGGAGCCCTACAAACTGACATCTGGAACCTGGACTGCTGAGTTTTCTTTCCCAGGGAAAATGGAAAAAGGATGTGCCCAGGGGCCCCTGGCCCTGACTCCAAAAAATCCTTATATCGAAGGATGGACGCCACACCGAAGTTGTCCCCATGTCTAACTTGTGCTGCCCTAATACACCCAAGGGAGCCCTACAAACTGACATCAGGAACCTGGACTGCTGAGTTTTCTTTCCCAGGGAAAATGGAAAAAGGATGTGCCCAGGGGCCCCTAGCGCTGGACCGGGACCTCACTACACGAAATCCTTATATCAAAGGATGGACCCCACACCGAAGTTGTCCCCACCTCATACTTGTGCTATCCTGATAGACCCAAGGGAGCCCTACAAACTGACATCAGGAACCTGGACTGCTGAGTTTTCTTTCCCAGGGAAAATGGAAAAAGGATGTGCCCAGGGGCCCGTGACCCCGGGAAAAAACCTCACTACAAGAAATCCTTATATCGAAGGATGGACCCCACACCGAAGTTGTCCCCACCTCAAACTTGTGCTGCCCTGATAGACCAAAGGGAGCCCTACAAACTGACATCAGGAACCTGGACTGCTGAGTTTTCTTTCCCAGGGTAAATGGAAAAAGGATGTGCCCAGGGGCCCCTGGCCCTGACTGCAAAAAATCCTTATATCGAAGGATGGACCTCACACCGAAATTGTCCCCACCTCAATCTTGTGCTGCCCTGATAGACCCAAGGGAGCCCTACAAACTGACATCAGGAACCTGGACTGCTGAGTTTTCTTTCCCAGGGAAAATGGAAAAAGGATGTGCCCAGCGGCCCCTGGCCCTGGACAGGGACCTCACTACAAAAAATCCTTATATCGAAGGATGGACCCCACACCGAAGTTGTCCCCACCTCAAACTTGTGCTACCCTGATAGACCCAAGGGAGCCCTACAAACTGACATCAGGAAGCTGGACTGCTGAGTTTTCTTTCCCAGGGAAAATGGAAAAAGGATGTGCCCAGGGGCCCGTGGCGCTGGGCAGGAACCTCACTACAAGAAATCCTTATATCGAAGGATGGACCCCACACCGAAGTTGTCCCCACCTCAAACTTGTGCTGCCCTGATAGACCCAAGGGAGCCCTACAAACTGACATCAGGAACCTGGACTGCTGAGTTTTCTTTCCCAGGGAAAATGGAAAAAGGATGTGCCCAGGGGCCCCTGCCCCTGACTGCAAAAAATCCTTATATCGAAGGATGCACCCCACACCGCAGTTGTCCCCACCTCAAACTTGTGCTGCCCTGATACACCCAAGGGAGCCCTACAAACTGACATCAGGAACCTGGACTGCTGAGTTTTCTTTCCCAGGGAAAATGGAAAAAGGATGTGCCCAGGGGCCCGTGGCCCTGGGCAAAAACTCACTACAAGAAATCCTTATATCGAAGGATGGACCCCACACCGAAGTTGTTGCAACCTCAAACTTGTGCTGCCCTGATACACCCAAGGGAGCCCTACAAACTGACATCAGGAACCTGGACTGCTGAGTTTTCTTTCCCAGGGAAAATGGAAAAAGGATGTGCCCAGAGGCCCCTGGACTTGGCTGGGCCCTGACTGCAAAAAATCCTTATATCGAAGGATGGACCCCACACCGAAGTTGTCCCCATCTCAAACTTGTGCTGCCCTGATAGACCCAAGGGAGCCCTACAAACTGACATCAGGAACCTGGACTGCTGAGTTTTCTTTCCCAGGGAAAATGGAAAAAGGATGTGCACAGGGTCCCCTGGACCTGGACAGGGAACTCACTACAAAAAATCCATATATCGAAGGATGGACCCCACAACTAAGCTGTTGCAACCTCAAACTTGTGCTGCCCTGATAGACCCAAGGGAGCCCTACAAACTGACATCAGGAACCTGGACTGCTGAGTTTTCTTTCCCAGGGAAAATGGAAAAAGGTTGTGCCCAGGGGCCCCTGGCCCTGACTGCAAAAAATCTTTATATCGAAGGATGGACCCCACACCGAAGTTGTCCCCACCTCAAACTTGTGCTGCCCTGATAGACCCAAGGGAGCCCTACAAACTGACATCAGGAACCTGGACTGCTGAGTTTTCTTTCCCAGGGAAAATGGAAAAAGGATGTGCCCAGGGGCCCCTGCCCCTGACTGGAAAAAATCCTTATATCGAAGGATGGACCCCACACCGAAATTGTCCCCACCTCAAACTTGTGCTGCCCTGATAGACCCAAGGGAGCCCTACAAACTGACATCAGGAACCTGGACTGCTGAGTTTTCTTTCCCAGGGAAAATGGAAAAAGGATGTGCCCAGGGGCCCCTGGCCCTGACTGCAAAAAATCCTTATATCGAAGGATGGACCCCACACCGAAGTTCTCCCCACCTCAAACTTCTGCTGCCCTGATAGACCCAAGGGAGCCTTACAAACTGACATCAGGAACCTGGACTGCTGAGTTTTCTTTCCCAGGGAAAATGGAAAAAGGATGTGCCCAGAGGCCCCTGGACTTGGCTGGGCCCTGACTGCAAAAAATCCTTATATCGAAGGATGGACCCCACACCGAAGTTGTCCCCATCTCAAACTTGTGCTGCCCTGATAGACCCAAGGGAGCCCTACAAACTGACATCAGGAACCTGGACTGCTGAGTTTTCTTTCCCAGGGAAAATGGAAAAAGGATGTGCACAGGGTCCCCTGGACCTGGACAGGGAACTCACTACAAAAAATCCATATATCGAAGGATGGACCCCACAACTAAGCTGTTGCAACCTCAAACTTGTGCTGCCCTGATAGACCCAAGGGAGCCCTACAAACTGACATCAGGAACCTGGACTGCTGAGTTTTCTTTCCCAGGGAAAATGGAAAAAGGTTGTGCCCAGGGGCCCCTGGCCCTGACTGCAAAAAATCTTTATATCGAAGGATGGACCCCACACCGAAGTTGTCCCCACCTCAAACTTGTGCTGCCCTGATAGACCCAAGGGAGCCCTACAAACTGACATCAGGAACCTGGACTGCTGAGTTTTCTTTCCCAGGGAAAATGGAAAAAGGATGTGCCCAGGGGCCCCTGCCCCTGACTGGAAAAAATCCTTATATCGAAGGATGGACCCCACACCGAAGTTGTCCCCACCTCAAACTTGTGCTGCCCTGATAGACCCAAGGGAGCCCTACAAACTGACATCAGGAACCTGGACTGCTGAGTTTTCTTTCCCAGGGAAAATGGAAAAAGGATGTGCACAGGGGCCCCTGGCCCTGACTGCAAAAAATCTTTATATCGAAGGATGCACCCCACACCGAAGTTGTCCCCACCTCAAACTTGTGCTGCCCTGATACACCCAAGGGAGCCCTACAAACTGACATCAGGAACCTGGACTGCTGAGTTTTCTTTCCCAGGGAAAATGGAAAAAGGATGTGCCCAGGGGTCCCTGGCCCTGGACAGGGACCTCACTGCAAAAAATCTTTATATCGAAGGATACACCCCACACCGAAGTTCTCCCCACCTCAAACTTGTGCTGCCCTGATAGACCCAAGGGAGCCCTACAAACTGACATCAGGAACCTGGACTGCTGAGTTTTCTTTCCCAGGGAAAATGGAAAAAGGATGTGCCCAGGGGCCCGTGGCCCTGGGCAAAACACTCACTACAAGAAATCCTTATATCAAAGGATGGACCCCACACCGAAGTTGTTGAAACCTCAAACTTGTGCTGCCCTGATACACCCAAGGGAGCCCTACAAACTGACATCAGGAACCTGGACTGCTGAGTTTTCTTTCCCAGGGAAAATGGAAAAAGGATGTGCACAGGGGCCCCTGGCCCTGGACAGGAACCTCACTACAAAAAATCCTTATATCGAAGGATGGACCCCACACCGAAGTTGTCCCCACCTCAAACTTGTGCTACCCTGATAGACCCAAGGGAGCCCTACAAACTGACATCAGGAACCTGGACTGCTGAGTTTTCTTTCCCAGGGAAAATGGAAAAAGGATGTGCCCAGGGGCCCCTGGCCCTGACTGCAAAAACTCCTTATATCGAAGGATGGACCCCAAACCGAAATTCTCCCCACCTCAAACTTGTGCTGCCCTGATAGAACCAAGGGAGCCCTACAAACTGACATCAGGAACCTGGACTGCTGAGTTTTCTTTCCCAAGGAAAATGGCCAAAGGATGTGCCCAGTGGCCCCTGGCCCTGACTGCAAAAAATCCTTATATCGAAGGATGGACCCTACACCGAAATTGTCCCCACCTCAATCTTGTGCTGCCCTGATAGACCCAAGGGAGCCCTACAAACTGACATCAGGAACCTGGACTGCTGAGTTTTCTTTCCCAGGGAAAATGGAAAAAGGATGTGCCCAGCGGCCCCTGGCCCTGGACAGGGACCTCACTACAAAAAATCCTTATATCGAAGGATGGACCCCACACCGAAGTTGTCCCCACCTCAAACTTGTGCTACCCTGATAGACCCAAGGGAGCCCTACAAACTGACATCAGGAAGCTGGACTGCTGAGTTTTCTTTCCCAGGGAAAATGGAAAAAGGATGTGCCCAGGGGCCCGTGGCGCTGGGCAGGAACCTCACTACAAGAAATCCTTATATCGAAGGATGGACCCCACACCGAAGTTGTCCCCACCTCAAACTTGTGCTGCCCTGATAGACCCAAGGGAGCCCTACAAACTGACATCAGGAACCTGGACTGCTGAGTTTTCTTTCCCAGGGAAAATGGAAAAAGGATGTGCCCAGGGGCCCCTGCCCCTGACTGCAAAAAATCCTTATATCGAAGGATGCACCCCACACCGAAGTTGTCCCCACCTCAAACTTGTGCTGCCCTGATACACCCAAGGGAGCCCTACAAACTGACATCAGGAACCTGGACTGCTGAGTTTTCTTTCCCAGGGAAAATGGAAAAAGGATGTGCCCAGGGGCCCGTGGCCCTGGGCAAAAACTCACTACAAGAAATCCTTATATCGAAGGATGGACCCCACACCGAAGTTGTTGCAACCTCAAACTTGTGCTGCCCTGATACACCCAAGGGAGCCCTACAAACTGACATCAGGAACCTGGACTGCTGAGTTTTCTTTCCCAGGGAAAATGGAAAAAGGATGTGCACAGGGGCCCCTGGCCCTGACTGCAAAAAATCCTTATATCGAAGGATGGACCCCACACCGAAATTGTCCCCACCTCAAACTTGTGCTGCCCTGATAGACCCAAGGGAGCCCTACAAACTGACATCAGGAACCTGGACTGCTGAGTTTTCTTTCCCAGGGAAAATGGAAAAAGGATGTGCTCAGGGGCCCCTGGCCCTGACTGCAAAAAATCCTTATATCGAAGGATGGACCCCACACCGAAGTTGTCCCCACCTCAAACTTGTGCTGCCCTGATAGACCCAAGGGAGCCCTACAAACTGACATCAGGAACCTGGACTGCTGAGTTTTCTTTCCCTGGGAAAATGGAAAAAGGATGTGCCCAGGGGCCCCTGGCCCTGACTGCAAAAAATCCTTATATCGAAGGATGGACCTCACACCGAAATTGTCCCCACCTCAATCTTGTGCTGCCCTGATAGACCCAAGGGAGCCCTACAAACTGACATCAGGAACCTGGACTGCTGAGTTTTCTTTCCCAGGGAAAATGGAAAAAGGATGTGCCCAGGGGTCCCTGGCCCTGGACAGGGACCTCACTGCAAAAAATTTTTATATCGAAGGATACACCCCACACCGAAGTTCTCCCCACCTCAAACTTGTGCTGCCCTGATAGACCCAAGGGAGCCCTACAAACTGACATCAGGAACCTGGACTGCTGAGTTTTCTTTCCCAGGGAAAATGGAAAAAGGATATGCACAGGGGCCCCTGGCCCTGGACAGGAACCTCACTACAAAAAATCCTTATATCGAAGGACGGACCCCACACCGAAGTTGTCCCCACCTCAAACTTGTGCTACCCTGATAGACCCAAGGGAGCCCTACAAACTGACATCAGGAACCTGGACTGCTGAGTTTTCTTTCCCAGGGAAAATGGAAAAAGGATGTGCCCAGGGGCCCCTGGCCCTGACTGCAAAAACTCCTTATATCGAAGGATGGACCCCAAACCGAAATTCTCCCCACTTCAAACTTGTGCTGCCCTGATAGAACCAAGGGAGCCCTACAAACTGACATCAGGAACCTGGACTGCTGAGTTTTCTTTCCCAAGGAAAATGGCCAAAGGATGTGCCCAGTGGCCCCTGGCCCTGACTGCAAAAAATCCTTATATCGAAGGATGGACCCTACACCGAAATTGTCCCCACCTCAATCTTGTGCTGCCCTGATAGACCCAAGGGAGCCCTACAAACTGACATCAGGAACCTGGACTGCTGAGTTTTCTTTCCCAGGGAAAATGGAAAAAGGATGTGCCCAGGGGCCCCTGGCCCTTGGCAGGGACCTCACTACAAGAAATCCTTATATCGAAGGATGGACCCCACACCGAAGTTCTCCCCACCTCAAACTTGTGCTGCCCTGATAGACCCAAGGGAGCCCTACAAACTGACATCAGGAACCTGGACTGCTGAGTTTTCTTTCCCAGGGAAAATGGAAAAAGGATGTGCCCAGGGGCCCCTGGCCCTGGACAGGGACCTCACTGCAAAGAATCCTTATATCGAAGGATGGACCCCACACCGAAGTTGTCCCCACCTCAAACTTGTGCTGCCCTGATAGACCCAAGGGAGTCCTACAAACTGACATCAGGAACCTGGACTGCTGAGTTTTCTTTCCCAGGGAAAATGGAAAAAGGATGTGCCCAGGGGCCCCTGGCCCTGACTGCAAAAAATCCTTATATCGAAGGATGGACCCCACACCGAAGTTGTCCCCACCTCAAACTTGTGCTGCCCTGATAGACCCAAGGGGGCCCTACAAACTGACATCAGGAACCTGGACTGCTGAGTTTTCTTTCCCAGGGAAAATGGAAAAAGGATGTGCCCAGGGGCCCCTGGCCCTTGGCAGGGACCTCACTACAAGAAATCCTAATATCGAAGGATGGACCCCACACCGAAGTTGTCCCCACCTCAAACTTGTGCTGCCCTGATAGACCCAAGGGAGCCCTACAAACTGACATCAGGAACCTGGACTGCTGAGTTTTCTTTCCCAGGGAAAATGGAAAAAGGATGTGCCCAGGGTCCCTTGACCCCGGGCAAAAACCTCACTACAAGAAATCCTTATATCGATGGATGGACCCCACACCGAAGTTGTCCCCACCTCAAACTTGTGCTGCCCTGATAGACCCAAGGGAGCCCTACAAACTGACATCAGGAACCTGGACTGCTGAGTTTTCTTTCCCAGGGAAAATGGAAAAAGGATGTGCCCAGGGGCCCCTGGCCCTGACTGCAAAAAATCCTTATATCGAAGGATGGACCTCACACCGAAATTGTCCCCACCTCAATCTTGTGCTGCCCTGATAGACCCAAGGGAGCCCTACAAACTGACATCAGGAACCTGGACTGCTGAGTTTTCTTTCCCAGGGAAAATGGAAAAAGGATGTGCCCAGCGGCCCCTGGCCCTGGACAGGGACCTCACTACAAAAAATCCTTATATCGAAGGATGGACCCCACACCGAAGTTGTCCCCACCTCAAACTTGTGCTGCCCTGATAGACCCAAGGGAGCCCTACAAACTGACATCAGGAACCTGGACTGCTGAGTTTTCTTTCCCAGGGAAAATGGAAAAAGGATGTGCCCAGGTGCCGCTGGCCCTGACTGCAAAAAATCCTTATATCGAAGGATGGACCCCACACCGAAGTTTTCCCCACCTCAAACTTGTGCTGCCCTGATAGACTCAAGGGAGCCCTACAAACTGACATCAGGAACCTGGACTGCTGAGTTTTCTTTCCCAGGGAAAATGGAAAAAGGATGTGCCCAGGGGTCCCTGGCCCTGGACAGGGACCTCACTGCAAAAAATTTTTATATCGAAGGATACACCCCACACCGAAGTTCTCCCCACCTCAAACTTGTGCTGCCCTGATAGACCCAAGGGAGCCCTACAAACTGACATCAGGAACCTGGACTGCTGAGTTTTCTTTCCCAGGGAAAATGGAAAAAGGATGTGCCCAGGGGCCCGTGGCCCTGGGCAAAACACTCACTACAAGAAATCCTTATATCAAAGGATGGACCCCACACCGAAGTTGTTGAAACCTCAAACTTGTGCTGCCCTGATAGACCCAAGGGAGCCCTACAAACTGACATCAGGAACCTGGACTGCTTAGTTTTCTTTCCCAGGGAAAATGGAAAAAGGATGTGCACAGGGGCCCCTGGCCCTGGACAGGGACCTCACTACAAAAAATCCTTATATCGAAGGATGGACCCCACACCGAAGTTGTCCCCACCTCAAACTTGTGCTACCCTGATAGACCCAAGGGAGCCCTACAAACTGACATCAGGAACCTGGACTGCTGAGTTTTCTTTCCCAGGGAAAATGGAAAAAGGATGTGCCCAGGGGCCCCTGGCCCTGACTGCAAAAACTCCTTATATCGAAGGATGGACCCCAAACCGAAATTCTCCCCACCTCAAACTTGTGCTGCCCTGATAGAACCAAGGGAGCCCTACAAACTGACATCAGGAACCTGGACTGCTGAGTTTTCTTTCCCAAGGAAAATGGCCAAAGGATGTGCCCAGTGGCCCCTGGCCCTGACTGCAAAAAATCCTTATATCGAAGGATGGACCCTACACCGAAATTGTCCCCACCTCAATCTTGTGCTGCCCTGATAGACCCAAGGGAGCCCTACAAACTGACATCAGGAACCTGGACTGCTGAGTTTTCTTTCCCAGGGAAAATGGAAAAAGGATGTGCCCAGGGCCCCCTGGCCCTGGACAGGTACCTCACTACAAAAAATCCTTATACCCAAGGATGGACCCCACACCGAAGTTGTTGCAACCTCAAACTTGTGCTGCCCTGATAGACCCAAGGGAGCCCTACAACCTGACATCAGGAACCTGGACTGCTGAGTTTTCTTTCCCACGGAAAATGGAAAAAGGATGTGCCCAGGGGCCCCTGGCCCTTGGCAGGGACCTCACTACAAGAAATCCTTATATCGAAGGATGGACCCCACACCGAAGTTCTCCCCACCTCAAACTTGTGCTGCCCTCATAGACCCAAGGGAGCCCTACAAACTGACATCAGGAACCTGGACTGCTGAGTTTTCTTTCCCAGGGAAAATGGAAAAAGGATGTGCCCAGGGGCCCCTGGCCCTGGACAGGGACCTCACTGCAAAGAATCCTTATATCGAAGGATGGACCCCACACCGAAGTTGTCCCCACCTCAAACTTGTGCTGCCCTGATAGACCCAAGGGAGTCCTACAAACTGACATCAGGAACCTGGACTGCTGAGTTTTCTTTCCCAGGGAAAATGGAAAAAGGATGTGCCCAGGGGCCCCTGGCCCTGACTGCAAAAAATCCTTATATCGAAGGATGGACCCCACACCGAAGTTGTCCCCACCTCAAACTTGTGCTGCCCTGATAGACCCAAGGGGGCCCTACAAACTGACATCAGGAACCTGGACTGCTGAGTTTTCTTTCCCAGGGAAAATGGAAAAAGGATGTGCCCAGCGGCCCCTGGCCCTTGGCAGGGACCTCACTACAAGAAATCCTAATATCGAAGGATGGACCCCACACCGAAGTTGTCCCCACCTCAAACTTGTGCTGCCCTGATAGACCCAAGGGAGCCCTACAAACTGACATCAGGAACCTGGACTGCTGAGTTTTCTTTCCCAGGGAAAATGGAAAAAGGATGTGCCCAGGGGCCCCTAGCGCTGGACCGAGACCTCACTACACGAAATCCTTATATCAAAGGATGGACCCCACAGCGAAGTTGTCCCCACCTCATACTTGTGCTATCCTGATAGACCCAAGGGAGCCCTACAAACTGACATCAGGAACCTGGACTGCTGAGTTTTCTTTCCCAGGGAAAATGGAAAAAGGATGTGCCCAGGGGCCCCTGCCCCTGACTGGAAAAAATCCTTATATCGAAGGATGGACCCCACACCGAAGTGGTCCCCACCTCAAACTTGTGCTGCCCTGATAGACCCAAGGGAGCCCTACAAACTGACATCAGGAACCTGGACTGCTGAGTTTTCTTTCCCTGGGAAAATGGAAAAAGGATGTGCCCAGGGGCCCCTGGCCCTGGACCTCACTACAAAAAATCCTTATATCGAAGGATGGACCCCACACCGATGTTGTCCCCACCTCATACTTGTCCTACCCTGATAGACCCAAGGGAGCCCTACAAACTGACATCAGGAACCTGGACTGCTGAGTTTTCTTTCCCAGGGAAAATGGAAAAAGGATGTGCCCAGGGGCCCCTGTCCCTGACTGCAAAAAATCCTTATATCGAAGGATGGACCCCACACCGAAGTTGTCCCCACCTCAAACTTGTGCTGCCCTGATAGACCCAAGGGAGCCCTACAAACTGACATCAGGAACCTGGACTGCTGAGTTTTCTTTCCCAGGGAAAATGGAAAAAGGATGTGCCCAGCGGCCCCTGGCTCTTGGCAGGGACCTCACTACAAGAAATCCTAATATCGAAGGATGGACCCCACACCGAAGTTGTCCCCACCTCAAACTTGTGCTGCCCTGATAGACCCAAGGGAGCCCTACAAACTGACATCAGGAACCTGGACTGCTGAGTTTTCTTTCCCAGGGAAAATGGAAAAAGGATGTGCCCAGGGGCCCCTGGCCCTGACTGCAAAAAATCCTTATATCGAAGGATGGACGCCACACCGAAGTTGTCCCCACGTCTAACTTGTGCTGCCCTAATACACCCAAGGGAGCCCTACAAACTGACATCAGGAACCTGGACTGCTGAGTTTTCTTTCCCAGGGAAAATGGAAAAAGGATGTGCCCAGGGGCCCCTAGCGCTGGACCGGGACCTCACGACACGAAATCCTTATATCAAAGGATGGACCCCACACCGAAGTTGTCCCCACCTCATACTTGTGCTATCCTGATAGACCCAAGGGAGCCCTACAAACTGACATCAGGAACCTGGACTGCTGAGTTTTCTTTCCCAGGGAAAATGGAAAAAGGATGTGCTCAGGGGCCCCTGGCCCTGACTGCAAAAAATCCTTATATCGAAGGATGGACCCCACACTGAAGTTGTCCCCTCCTCAAACTTGTACTGCCCTTATAGACCCAAGGGAGCCCTACAAACTGACATCAGGAACCTGGACTGCTGAGTTTTCTTTCCCAGGGAAAATGGAAAAAGGATGTGCCCAGGGGCCCCTGGCCCTGGGCTGGGCCTCACTGCAAAAAATCCTTATATCGAAGGATGGACCCCACACCGAAGTTGTCCCCACCTCAAACTTGTGCTGCCCTGATAGACCCAAGGGAGCCCTACAAACTGACATCAGGAACCTGGACTGCTGAGTTTTCTTTCCCAGGGAAAATGGAAAAAGGATGTGCCCAGGGGCCCCTGGCCCTGACTGCAAAAAATCCTTATATTGAAGGATGGACCTCACACCGAAATTGTCCCCACCTCAATCTTGTGCTGCCCTGATAGACCCAAGGGAGCCCTACAAACTGACATCAGGAACCTGGACTGCTGAGTTTTCTTTCCCAGGGAAAATGGAAAAAGGATGTGCCCAGCGGCCCCTGGCCCTGGACAGCTACCTCACTACAAAAAATCCTTATATCGAAGGATGGACCCCACACCGAAGTTGTCCCCACCTCAAACTTGTACTACCCTGATACACCCAAGGGAGCCCTAAAAACTGACATCAGGAACCTGGACTGCTGAGTTTTCTTTCCCAGGGAAAATGAAAAAAGGATGTGCCCAGGGGCCCCTGGCCCTTGGCAGGGACCTCACTACAAGAAATCCTTATATCGAAGGATGGACCCCACACCGAAGTTGTCCCCACCTCAAACTTGTGCTGCCCTGATAGACCCAAGGGAGCCCTACAAACTGACATCAGGAACCTGGACTGCTGAGTTTTCTTTCCCAGGGAAAATGGAAAAAGGATGTGCCCAGGGGCCCCTGGCCATGGACTGTGACCTCACTGCAAAAAATCCTTATATCGAAGGATGGACCCCACACCGAAGTTGTCCCCACCTCAAACTTGTGCTGCCCTGATAGACCCAAGGGAGCCCTACAAACTGACATCAGGAACCTGGACTGCTGAGTTTTCTTTCCCAGGGAAAATGGAAAAAGGATGTGCCCAGGGGCCCCTGGCCCTGACTGCAAAAAATCCTTATATCGAAGGATGGACCCCACACCGAAGTTGTCCCCACCTCAAACTTGTGCTGCCCTGATAGACCCAAGGGGGCCCTACAAACTGACATCAGGAACCTGGACTGCTGAGTTTTCTTTCCCAGGGAAAATGGAAAAAGGATGTGCCCAGCGGCCCCTGGCCCTTGGCAGGGACCTCACTACAAGAAATCCTTATATCGAAGGATGGACCCCACACCGAAGTTGTCCCCACCTCAAACTTGTGCTGCCCTGATAGACCCAAGGGAGCCCTACAAACTGACATCAGGAACCTGGACTGCTGAGTTTTCTTTCCCAGGGAAAATGGATAAAGGATGTGCACAGGGGCCCCTGGCGCTGGACCGGGACCTCACTACAAAAAATCCTTATATCGAAGGATGGACCCCACACCGAAGTTGTCCCCACCTCAAACTTGTGCTGCCCTGATAGACCCAAGGGAGCCCTACAAACTGACATCAGGAACCTGGACTGCTGAGTTTTCTTTCCCAGGGAAAATGGAAAAAGGTTGTGCCCGGGGGCCCATTGCCCTCACTGCAAAGAATCCTTATATCGAAGGACGGACCCCACACCAAAGTTTTCCCCCACCTCAAACTTGTGCTGCCCTGATAGACCCAAGGGAGCCCTACAAACTGACATCAGGAACCTGGACTGCTGAGTTTTCTTTCCCAGGGAAAATGGAAAAAGGATGTGCACAGGGGCCACTGGCCCTGGGCTGGGGCCTGACTGCAAAGAATCCTTATATCGAAGGATGGACCCCACACCGAAGTTGTCCCCACCTCAAACTTGTGCTGCCCTGATAGACCCAAGGGAGCCCTACAAACTGACATCAGGAACCGGGACTGCTGAGTTTTCTTTCCCAGGGAAAATGGAAAAAGGATGTGCCCAGGGGCCCCTGGTCCTGATTGCAAAAAATCTTTATATCGAAGGACGCACCCCACACCGAAGTTTTCCCCACCTCAAACTTGTACTGCCCTGATAGACCCAAGGGAGCCCTACAAACTGACATCAGGAACCTGGACTGCTGAGTTTTCTTTCCCAGGGAAAATGGAAAAAGGATGCGCTCAGGGGCCCCTGGCCCTGGACAGGGACCTCACTGCAAAGAATCCTTATATCGAAGGATGGACCCCACACCGAAGCTGTCCCCACCTCAAACTTGTGCTGCCCTGATAGACCCAAGGGGGCCCTACAAACTGACATCAGGAACCTGGACTGCTGAGTTTTCTTTCCCAGGGAAAATGGATAAAGGATGTGCCCAGCGGCCCCTGGCCCTTGGCAGGGACCTCACTACAAAAATCCTAATATCGAAGGATGGACCCCACACCGAAGTTGTCCCCATCTCAAACTTGTGCTGCCCTGATAGACCCAAGGGATCCCTACAAACTGACATCAGGAACCTGGACTGCTGAGTTTTCTTTCCCAGGGAAAATGGATAAAGGATGTGCACAGTGGCCCCTGGCGCTGGACCGGGACCTCACTACAAAAAATCCTTATATCGAAGGATGGACCCCACACCGAAGTTGTCCCCACCTCAAACTTGTGCTGCCCTGATACACCCAAGGGGGCCCTACAAACTGACATCAGGAACCTGGACTGCTGAGTTTTCTTTCCCAGGGAAAATGGAAAAAGGATGTGCACAGGGACCCCTGGCCCTGGGCTAGGGCCTGACTGCAAAGAATCCTTATATCGAAGGATGGACCCCACACCGAAGTTGTCCCCACCTCAAACTTGTGCTGCCCTGATAGACCCAAGGGAGCCCTACAAACTGACATCAGGAACCTGGACTGCTGAGTTTTCTTTCCCAGGGAAAATGGAAAAAGGATGTGCCCAGGGTCCCGTGGCCTTGGGCAAAAACCTCACTACAAGAAATCCTTATATCGAAGGATGGATCCCACACCGAAGTTGTCCCCACCTCAAACTTGTGCTGCCCTGATAGACCCAAGGGAGCCCTACAAACTGACATCAGGAACCTGGACTGCTGAGTTTTCTTTCCCAGGGAAAATGGAAAAAGGATGTGCCCGGGGGCCCCTGGCCCTGACTGCAAAGAATCCTTATATCGAAGGACGGACCCCACACCAAAGTTTTCCCCCACCTCAAACTTGTGCTGCCCTGATAGACCCAAGGGAGCCCTACAAACTGACATCAGGAACCGGGACTGCTGAGTTTTCTTTCCCAGGGAAAATGGAAAAAGGATGTGCCCAGGGGCCCCTGGCCCTGATTGCAAAAAATCTTTATATCGAAGGACGCACCCCACACCGAAGTTGTCCCCACCTCAAACTTGTACTGCCCTGATAGACCCAAGGGAGCCCTACAAACTGACATCAGGAACCTGGACTGCTGAGTTTTCTTTCCCAGGGAAAATGGAAAAAGGATGCGCTCAGGGGCCCCTGGCCCTGGACAGGGACCTCACTGCAAAGAATCCTTATATCGAAGGATGGACCCCACACCGAAGCTGTCCCCACCTCAAACTTGTGCTACCCTGATAGACCCAAGGGAGCCCTACAAACTGACATCAGGAACCTGGACTGCTGAGTTTTCTTTCCCAGGGAAAATGGAAAAAGGATGTGCCCAGGGGCCCCTGTCCCTGACTGCAAAAATTCCTTGTATTGAAGAATGGACCCCACACCGAAGCTGTCCCCACTTCAAACTTGTGCTGCCCTGATAGACCCAAGGGAGCCCTACAAACTGACATCAGGAACCTGGACTGCTGAGTTTTCTTTCCCAGGGAAAATGGAAAAAGGATGTGCCCAGGGGCCCCTGGCCCTGGGCCCCTGGCCCTGACTGCAAAAAATCCTTATATCGAAGGATGGACCCCACACCGAAGTTGTCCCCACCTCAAACTTGTGCTACCCTGATAGACCCAAGGGAGCCCTACAAACTGACATCAGGAACCTGGACTGGTGAGTTTTCTTTCCCAGGGAAAATGGAAAAAGGATGTGCCCAGGGGCCCCAAGCCCTGGACAGGGACCTCACTACAAAAAATCCTTATATCGAAGGATGGACCCCACACCGAAGTTGTCCCCACCTCAAACTTGTGCTGCCCTGATAGACCCAAGGGAGCCCTACAAACTGACATCAGGAACCTGGACTGCTGAGTTTTCTTTCCCAGGGAAAATGGAAAAAGGATGTGCTCAGGGGCCCCTGGCCCTGACTGCAAAGAATCCTTATATCGAAGGATGGACCCCACACCGAAGTTGTCCCCACCTCAAACTTGTGCTGCCCTGATAGACCCAAGGGAGCCCTACAAACTGACATCAGGAACCTGGACTGCTGAGTTTTCTTTCCCAGGGAAAATGGAAAAAGGATGTGCTCAGGGGCCCCTGGCCCTGGACAGGGACCTCACTGCAAAAAATCCTTATATCGAAGGATGGACCCCACACCGAAGTTGTCCCCATCTCAAACTTGTGCTGCCCTGATAGACCCAAGGGAGCCCTACAAACTGACATCAGGAACCTGGACTGCTGAGTTTTCTTTCCCAGGGAAAATGGAAAAAGGATGTGCACAGGGGCCCCTGGGGCTGGACAGGGACCTCACTACAAAAAATCCTTATATCGAAGGATGGACCCCACACCGAAGTTGTCCCCACCTCAAACTTGTGCTGCCCTGATAGACCCAAGGGAGCCCTACAAACTGACATCAGGAACCTGGACTGCTGAGTTTTCTTTCCCAGGGAAAATGGAAAAAGGATGTGCCCAGGGGCCCCTGGCCCTGACTGCAAAGAATCCTTATATCGAAGGATGGACCCCACACCGAAGTTGTCCCCACCTCAAACTTGTGCTGCCCTGATAGAACCAAGGGAGCCCTACAAACTGACATCAGGAACCTGGACTGCTGAGTTTTCTTTCCCAGGGAAAATGGAAAAAGGATGTGCCCAGGGGCCCCTGGACCTGACTGCAAAAAATCTTTATATCGAAGGATGGACCCCACACCGAAGTTGTCCCCACCTCAAACTTGTGCTGCCCTGATACACCCAAGGGAGCCCTACAAACTGACATCAGGAACCTGGACTGCTGAGTTTTCTTTCCCAAGGAAAATGGCCAAAGGATGTGCCCAGGGGCCCCTGGCCCTGACTGCAAAAAATCCTTATATCGAAGGATGGACCCTACACCGAAATTGTCCCCACCTCAATCTTGTGCTGCCCTGATAGACCCAAGGGAGCCCTACAAACTGACATCAGGAACCTGGACTGCTGAGTTTTCTTTCCCAGGGAAAATGGAAAAAGGATGTGCCCAGGGGCCCCTGGCCCTGGGCTGGGCCTCACTGCAAAAAATCCTTATATCGAAGGATGGACCCCACACCGAAGTTGTCCCCACCTCAAACTTGTGCTGCCCTGATAGACCCAAGGGAGCCCTACAAACTGACATCAGGAACCTGGACTGCTGAGTTTTCTTTCCCAGGGAAAATGGAAAAAGGATGTGCCCAGGGGCCCCTGGCCCTGACTGCAAAAAATCCTTATATCGAAGGATGGACCTCACACCGATATTGTCCCCACCTCAATCTTGTGCTGCCCTGATAGACCCAAGGGAGCCCTACAAACTGACATCAGGAACCTGGACTGCTGAGTTTTCTTTCCCAGGGAAAATGGAAAAAGGATGTGCCCAGCGGCCCCTGGCCCTGGACAGGGACCTCACTACAAAAAATCCTTATATCGAAGGATGGACCCCACACCGAAGTTGTCCCCACCTCAAACTTGTGCTACCCTGATACACCCAAGGGAGCCCTACAAACTGACATCAGGAACCTGGACTGCTGAGTTTTCTTTCCCAGGGAAAATGGAAAAAGGATGTGCCCAGGGGCCCCTGGCCCTTGGCAGGGACCTCACTACAAGAAATCCTTATATCGAAGGATGGACCCCACACAAAAGTTGTCCCCACCTCAAACTTGTGCTGCCCTGATAGACCCAAGGGAGCCCTACAAACTGACATCAGGAACCTGGACTGCTGAGTTTTCTTTCCCAGGGAAAATGGAAAAAGGATGTGCACAGGGGCCCCTGGCGCTGGACCGGGACCTCACTACAAAAAATCCTTATATCGAAGGATGGACCCCACACCGAAGTTGTCCCCACCTCAAACTTGTGCTGCCCTGATAGACCCAAGGGAGCCCTACAAACTGACATCAGGAACCTGGACTGCTGAGTTTTCTTTCCCAGGGAAAATGGAAAAAGGATGTGCACAGGGACCCCTGGCCCTGGGCTGGGGCCTGACTGCAAAGAATCCTTATATCGAAGGATGGACCCCACACTGAAGTTGTCCCCACCTCAAACTTGTGCTGCCCTGATAGACCCAAGGGAGCCCTACAAACTGACATCAGGAACCTGGACTGCTGAGTTTTCTTTCCCAGGGAAAATGGAAAAAGGATGTGCCCAGGGGCCCCTGGCCCTGACTGCAAAAAATCTTTATATCGAAGGATGTACCCCACACCGAAGTTGTCCCCACCTCAAACTTGTGCTGCCCTGATAGACCCAAGGGAGCCCTACAAACTGACATCAGGAACCTGGACTGCTGAGTTTTCTTTCCCAGGGAAAATGGAAAAAGGATGTGCCCAGGGTCCCGTAGCCTTGGGCAAAAACCTCACTACAAGAAATCCTTATATCGAAGGATGGATCCCACACCGAAGTTGTCCCCACCTCAAACTTGTGCTGCCCTGATAGACCCAAGGGAGCCCTACAAACTGACATCAGGAACCTGGACTGCTGAGTTTTCTTTCCCTGGGAAAATGGAAAAAGGATGTGCCCAGGGGCCACTGGCCCTGGACCTCACTACAAAAAATCCTTATATCGAAGGATGGACCCCACACCAGTGTTGTCCCCACCTCATACTTGTCCTACCCTGATAGACCCAAGGGAGCCCTACAAACTGACATCAGGAACCTGGACTGCTGAGTTTTCTTTCCCAGGGAAAATGGAAAAAGGATGTGCCCAGGGGCCCCTGGCCCTGACTGCAAAAAATCCTTATATCGAAGGATGGACCCCACACTGAAGTTGTCCCCACCTCAAACTTGTGCTGCCCTGATAGACCCAAGGGAGCCCTACAAACTGACATCAGGAACCTGGACTGCTGAGTTTTCTTTCCCAGGGAAAATGGAAAAAGGATGTGCCCAGGGGCCCCTGGCCCTGGGCTGGGCCTCACTGCAAAAAATCCTTATATCGAAGGATGGACCCCACACCGAAGTTGTCCCCACCTCAAACTTGTGCTGCCCTGATAGACCCAAGGGAGCCCTACAAACTGACATCAGGAACCTGGACTGCTGAGTTTTCTTTCCCAGGGAAAATGGAAAAAGGATGTGCCCAGGGGCCCCTGGCCCTGACTGCAAAAAATCCTTATATCGAAGGATGGACCTCACACCGAAATTGTCCCCACCTCAATCTTGTGCTGCCCTGATAGACCCAAGGGAGCCCTACAAACTGACATCAGGAACCTGGACTGCTGAGTTTTCTTTCCCAGGGAAAATGGAAAAAGGATGTGCCCAGCGGCCCCTGGCCCTGGACAGGGACCTCACTACAAAAAATCCTTATATCGAAGGATGGACCCCACACTGAAGTTGTCCCCACCTCAAACTTGTGCTACCCTGATACACCCAAGGGAGCCCTAAAAACTGACATCAGGAACCTGGACTGCTGAGTTTTCTTTCCCAGGGAAAATGAAAAAAGGATGTGCCCAGGGGCCCCTGGCCCTTGGCAGGGACCTCACTACAAGAAATCCTTATATCGAAGGATGGACCCCACACCGAAGTTGTCCCCACCTCAAACTTGTGCTGCCCTGATAGACCCAAGGGAGCCCTACAAACTGACATCAGGAACCTGGACTGCTGAGTTTTCATTCCCAGGGAAAATGGAAAAAGGATGTGCCCAGGGGCCCCTGGCCCTGGACTGTGGCCTCACTGCAAAAAATCCTTATATCGAAGGATGGACCCCACACCGAAGTTGTCCCCACCTCAAACTTGTGCTGCCCTGATAGACCCAAGGGAGTCCTACAAACTGACATCAGGAACCTGGACTGCTGAGTTTTCTTTCCCAGGGAAAATGGAAAAAGGATGTGCCCAGGGGCCCCTGGCCCTGACTGCAAAAAATCCTTATATCGAAGGATGGACCCCACACCGAAGTTGTCCCCACCTCAAACTTGTGCTGCCCTGATAGACCCAAGGGAGCCCTACAAACTGACATCAGGAACCTGGACTGCTGAGTTTTCTTTCCCAGGGAAAATGGAAAAAGGATGTGCCCAGGGGCCCCTGGCCCTGATTGCAAAAAATCTTTATATCGAAGGACGCACCCCACACCGAAGTTGTCCCCACCTCAAACTTGTACTGCCCTGATAGACCCAAGGGAGCCCTACAAACTGACATCAGGAACCTGGACTGCTGAGTTTTCTTTCCCAGGGAAAATGGAAAAAGGATGCGCTCAGGGGCCCCTGGCCCTGGACAGGGACCTCACTGCAAAGAATCCTTATATCGAAGGATGGACCCCACACCGAAGCTGTCCCCACCTCAAACTTGTGCTACCCTGATAGACCCAAGGGAGCCCTACAAACTGACATCAGGAACCTGGACTGCTGAGTTTTCTTTCCCAGGGAAAATGGAAAAAGGATGTGCCCAGGGGCCCCTGTCCCTGACTGCAAAAATTCCTTGTATTGAAGAATGGACCCCACACCGAAGCTGTCCCCACTTCAAACTTGTGCTGCCCTGATAGACCCAAGGGAGCCCTACAAACTGACATCAGGAACCTGGACTGCTGAGTTTTCTTTCCCAGGGAAAATGGAAAAAGGATGTGCCCAGGGGCCCCTGGCCCTGGGCCCCTGGCCCTGACTGCAAAAAATCCTTATATCGAAGGATGGACCCCACACCGAAGTTGTCCCCACCTCAAACTTGTGCTACCCTGATAGACCCAAGGGAGCCCTACAAACTGACATCAGGAACCTGGACTGGTGAGTTTTCTTTCCCAGGGAAAATGGAAAAAGGATGTGCCCAGGGGCCCCAAGCCCTGGACAGGGACCTCACTACAAAAAATCCTTATATCGAAGGATGGACCCCACACCGAAGTTGTCCCCACCTCAAACTTGTGCTGCCCTGATAGACCCAAGGGAGCCCTACAAACTGACATCAGGAACCTGGACTGCTGAGTTTTCTTTCCCAGGGAAAATGGAAAAAGGATGTGCTCAGGGGCCCCTGGCCCTGACTGCAAAGAATCCTTATATCGAAGGATGGACCCCACACCGAAGTTGTCCCCACCTCAAACTTGTGCTGCCCTGATAGACCCAAGGGAGCCCTACAAACTGACATCAGGAACCTGGACTGCTGAGTTTTCTTTCCCAGGGAAAATGGAAAAAGGATGTGCTCAGGGGCCCCTGGCCCTGGACAGGGACCTCACTGCAAAAAATCCTTATATCGAAGGATGGACCCCACACCGAAGTTGTCCCCATCTCAAACTTGTGCTGCCCTGATAGACCCAAGGGAGCCCTACAAACTGACATCAGGAACCTGGACTGCTGAGTTTTCTTTCCCAGGGAAAATGGAAAAAGGATGTGCACAGGGGCCCCTGGGGCTGGACAGGGACCTCACTACAAAAAATCCTTATATCGAAGGATGGACCCCACACCGAAGTTGTCCCCACCTCAAACTTGTGCTGCCCTGATAGACCCAAGGGAGCCCTACAAACTGACATCAGGAACCTGGACTGCTGAGTTTTCTTTCCCAGGGAAAATGGAAAAAGGATGTGCCCAGGGGCCCCTGGCCCTGACTGCAAAGAATCCTTATATCGAAGGATGGACCCCACACCGAAGTTGTCCCCACCTCAAACTTGTGCTGCCCTGATAGAACCAAGGGAGCCCTACAAACTGACATCAGGAACCTGGACTGCTGAGTTTTCTTTCCCAGGGAAAATGGAAAAAGGATGTGCCCAGGGGCCCCTGGACCTGACTGCAAAAAATCTTTATATCGAAGGATGGACCCCACACCGAAGTTGTCCCCACCTCAAACTTGTGCTGCCCTGATACACCCAAGGGAGCCCTACAAACTGACATCAGGAACCTGGACTGCTGAGTTTTCTTTCCCAAGGAAAATGGCCAAAGGATGTGCCCAGGGGCCCCTGGCCCTGACTGCAAAAAATCCTTATATCGAAGGATGGACCCTACACCGAAATTGTCCCCACCTCAATCTTGTGCTGCCCTGATAGACCCAAGGGAGCCCTACAAACTGACATCAGGAACCTGGACTGCTGAGTTTTCTTTCCCAGGGAAAATGGAAAAAGGATGTGCCCAGGGGCCCCTGGCCCTGGGCTGGGCCTCACTGCAAAAAATCCTTATATCGAAGGATGGACCCCACACCGAAGTTGTCCCCACCTCAAACTTGTGCTGCCCTGATAGACCCAAGGGAGCCCTACAAACTGACATCAGGAACCTGGACTGCTGAGTTTTCTTTCCCAGGGAAAATGGAAAAAGGATGTGCCCAGGGGCCCCTGGCCCTGACTGCAAAAAATCCTTATATCGAAGGATGGACCTCACACCGATATTGTCCCCACCTCAATCTTGTGCTGCCCTGATAGACCCAAGGGAGCCCTACAAACTGACATCAGGAACCTGGACTGCTGAGTTTTCTTTCCCAGGGAAAATGGAAAAAGGATGTGCCCAGAGGCCCCTGGCCCTGGACAGGGACCTCACTACAAAAAATCCTTATATCGAAGGATGGACCCCACACCGAAGTTGTCCCCACCTCAAACTTGTGCTACCCTGATACACCCAAGGGAGCCCTACAAACTGACATCAGGAACCTGGACTGCTGAGTTTTCTTTCCCAGGGAAAATGGAAAAAGGATGTGCCCAGGGGCCCCTGGCCCTTGGCAGGGACCTCACTACAAGAAATCCTTATATCGAAGGATGGACCCCACACAAAAGTTGTCCCCACCTCAAACTTGTGCTGCCCTGATAGACCCAAGGGAGCCCTACAAACTGACATCAGGAACCTGGACTGCTGAGTTTTCTTTCCCAGGGAAAATGGAAAAAGGATGTGCACAGGGGCCCCTGGCGCTGGACCGGGACCTCACTACAAAAAATCCTTATATCGAAGGATGGACCCCACACCGAAGTTGTCCCCACCTCAAACTTGTGCTGCCCTGATAGACCCAAGGGAGCCCTACAAACTGACATCAGGAACCTGGACTGCTGAGTTTTCTTTCCCAGGGAAAATGGAAAAAGGATGTGCACAGGGACCCCTGGCCCTGGGCTGGGGCCTGACTGCAAAGAATCCTTATATCGAAGGATGGACCCCACACTGAAGTTGTCCCCACCTCAAACTTGTGCTGCCCTGATAGACCCAAGGGAGCCCTACAAACTGACATCAGGAACCTGGACTGCTGAGTTTTCTTTCCCAGGGAAAATGGAAAAAGGATGTGCCCAGGGGCCCCTGGCCCTGACTGCAAAAAATCTTTATATCGAAGGATGTACCCCACACCGAAGTTGTCCCCACCTCAAACTTGTGCTGCCCTGATAGACCCAAGGGAGCCCTACAAACTGACATCAGGAACCTGGACTGCTGAGTTTTCTTTCCCAGGGAAAATGGAAAAAGGATGTGCCCAGGGTCCCGTAGCCTTGGGCAAAAACCTCACTACAAGAAATCCTTATATCGAAGGATGGATCCCACACCGAAGTTGTCCCCACCTCAAACTTGTGCTGCCCTGATAGACCCAAGGGAGCCCTACAAACTGACATCAGGAACCTGGACTGCTGAGTTTTCTTTCCCTGGGAAAATGGAAAAAGGATGTGCCCAGGGGCCACTGGCCCTGGACCTCACTACAAAAAATCCTTATATCGAAGGATGGACCCCACACCAGTGTTGTCCCCACCTCATACTTGTCCTACCCTGATAGACCCAAGGGAGCCCTACAAACTGACATCAGGAACCTGGACTGCTGAGTTTTCTTTCCCAGGGAAAATGGAAAAAGGATGTGCCCAGGGGCCCCTGGCCCTGACTGCAAAAAATCCTTATATCGAAGGATGGACCCCACACTGAAGTTGTCCCCACCTCAAACTTGTGCTGCCCTGATAGACCCAAGGGAGCCCTACAAACTGACATCAGGAACCTGGACTGCTGAGTTTTCTTTCCCAGGGAAAATGGAAAAAGGATGTGCCCAGGGGCCCCTGGCCCTGGGCTGGGCCTCACTGCAAAAAATCCTTATATCGAAGGATGGACCCCACACCGAAGTTGTCCCCACCTCAAACTTGTGCTGCCCTGATAGACCCAAGGGAGCCCTACAAACTGACATCAGGAACCTGGACTGCTGAGTTTTCTTTCCCAGGGAAAATGGAAAAAGGATGTGCCCAGGGGCCCCTGGCCCTGACTGCAAAAAATCCTTATATCGAAGGATGGACCTCACACCGAAATTGTCCCCACCTCAATCTTGTGCTGCCCTGATAGACCCAAGGGAGCCCTACAAACTGACATCAGGAACCTGGACTGCTGAGTTTTCTTTCCCAGGGAAAATGGAAAAAGGATGTGCCCAGCGGCCCCTGGCCCTGGACAGGGACCTCACTACAAAAAATCCTTATATCGAAGGATGGACCCCACACTGAAGTTGTCCCCACCTCAAACTTGTGCTACCCTGATACACCCAAGGGAGCCCTAAAAACTGACATCAGGAACCTGGACTGCTGAGTTTTCTTTCCCAGGGAAAATGAAAAAAGGATGTGCCCAGGGGCCCCTGGCCCTTGGCAGGGACCTCACTACAAGAAATCCTTATATCGAAGGATGGACCCCACACCGAAGTTGTCCCCACCTCAAACTTGTGCTGCCCTGATAGACCCAAGGGAGCCCTACAAACTGACATCAGGAACCTGGACTGCTGAGTTTTCATTCCCAGGGAAAATGGAAAAAGGATGTGCCCAGGGGCCCCTGGCCCTGGACTGTGGCCTCACTGCAAAAAATCCTTATATCGAAGGATGGACCCCACACCGAAGTTGTCCCCACCTCAAACTTGTGCTGCCCTGATAGACCCAAGGGAGTCCTACAAACTGACATCAGGAACCTGGACTGCTGAGTTTTCTTTCCCAGGGAAAATGGAAAAAGGATGTGCCCAGGGGCCCCTGGCCCTGACTGCAAAAAATCCTTATATCGAAGGATGGACCCCACACCGAAGTTGTCCCCACCTCAAACTTGTGCTGCCCTGATAGACCCAAGGGAGCCCTACAAACTGACATCAGGAACCTGGACTGCTGAGTTTTCTTTCCCAGGGAAAATGGAAAAAGGATGTGCACAGGGGCCCCTGGCGCTGGACCGGGACCTCACTACAAAAAATCCTTATATCGAAGGATGGACCCCACACCGAAGTTGTCCCCACCTCAAACTTGTGCTGCCCTGATACACCCAAGGGAGCCCTACAAACTGACATCAGGAACCTGGACTGCTGAGTTTTCTTTCCCAGGGAAAATGGAAAAAGGATGTGCACAGGGACCCCTGGCCCTGGGCTGGGGCCTGACTGCAAAGAATCCTTACATCGAAGGATGGACCCCACACCGAAGTTGTCCCCACCTCAAACTTGTGCTGCCCTGATACACCCAAGGGAGCCCTACAAACTGACATCAGGAACCTGGACTGCTGAGTTTTCTTTCCCAGGGAAAATGGAAAAAGGATGTGCACAGGGGCCACTGGCCCTGGGCTGGGGCCTGACTGCAAAGAATCCTTATATCGAAGGATGGACCCCACACCGAAGTTGTCCCCACCTCAAACTTGTGCTGCCCTGATAGACCCAAGGGAGCCCTACAAACTGACATCAGGAACCTGGACTGCTGAGTTTTCTTTCCCAGGGAAAATGGAAAAAGGATGTGTCCAGGGGCCCCTGGCCCTGACTGCAAAAAATCTTTATATCGAAGGATGTACCCCACACCGAAGTTGTCCCCACCTCAAACTTGTGCTGCCCTGATAGACCCAAGGGAGCCCTACAAACTGACATCAGGAACCTGGACTGCTGAGTTTTCTTTCCCAGGGAAAATGGAAAAAGGATGTGCCCAGGGTCCCGTGGCCTCGGGCAAAAACCTCACTACAAGAAATCCTTATATCGAAGGATGGATCCCACACCGAAGTTGTCCCCACCTCAAACTTGTGCTGCCCTGATAGACCCAAGGGAGCCCTACAAACTGACATCAGGAACCTGGACTGCTGAGTTTTCTTTCCCAGGGAAAATGGAAAAAGGATGTGCCCGGGGGCCCCTGGCCCTCACTGCAAAGAATCCTTATATCGAAGGACGGACCCCACACCAAAGTTTTCCCCCACCTCAAACTTGTGCTGCCCTGATAGACCCAAGGGAGCCCTACAAACTGACATCAGGAACCTGGACTGCTGAGTTTTCTTTCCCAGGGAAAATGGAAAAAGGATGTGCACAGGGGCCACTGGCCCTGGGCTGGGGCCTGACTGCAAAGAATCCTTATATCGAAGGATGGACCCCACACCGAAGTTGTCCCACCTCAAACTTGTGCTGCCCTGATAGACCCAACGGAGCCCTACAAACTGACATCAGGAACCGGGACTGCTGAGTTTTCTTTCCCAGGGAAAATGGAAAAAGGATGTGCCCAGGGGCCCCTGGCCCTGATTGCAAAAAATATTTATATCGAAGGACGCACCCCACACCGAAGTTTTCCCCACCTCAAACTTGTACTGCCCTGATAGACCCAAGGGAGCCCTACAAACTGACATCAGGAACCTGGACTGCTGAGTTTTCTTTCCCAGGGAAAATGGAAAAAGGATGCGCTCAGGGGCCCCTGGCCCTGGACAGGGACCTCACTGCAAAGAATCCTTATATCGAAGGATGGACCCCACACCGAAGCTGTCCCCACCTCAAACTTGTGCTGCCCTGATAGAACCAAGGGGGCCCTACAAACTGACATCAGGAACCTGGACTGCTGAGTTTTCTTTCCCAGGGAAAATGGAAAAAGGATGTGCCCAGCGGCCCCTGGCCCTTGGCAGGGACCTCACTACAAAAATCCTAATATCGAAGGATGGACCCCACACCGAAGTTGTCCCCACCTCAAACTTGTGCTGCCCTGATAGACCCAAGGGAGCCCTACAAACTGACATCAGGAACCTGGACTGCTGAGTTTTCTTTCCCAGGGAAAATGGATAAAGGATGTGCACAGTGGCCCCTGGCGCTGGACCGGGACCTCACTACAAAAAATCCTTATATCGAAGGATGGACCCCATACCGAAGTTGTCCCCACCTCAAACTTGTGCTGCCCTGATACACCCAAGGGGGCCCTACAAACTGACATCAGGAACCTGGACTGCTGAGTTTTCTTTCCCAGGGAAAATGGAAAAAGGATGTGCACAGGGACCCCTGGCCCTGGGCTGGGGCCTGACTGCAAAGAATCCTTATATCGAAGGATGGACCCCACACCGAAGTTGTCCCCACCTCAAACTTGTGCTGCCCTGATAGAACCAAGGGAGCCCTACAAACTGACATCAGGAACCTGGACTGCTGAGTTTTCTTTCCCAGGGAAAATAGAAAAAGGATGTGCCCAGGGGCCCCTGGCCCTGACTGCAAAAAATCTTTATATCGAAGGATGTACCCCACACCGAAGTTGTCCCCACCTCAAACTTGTGCTGCCCTGATAGACCCAAGGGAGCCCTACAAACTGACATCAGGAACCTGGACTGCTGAGTTTTCTTTCCCAGGGAAAATGGAAAAAGGATGTGCCCAGGGTCCCGTGGCCTTGGGCAAAAACCTCACTACAAGAAATCCTTATATCGAAGGATGGATCCCACACCGAAGTTGTCCCCACCTCAAACTTGTGCTGCCCTGATAGACCCAAGGGAGCCCTACAAACTGACATCAGGAACCTGGACTGCTGAGTTTTCTTTCCCAGGGAAAATGGAAAAAGGATGTGCCCGGGGGCCCCTGGCCCTCACTGCAAAGAATCCTTATACCGAAGGACGGAGCCCACACCAAAGTTTTCCCCCACCTCAAACTTGTGCTGCCCTGATAGACCCAAGGGAGCCCTACAAACTGACATCAGGAACCTGGACTGCTGAGTTTTCTTTCCCAGGGAAAATGGAAAAAGGATGTGCACAGGGGCCACTGGCCCTGGGCTGGGGCCTGACTGCAAAGAATCCTTATATCGAAGGATGGAGCCCACACCAAAGTTGTCCCCACCTGAAACTTGTGCTGCCCTGATAGACCCAAGGGAGCCCTACAAACTGACATCAGGAACCGGGACTGCTGAGTTTTCTTTCCCAGGGAAAATGGAAAAAGGATGTGCCCAGGGGCCCCTGGCCCTGACTGCAAAAATTCCTTGTATTGAAGGATGGACCCCACACCGAAGCTGTCCCCACTTCAAACTTGTGCTGCCCTGATAGACCCAAGGGAGCCCTACAAACTGACATCAGGAACCTGGACTGCTGAGTTTTCTTTCCCAGGGAAAATGGAAAAAGGATGTGCTCAGGGGCCCCTGGCCCTGGACAGGGACCTCACTGCAAAGAATCCTTATATCGAAGGATGGACCCCACACCGAAGTTGTCCCCATCTCAAACTTGTGCTGCCCTGATAGACCCAAGGGAGCCCTACAAACTGACATCAGGAACCTGGACTGCTGAGTTTTCTTTCCCAGGGAAAATGGCCAAAGGGTGTGCCCGGGGGTCCCTGGCCCTGACTGCAAAGAATCCTTATATCGAAGGACGGACCCCACATTGAAGGTGTCCCCACCTCAAACTTGTGCTGCCCTGATACACCCAAGGGAGCCCTACAAACTGACATCAGGAACCTGGACTGCTGAGTTTTCTTTCCCAGGGAAAATGGAAAAAGGATGTGCCCAGGCGCCCCTGGCCCTGACTGCAAAGGATCCTTATATCGAAGGATGGACCCCACACCGAAGTTGTCCCCACCTCAAACTTGTGCTGCCCTGATATACCCAAGGGGGCCCTACAAACTGACATCAGGAACCTGGACTGCTGAGTTTTCTTTCCCAGGGGAAATGGAAAAAGGATGTGCACAGGGGCCCCTGGCCCGGAGCTGGGGCCGGACTGCAAAGAATCCTTATATCGAAGGATGGACCCCACACCGAAGTTGTCCCTACCTCAATCTTGTGCTGCCCTGATAGACCCAAGGGAGCCCTACAAACTGACATCAGGAACCTGGACTGCTGAGTTTTCTTTCCCAGGGAAAATGGAAAAAGGATGTGCCCAGGGGCCCCTGGCCCTGACTGCAAAAGTCTTTATATCGAAGGATGCACCCCACACCGAAGTTGTCCCCACCTCAAACTTGTGCTGCCCTGATAGACCCAAGGGAGCCCTACAAACTGACATCAGGAACCTGGACTGCTGAGTTTTCTTTCCCAGGGAAAATGGAAAAAGGATGTGCCCAGGGTCCCGTGGCCTTGGGCAAAAACCTCACTACAAGAAATCCTTATATCGAAGGATGGATCCCACACCGAAGTTGTCCCCACCTCAAACTTGTGCTGCCCTGATAGACCCAAGGGAGCCCTACAAACTGACATCAGGAACCTGGACTGCTGAGTTTTCTTTCCCAGGGAAAATGGAAAAAGGATGTGCCCGGGGGCCCCTGGCCCTCACTTCAAAGAATCCTTATACCGAAGGACGGAGCCCACACCAAAGTTTTCCCCCACCTCAAACTTGTGCTGCCCTGATAGACCCAAGGGAGCCCTACAAACTGACATCAGGAACCTGGACTGCTGAGTTTTCTTTCCCAGGGAAAATGGAAAAAGGATGTGCACAGGGGCCACTGGCCCTGGGCTGGGGCCTGACTGCAAAGAATCCTTATATCGAAGGATGGAGCCCACACCGAAGTTGTCCCCACCTGAAACTTGTGCTGCCCTGATAGACCCAAGGGAGCCCTACAAACTGACATCAGGAACCGGGACTGCTGAGTTTTCTTTCCCAGGGAAAATGGAAAAAGGATGTGCCCAGGGGCCCCTGGCCCTGACTGCAAAAATTCCTTGTATTGAAGGATGGACCCCACACCGAAGCTGTCCCCACTTCAAACTTGTGCTGCCCTGATAGACCCAAGGGAGCCCTACAAACTGACATCAGGAACCTGGACTGCTGAGTTTTCTTTCCCAGGGAAAATGGAAAAAGGATGTGCTCAGGGGCCCCTGGCCCTGGACAGGGACCTCACTGCAAAGAATCCTTATATCGAAGGATGGACCCCACACCGAAGTTGTCCCCATCTCAAACTTGTGCTGCCCTGATAGACCCAAGGGAGCCCTACAAACTGACATCAGGAACCTGGACTGCTGAGTTTTCTTTCCCAGGGAAAATGGCCAAAGGGTGTGCCCGGGGGTCCCTGGCCCTGACTGCAAAGAATCCTTATATCGAAGGACGGACCCCACATTGAAGGTGTCCCCACCTCAAACTTGTGCTGCCCTGATACACCCAAGGGAGCCCTACAAACTGACATCAGGAACCTGGACTGCTGAGTTTTCTTTCCCAGGGAAAATGGAAAAAGGATGTGCCCAGGCGCCCCTGGCCCTGACTGCAAAGAATCCTTATATCGAAGGATGGACCCCACACCGAAGTTGTCCCCACCTCAAACTTGTGCTGCCCTGATATACCCAAGGGGGCCCTACAAACTGACATCAGGAACCTGGACTGCTGAGTTTTCTTTCCCAGGGAAAATGGAAAAAGGATGTGCCCAGCGGCCCCTGGCCCTGGACAGGGACCTCACTACAAAAAATCCTTATATCGAAGGATGGACCCCACACTGAAGTTGTCCCCACCTCAAACTTGTGCTACCCTGATACACCCAAGGGAGCCCTAAAAACTGACATCAGGAACCTGGACTGCTGAGTTTTCTTTCCCAGGGAAAATGAAAAAAGGATGTGCCCAGGGGCCCCTGGCCCTTGGCAGGGACCTCACTACAAGAAATCCTTATATCGAAGGATGGACCCCACACCGAAGTTGTCCCCACCTCAAACTTGTGCTGCCCTGATAGACCCAAGGGAGCCCTACAAACTGACATCAGGAACCTGGACTGCTGAGTTTTCATTCCCAGGGAAAATGGAAAAAGGATGTGCCCAGGGGCCCCTGGCCCTGGACTGTGGCCTCACTGCAAAAAATCCTTATATCGAAGGATGGACCCCACACCGAAGTTGTCCCCACCTCAAACTTGTGCTGCCCTGATAGACCCAAGGGAGTCCTACAAACTGACATCAGGAACCTGGACTGCTGAGTTTTCTTTCCCAGGGAAAATGGAAAAAGGATGTGCCCAGGGGCCCCTGGCCCTGACTGCAAAAAATCCTTATATCGAAGGATGGACCCCACACCGAAGTTGTCCCCACCTCAAACTTGTGCTGCCCTGATAGACCCAAGGGAGCCCTACAAACTGACATCAGGAACCTGGACTGCTGAGTTTTCTTTCCCAGGGAAAATGGAAAAAGGATGTGCACAGGGGCCCCTGGCGCTGGACCGGGACCTCACTACAAAAAATCCTTATATCGAAGGATGGACCCCACACCGAAGTTGTCCCCACCTCAAACTTGTGCTGCCCTGATACACCCAAGGGAGCCCTACAAACTGACATCAGGAACCTGGACTGCTGAGTTTTCTTTCCCAGGGAAAATGGAAAAAGGATGTGCACAGGGACCCCTGGCCCTGGGCTGGGGCCTGACTGCAAAGAATCCTTACATCGAAGGATGGACCCCACACCGAAGTTGTCCCCACCTCAAACTTGTGCTGCCCTGATACACCCAAGGGAGCCCTACAAACTGACATCAGGAACCTGGACTGCTGAGTTTTCTTTCCCAGGGAAAATGGAAAAAGGATGTGCACAGGGGCCACTGGCCCTGGGCTGGGGCCTGACTGCAAAGAATCCTTATATCGAAGGATGGACCCCACACCGAAGTTGTCCCCACCTCAAACTTGTGCTGCCCTGATAGACCCAAGGGAGCCCTACAAACTGACATCAGGAACCTGGACTGCTGAGTTTTCTTTCCCAGGGAAAATGGAAAAAGGATGTGTCCAGGGGCCCCTGGCCCTGACTGCAAAAAATCTTTATATCGAAGGATGTACCCCACACCGAAGTTGTCCCCACCTCAAACTTGTGCTGCCCTGATAGACCCAAGGGAGCCCTACAAACTGACATCAGGAACCTGGACTGCTGAGTTTTCTTTCCCAGGGAAAATGGAAAAAGGATGTGCCCAGGGTCCCGTGGCCTCGGGCAAAAACCTCACTACAAGAAATCCTTATATCGAAGGATGGATCCCACACCGAAGTTGTCCCCACCTCAAACTTGTGCTGCCCTGATAGACCCAAGGGAGCCCTACAAACTGACATCAGGAACCTGGACTGCTGAGTTTTCTTTCCCAGGGAAAATGGAAAAAGGATGTGCCCGGGGGCCCCTGGCCCTCACTGCAAAGAATCCTTATATCGAAGGACGGACCCCACACCAAAGTTTTCCCCCACCTCAAACTTGTGCTGCCCTGATAGACCCAAGGGAGCCCTACAAACTGACATCAGGAACCTGGACTGCTGAGTTTTCTTTCCCAGGGAAAATGGAAAAAGGATGTGCACAGGGGCCACTGGCCCTGGGCTGGGGCCTGACTGCAAAGAATCCTTATATCGAAGGATGGACCCCACACCGAAGTTGTCCCACCTCAAACTTGTGCTGCCCTGATAGACCCAACGGAGCCCTACAAACTGACATCAGGAACCGGGACTGCTGAGTTTTCTTTCCCAGGGAAAATGGAAAAAGGATGTGCCCAGGGGCCCCTGGCCCTGATTGCAAAAAATATTTATATCGAAGGACGCACCCCACACCGAAGTTTTCCCCACCTCAAACTTGTACTGCCCTGATAGACCCAAGGGAGCCCTACAAACTGACATCAGGAACCTGGACTGCTGAGTTTTCTTTCCCAGGGAAAATGGAAAAAGGATGCGCTCAGGGGCCCCTGGCCCTGGACAGGGACCTCACTGCAAAGAATCCTTATATCGAAGGATGGACCCCACACCGAAGCTGTCCCCACCTCAAACTTGTGCTGCCCTGATAGAACCAAGGGGGCCCTACAAACTGACATCAGGAACCTGGACTGCTGAGTTTTCTTTCCCAGGGAAAATGGAAAAAGGATGTGCCCAGCGGCCCCTGGCCCTTGGCAGGGACCTCACTACAAAAATCCTAATATCGAAGGATGGACCCCACACCGAAGTTGTCCCCACCTCAAACTTGTGCTGCCCTGATAGACCCAAGGGAGCCCTACAAACTGACATCAGGAACCTGGACTGCTGAGTTTTCTTTCCCAGGGAAAATGGATAAAGGATGTGCACAGTGGCCCCTGGCGCTGGACCGGGACCTCACTACAAAAAATCCTTATATCGAAGGATGGACCCCATACCGAAGTTGTCCCCACCTCAAACTTGTGCTGCCCTGATACACCCAAGGGGGCCCTACAAACTGACATCAGGAACCTGGACTGCTGAGTTTTCTTTCCCAGGGAAAATGGAAAAAGGATGTGCACAGGGACCCCTGGCCCTGGGCTGGGGCCTGACTGCAAAGAATCCTTATATCGAAGGATGGACCCCACACCGAAGTTGTCCCCACCTCAAACTTGTGCTGCCCTGATAGAACCAAGGGAGCCCTACAAACTGACATCAGGAACCTGGACTGCTGAGTTTTCTTTCCCAGGGAAAATAGAAAAAGGATGTGCCCAGGGGCCCCTGGCCCTGACTGCAAAAAATCTTTATATCGAAGGATGTACCCCACACCGAAGTTGTCCCCACCTCAAACTTGTGCTGCCCTGATAGACCCAAGGGAGCCCTACAAACTGACATCAGGAACCTGGACTGCTGAGTTTTCTTTCCCAGGGAAAATGGAAAAAGGATGTGCCCAGGGTCCCGTGGCCTTGGGCAAAAACCTCACTACAAGAAATCCTTATATCGAAGGATGGATCCCACACCGAAGTTGTCCCCACCTCAAACTTGTGCTGCCCTGATAGACCCAAGGGAGCCCTACAAACTGACATCAGGAACCTGGACTGCTGAGTTTTCTTTCCCAGGGAAAATGGAAAAAGGATGTGCCCGGGGGCCCCTGGCCCTCACTGCAAAGAATCCTTATACCGAAGGACGGAGCCCACACCAAAGTTTTCCCCCACCTCAAACTTGTGCTGCCCTGATAGACCCAAGGGAGCCCTACAAACTGACATCAGGAACCTGGACTGCTGAGTTTTCTTTCCCAGGGAAAATGGAAAAAGGATGTGCACAGGGGCCACTGGCCCTGGGCTGGGGCCTGACTGCAAAGAATCCTTATATCGAAGGATGGAGCCCACACCAAAGTTGTCCCCACCTGAAACTTGTGCTGCCCTGATAGACCCAAGGGAGCCCTACAAACTGACATCAGGAACCGGGACTGCTGAGTTTTCTTTCCCAGGGAAAATGGAAAAAGGATGTGCCCAGGGGCCCCTGGCCCTGACTGCAAAAATTCCTTGTATTGAAGGATGGACCCCACACCGAAGCTGTCCCCACTTCAAACTTGTGCTGCCCTGATAGACCCAAGGGAGCCCTACAAACTGACATCAGGAACCTGGACTGCTGAGTTTTCTTTCCCAGGGAAAATGGAAAAAGGATGTGCTCAGGGGCCCCTGGCCCTGGACAGGGACCTCACTGCAAAGAATCCTTATATCGAAGGATGGACCCCACACCGAAGTTGTCCCCATCTCAAACTTGTGCTGCCCTGATAGACCCAAGGGAGCCCTACAAACTGACATCAGGAACCTGGACTGCTGAGTTTTCTTTCCCAGGGAAAATGGCCAAAGGGTGTGCCCGGGGGTCCCTGGCCCTGACTGCAAAGAATCCTTATATCGAAGGACGGACCCCACATTGAAGGTGTCCCCACCTCAAACTTGTGCTGCCCTGATACACCCAAGGGAGCCCTACAAACTGACATCAGGAACCTGGACTGCTGAGTTTTCTTTCCCAGGGAAAATGGAAAAAGGATGTGCCCAGGCGCCCCTGGCCCTGACTGCAAAGGATCCTTATATCGAAGGATGGACCCCACACCGAAGTTGTCCCCACCTCAAACTTGTGCTGCCCTGATATACCCAAGGGGGCCCTACAAACTGACATCAGGAACCTGGACTGCTGAGTTTTCTTTCCCAGGGGAAATGGAAAAAGGATGTGCACAGGGGCCCCTGGCCCGGAGCTGGGGCCGGACTGCAAAGAATCCTTATATCGAAGGATGGACCCCACACCGAAGTTGTCCCTACCTCAATCTTGTGCTGCCCTGATAGACCCAAGGGAGCCCTACAAACTGACATCAGGAACCTGGACTGCTGAGTTTTCTTTCCCAGGGAAAATGGAAAAAGGATGTGCCCAGGGGCCCCTGGCCCTGACTGCAAAAGTCTTTATATCGAAGGATGCACCCCACACCGAAGTTGTCCCCACCTCAAACTTGTGCTGCCCTGATAGACCCAAGGGAGCCCTACAAACTGACATCAGGAACCTGGACTGCTGAGTTTTCTTTCCCAGGGAAAATGGAAAAAGGATGTGCCCAGGGTCCCGTGGCCTTGGGCAAAAACCTCACTACAAGAAATCCTTATATCGAAGGATGGATCCCACACCGAAGTTGTCCCCACCTCAAACTTGTGCTGCCCTGATAGACCCAAGGGAGCCCTACAAACTGACATCAGGAACCTGGACTGCTGAGTTTTCTTTCCCAGGGAAAATGGAAAAAGGATGTGCCCGGGGGCCCCTGGCCCTCACTTCAAAGAATCCTTATACCGAAGGACGGAGCCCACACCAAAGTTTTCCCCCACCTCAAACTTGTGCTGCCCTGATAGACCCAAGGGAGCCCTACAAACTGACATCAGGAACCTGGACTGCTGAGTTTTCTTTCCCAGGGAAAATGGAAAAAGGATGTGCACAGGGGCCACTGGCCCTGGGCTGGGGCCTGACTGCAAAGAATCCTTATATCGAAGGATGGAGCCCACACCGAAGTTGTCCCCACCTGAAACTTGTGCTGCCCTGATAGACCCAAGGGAGCCCTACAAACTGACATCAGGAACCGGGACTGCTGAGTTTTCTTTCCCAGGGAAAATGGAAAAAGGATGTGCCCAGGGGCCCCTGGCCCTGACTGCAAAAATTCCTTGTATTGAAGGATGGACCCCACACCGAAGCTGTCCCCACTTCAAACTTGTGCTGCCCTGATAGACCCAAGGGAGCCCTACAAACTGACATCAGGAACCTGGACTGCTGAGTTTTCTTTCCCAGGGAAAATGGAAAAAGGATGTGCTCAGGGGCCCCTGGCCCTGGACAGGGACCTCACTGCAAAGAATCCTTATATCGAAGGATGGACCCCACACCGAAGTTGTCCCCATCTCAAACTTGTGCTGCCCTGATAGACCCAAGGGAGCCCTACAAACTGACATCAGGAACCTGGACTGCTGAGTTTTCTTTCCCAGGGAAAATGGCCAAAGGGTGTGCCCGGGGGTCCCTGGCCCTGACTGCAAAGAATCCTTATATCGAAGGACGGACCCCACATTGAAGGTGTCCCCACCTCAAACTTGTGCTGCCCTGATACACCCAAGGGAGCCCTACAAACTGACATCAGGAACCTGGACTGCTGAGTTTTCTTTCCCAGGGAAAATGGAAAAAGGATGTGCCCAGGCGCCCCTGGCCCTGACTGCAAAGAATCCTTATATCGAAGGATGGACCCCACACCGAAGTTGTCCCCACCTCAAACTTGTGCTGCCCTGATATACCCAAGGGGGCCCTACAAACTGACATCAGGAACCTGGACTGCTGAGTTTTCTTTCCCAGGGGAAATGGAAAAAGGATGTGCACAGGGGCCCCTGGCCCGGAGCTGGGGCCGGACTGCAAAGAATCCTTATATCGAAGGATGGACCCCACACCGAAGTTGTCCCTACCTCAATCTTGTGCTGCCCTGATAGACCCAAGGGAGCCCTACAAACTGACATCAGGAACCTGGACTGCTGAGTTTTCTTTCCCAGGGAAAATGGAAAAAGGATGTGCCCAGGGGCCCCTGGCCCTGACTGCAAAAGTCTTTATATCGAAGGATGCACCCCACACCGAAGTTGTCCCCACCTCAAACTTGTGCTGCCCTGATACACCCAAGGGAGCCCTACAAACTGACATCAGGAACCTGGACTGCTGCGTTTTCTTTCCCAGGGAAAATGGAAAAAGGTTGTGCCCAGGGGCCCCTGGCCCTGGACAGGGACCTCACTACAAAAAATCCTTATATCGAAGGATGGACCCCACACCGAAGTTGTTGCAACCTCAAACTTGTGCTACCGTGATAGACCCAAGGGAGCCCTACAAAGTGACATCAGGAACCTGGACTGCTGAGTTTTCTTTCCCAGGGAAAATGGAAAAAGGATGTGCCCAGGGGTCCCTGGCCCTGACTGCAAAAAATCCTTATATCGAAGGATGGACCCCACACCGAAGTTGTCCCCACCTCAAACTTGTGCTGCCCTGATACACCCATGGGAGCCCTACAAACTGACATCAGGAACCTGGACTGCTGAGTTTTCTTTCCCAGGGAAAATGGAAAAAGGATGTGCCCAGGGGCCCCTGGCCCTGACTGCAAAGAATCCTTATATCGAAGGATGGACCCCACACCGAAGTTGTCCCCACCTCAAACTTGTGCTACCCTGATAGACCCAAGGGAGCCCTACAAACTGACATCAGGAACCTGGACTGCTGAGTTTTCTTTCCCAGGGAAAATGGAAAAAGGATGTGCCCAGGGGCCCCTGGCCCTGACTGCAAAGAATCCTTATATCGAAGGATGGACCCCACACCGAAGTTGTCCCCACCTCAAACTTGTGCTGCCCTGATAGACCCAAGGGAGCCCTACAAACTGACATCAGGAACCTGGACTGCTGAGTTTTCTTTCCCAGGGAAAATGGAAAAAGGATGTGCCCAGGGGCCCCTTCTCCTGACTGCAAAAAATCTTTATATCGAAGGATGGACCCCACACCGAAGCTGTCCCCACCTCAAACTTGTGCTGCCCTGATAGACCCAAGGGAGCCCTACAAACTGACATCAGGAACCTGGACTGCTGAGTTTTCTTTCCCAGGGAAAATGGAAAAAGGATGTGCCCGGGGGCCCCTGGCCCTCACTGCAAAGAATCCTTATATCGAAGGACGGACCCCACACCAAAGTTTTCCCCCACCTCAAACTTGTGCTGCCCTGATAGACCCAAGGGAGCCCTACAAACTGACATCAGGAACCTGGACTGCTGAGTTTTCTTTCCCAGGGAAAATGGAAAAAGGATGTGCACAGGGGCCACTGGCCCTGGGCTGGGGCCTGACTGCAAAGAATCCTTATATCGAAGGATGGACCCCACACCGAAGTTGTCCCCACCTCAAACTTGTGCTGCCCTGATAGACCCAAGGGAGCCCTACAAACTGACATCAGGAACCTGGACTGCTGAGTTTTCTTTCCCAGGGAAAATGGAAAAAGGATGTGCCCAGGGGCCCCTGGCCCTGACTGCAAAAATTCCTTGTATTGAAGGATGGACCCCACACCGAAGCTGTCCCCACTTCAAACTTGTGCTGCCCTGATAGACCCAAGGGAGCCCTACAAACTGACATCAGGAACCTGGACTGCTGAGTTTTCTTTCCCAGGGAAAATGGAAAAAGGATGTGCCCAGGGGCCCCTGGCCCTGGGCCCCTGGCCCTCACTGCAAAAAATCCTTATATCGAAGGATGGACCCCACACCGAAGTTGTCCCCACCTCAAACTTGTGCTACCCTGATAGACCCAAAGGAGCCCTACAAACTGACATCAGGAACCTGGACTGCTGAGTTTTCTTTCCCAGGGAAAATGGAAAAAGGATGTGCTCAGGGGCCCCTGGCCCTGACTGCAAAGAATCCTTATATCGAAGGATGGACCCCACACCGAAGTTGTCTCCACCTCTAACTTGTGCTGCCCTGATAGACCCAAGGGAGCCCTACAAACTGACATCAGGAACCTGGACTGCTGAGTTTTCTTTCCCAGGGAAAATGGAAAAAGGATGTGCTCAGGGGCCCCTGGCCCTGGACAGGAACCTCACTGCAAAAAATCCTTATATCGAAGGATGGACCCCACACCGAAGTTGTCCCCACCTCAAACTTGTGCTGCCCTGATAGACCCAAGGGAGCCCTACAAACTGACATCAGGAACCTGGACTGCTGAGTTTTCTTTCCCAGGGAAAATGGAAAAAGGGTGTGCACAGGGGCCCCTGGGGCTGGACAGGGACCTCACTACAAAAAATCCTTATATCGAAGGATGGACCCCACACCGAAGTTGTCCCCACCTCAAACTTGTGCTGCCCTGATAGACCCAAGGGAGCCCTACAAACTGACATCAGGAACCTGGACTGCTGAGTTTTCTTTCCCAGGGAAAATGGAAAAAGGATGTGCCCAGGGGCCCGTGGCCCTGGGCAGGGGCCTCACTACAAGAAATCCTTATATTGAAGGATGGACCCCACACCGAAATTGTCCTCACCTCAAACTTGTGCTGCCCTGATAGACCCAAGGGAGCCCTACAAACTGACATCAGGGACCTGGACTGCTGAGTTTTCTTTCCCTGGGAAAATGGAAAAAGGATGTGCCCAGGCCCCCTGGCCCTGGACTGTGGCCTCACTACAAGAAATCCTTATATCGAAGGATGGACCCCACACCGAAGTTGTCCCCACCTCAAACTTGTGCTGCCCTGATAGACCCAAGGGAGCCCTACAAACTGACATCAGGAACCTGGACTGCTGAGTTTTCTTTCCCAGGGAAAATGGAAAAAGGATGTGCCCAGGGGCCCCTGGCCATGGACTGTGACCTCACTGCAAAAAATCCTTATATCGAAGGATGGACCCCACACCGAAGTTGTCCCCACCTCAAACTTGTGCTGCCCTGATAGACCCAAGGGAGCCCTACAAACTGACATCAGGAACCTGGACTGCTGAGTTTTCTTTCCCAGGGAAAATGGAAAAAGGATGTGCCCAGGGGCCCCTGGCCCTGACTGCAAAAAATCCTTATATCGAAGGATGGACCCCACACCGAAGTTGTCCCCACCTCAAACTTGTGCTGCCCTGATAGACCCAAGGGGGCCCTACAAACTGACATCAGGAACCTGGACTGCTGAGTTTTCTTTCCCAGGGAAAATGGAAAAAGGATGTGCCCAGCGGCCCCTGGCCCTTGGCAGGGACCTCACTACAAGAAATCCTTATATCGAAGGATGGACCCCACACCGAAGTTGTCCCCACCTCAAACTTGTGCTGCCCTGATAGACCCAAGGGAGCCCTACAAACTGACATCAGGAACCTGGACTGCTGAGTTTTCTTTCCCAGGGAAAATGGATAAAGGATGTGCACAGGGGCCCCTGGCGCTGGACCGGGACCTCACTACAAAAAATCCTTATATCGAAGGATGGACCCCACACCGAAGTTGTCCCCACCTCAAACTTGTGCTGCCCTGATAGACCCAAGGGAGCCCTACAAACTGACATCAGGAACCTGGACTGCTGAGTTTTCTTTCCCAGGGAAAATGGAAAAAGGATGTGCCCAGGGACCCCTGGCCCTGGGCTGGTGCCTGACTGCAAAGAATCCTTATATCGAAGGATGGACCCCACACCGAAGTTGTCCCCACCTCACACTTGTGCTGCCCTGATAGAACCAAGGGAGCCCTACAAACTGACATCAGGAACCTGGACTGCTGAGTTTTCTTTCCCAGGGAAAATGGAAAAAGGATGTGCCCAGGGGCCCCTGGCCCTGACTGCAAAAAATCTTTATATCGAAGGATGTACCCCACACCGAAGTTGTCCCCACCTCAAACTTGTGCTGCCCTGATAGACCCAAGGGAGCCCTACAAACTGACATCAGGAACCTGGACTGCTGAGTTTTCTTTCCCAGGGAAAATGGAAAAAGGTTGTGCCCGGGGGCCCCTTGCCCTCACTGCAAAGAATCCTTATATCGAAGGACGGACCCCACACCAAAGTTTTCCCCCACCTCAAACTTGTGCTGCCCTGATAGACCCAAGGGAGCCCTACAAACTGACATCAGGAACCTGGACTGCTGAGTTTTCTTTCCCAGGGAAAATGGAAAAAGGATGTGCACAGGGGCCACTGGCCCTGGGCTGGGGCCTGACTGCAAAGAATCCTTATATCGAAGGATGGACCCCACACCGAAGTTGTCCCCACCTCAAACTTGTGCTGCCCTGATAGACCCAAGGGAGCCCTACAAACTGACATCAGGAACCGGGACTGCTGAGTTTTCTTTCCCAGGGAAAATGGAAAAAGGATGTGCCCAGGGGCCCCTGGTCCTGATTGCAAAAAATCTTTATATCGAAGGACGCACCCCACACCGAAGTTTTCCCCACCTCAAACTTGTACTGCCCTGATAGACCCAAGGGAGCCCTACAAACTGACATCAGGAACCTGGACTGCTGAGTTTTCTTTCCCAGGGAAAATGGAAAAAGGATGCGCTCAGGGGCCCCTGGCCCTGGACAGGGACCTCACTGCAAAGAATCCTTATATCGAAGGATGGACCCCACACCGAAGCTGTCCCCACCTCAAACTTGTGCTGCCCTGATAGACCCAAGGGGGCCCTACAAACTGACATCAGGAACCTGGACTGCTGAGTTTTCTTTCCCAGGGAAAATGGATAAAGGATGTGCCCAGCGGCCCCTGGCCCTTGGCAGGGACCTCACTACAAAAATCCTAATATCGAAGGATGGACCCCACACCGAAGTTGTCCCCATCTCAAACTTGTGCTGCCCTGATAGACCCAAGGGATCCCTACAAACTGACATCAGGAACCTGGACTGCTGAGTTTTCTTTCCCAGGGAAAATGGATAAAGGATGTGCACAGTGGCCCCTGGCGCTGGACCGGGACCTCACTACAAAAAATCCTTATATCGAAGGATGGACCCCACACCGAAGTTGTCCCCACCTCAAACTTGTGCTGCCCTGATACACCCAAGGGGGCCCTACAAACTGACATCAGGAACCTGGACTGCTGAGTTTTCTTTCCCAGGGAAAATGGAAAAAGGATGTGCACAGGGACCCCTGGCCCTGGGCTAGGGCCTGACTGCAAAGAATCCTTATATCGAAGGATGGACCCCACACCGAAGTTGTCCCCACCTCAAACTTGTGCTGCCCTGATAGAACCAAGGGAGCCCTACAAACTGACATCAGGAACCTGGACTGCTGAGTTTTCTTTCCCAGGGAAAATGGAAAAAGGATGTGCCCAGGGGCCCCTGGCCCTGACTGCAAAAAATCTTTATATCGAAGGATGTACCCCACACCGAAGTTGTCCCCACCTCAAACTTGTGCTGCCCTGATAGACCCAAGGGAGCCCTACAAACTGACATCAGGAACCTGGACTGCTGAGTTTTCTTTCCCAGGGAAAATGGAAAAAGGATGTGCCCGGGGGCCCCTGGCCCTGACTGCAAAGAATCCTTATATCGAAGGACGGACCCCACACCAAAGTTTTCCCCCACCTCAAACTTGTGCTGCCCTGATAGACCCAAGGGAGCCCTACAAACTGACATCAGGAACCGGGACTGCTGAGTTTTCTTTCCCAGGGAAAATGGAAAAAGGATGTGCCCAGGGGCCCCTGGCCCTGATTGCAAAAAATCTTTATATCGAAGGACGCACCCCACACCGAAGTTGTCCCCACCTCAAACTTGTACTGCCCTGATAGACCCAAGGGAGCCCTACAAACTGACATCAGGAACCTGGACTGCTGAGTTTTCTTTCCCAGGGAAAATGGAAAAAGGATGCGCTCAGGGGCCCCTGGCCCTGGACAGGGACCTCACTGCAAAGAATCCTTATATCGAAGGATGGACCCCACACCGAAACTGTCCCCACCTCAAACTTGTGCTACCCTGATAGACCCAAGGGAGCCCTACAAACTGACATCAGGAACCTGGACTGCTGAGTTTTCTTTCCCAGGGAAAATGGAAAAAGGATGTGCCCAGGGGCCCCTGTCCCTGACTGCAAAAATTCCTTGTATTGAAGAATGGACCCCACACCGAAGCTGTCCCCACTTCAAACTTGTGCTGCCCTGATAGACCCAAGGGAGCCCTACAAACTGACATCAGGAACCTGGACTGCTGAGTTTTCTTTCCCAGGGAAAATGGAAAAAGGATGTGCCCAGGGGCCCCTGGCCCTGGGCCCCTGGCCCTGACTGCAAAAAATCCTTATATCGAAGGATGGACCCCACACCGAAGTTGTCCCCACCTCAAACTTGTGCTACCCTGATAGACCCAAGGGAGCCCTACAAACTGACATCAGGAACCTGGACTGGTGAGTTTTCTTTCCCAGGGAAAATGGAAAAAGGATGTGCCCAGGGGCCCCAAGCCCTGGACAGGGACCTCACTACAAAAAATCCTTATATCGAAGGATGGACCCCACACCGAAGTTGTCCCCACCTCAAACTTGTGCTGCCCTGATAGACCCAAGGGAGCCCTACAAACTGACATCAGGAACCTGGACTGCTGAGTTTTCTTTCCCAGGGAAAATGGAAAAAGGATGTGCTCAGGGGCCCCTGGCCCTGACTGCAAAGAATCCTTATATCGAAGGATGGACCCCACACCGAAGTTGTCCCCACCTCAAACTTGTGCTGCCCTGATAGACCCAAGGGAGCCCTACAAACTGACATCAGGAACCTGGACTGCTGAGTTTTCTTTCCCAGGGAAAATGGAAAAAGGATGTGCCCAGGGGCCCCTGGCCCTGACTGCAAAAAATCCTTATATCGAAGGATGGACCTCACACCGATATTGTCCCCACCTCAATCTTGTGCTGCCCTGATAGACCCAAGGGAGCCCTACAAACTGACATCAGGAACCTGGACTGCTGAGTTTTCTTTCCCAGGGAAAATGGAAAAAGGATGTGCCCAGCGGCCCCTGGCCCTGGACAGGGACCTCACTACAAAAAATCCTTATATCGAAGGATGGACCCCACACCGAAGTTGTCCCCACCTCAAACTTGTGCTACCCTGATACACCCAAGGGAGCCCTAAAAACTGACATCAGGAACCTGGACTGCTGAGTTTTCTTTCCCAGGGAAAATGAAAAAAGGATGTGCCCAGGGGCCCCTGGCCCTTGGCAGGGACCTCACTACAAGAAATCCTTATATCGAAGGATGGACCCCACACAAAAGTTGTCCCCACCTCAAACTTGTGCTGCCCTGATAGACCCAAGGGAGCCCTACAAACTGACATCAGGAACCTGGACTGCTGAGTTTTCTTTCCCAGGGAAAATGGAAAAAGGATGTGCACAGGGGCCCCTGGCGCTGGACCGGGACCTCACTACAAAAAATCCTTATATCGAAGGATGGACCCCACACCGAAGTTGTCCCCACCTCAAACTTGTGCTGCCCTGATAGACCCAAGGGAGCCCTACAAACTGACATCAGGAACCTGGACTGCTGAGTTTTCTTTCCCAGGGAAAATGGAAAAAGGATGTGCACAGGGACCCCTGGCCCTGGGCTGGGGCCTGACTGCAAAGAATCCTTATATCGAAGGATGGACCCCACACTGAAGTTGTCCCCACCTCAAACTTGTGCTGCCCTGATAGACCCAAGGGAGCCCTACAAACTGACATCAGGAACCTGGACTGCTGAGTTTTCTTTCCCAGGGAAAATGGAAAAAGGATGTGCCCAGGGGCCCCTGGCCCTGACTGCAAAAAATCTTTATATCGAAGGATGTACCCCACACCGAAGTTGTCCCCACCTCAAACTTGTGCTGCCCTGATAGACCCAAGGGAGCCCTACAAACTGACATCAGGAACCTGGACTGCTGAGTTTTCTTTCCCAGGGAAAATGGAAAAAGGATGTGCCCAGGGTCCCGTAGCCTTGGGCAAAAACCTCACTACAAGAAATCCTTATATCGAAGGATGGATCCCACACCGAAGTTGTCCCCACCTCAAACTTGTGCTGCCCTGATAGACCCAAGGGAGCCCTACAAACTGACATCAGGAACCTGGACTGCTGAGTTTTCTTTCCCTGGGAAAATGGAAAAAGGATGTGCCCAGGGGCCACTGGCCCTGGACCTCACTACAAAAAATCCTTATATCGAAGGATGGACCCCACACCAGTGTTGTCCCCACCTCATACTTGTCCTACCCTGATAGACCCAAGGGAGCCCTACAAACTGACATCAGGAACCTGGACTGCTGAGTTTTCTTTCCCAGGGAAAATGGAAAAAGGATGTGCCCAGGGGCCCCTGGCCCTGACTGCAAAAAATCCTTATATCGAAGGATGGACCCCACACTGAAGTTGTCCCCACCTCAAACTTGTGCTGCCCTGATAGACCCAAGGGAGCCCTACAAACTGACATCAGGAACCTGGACTGCTGAGTTTTCTTTCCCAGGGAAAATGGAAAAAGGATGTGCCCAGGGGCCCCTGGCCCTGGGCTGGGCCTCACTGCAAAAAATCCTTATATCGAAGGATGGACCCCACACCGAAGTTGTCCCCACCTCAAACTTGTGCTGCCCTGATAGACCCAAGGGAGCCCTACAAACTGACATCAGGAACCTGGACTGCTGAGTTTTCTTTCCCAGGGAAAATGGAAAAAGGATGTGCCCAGGGGCCCCTGGCCCTGACTGCAAAAAATCCTTATATCGAAGGATGGACCTCACACCGAAATTGTCCCCACCTCAATCTTGTGCTGCCCTGATAGACCCAAGGGAGCCCTACAAACTGACATCAGGAACCTGGACTGCTGAGTTTTCTTTCCCAGGGAAAATGGAAAAAGGATGTGCCCAGCGGCCCCTGGCCCTGGACAGGGACCTCACTACAAAAAATCCTTATATCGAAGGATGGACCCCACACTGAAGTTGTCCCCACCTCAAACTTGTGCTACCCTGATACACCCAAGGGAGCCCTAAAAACTGACATCAGGAACCTGGACTGCTGAGTTTTCTTTCCCAGGGAAAATGAAAAAAGGATGTGCCCAGGGGCCCCTGGCCCTTGGCAGGGACCTCACTACAAGAAATCCTTATATCGAAGGATGGACCCCACACCGAAGTTGTCCCCACCTCAAACTTGTGCTGCCCTGATAGACCCAAGGGAGCCCTACAAACTGACATCAGGAACCTGGACTGCTGAGTTTTCTTTCCCAGGGAAAATGGAAAAAGGATGTGCCCAGGGGCCCCTGGCCCTGGACTGTGGCCTCACTGCAAAAAATCCTTATATCGAAGGATGGACCCCACACCGAAGTTGTCCCCACCTCAAACTTGTGCTGCCCTGATAGACCCAAGGGAGTCCTACAAACTGACATCAGGAACCTGGACTGCTGAGTTTTCTTTCCCAGGGAAAATGGAAAAAGGATGTGCCCAGGGGCCCCTGGCCCTGACTGCAAAAAATCCTTATATCGAAGGATGGACCCCACACCGAAGTTGTCCCCACCTCAAACTTGTGCTGCCCTGATAGACCCAAGGGAGCCCTACAAACTGACATCAGGAACCTGGACTGCTGAGTTTTCTTTCCCAGGGAAAATGGAAAAAGGATGTGCACAGGGGCCCCTGGCGCTGGACCGGGACCTCACTACAAAAAATCCTTATATCGAAGGATGGACCCCACACCGAAGTTGTCCCCACCTCAAACTTGTGCTGCCCTGATACACCCAAGGGAGCCCTACAAACTGACATCAGGAACCTGGACTGCTGAGTATTCTTTCCCAGGGAAAATGGAAAAAGGATGTGCACAGGGACCCCTGGCCCTGGGCTGGGGCCTGACTGCAAAGAATCCTTACATCGAAGGATGGACCCCACACCGAAGTTGTCCCCACCTCAAACTTGTGCTGCCCTGATACACCCAAGGGAGCCCTACAAACTGACATCAGGAACCTGGACTGCTGAGTTTTCTTTCCCAGGGAAAATGGAAAAAGGATGTGCACAGGGGCCACTGGCCCTGGGCTGGGGCCTGACTGCAAAGAATCCTTATATCGAAGGATGGACCCCACACCGAAGTTGTCCCCACCTCAAACTTGTGCTGCCCTGATAGACCCAAGGGAGCCCTACAAACTGACATCAGGAACCTGGACTGCTGAGTTTTCTTTCCCAGGGAAAATGGAAAAAGGATGTGTCCAGGGGCCCCTGGCCCTGACTGCAAAAAATCTTTATATCGAAGGATGTACCCCACACCGAAGTTGTCCCCACCTCAAACTTGTGCTGCCCTGATAGACCCAAGGGAGCCCTACAAACTGACATCAGGAACCTGGACTGCTGAGTTTTCTTTCCCAGGGAAAATGGAAAAAGGATGTGCCCAGGGTCCCGTGGCCTCGGGCAAAAACCTCACTACAAGAAATCCTTATATCGAAGGATGGATCCCACACCGAAGTTGTCCCCACCTCAAACTTGTGCTGCCCTGATAGACCCAAGGGAGCCCTACAAACTGACATCAGGAACCTGGACTGCTGAGTTTTCTTTCCCAGGGAAAATGGAAAAAGGATGTGCCCGGGGGCCCCTGGCCCTCACTGCAAAGAATCCTTATATCGAAGGACGGACCCCACACCAAAGTTTTCCCCCACCTCAAACTTGTGCTGCCCTGATAGACCCAAGGGAGCCCTACAAACTGACATCAGGAACCTGGACTGCTGAGTTTTCTTTCCCAGGGAAAATGGAAAAAGGATGTGCACAGGGGCCACTGGCCCTGGGCTGGGGCCTGACTGCAAAGAATCCTTATATCGAAGGATGGACCCCACACCGAAGTTGTCCCACCTCAAACTTGTGCTGCCCTGATAGACCCAACGGAGCCCTACAAACTGACATCAGGAACCGGGACTGCTGAGTTTTCTTTCCCAGGGAAAATGGAAAAAGGATGTGCCCAGGGGCCCCTGGCCCTGATTGCAAAAAATCTTTATATCGAAGGACGCACCCCACACCGAAGTTTTCCCCACCTCAAACTTGTACTGCCCTGATAGACCCAAGGGAGCCCTACAAACTGACATCAGGAACCTGGACTGCTGAGTTTTCTTTCCCAGGGAAAATGGAAAAAGGATGCGCTCAGGGGCCCCTGGCCCTGGACAGGGACCTCACTGCAAAGAATCCTTATATCGAAGGATGGACCCCACACCGAAGCTGTCCCCACCTCAAACTTGTGCTGCCCTGATAGACCCAAGGGGGCCCTACAAACTGACATCAGGAACCTGGACTGCTGAGTTTTCTTTCCCAGGGAAAATGGAAAAAGGATGTGCCCAGCGGCCCCTGGCCCTTGGCAGGGACCTCACTACAAAAATCCTAATATCGAAGGATGGACCCCACACCGAAGTTGTCCCCACCTCAAACTTGTGCTGCCCTGATAGACCCAAGGGAGCCCTACAAACTGACATCAGGAACCTGGACTGCTGAGTTTTCTTTCCCAGGGAAAATGGATAAAGGATGTGCACAGTGGCCCCTGGCGCTGGACCGGGACCTCACTACAAAAAATCCTTATATCGAAGGATGGACCCCATACCGAAGTTGTCCCCACCTCAAACTTGTGCTGCCCTGATACACCCAAGGGGGCCCTACAAACTGACATCAGGAACCTGGACTGCTGAGTTTTCTTTCCCAGGGAAAATGGAAAAAGGATGTGCACAGGGACCCCTGGCCCTGGGCTGGGGCCTGACTGCAAAGAATCCTTATATCGAAGGATGGACCCCACACCGAAGTTGTCCCCACCTCAAACTTGTGCTGCCCTGATAGAACCAAGGGAGCCCTACAAACTGACATCAGGAACCTGGACTGCTGAGTTTTCTTTCCCAGGGAAAATAGAAAAAGGATGTGCCCAGGGGCCCCTGGCCCTGACTGCAAAAAATCTTTATATCGAAGGATGTACCCCACACCGAAGTTGTCCCCACCTCAAACTTGTGCTGCCCTGATAGACCCAAGGGAGCCCTACAAACTGACATCAGGAACCTGGACTGCTGAGTTTTCTTTCCCAGGGAAAATGGAAAAAGGATGTGCCCAGGGTCCCGTGGCCTTGGGCAAAAACCTCACTACAAGAAATCCTTATATCGAAGGATGGATCCCACACCGAAGTTGTCCCCACCTCAAACTTGTGCTGCCCTGATAGACCCAAGGGAGCCCTACAAACTGACATCAGGAACCTGGACTGCTGAGTTTTCTTTCCCAGGGAAAATGGAAAAAGGATGTGCCCGGGGGCCCCTGGCCCTCACTGCAAAGAATCCTTATATCGAAGGACGGACCCCACACCAAAGTTTTCCCCCACCTCAAACTTGTGCTGCCCTGATAGACCCAAGGGAGCCCTACAAACTGACATCAGGAACCTGGACTGCTGAGTTTTCTTTCCCAGGGAAAATGGAAAAAGGATGTGCACAGGGGCCACTGGCCCTGGGCTGGGGCCTGACTGCAAAGAATCCTTATATCGAAGGATGGAGCCCACACCGAAGTTGTCCCCACCTGAAACTTGTGCTGCCCTGATAGACCCAAGGGAGCCCTACAAACTGACATCAGGAACCGGGACTGCTGAGTTTTCTTTCCCAGGGAAAATGGAAAAAGGATGTGCCCAGGGGCCCCTGGCCCTGACTGCAAAAATTCCTTGTATTGAAGGATGGACCCCACACCGAAGCTGTCCCCACTTCAAACTTGTGCTGCCCTGATAGACCCAAGGGAGCCCTACAAACTGACATCAGGAACCTGGACTGCTGAGTTTTCTTTCCCAGGGAAAATGGAAAAAGGATGTGCTCAGGGGCCCCTGGCCCTGGACAGGGACCTCACTGCAAAGAATCCTTATATCGAAGGATGGACCCCACACCGAAGTTGTCCCCATCTCAAACTTGTGCTGCCCTGATAGACCCAAGGGAGCCCTACAAACTGACATCAGGAACCTGGACTGCTGAGTTTTCTTTCCCAGGGAAAATGGCCAAAGGGTGTGCCCGGGGGTCCCTGGCCCTGACTGCAAAGAATCCTTATATCGAAGGACGGACCCCACATTGAAGGTGTCCCCACCTCAAACTTGTGCTGCCCTGATACACCCAAGGGAGCCCTACAAACTGACATCAGGAACCTGGACTGCTGAGTTTTCTTTCCCAGGGAAAATGGAAAAAGGATGTGCCCAGGCGCCCCTGGCCCTGACTGCAAAGAATCCTTATATCGAAGGATGGACCCCACACCGAAGTTGTCCCCACCTCAAACTTGTGCTGCCCTGATATACCCAAGGGGGCCCTACAAACTGATATCAGGAACCTGGACTGCTGAGTTTTCTTTCCCAGGGGAAATGGAAAAAGGATGTGCACAGGGGCCCCTGGCCCGGAGCTGGGGCCGGACTGCAAAGAATCCTTATATCGAAGGATGGACCCCACACCGAAGTTGTCCCTACCTCAATCTTGTGCTGCCCTGATAGACCCAAGGGAGCCCTACAAACTGACATCAGGAACCTGGACTGCTGAGTTTTCTTTCCCAGGGAAAATGGAAAAAGGATGTGCCCAGGGGCCCCTGGCCCTGACTGCAAAAGTCTTTATATCGAAGGATGCACCCCACACCGAAGTTGTCCCCACCTCAAACTTGTGCTGCCCTGATACACCCAAGGGAGCCCTACAAACTGACATCAGGAACCTGGACTGCTGCGTTTTCTTTCCCAGGGAAAATGGAAAAAGGTTGTGCCCATGGGCCCCTGGCCCTGGACAGGGACCTCACTACAAAAAATCCTTATATCGAAGGATGGACCCCACACCGAAGTTGTTGCAACCTCAAACTTGTGCTACCGTGATAGACCCAAGGGAGCCCTACAAAGTGACATCAGGAACCTGGACTGCTGAGTTTTCTTTCCCAGGGAAAATGGAAAAAGGATGTGCCCAGGGGTCCCTGGCCCTGACTGCAAAAAATCCTTATATCGAAGGATGGACCCCACACCGAAGTTGTCCCCACCTCAAACTTGTGCTGCCCTGATACACCCATGGGAGCCCTACAAACTGACATCAGGAACCTGGACTGCTGAGTTTTCTTTCCCAGGGAAAATGGAAAAAGGATGTGCCCAGGGGCCCCTGGCCCTGACTGCAAAGAATCCTTATATCGAAGGATGGACCCCACACCGAAGTTGTCCCCACCTCAAACTTGTGCTACCCTGATAGACCCAAGGGAGCCCTACAAACTGACATCAGGAACCTGGACTGCTGAGTTTTCTTTCCCAGGGAAAATGGAAAAAGGATGTGCCCAGGGGCCCCTGGCCCTGACTGCAAAGAATCCTTATATCGAAGGATGGACCCCACACCGAAGTTGTCCCCACCTCAAACTTGTGCTGCCCTGATAGACCCAAGGGAGCCCTACAAACTGACATCAGGAACCTGGACTGCTGAGTTTTCTTTCCCAGGGAAAATGGAAAAAGGATGTGCCCAGGGGCCCCTTCTCCTGACTGCAAAAAATCTTTATATCGAAGGATGGACCCCACACCGAAGCTGTCCCCACCTCAAACTTGTGCTGCCCTGATAGACCCAAGGGAGCCCTACAAACTGACATCAGGAACCTGGACTGCTGAGTTTTCTTTCCCAGGGAAAATGGAAAAAGGATGTGCCCGGGGGCCCCTGGCCCTCACTGCAAAGAATCCTTATATCGAAGGACGGACCCCACACCAAAGTTTTCCCCCACCTCAAACTTGTGCTGCCCTGATAGACCCAAGGGAGCCCTACAAACTGACATCAGGAACCTGGACTGCTGAGTTTTCTTTCCCAGGGAAAATGGAAAAAGGATGTGCACAGGGGCCACTGGCCCTGGGCTGGGGCCTGACTGCAAAGAATCCTTATATCGAAGGATGGACCCCACACCGAAGTTGTCCCCACCTCAAACTTGTGCTGCCCTGATAGACCCAAGGGAGCCCTACAAACTGACATCAGGAACCTGGACTGCTGAGTTTTCTTTCCCAGGGAAAATGGAAAAAGGATGTGCCCAGGGGCCCCTGGCCCTGACTGCAAAAATTCCTTGTATTGAAGGATGGACCCCACACCGAAGCTGTCCCCACTTCAAACTTGTGCTGCCCTGATAGACCCAAGGGAGCCCTACAAACTGACATCAGGAACCTGGACTGCTGAGTTTTCTTTCCCAGGGAAAATGGAAAAAGGATGTACCCAGGGGCCCCTGGCCCTGGGCCCCTGGCCCTCACTGCAAAAAATCCTTATATCGAAGGATGGACCCCACACCGAAGTTGTCCCCACCTCAAACTTGTGCTACCCTGATAGACCCAAGGGAGCCCTACAAACTGACATCAGGAACCTGGACTGCTGAGTTTTCTTTCCCAGGGAAAATGGAAAAAGGATGTGCTCAGGGGCCCCTGGCCCTGACTGCAAAGAATCCTTATATCGAAGGATGGACCCCACACCGAAGTTATCTCCACCTCTAACTTGTGCTGCCCTGATAGACCCAAGGGAGCCCTACAAACTGACATCAGGAACCTGGACTGCTGAGTTTTCTTTCCCAGGGAAAATGGAAAAAGGATGTGCTCAGGGGCCCCTGGCCCTGGACAGGAACCTCACTGCAAAAAATCCTTATATCGAAGGATGGACCCCACACCGAAGTTGTCCCCATCTCAAACTTGTGCTGCCCTGATAGACCCAAGGGAGCCCTACAAACTGACATCAGGAACCTGGACTGCTGAGTTTTCTTTCCCAGGGAAAATGGAAAAAGGGTGTGCACAGGGGCCCCTGGGGCTGGACAGGGACCTCACTACAAAAAATCCTTATATCGAAGGATGGACCCCACACCGAAGTTGTCCCCACCTCAAACTTGTGCTGCCCTGATAGACCCAAGGGAGCCCTACAAACTGACATCAGGAACCTGGACTGCTGAGTTTTCTTTCCCAGGGAAAATGGAAAAAGGATGTGCCCAGGGGCCCGTGGCCCTGGGCAGGGGCCTCACTACAAGAAATCCTTATATTGAAGGATGGACCCCACACCGAAATTGTCCTCACCTCAAACTTGTGCTGCCCTGATAGACCCAAGGGAGCCCTACAAACTGACATCAGGGACCTGGACTGCTGAGTTTTCTTTCCCTGGGAAAATGGAAAAAGGATGTGCCCAGGCCCCCTGGCCCTGGACTGTGGCCTCACTACAAAAAATCCTTATATCGAAGGATGGACCCCACACCGAAGTTGTTGCAACCTCAAACTTGTGCTACCCTGATAGACCCAAGGGAGCCCTACAAAGTGACATCAGGAACCTGGACTGCTGAGTTTTCTTTCCCAGGGAAAATGGAAAAAGGATGTGCCCAGGGGTCCCTGGCCCTGACTGCAAAAAATCCTTATATCGAAGGATGGACCCCACACCGAAGTTGTCCCCACCTCAAACTTGTGCTGCCCTGATAGACCCAAGGGAGCCCTACAAACTGACATCAGGAACCTGGACTGCTGAGTTTTCTTTCCCAGGGAAAATGGAAAAAGGATGTGCCCAGGGGCCCCTGGCCCTGACTGCAAAGAATCCTTATATCGAAGGATGGACCCCACACCGAAGTTGTCCCCACCTCAAACTTGTGCTACCCTGATAGACCCAAGGGAGCCCTACAAACTGACATCAGGAACCTGGACTGCTGAGTTTTCTTTCCCAGGGAAAATGGAAAAAGGATGTGCCCAGGGTCCCCTGGCCCTGACTGCAAAGAATCCTTATATCGAAGGATGGACCCCACACCGAAGTTGTCCCCACCTCAAACTTGTGCTGCCCTGATAGACCCAAGGGAGCCCTACAAACTGACATCAGGAACCTGGACTGCTGAGTTTTCTTTCCCAGGGAAAATGGAAAAAGGATGTGCCCAGGGGCCCCTTCTCCTGACTGCAAAAAATCTTTATATCGAAGGATGGACCCCACACCGAAGCTGTCCCCACCTCAAACTTGTGCTGCCCTGATAGACCCAACGGAGCCCTACAAACTGACATCAGGAACCTGGACTGCTGAGTTTTCTTTCCCAGGGAAAATGGAAAAAGGATGTGCCCAGGGGCCCCTGGCCCTGGGCCCCTGGCCCTGACTGCAAAAAATCCTTATATCGAAGGATGGACCCCACACCGAAGTTGTCCCCACCTCAAACTTGTGCTACCCTGATAGACCCAAGGGAGCCCTACAAACTGACATCAGGAACCTGGACTGCTGAGTTTTCTTTCCCAGGGAAAATGGAAAAAGGATGTGCACAGGGCCCCCTGGCGCTGGACAGGGACCTCACTACAAAAAATCCTTATATCGAAGGATGGACCCCACACCGAAGTTGTCCCCACCTCAAACTTGTGCTGCCCTGATACACCCAAGGGAGCCCTACAAACTGACATCAGGAACCTGGACTGCTGAGTTTTCTTTCCCAGGGAAAATGGAAAAAGGATGTGCTCAGGGGCCCCTGGCCCTGACTGCAAAGAATCCTTATATCGAAGGATGGACCCCACACCGAAGTTGTCTCCACCTCTAACTTGTGCTGCCCTGATAGACCCAAGGGAGCCCTACAAACTGACATCAGGAACCTGGACTGCTGAGTTTTCTTTCCCTGGGAAAATGGAAAAAGGATGTGCCCAGGCCCCCTGGCCCTGGACTGTGGCCTCACTACAAAAAATCCTTATATCGAAGGATGGACCCCACACCGAAGTTGTTGCAACCTCAAACTTGTGCTACCCTGATAGACCCAAGGGAGCCCTACAAAGTGACATCAGGAACCTGGACTGCTGAGTTTTCTTTCCCAGGGAAAATGGAAAAAGGATGTGCCCAGGGGTCCCTGGCCCTGACTGCAAAAAATCCTTATATCGAAGGATGGACCCCACACCGAAGTTGTCCCCACCTCAAACTTGTGCTACCCTGATACACCCATGGGAGCCCTACAAACTGACATCAGGAACCTGGACTGCTGAGTTTTCTTTCCCAGGGAAAATGGAAAAAGGATGTGCCCAGGGGCCCCTGGCCCTGACTGCAAAGAATCCTTATATCGAAGGATGGACCCCACACCGAAGTTGTCCCCACCTCAAACTTGTGCTACCCTGATAGACCCAAGGGAGCCCTACAAACTGACATCAGGAACCTGGACTGCTGAGTTTTCTTTCCCAGGGAAAATGGAAAAAGGATGTGCCCAGGGGCCCCTGGCCCTGACTGCAAAGAATCCTTATATCGAAGGATGGACCCCACACCGAAGTTGTCCCCACCTCAAACTTGTGCTGCCCTGATAGACCCAAGGGAGCCCTACAAACTGACATCAGGAACCTGGACTGCTGAGTTTTCTTTCCCAGGGAAAATGGAAAAAGGATGTGCCCAGGGGCCCCTTCTCCTGACTGCAAAAAATCTTTATATCGAAGGATGGACCCCACACCGAAGCTGTCCCCACCTCAAACTTGTGCTGCCCTGATAGACCCAAGGGAGCCCTACAAACTGACATCAGGAACCTGGACTGCTGAGTTTTCTTTCCCAGGGAAAATGGAAAAAGGATGTGCCCGGGGGCACCTGGCCCTCACTGCAAAGAATCCTTATATCGAAGGACGGACCCCACACCAAAGTTTTCCCCCACCTCAAACTTGTGCTGCCCTGATAGACCCAAGGGAGCCCTACAAACTGACATCAGGAACCTGGACTGCTGAGTTTTCTTTCCCAGGGAAAATGGAAAAAGGATGTGCACAGGGGCCACTGGCCCTGGGCTGGGGCCTGACTGCAAAGAATCCTTATATCGAAGGATGGACCCCACACCGAAGTTGTCCCCACCTCAAACTTGTGCTGCCCTGATAGACCCAAGGGAGCCCTACAAACTGACATCAGGAACCTGGACTGCTGAGTTTTCTTTCCCAGGGAAAATGGAAAAAGGATGTGCCCAGGGGCCCCTGGCCCTGACTGCAAAAATTCCTTGTATTGAAGGATGGACCCCACACCGAAGCTGTCCCCACTTCAAACTTGTGCTGCCCTGATAGACCCAAGGGAGCCCTACAAACTGACATCAGGAACCTGGACTGCTGAGTTTTCTTTCCCAGGGAAAATGGAAAAGGGATGTGCCCAGGGGCCCCTGGCCCTGGGCCCCTGGCCCTCACTGCAAAAAATCCTTATATCGAAGGATGGACCCCACACCGAAGTTGTCCCCACCTCAAACTTGTGCTACCCTGATAGACCCAAGGGAGCCCTACAAACTGACATCAGGAACCTGGACTGCTGAGTTTTCTTTCCCAGGGAAAATGGAAAAAGGATGTGCTCAGGGGCCCCTGGCCCTGACTGCAAAGAATCCTTATATCGAAGGATGGACCCCACACCGAAGTTGTCTCCACCTCTAACTTGTGCTGCCCTGATAGACCCAAGGGAGCCCTACAAACTGACATCAGGAACCTGGACTGCTGAGTTTTCTTTCCCAGGGAAAATGGAAAAAGGATGTGCTCAGGGGCCCCTGGCCCTGGACAGGGACCTCACTGCAAAAAATCCTTATATCGAAGGATGGACCCCACACCGAAGTTGTCCCCATCTCAAACTTGTGCTGCCCTGATAGACCCAAGGGAGCCCTACAAACTGACATCAGGAACCTGGACTGCTGAGTTTTCTTTCCCAGGGAAAATGGAAAAAGGATGTGCCCAGGGGCCCGTGGCCCTGGGCAGGGGCCTCACTACAAGAAATCCTTATATTGAAGGATGGACCCCACACCGAAATTGTCCTCACCTCAAACTTGTGCTGCCCTGATAGACCCAAGGGAGCCCTACAAACTGACATCAGGGACCTGGACTGCTGAGTTTTCTTTCCCTGGGAAAATGGAAAAAGGATGTGCCCAGGCCCCCTGGCCCTGGACTGTGGCCTCACTACAAAAAATCCTTATATCGAAGGATGGACCCCACACCGAAGTTGTTGCAACCTCAAACTTGTGCTACCCTGATAGACCCAAGGGAGCCCTACAAAGTGACATCAGGAACCTGGACTGCTGAGTTTTCTTTCCCAGGGAAAATGGAAAAAGGATGTGCCCAGGGGTCCCTGGCCCTGACTGCAAAAAATCCTTATATCGAAGGATGGACCCCACACCGAAGTTGTCCCCACCTCAAACTTGTGCTGCCCTGATAGACCCAAGGGAGCCCTACAAACTGACATCAGGAACCTGGACTGCTGAGTTTTCTTTCCCAGGGAAAATGGAAAAAGGATGTGCCCAGGGGCCCCTGGCCCTGACTGCAAAGAATCCTTATATCGAAGGATGGACCCCACACCGAAGTTGTCCCCACCTCAAACTTGTGCTACCCTGATAGACCCAAGGGAGCCCTACAAACTGACATCAGGAACCTGGACTGCTGAGTTTTCTTTCCCAGGGAAAATGGAAAAAGGATGTGCCCAGGGGCCCCTGGCCCTGACTGCAAAGAATCCTTATATCGAAGGATGGACCCCACACCGAAGTTGTCCCCACCTCAAACTTGTGCTGCCCTGATAGACCCAAGGGAGCCCTACAAACTGACATCAGGAACCTGGACTGCTGAGTTTTCTTTCCCAGGGAAAATGGAAAAAGGATGTGCCCAGGGGCCCCTTCTCCTGACTGCAAAAAATCTTTATATCGAAGGATGGACCCCACACCGAAGCTGTCCCCACCTCAAACTTGTGCTGCCCTGATAGACCCAAGGGAGCCCTACAAACTGACATCAGGAACCTGGACTGCTGAGTTTTCTTTCCCAGGGAAAATGGAAAAAGGATGTGCCCAGGGGCCCCTGGCCCTGGGCCCCTGGCCCTGACTGCAAAAAATCCTTATATCGAAGGATGGACCCCACACCGAAGTTGTCCCCACCTCAAACTTGTGCTACCCTGATAGACCCAAGGGAGCCCTACAAACTGACATCAGGAACCTGGACTGCTGAGTTTTCTTTCCCAGGGAAAATGGAAAAAGGATGTGCACAGGGCCCCCTGGCGCTGGACAGGGACCTCACTACAAAAAATCCTTATATCGAAGGATGGACCCCACACCGAAGTTGTCCCCACCTCAAACTTGTGCTGCCCTGATAGACCCAAGGGAGCCCTACAAACTGACATCAGGAACCTGGACTGCTGAGTTTTCTTTCCCAGGGAAAATGGAAAAAGGATGTGCTCAGGGGCCCCTGGCCCTGACTGCAAAGAATCCTTATATCGAAGGATGGACCCCACACCGAAGTTGTCTCCACCTCTAACTTGTGCTGCCCTGATAGACCCAAGGGAGCCCTACAAACTGACATCAGGAACCTGGACTGCTGAGTTTTCTTTCCCAGGGAAAATGGAAAAAGGATGTGCCCAGGGGCCCGTGGCCCTGGGCAGGGGCCTCACTGCAAAAAATCCTTATATCGAAGGATGGACCCCACACCGAAGTTGTCCCCATCTCAAACTTGTGCTGCCCTGATAGACCCAAGGGAGCCCTACAAACTGACATCAGGAACCTGGACTGCTGAGTTTTCTTTCCCAGGGAAAATGGAAAAAGGATGTGCACAGGGGCCCCTGGGGCTGGACAGGGACCTCACTACAAAAAATCCTTATATCGAAGGATGGACCCCACACCGAAGTTGTCCCCACCTCAAACTTGTGCTGCCCTGATAGACCCAAGGGAGCCCTACAAACTGACATCAGGAACCTGGACTGCTGAGTTTTCTTTCCCAGGGAAAATGGAAAAAGGATGTGCCCAGGGGCCCGTGGCCCTGGGCAGGGGCCTCACTACAAGAAATCCTTATATTGAAGGATGGACCCCACACCGAAATTGTCCTCACCTCAAACTTGTGCTGCCCTGATAGACCCAAGGGAGCCCTACAAACTGACATCAGGGACCTGGACTGCTGAGTTTTCTTTCCCTGGGAAAATGGAAAAAGGATGTGCCCAGGCCCCCTGGCCCTGGACTGTGGCCTCACTACAAAAAATCCTTATATCGAAGGATGGACCCCACACCGAAGTTGTTGCAACCTCAAACTTGTGCTACCCTGATAGACCCAAGGGAGCCCTACAAAGTGACATCAGGAACCTGGACTGCTGAGTTTTCTTTCCCAGGGAAAATGGAAAAAGGATGTGCCCAGGGGTCCCTGGCCCTGACTGCAAAAAATCCTTATATCGAAGGATGGACCCCACACCGAAGTTGTCCCCACCTCAAACTTGTGCTGCCCTGATAGACCCAAGGGAGCCCTACAAACTGACATCAGGAACCTGGACTGCTGAGTTTTCTTTCCCAGGGAAAATGGAAAAAGGATGTGCCCAGGGGCCCCTGGCCCTGACTGCAAAGAATCCTTATATCGAAGGATGGACCCCACACCGAAGTTGTCCCCACCTCAAACTTGTGCTACCCTGATAGACCCAAGGGAGCCCTACAAACTGACATCAGGAACCTGGACTGCTGAGTTTTCTTTCCCAGGGAAAATGGAAAAAGGATGTGCCCAGGGGCCCCTGGCCCTGACTGCAAAGAATCCTTATATCGAAGGATGGACCCCACACCGAAGTTGTCCCCACCTCAAACTTGTGCTGCCCTGATAGACCCAAGGGAGCCCTACAAACTGACATCAGGAACCTGGACTGCTGAGTTTTCTTTCCCAGGGAAAATGGAAAAAGGATGTGCCCAGGGGCCCCTTCTCCTGACTGCAAAAAATCTTTATATCGAAGGATGGACCCCACACCGAAGCTGTCCCCACCTCAAACTTGTGCTGCCCTGATAGACCCAAGGGAGCCCTACAAACTGACATCAGGAACCTGGACTGCTGAGTTTTCTTTCCCAGGGAAAATGGAAAAAGGATGTGCCCAGGGGCCCCTGGCCCTGGGCCCCTGGCCCTGACTGCAAAAAATCCTTATATCGAAGGATGGACCCCACACCGAAGTTGTCCCCACCTCAAACTTGTGCTACCCTGATAGACCCAAGGGAGCCCTACAAACTGACATCAGGAACCTGGACTGCTGAGTTTTCTTTCCCAGGGAAAATGGAAAAAGGATGTGCACAGGGCCCCCTGGCGCTGGACAGGGACCTCACTACAAAAAATCCTTATATCGAAGGATGGACCCCACACCGAAGTTGTCCCCACCTCAAACTTGTGCTGCCCTGATAGACCCAAGGGAGCCCTACAAACTGACATCAGGAACCTGGACTGCTGAGTTTTCTTTCCCAGGGAAAATGGAAAAAGGATGTGCTCAGGGGCCCCTGGCCCTGACTGCAAAGAATCCTTATATCGAAGGATGGACCCCACACCGAAGTTGTCTCCACCTCTAACTTGTGCTGCCCTGATAGACCCAAGGGAGCCCTACAAACTGACATCAGGAACCTGGACTGCTGAGTTTTCTTTCCCAGGGAAAATGGAAAAAGGATGTGCCCAGGGGCCCGTGGCCCTGGGCAGGGGCCTCACTACAAGAAATCCTTATATTGAAGGATGGACCCCACACCGAAATTGTCCTCACCTCAAACTTGTGCTGCCCTGATAGACCCAAGGGAGCCCTACAAACTGACATCAGGGACCTGGACTGCTGAGTTTTCTTTCCCTGGGAAAATGGAAAAAGGATGTGCCCAGGCCCCCTGGCCCTGGACTGTGGCCTCACTACAAAAAATCCTTATATCGAAGGATGGACCCCACACCGAAGTTGTTGCAACCTCAAACTTGTGCTACCCTGATAGACCCAAGGGAGCCCTACAAAGTGACATCAGGAACCTGGACTGCTGAGTTTTCTTTCCCAGGGAAAATGGAAAAAGGATGTGCCCAGGGGTCCCTGGCCCTGACTGCAAAAAATCCTTATATCGAAGGATGGACCCCACACCGAAGTTGTCCCCACCTCAAACTTGTGCTGCCCTGATACACCCAAGGGAGCCCTACAAACTGACATCAGGAACCTGGACTGCTGAGTTTTCTTTCCCAGGGAAAATGGAAAAAGGATGTGCCCAGGGGCCCCTGGCCCTGACTGCAAAGAATCCTTATATCGAAGGATGGACCCCACACCGAAGTTGTCCCCACCTCAAACTTGTGCTACCCTGATAGACCCAAGGGAGCCCTACAAACTGACATCAGGAACCTGGACTGCTGAGTTTTCTTTCCCAGGGAAAATGGAAAAAGGATGTGCCCAGGGTCCCGTGGCCTTGGGCAAAAACCTCACTACAAGAAATCCTTATATCGAAGGATGGATCCCACACCGAAGTTGTCCCCACCTCAAACTTGTGCTGCCCTGATAGACCCAAGGGAGCCCTACAAACTGACATCAGGAACCTGGACTGCTGAGTTTTCTTTCCCAGGGAAAATGGAAAAAGGATGTGCCCAGCGGCCCCTGGCCCTCACTGCAAAGAATCCTTATATCGAAGGACGGACCCCACACCAAAGTTTTCCCCCACCTCAAACTTGTGCTGCCCTGATAGACCCAAGGGAGCCCTACAACCTGACATCAGGAACCTGGACTGCTGAGTTTTCTTTCCCAGGGAAAATGGAAAAAGGATGTGCACAGGGGCCACTGGCCCTGGGCTGGGGCCTGACTGCAAAGAATCCTTATATCGAAGGATGGACCCCACACCGAAGTTGTCCCCACCTCAAACTTGTGCTGCCCTGATAGACCCAAGGGAGCCCTACAAACTGACATCAGGAACCTGGACTGCTGAGTTTTCTTTCCCAGGGAAAATGGAAAAAGGATGTGCCCAGGGGCCCCTGGCCCTGACTGCAAAAATTCCATGTATTGAAGGATGGACCCCACACCGAAGCTGTCCCCACTTCAAACTTGTGCTGCCCTGATAGACCCAAGGGAGCCCTACAAACTGACATCAGGAACCTGGACTGCTGAGTTTTCTTTCCCAGGGAAAATGGAAAAAGGATGTGCCCAGGGGCCCCTGGCCCTGGGCCCCTGGCCCTGACTGCAAAAAATCCTTATATCGAAGGATGGACCCCACACCGAAGTTGTCCCCACCTCAAACTTGTGCTACCCTGATAGACCCAAGGGAGCCCTACAAACTGACATCAGGAACCTGGACTGCTGAGTTTTCTTTCCCAGGGAAAATGGAAAAAGGATGTGCCCAGGGGCCCCAGGCCCTGGACAGGGACCTCACTACAAAAAATCCTTATATCGAAGGATGGACCCCACACCGAAGTTGTCCCCACCTCAAACTTGTGCTGCCCTGATAGACCCAAGGGAGCCCTACAAACTGACATCAGGAACCTGGACTGCTGAGTTTTCTTTCCCAGGGAAAATGGAAAAAGGATGTGCTCAGGGGCCCCTGGCCCTGACTGCAAAGAATCCTTATATCGAAGGATGGACCCCACACCGAAGTTGTCTCCACCTCTAACTTGTGCTGCCCTGATAGACCCAAGGGAGCCCTACAAACTGACATCAGGAACCTGGACTGCTGAGTTTTCTTTCCCAGGGAAAATGGAAAAAGGATGTGCTCAGGGGCCCCTGGCCCTGGACAGGGACCTCACTGCAAAAAATCCTTATATCGAAGGATGGACCCCACACCGAAGTTGTCCCCATCTCAAACTTGTGCTGCCCTGATAGACCCAAGGGAGCCCTACAAACTGACATCAGGAACCTGGACTGCTGAGTTTTCTTTCCCAGGGAAAATGGAAAAAGGATGTGCACAGGGGCCCCTGGGGCTGGACAGGGACCTCACTACAAAAAATCCTTATATCGAAGGATGGACCCCACACCGAAGTTGTCCCCACCTCAAACTTGTGCTGCCCTGATAGACCCAAGGGAGCCCTACAAACTGACATCAGGAACCTGGACTGCTGAGTTTTCTTTCCCAGGGAAAATGGAAAAAGGATGTGCCCAGGGGCCCGTGGCCCTGGGCAGGGGCCTCACTACAAGAAATCCTTATATTGAAGGATGGACCCCACACCGAAATTGTCCTCACCTCAAACTTGTGCTGCCCTGATAGACCCAAGGGAGCCCTACAAACTGACATCAGGGACCTGGACTGCTGAGTTTTCTTTCCCAGGGAAAATGGAAAAAGGATGTGCCCATGGGCCGCTGGCCCTGACTGCAAAAAATCCTTATATCGAAGGATGGACCCCACACCGAAGTTGTCCCCACCTCAAACTTGTGCTGCCCTGATACACCCAAGGGAGCCCTACAAACTGACATCAGGAACCTGGACTGCTGAGTTTTCTTTCCCAGGGAAAATGGAAAAAGGATGTGCTCAGGGGCCCCTGGCCCTGGACAGGGACCTCACTGCAAAGAATCCTTATATCGAAGGATGGACCCCACACCGAAGTTGTCCCCATCTCAAACTTGTGCTGCCCTGATAGACCCAAGGGAGCCCTACAAACTGACATCAGGAACCTGGACTGCTGAGTTTTCTTTCCCAGGGAAAATGGCCAAAGGGTGTGCCCGGGGGTCCCTGGCCCAGACTGCAAAGAATCCTTATATCGAAGGACGGACCCCACATTGAAGGTGTCCCCACCTCAAACTTGTGCTACCCTGATACACCCAAGGGAGCCCTACAAACTGACATCAGGAACCTGGACTGCTGAGTTTTCTTTCCCAGGGAAAATGGAAAAAGGATGTGCCCAGGGGCCCCTGGCCCTGACTGCAAAGAATCCTTATATCGAAGGATGGACCCCACACCGAAGTTGTCCCCACCTCAAACTTGTGCTGCCCTGATAGACCCAAGGGGGCCCTACAAACTGACATCAGGAACCTGGACTGCTGAGTTTTCTTTCCCAGGGGAAATGGAAAAAGGATGTGCACAGGGGCCCCTGGCCCGGAGCTGGGGCCTGACTGCAAAGAATCCTTATATCGAAGGATGGACCCCACACCGAAGTTGTCCCTACCTCAATCTTGTGCTGCCCTGATAGACCCAAGGGAGCCCTACAAACTGACATCAGGAACCTGGACTGCTGAGTTTTCTTTCCCAGGGAAAATGGAAAAAGGATGTGCCCAGGGGCCCCTGGCCCTGACTGCAAAAAATCTTTATATCGAAGGATGCACCCCACACCGAAGTTGTCCCCACCTCAAACTTGTGCTGCCCTGATAGACCCAAGGGAGCCCTACAAACTGACATCAGGAACCGGGACTGCTGAGTTTTCTTTCCCAGGGAAAATGGAAAAAGGATGTGCCCAGGGGCCCCTGGCCCTGACTGCAAAAATTCCTTGTATTGAAGGATGGACCCCACACCGAAGCTGTCCCCACTTCAAACTTGTGCTGCCCTGATAGACCCAAGGGAGCCCTACAAACTGACATCAGGAACCTGGACTGCTGAGTTTTCTTTCCCAGGGAAAATGGAAAAAGGATGTGCCCAGGGGCCCCTGGCCCTGGGCCCCTGGCCCTGACTGCAAAAAATCCTTATATCGAAGGATGGACCCCACACCGAAGTTGTCCCCACCTCAAACTTGTGCTACCCTGATAGACCCAAGGGAGCCCTACAAACTGACATCAGGAACCTGGACTGCTGAGTTTTCTTTCCCAGGGAAAATGGAAAAAGGATGTGCCCAGGGGCCCCAAGCCCTGGACAGGGACCTCACTACAAAAAATCCTTATATCGAAGGATGGACCCCACACCGAAGTTGTCCCCACCTCAAACTTGTGCTGCCCTGATAGACCCAAGGGAGCCCTACAAACTGACATCAGGAACCTGGACTGCTGAGTTTTCTTTCCCAGGGAAAATGGAAAAAGGATGTGCTCAGGGGCCCCTGGCCCTGACTGCAAAGAATCCTTATATCGAAGGATGGACCCCACACCGAAGTTGTCTCCACCTCTAACTTGTGCTGCCCTGATAGACCCAAGGGAGCCCTACAAACTGACATCAGGAACCTGGACTGCTGAGTTTTCTTTCCCAGGGAAAATGGAAAAAGGATGTGCTCAGGGGCCCCTGGCCCTGGACAGGGACCTCACTGCAAAAAATCCTTATATCGAAGGATGGACCCCACACCGAAGTTGTCCCCATCTCAAACTTGTGCTGCCCTGATAGACCCAAGGGAGCCCTACAAACTGACATCAGGAACCTGGACTGCTGAGTTTTCTTTCCCAGGGAAAATGGAAAAAGGATGTGCACAGGGGCCCCTGGGGCTGGACAGGGACCTCACTACAAAAAATCCTTATATCGAAGGATGGACCCCACACCGAAGTTGTCCCCACCTCAAACTTGTGCTGCCCTGATAGACCCAAGGGAGCCCTACAAACTGACATCAGGAACCTGGACTGCTGAGTTTTCTTTCCCAGGGAAAATGGAAAAAGGATGTGCCCAGGGGCCCGTGGCCCTGGGCAGGGACCTCACTACAAGAAATCCTTATATTGAAGGATGGACCCCACACCGAAATTGTCCTCACCTCAAACTTGTGCTGCCCTGATAGACCCAAGGGAGCCCTACAAACTGACATCAGGGACCTGGACTGCTGAGTTTTCTTCCCCTGGGAAAATGGAAAAAGGATGTGCCCAGGCCCCCTGGCCCTGGACTGTGGCCTCACTACAAAAAATCCTTATATCGAAGGATGGACCCCACACCGAAGTTGTTGCAACCTCAAACTTGTGCTACCCTGATAGACCCAAGGGAGCCCTACAAAGTGACATCAGGAACCTGGACTGCTGAGTTTCCTTTCCCAGGGAAAATGGAAAAAGGATGTGCCCAGGGGCCGCTGGCCCTGACTGCAAAAAATCCTTATATCGAAGGATGGACCCCACACCGAAGTTGTCCCCACCTCAAACTTGTGCTGCCCTGATAGACCCAAGGGAGCCCTACAAACTGACATCAGGAGCCTGGACTGCTGAGTTTTCTTTCCCAGGGAAAATGGAAAAAGGATGTGCTCAGGGGCCCCTGGCCCTGGACAGGGACCTCACTGCAAAGAATCCTTATATCGAAGGATGGACCCCACACCGAAGTTGTTGCAACCTCAAACTTGTGCTGCCCTGATAGACCCAAGGGAGCCCTACAACCTGACATCAGGAACCTGGACTGCTGAGTTTTCTTTCCCAGGGAAAATGGAAAAAGGATGTGCACAGGGGCCACTGGCCCTGGGCTGGGGCCTGACTGCAAAGAATCCTTATATCGAAGGATGGACCCCACACCGAAGTTGTCCCCACCTCAAACTTGTGCTGCCCTGATAGACCCAAGGGAGCCCTACAAACTGACATCAGGAACCTGGACTGCTGAGTTTTCTTTCCCAGGGAAAATGGAAAAAGGATGTGCCCAGGGGCCCCTGGCCCTGACTGCAAAAATTCCATGTATTGAAGGATGGACCCCACACCGAAGCTGTCCCCACTTCAAACTTGTGCTGCCCTGATAGACCCAAGGGAGCCCTACAAACTGACATCAGGAACCTGGACTGCTGAGTTTTCTTTCCCAGGGAAAATGGAAAAAGGATGTGCCCAGGGGCCCCTGGCCCTGGGCCCCTGGCCCTGACTGCAAAAAATCCTTATATCGAAGGATGGACCCCACACCGAAGTTGTCCCCACCTCAAACTTGTGCTACCCTGATAGACCCAAGGGAGCCCTACAAACTGACATCAGGAACCTGGACTGCTGAGTTTTCTTTCCCAGGGAAAATGGAAAAAGGATGTGCCCAGGGGCCCCAGGCCCTGGACAGGGACCTCACTACAAAAAATCCTTATATCGAAGGATGGACCCCACACCGAAGTTGTCCCCACCTCAAACTTGTGCTGCCCTGATAGACCCAAGGGAGCCCTACAAACTGACATCAGGAACCTGGACTGCTGAGTTTTCTTTCCCAGGGAAAATGGAAAAAGGATGTGCTCAGGGGCCCCTGGCCCTGACTGCAAAGAATCCTTATATCGAAGGATGGACCCCACACCGAAGTTGTCTCCACCTCTAACTTGTGCTGCCCTGATAGACCCAAGGGAGCCCTACAAACTGACATCAGGAACCTGGACTGCTGAGTTTTCTTTCCCAGGGAAAATGGAAAAAGGATGTGCTCAGGGGCCCCTGGCCCTGGACAGGGACCTCACTGCAAAAAATCCTTATATCGAAGGATGGACCCCACACCGAAGTTGTCCCCATCTCAAACTTGTGCTGCCCTGATAGACCCAAGGGAGCCCTACAAACTGACATCAGGAACCTGGACTGCTGAGTTTTCTTTCCCAGGGAAAATGGAAAAAGGATGTGCACAGGGGCCCCTGGGGCTGGACAGGGACCTCACTACAAAAAATCCTTATATCGAAGGATGGACCCCACACCGAAGTTGTCCCCACCTCAAACTTGTGCTGCCCTGATAGACCCAAGGGAGCCCTACAAACTGACATCAGGAACCTGGACTGCTGAGTTTTCTTTCCCAGGGAAAATGGAAAAAGGATGTGCCCAGGGGCCCGTGGCCCTGGGCAGGGGCCTCACTACAAGAAATCCTTATATTGAAGGATGGACCCCACACCGAAATTGTCCTCACCTCAAACTTGTGCTGCCCTGATAGACCCAAGGGAGCCCTACAAACTGACATCAGGGACCTGGACTGCTGAGTTTTCTTTCCCAGGGAAAATGGAAAAAGGATGTGCCCATGGGCCGCTGGCCCTGACTGCAAAAAATCCTTATATCGAAGGATGGACCCCACACCGAAGTTGTCCCCACCTCAAACTTGTGCTGCCCTGATACACCCAAGGGAGCCCTACAAACTGACATCAGGAACCTGGACTGCTGAGTTTTCTTTCCCAGGGAAAATGGAAAAAGGATGTGCTCAGGGGCCCCTGGCCCTGGACAGGGACCTCACTGCAAAGAATCCTTATATCGAAGGATGGACCCCACACCGAAGTTGTCCCCATCTCAAACTTGTGCTGCCCTGATAGACCCAAGGGAGCCCTACAAACTGACATCAGGAACCTGGACTGCTGAGTTTTCTTTCCCAGGGAAAATGGCCAAAGGGTGTGCCCGGGGGTCCCTGGCCCAGACTGCAAAGAATCCTTATATCGAAGGACGGACCCCACATTGAAGGTGTCCCCACCTCAAACTTGTGCTACCCTGATACACCCAAGGGAGCCCTACAAACTGACATCAGGAACCTGGACTGCTGAGTTTTCTTTCCCAGGGAAAATGGAAAAAGGATGTGCCCAGGCGCCCCTGGCCCTGACTGCAAAGAATCCTTATATCGAAGGATGGACCCCACACCGAAGTTGTCCCCACCTCAAACTTGTGCTGCCCTGATAGACCCAAGGGGGCCCTACAAACTGACATCAGGAACCTGGACTGCTGAGTTTTCTTTCCCAGGGGAAATGGAAAAAGGATGTGCACAGGGGCCCCTGGCCCGGAGCTGGGGCCTGACTGCAAAGAATCCTTATATCGAAGGATGGACCCCACACCGAAGTTGTCCCTACCTCAATCTTGTGCTGCCCTGATAGACCCAAGGGAGCCCTACAAACTGACATCAGGAACCTGGACTGCTGAGTTTTCTTTCCCAGGGAAAATGGAAAAAGGATGTGCCCAGGGGCCCCTGGCCCTGACTGCAAAAAATCTTTATATCGAAGGATGCACCCCACACCGAAGTTGTCCCCACCTCAAACTTGTGCTGCCCTGATAGACCCAAGGGAGCCCTACAAACTGACATCAGGAACCGGGACTGCTGAGTTTTCTTTCCCAGGGAAAATGGAAAAAGGATGTGCCCAGGGGCCCCTGGCCCTGACTGCAAAAATTCCTTGTATTGAAGGATGGACCCCACACCGAAGCTGTCCCCACTTCAAACTTGTGCTGCCCTGATAGACCCAAGGGAGCCCTACAAACTGACATCAGGAACCTGGACTGCTGAGTTTTCTTTCCCAGGGAAAATGGAAAAAGGATGTGCCCAGGGGCCCCTGGCCCTGGGCCCCTGGCCCTGACTGCAAAAAATCCTTATATCGAAGGATGGACCCCACACCGAAGTTGTCCCCACCTCAAACTTGTGCTACCCTGATAGACCCAAGGGAGCCCTACAAACTGACATCAGGAACCTGGACTGCTGAGTTTTCTTTCCCAGGGAAAATGGAAAAAGGATGTGCCCAGGGGCCCCAAGCCCTGGACAGGGACCTCACTACAAAAAATCCTTATATCGAAGGATGGACCCCACACCGAAGTTGTCCCCACCTCAAACTTGTGCTGCCCTGATAGACCCAAGGGAGCCCTACAAACTGACATCAGGAACCTGGACTGCTGAGTTTTCTTTCCCAGGGAAAATGGAAAAAGGATGTGCTCAGGGGCCCCTGGCCCTGACTGCAAAGAATCCTTATATCGAAGGATGGACCCCACACCGAAGTTGTCTCCACCTCTAACTTGTGCTGCCCTGATAGACCCAAGGGAGCCCTACAAACTGACATCAGGAACCTGGACTGCTGAGTTTTCTTTCCCAGGGAAAATGGAAAAAGGATGTGCTCAGGGGCCCCTGGCCCTGGACAGGGACCTCACTGCAAAAAATCCTTATATCGAAGGATGGACCCCACACCGAAGTTGTCCCCATCTCAAACTTGTGCTGCCCTGATAGACCCAAGGGAGCCCTACAAACTGACATCAGGAACCTGGACTGCTGAGTTTTCTTTCCCAGGGAAAATGGAAAAAGGATGTGCACAGGGGCCCCTGGGGCTGGACAGGGACCTCACTACAAAAAATCCTTATATCGAAGGATGGACCCCACACCGAAGTTGTCCCCACCTCAAACTTGTGCTGCCCTGATAGACCCAAGGGAGCCCTACAAACTGACATCAGGAACCTGGACTGCTGAGTTTTCTTTCCCAGGGAAAATGGAAAAAGGATGTGCCCAGGGGCCCGTGGCCCTGGGCAGGGACCTCACTACAAGAAATCCTTATATTGAAGGATGGACCCCACACCGAAATTGTCCTCACCTCAAACTTGTGCTGCCCTGATAGACCCAAGGGAGCCCTACAAACTGACATCAGGGACCTGGACTGCTGAGTTTTCTTCCCCTGGGAAAATGGAAAAAGGATGTGCCCAGGCCCCCTGGCCCTGGACTGTGGCCTCACTACAAAAAATCCTTATATCGAAGGATGGACCCCACACCGAAGTTGTTGCAACCTCAAACTTGTGCTACCCTGATAGACCCAAGGGAGCCCTACAAAGTGACATCAGGAACCTGGACTGCTGAGTTTCCTTTCCCAGGGAAAATGGAAAAAGGATGTGCCCAGGGGCCGCTGGCCCTGACTGCAAAAAATCCTTATATCGAAGGATGGACCCCACACCGAAGTTGTCCCCACCTCAAACTTGTGCTGCCCTGATAGACCCAAGGGAGCCCTACAAACTGACATCAGGAGCCTGGACTGCTGAGTTTTCTTTCCCAGGGAAAATGGAAAAAGGATGTGCTCAGGGGCCCCTGGCCCTGGACAGGGACCTCACTGCAAAGAATCCTTATATCGAAGGATGGACCCCACACCGAAGTTGTCCCCATCTCAAACTTGTGCTGCCCTGATAGACCCAAGGGAGCCCTACAAACTGACATCAGGAACCTGGACTGCTGAGTTTTCTTTCCCAGGGAAAATGGCCAAAGGTTGTGCCCGGGGGTCCCTGGCCCTGACTGCAAAGAATCCTTATATCGAAGGACGGACCCCACATTGAAGGTGTCCCCACCTCAAACTTGTGCTGCCCTGATACACCCAAGGGAGCCGTACAAACTGACATCAGGAACCTGGACTGCTGAGTTTTCTTTCCCAGGGAAAATGGAAAAAGGATGTGCCCAGGCGCCCCTGGCCCTGACTGCAAAGAATCCATATATCGAAGGATGGACCCCACACCGAAGTTGTCCCCACCTCAAACTTGTGCTGCCCTGATACACCCAAGGGAGCCCTACAAACTGACATCAGGAACCGGGACTGCTGAGTTTTCTTTCCCAGGGAAAATGGAAAAAGGATGTGCCCAGGGGCCCCTGGCCCTGACTGCAAAAATTCCTTGTATTGAAGGATGGACCCCACACCGAATCTGTCCCCACTTCAAACTTGTGCTGCCCTGATAGACCCAAGGGAGCCCTACAAACTGACATCAGGAACCTGGACTGCTGAGTTTTCTTTCCCAGGGAAAATGGAAAAAGGATGTGCCCAGGGGCCCCTGGCCCTGGGCCCCTGGCCCTGACTGCAAAAAATCCTTATATCGAAGGATGGACCCCACACCGAAATTGTCCCCATCTCAAACTTGTGCTGCCCTGATAGACCCAAGGGAGCCCTACAAACTGACATCAGGGACCTGGACTGCTGAGTTTTCTTTCCCTGGGAAAATGGAAAAAGGATGTGCCCAGGCCCCCTGGCCCTGGACTGTGGCCTCACTACAAAAAATCCTTATATCGAAGGATGGACCCCACACCGAAGTTGTTGCAACCTCAAACTTGTGCTACCCTGATAGACCCAAGGGAGCCCTACAAAGTGACATCAGGAACCTGGACTGCTGAGTTTTCTTTCCCAGGGAAAATGGAAAAAGGATGTGCCCAGGGGTCCCTGGCCCTGACTGCAAAAAATCCTTATATCGAAGGATGGACCCCACACCGAAGTTGTCCCCACCTCAAACTTGTGCTGCCCTGATACACCCATGGGAGCCCTACAAACTGACATCAGGAACCTGGACTGCTGAGTTTTCTTTCCCAGGGAAAATGGAAAAAGGATGTGCCCAGGGGCCCCTGGCCCTGACTGCAAAGAATCCTTATATCGAAGGATGGACCCCACACCGAAGTTGTCCCCACCTCAAACTTGTGCTACCCTGATAGACCCAAGGGAGCCCTACAAACTGACATCAGGAACCTGGACTGCTGAGTTTTCTTTCCCAGGGAAAATGGAAAAAGGATGTGCCCAGGGGCCCCTGGCCCTGACTGCAAAGAATCCTTATATCGAAGGATGGACCCCACACCGAAGTTGTCCCCACCTCAAACTTGTGCTGCCCTGATAGACCCAAGGGAGCCCTACAAACTGACATCAGGAACCTGGACTGCTGAGTTTTCTTTCCCAGGGAAAATGGAAAAAGGATGTGCCCAGGGGCCCCTTCTCCTGACTGCAAAAAATCTTTATATCGAAGGATGGACCCCACACCGAAGCTGTCCCCACCTCAAACTTGTGCTACCCTGATAGACCCAAGGGAGCCCTACAAACTGACATCAGGAACCTGGACTGCTGAGTTTTCTTTCCCAGGGAAAATGGAAAAAGGATGTGCCCAGGGGCCCCAAGCCCTGGACAGGGACCTCACTGCAAAAAATCCTTATATCGAAGGATGGACCCCACACCGAAGTTGTCCCCATCTCAAACTTGTGCTGCCCTGATAGACCCAAGGGAGCCCTACAAACTGACATCAGGAACCTGGACTGCTGAGTTTTCTTTCCCAGGGAAAATGGAAAAAGGATGTGCACAGGGGCCCCTTGGGCTGGACAGGGACCTCACTACAAAAAATCCTTATATCGAAGGATGGACCCCACACCGAAGTTGTCCCCACCTCAAACTTGTGCTGCCCTGATAGACCCAAGGGAGCCCTACAAACTGACATCAGGAACCTGGACTGCTGAGTTTTCTTTCCCAGGGAAAATGGAAAAAGGATGTGCCCAGGGGCCCGTGGCCCTGGGCAGGGGCCTCACTACAAGAAATCCTTATATTGAAGGATGGACCCCACACCGAAATTGTCCTCACCTCAAACTTGTGCTGCCCTGATAGACCCAAGGGAGCCCTACAAACTGACATCAGGGACCTGGACTGCTGAGTTTTCTTTCCCTGGGAAAATGGAAAAAGGATGTGCCCAGGCCCCCTGGCCCTGGACTGTGGCCTCACTACAAAAAATCCTTATATCGAAGGATGGACCCCACACCGAAGTTGTTGCAACCTCAAACTTGTGCCACCCTGATAGACCCAAGGGAGCCCTACAAAGTGACATCAGGAACCTGGACTGCTGAGTTTTCTTTCCCAGGGAAAATGGAAAAAGGATGTGCCCAGGGGTCCCTGGCCCTGACTGCAAAAAATCCTTATATCGAAGGATGGACCCCACACCGAAGTTGTCCCCACCTCAAACTTGTGCTGCCCTGATAGACCCAAGGGAGCCCTACAAACTGACATCAGGAACCTGGACTGCTGAGTTTTCTTTCCCAGGGAAAATGGAAAAAGGATGTGCCCAGGGGCCCCTGGCCCTGACTGCAAAGAATCCTTATATCGAAGGATGGACCCCACACCGAAGTTGTCCCCACCTCAAACTTGTGCTACCCTGATAGACCCAAGGGAGCCCTACAAACTGACATCAGGAACCTGGACTGCTGAGTTTTCTTTCCCAGGGAAAATGGAAAAAGGATGTGCCCAGGGGCCCCTGGCCCTGACTGCAAAGAATCCTTATATCGAAGGATGGACCCCACACCGAAGTTGTCCCCACCTCAAACTTGTGCTGCCCTGATAGACCCAAGGGAGCCCTACAAACTGACATCAGGAACCTGGACTGCTGAGTTTTCTTTCCCAGGGAAAATGGAAAAAGGATGTGCCCAGGGGCCCCTTCTCCTGACTGCAAAAAATCTTTATATCGAAGGATGGACCCCACACCGAAGCTGTCCCCACCTCAAACTTGTGCTGCCCTGATAGACCCAAGGGAGCCCTACAAACTGACATCAGGAACCTGGACTGCTGAGTTTTCTTTCCCAGGGAAAATGGAAAAAGGATGTGCCCAGGGGCCCCTGGCCCTGGGCCCCTGGCCCTGACTGCAAAAAATCCTTATATCGAAGGATGGACCCCACACCGAAGTTGTCCCCACCTCAAACTTGTGCTACCCTGATAGACCCAAGGGAGCCCTACAAACTGACATCAGGAACCTGGACTGCTGAGTTTTCTTTCCCAGGGAAAATGGAAAAAGGATGTGCACAGGGCCCCCTGGCGCTGGACAGGGACCTCACTACAAAAAATCCTTATATCGAAGGATGGACCCCACACCGAAGTTGTCCCCACCTCAAACTTGTGCTGCCCTGATAGACCCAAGGGAGCCCTACAAACTGACATCAGGAACCTGGACTGCTGAGTTTTCTTTCCCAGGGAAAATGGAAAAAGGATGTGCTCAGGGGCCCCTGGCCCTGACTGCAAAGAATCCTTATATCGAAGGATGGACCCCACACCGAAGTTGTCTCCACCTCTAACTTGTGCTGCCCTGATAGACCCAAGGGAGCCCTACAAACTGACATCAGGAACCTGGACTGCTGAGTTTTCTTTCCCAGGGAAAATGGAAAAAGGATGTGCCCAGGGGCCCGTGGCCCTGGGCAGGGGCCTCACTACAAGAAATCCTTATATTGAAGGATGGACCCCACACCGAAATTGTCCTCACCTCAAACTTGTGCTGCCCTGATAGACCCAAGGGAGCCCTACAAACTGACATCAGGGACCTGGACTGCTGAGTTTTCTTTCCCTGGGAAAATGGAAAAAGGATGTGCCCAGGCCCCCTGGCCCTGGACTGTGGCCTCACTACAAAAAATCCTTATATCGAAGGATGGACCCCACACCGAAATTGTTGCAAGCTCAAACTTGAGCTACCCTGATAGACCCAAGGGAGCCCTACAAAGTGACATCAGGAACCTGGACTGCTGAGTTTTCTTTCCCAGGGAAAATGGAAAAAGGATGTGCCCAGGGGCCCCTGGCCCTGACTGCAAAGAATCCTTATATCGAAGGATGGACCCCACACCGAAGTTGTCCCCACCTCAAACTTGTGCTACCCTGATAGACCCAAGGGAGCCCTACAAACTGACATCAGGAACCTGGACTGCTGAGTTTTCTTTCCCAGGGAAAATGGAAAAAGGATGTGCCCAGGGTCCCGTGGCCTTGGGCAAAAACCTCACTACAAGAAATCCTTATATCGAAGGATGGATCCCACACCGAAGTTGTCCCCACCTCAAACTTGTGCTGCCCTGATAGACCCAAGGGAGCCCTACAAACTGACATCAGGAACCTGGACTGCTGAGTTTTCTTTCCCAGGGAAAATGGAAAAAGGATGTGCCCAGCGGCCCCTGGCCCTCACTGCAAAGAATCCTTATATCGAAGGACGGACCCCACACCAAAGTTTTCCCCCACCTCAAACTTGTGCTGCCCTGATAGACCCAAGGGAGCCCTACAACCTGACATCAGGAACCTGGACTGCTGAGTTTTCTTTCCCAGGGAAAATGGAAAAAGGATGTGCACAGGGGCCACTGGCCCTGGGCTGGGGCCTGACTGCAAAGAATCCTTATATCGAAGGATGGACCCCACACCGAAGTTGTCCCCACCTCAAACTTGTGCTGCCCTGATAGACCCAAGGGAGCCCTACAAACTGACATCAGGAACCGGGACTGCTGAGTTTTCTTTCCCAGGGAAAATGGAAAAAGGATGTGCCCAGGGGCCCCTGGCCCTGACTGCAAAAATTCCATGTATTGAAGGATGGACCCCACACCGAAGCTGTCCCCACTTCAAACTTGTGCTGCCCTGATAGACCCAAGGGAGCCCTACAAACTGACATCAGGAACCTGGACTGCTGAGTTTTCTTTCCCAGGGAAAATGGAAAAAGGATGTGCCCAGGGGCCCCTGGCCCTGGGCCCCTGGCCCTGACTGCAAAAAATCCTTATATCGAAGGATGGACCCCACACCGAAGTTGTCCCCACCTCAAACTTGTGCTACCCTGATAGACCCAAGGGAGCCCTACAAACTGACATCAGGAACCTGGACTGCTGAGTTTTCTTTCCCAGGGAAAATGGAAAAAGGATGTGCCCAGGGGCCCCAGGCCCTGGACAGGGACCTCACTACAAAAAATCCTTATATCGAAGGATGGACCCCACACCGAAGTTGTCCCCACCTCAAACTTGTGCTGCCCTGATAGACCCAAGGGAGCCCTACAAACTGACATCAGGAACCTGGACTGCTGAGTTTTCTTTCCCAGGGAAAATGGAAAAAGGATGTGCTCAGGGGCCCCTGGCCCTGACTGCAAAGAATCCTTATATCGAAGGATGGACCCCACACCGAAGTTGTCTCCACCTCTAACTTGTGCTGCCCTGATAGACCCAAGGGAGCCCTACAAACTGACATCAGGAACCTGGACTGCTGAGTTTTCTTTCCCAGGGAAAATGGAAAAAGGATGTGCTCAGGGGCCCCTGGCCCTGGACAGGGACCTCACTGCAAAAAATCCTTATATCGAAGGATGGACCCCACACCGAAGTTGTCCCCATCTCAAACTTGTGCTGCCCTGATAGACCCAAGGGAGCCCTACAAACTGACATCAGGAACCTGGACTGCTGAGTTTTCTTTCCCAGGGAAAATGGAAAAAGGATGTGCCCAGGGGCCCGTGGCCCTGGGCAGGGGCCTCACTACAAGAAATCCTTATATTGAAGGATGGACCCCACACCGAAATTGTCCTCACCTCAAACTTGTGCTGCCCTGATAGACCCAAGGGAGCCCTACAAACTGACATCAGGGACCTGGACTGCTGAGTTTTCTTTCCCAGGGAAAATGGAAAAAGGATGTGCCCATGGGCCGCTGGCCCTGACTGCAAAAAATCCTTATATCGAAGGATGGACCCCACACCGAAGTTGTCCCCACCTCAAACTTGTGCTGCCCTGATACACCCAAGGGAGCCCTACAAACTGACATCAGGAACCTGGACTGCTGAGTTTTCTTTCCCAGGGAAAATGGAAAAAGGATGTGCTCAGGGGCCCCTGGCCCTGGACAGGGACCTCACTGCAAAGAATCCTTATATCGAAGGATGGACCCCACACCGAAGTTGTCCCCATCTCAAACTTGTGCTGCCCTGATAGACCCAAGGGAGCCCTACAAACTGACATCAGGAACCTGGACTGCTGAGTTTTCTTTCCCAGGGAAAATGGCCAAAGGGTGTGCCCGGGGGTCCCTGGCCCAGACTGCAAAGAATCCTTATATCGAAGGACGGACCCCACATTGAAGGTGTCCCCACCTCAAACTTGTGCTGCCCTGATACACCCAAGGGAGCCCTACAAACTGACATCAGGAACCTGGACTGCTGAGTTTTCTTTCCCAGGGAAAATGGAAAAAGGATGTGCCCAGGCGCCCCTGGCCCTGACTGCAAAGAATCCTTATATCGAAGGATGGACCCCACACCGAAGTTGTCCCCACCTCAAACTTGTGCTGCCCTGATAGACCCAAGGGGGCCCTACAAACTGACATCAGGAACCTGGACTGCTGAGTTTTCTTTCCCAGGGGAAATGGAAAAAGGATGTGCACAGGGGCCCCTGGCCCGGAGCTGGGGCCTGACTGCAAAGAATCCTTATATCGAAGGATGGACCCCACACCGAAGTTGTCCCTACCTCAATCTTGTGCTGCCCTGATAGACCCAAGGGAGCCCTACAAACTGACATCAGGAACCTGGACTGCTGAGTTTTCTTTCCCAGGGAAAATGGAAAAAGGATGTGCCCAGGGGCCCCTGGCCCTGACTGCAAAAAATCTTGATATCGAAGGATGCACCCCACACCGAAGTTGTCCCCACCTCAAACTTGTGCTGCCCTGATAGACCCAAGGGAGCCCTACAAACTGACATCAGGAACCGGGACTGCTGAGTTTTCTTTCCCAGGGAAAATGGAAAAAGGTTGTGCCCAGGGGCCCCTGGCCCTGACTGCAAAAATTCCTTGTATTGAAGGATGGACCCCACACCGAAGCTGTCCCCACTTCAAACTTGTGCTGCCCTGATAGACCCAAGGGAGCCCTACAAACTGACATCAGGAACCTGGACTGCTGAGTTTTCTTTCCCAGGGAAAATGGAAAAAGGATGTGCCCAGGGGCCCCTGGCCCTGGGCCCCTGGCCCTGACTGCAAAAAATCCTTATATCGAAGGATGGACCCCACACCGAAGTTGTCCCCACCTCAAACTTGTGCTACCCTGATAGACCCAAGGGAGCCCTACAAACTGACATCAGGAACCTGGACTGCTGAGTTTTCTTTCCCAGGGAAAATGGAAAAAGGATGTGCCCAGGGGCCCCAAGCCCTGGACAGGGACCTCACTACAAAAAATCCTTATATCGAAGGATGGACCCCACACCGAAGTTGTCCCCACCTCAAACTTGTGCTGCCCTGATAGACCCAAGGGAGCCCTACAAACTGACATCAGGAACCTGGACTGCTGAGTTTTCTTTCCCAGGGAAAATGGAAAAAGGATGTGCTCAGGGGCCCCTGGCCCTGACTGCAAAGAATCCTTATATCGAAGGATGGACCCCACACCGAAGTTGTCTCCACCTCTAACTTGTGCTGCCCTGATAGACCCAAGGGAGCCCTACAAACTGACATCAGGAACCTGGACTGCTGAGTTTTCTTTCCCAGGGAAAATGGAAAAAGGATGTGCTCAGGGGCCCCTGGCCCTGGACAGGGACCTCACTGCAAAAAATCCTTATATCGAAGGATGGACCCCACACCGAAGTTGTCCCCATCTCAAACTTGTGCTGCCCTGATAGACCCAAGGGAGCCCTACAAACTGACATCAGGAACCTGGACTGCTGAGTTTTCTTTCCCAGGGAAAATGGAAAAAGGATGTGCACAGGGGCCCCTGGGGCTGGACAGGGACCTCACTACAAAAAATCCTTATATCGAAGGATGGACCCCACACCGAAGTTGTCCCCACCTCAAACTTGTGCTGCCCTGATAGACCCAAGGGAGCCCTACAAACTGACATCAGGAACCTGGACTGCTGAGTTTTCTTTCCCAGGGAAAATGGAAAAAGGATGTGCCCAGGGGCCCGTGGCCCTGGGCAGGGGCCTCACTACAAGAAATCCTTATATTGAAGGATGGACCCCACACCGAAATTGTCCTCACCTCAAACTTGTGCTGCCCTGATAGACCCAAGGGAGCCCTACAAACTGACATCAGGGACCTGGACTGCTGAGTTTTCTTCCCCTGGGAAAATGGAAAAAGGATGTGCCCAGGCCCCCTGGCCCTGGACTGTGGCCTCACTACAAAAAATCCTTATATCGAAGGATGGACCCCACACCGAAGTTGTTGCAACCTCAAACTTGTGCTACCCTGATAGACCCAAGGGAGCCCTACAAAGTGACATCAGGAACCTGGACTGCTGAGTTTTCTTTCCCAGGGAAAATGGAAAAAGGATGTGCCCAGGGGCCGCTGGCCCTGACTGCAAAAAATCCTTATATCGAAGGATGGACCCCACACCGAAGTTGTCCCCACCTCAAACTTGTGCTGCCCTGATAGACCCAAGGGAGCCCTACAAACTGACATCAGGAGCCTGGACTGCTGAGTTTTCTTTCCCAGGGAAAATGGAAAAAGGATGTGCTCAGGGGCCCCTGGCCCTGGACAGGGACCTCACTGCAAAGAATCCTTATATCGAAGGATGGACCCCACACCGAAGTTGTCCCCATCTCAAACTTGTGCTGCCCTGATAGACCCAAGGGAGCCCTACAAACTGACATCAGGAACCTGGACTGCTGAGTTTTCTTTCCCAGGGAAAATGGCCAAAGGTTGTGCCCGGGGGTCCCTGGCCCTGACTGCAAAGAATCCTTATATCGAAGGACGGACCCCACATTGAAGGTGTCCCCACCTCAAACTTGTGCTGCCCTGATACACCCAAGGGAGCCCTACAAACTGACATCAGGAACCTGGACTGCTGAGTTTTCTTTCCCAGGGAAAATGGAAAAAGGATGTGCCCAGGCGCCCCTGGCCCTGACTGCAAAGAATCCATATATCGAAGGATGGACCCCACACCGAAGTTGTCCCCACCTCAAATTTGTGCTGCCCTGATACACCCAAGGGAGCCCTACAAACTGACATCAGGAACCGGGACTGCTGAGTTTTCTTTCCCAGGGAAAATGGAAAAAGGATGTGCCCAGTGGCCCCTGGCCCTGACTGCAAAAATTCCTTGTATTGAAGGATGGACCCCACACCGAATCTGTCCCCACTTCAAACTTGTGCTGCCCTGATAGACCCAAGGGAGCCCTACAAACTGACATCAGGAACCTGGACTGCTGAGTTTTCTTTCCCAGGGAAAATGGAAAAAGGATGTGCCCAGGGGCCCCTGGCCCTGGGCCCCTGGCCCTGACTGCAAAAAATCCTTATATCGAAGGATGGACCCCACACCGAAATTGTCCTCGCCTCAAACTTGTGCTGCCCTGATAGACCCAAGGGAGCCCTACAAACTGACATCAGGGACCTGGACTGCTGAGTTTTCTTTCCCTGGGAAAATGGAAAAAGGATGTGCCCAGGCCCCCTGGCCCTGGACTGTGGCCTCACTACAAAAAATCCTTATATCGAAGGATGGACCCCACACCGAAGTTGTTGCAACCTCAAACTTGTGCTACCCTGATAGACCCAAGGGAGCCCTACAAAGTGACATCAGGAACCTGGACTGCTGAGTTTTCTTTCCCAGGGAAAATGGAAAAAGGATGTGCCCAGGGGTCCCTGGCCCTGACTGCAAAAAATCCTTATATCGAAGGATGGACCCCACACCGAAGTTGTCCCCACCTCAAACTTGTGCTGCCCTGATACACCCATGGGAGCCCTACAAACTGACATCAGGAACCTGGACTGCTGAGTTTTCTTTCCCAGGGAAAATGGAAAAAGGATGTGCCCAGGGGCCCCTGGCCCTGACTGCAAAGAATCCTTATATCGAAGGATGGACCCCACACCGAAGTTGTCCCCACCTCAAACTTGTGCTACCCTGATAGACCCAAGGGAGCCCTACAAACTGACATCAGGAACCTGGACTGCTGAGTTTTCTTTCCCAGGGAAAATGGAAAAAGGATGTGCCCAGGGGCCCCTGGCCCTGACTGCAAAGAATCCTTATATCGAAGGATGGACCCCACACCGAAGTTGTCCCCACCTCAAACTTGTGCTGCCCTGATAGACCCAAGGGAGCCCTACAAACTGACATCAGGAACCTGGACTGCTGAGTTTTCTTTCCCAGGGAAAATGGAAAAAGGATGTGCCCAGGGGCCCCTTCTCCTGACTGCAAAAAATCTTTATATCGAAGGATGGACCCCACACCGAAGCTGTCCCCACCTCAAACTTGTGCTACCCTGATAGACCCAAGGGAGCCCTACAAACTGACATCAGGAACCTGGACTGCTGAGTTTTCTTTCCCAGGGAAAATGGAAAAAGGATGTGCCCAGGGGCCCCAAGCCCTGGACAGGGACCTCACTACAAAAAATCCTTATATCGAAGGATGGACCCCACACCGAAGTTGTCCCCACCTCAAACTTGTGCTGCCCTGATAGACCCAAGGGAGCCCTACAAACTGACATCAGGAACCTGGACTGCTGAGTTTTCTTTCCCAGGGAAAATGGAAAAAGGATGTGCTCAGGGGCCCCTGGCCCTGACTGCAAAGAATCCTTATATCGAAGGATGGACCCCACACCGAAGTTGTCTCCACCTCTAACTTGTGCTGCCCTGATAGACCCAAGGGAGCCCTACAAACTGACATCAGGAACCTGGACTGCTGAGTTTTCTTTCCCAGGGAAAATGGAAAAAGGATGTGCTCAGGGGTCCCTGGCCCTGGACAGGGACCTCCCTGCAAAAAATCCTTATATCGAAGGATGGACCCCACACCGAAGTTGTCCCCATCTCAAACTTGTGCTGCCCTGATAGACCCAAGGGAGCCCTACAAACTGACATCAGGAACCTGGACTGCTGAGTTTTCTTTCCCAGGGAAAATGGAAAAAGGATGTGCTCAGGGGTCCCTGGCCCTGGACAGGGACCTCACTGCAAAAAATCCTTATATCGAAGGATGGACCCCACACCGAAGTTGTCCCCACCTCAAACTTGTGCTGCCCTGATAGACCCAAGGGAGCCCTACAAACTGACATCAGGAACCTGGACTGCTGAGTTTTCTTTCCCAGGGAAAATGGAAAAAGGATGTGCCCAGGGGCCCGTGGCCCTGGGCAGGGGCCTCACTACAAGAAATCCTTATATTGAAGGATGGACCCCACACCGAAATTGTCCTCACCTCAAACTTGTGCTGCCCTGATAGACCCAAGGGAGCCCTACAAACTGACATCAGGGACCTGGACTGCTGAGTTTTCTTTCCCAGGGAAAATGGAAAAAGGTTGTGCCCAGGGGCCCCTGGCCCTGGACAGGGCCCTCACTACAAAAAATCCTTATATCGAAGGATGGACCCCACACCGAAGTTGTTGCAACCTCAAACTTGTGCTACCCTGATAGACCCAAGGGAGCCCTACAAAGTGACATCAGGAACCTGGACTGCTGAGTTTTCTTTCCCAGGGAAAATGGAAAAAGGATGTGCCAGGGGCCCCTGGCCCTGGGCAGGGACCTCACTGCAAAAAATCCTTATATCGAAGGATGGACCCCACACCGAAATTGTCCCCACCTCAAACTTGTGCTGCCCTGATAGACCCAAGGGAGCCCTACAAACTGACATCAGGGACCTGGACTGCTGAGTTTTCTTTCCCAGGGAAAATGGAAAAAGGATGTGCCCAGGGGCCCCTGGCCCTGACTGCAAAGAATCCTTATATCGAAGGATGGACCCCACACCGAAGTTGTCCCCACCTCAAACTTGTGCTGCCCTGATAGACCCAAGGGAGCCCTACAAACTGACATCAGGAACCTGGACTGCTGAGTTTTCTTTCCCAGGGAAAATGGAAAAAGGATGTGCCCAGGGGCCCCTTCTCCTGACTGCAAAAAATCTTTATATCGAAGGATGGACCCCACACCGAAGCTGTCCCCACCTCAAACTTGTGCTGCCCTGATAGACCCAAGGGAGCCCTACAAACTGACATCAGGAAGCTGGACTGCTGAGTTTTCTTTCCCAGGGAAAATGGAAAAAGGATGTGCCAGGGGCCCCTGGCCCTGGGCAGGGACCTCACTGCAAAAAATCCTTATATCGAAGGATGGACCCCACACCGAAATTGTCCCCACCTCAAACTTGTGCTGCCCTGATAGACCCAAGGGAGCCCTACAAACTGACATCAGGGACCTGGACTGCTGAGTTTTCTTTCCCAGGGAAAATGGAAAAAGGATGTGCCCAGGGGCCCCTGGCCCTGACTGCAAAAAATCCTTATATCGAAGGATGGACCTCACACCGATATTGTCCCCACCTCAATCTTGTGCTGCCCTGATAGACCCAAGGGAGCCCTACAAACTGACATCAGGAACCTGGACTGCTGAGTTTTCTTTCCCAGGGGAAATGGAAAAAGGATGTGCCCAGCGGCCCCTGGCCCTGGACAGGGACCTCACTACAAAAAATCCTTATATCGAAGGATGGACCCCACACCGAAGTTGTCCCCACCTCAAACTTGTGCTGCCCTGATAGACCCAAGGGAGCCCTAAAAACTGACATCAGGAACCTGGACTGCTGAGTTTTCTTTCCCAGGGAAAATGAAAAAAGGATGTGCCCAGGGGCCCCTGGCCCTTGGCAGGGACCTCACTACAAGAAATCCTTATATCGAAGGATGGACCCCACACCGAAGTTGTCCCCACCTCAAACTTGTGCTGCCCTGATACACCCAAGGGAGCCCTACAAACTGACATCAGGAACCTGGACTGCTGAGTTTTCTTTCCCAGGGAAAATGGAAAAAGGATGTGCCCAGGGGCCCCTGGCCCTGGACTGTGGCCTCACTGCAAAAAATCCTTATATCGAAGGATGGACCCCACACCGAAGTTGTCCCCACCTCAAACTTGTGCTGCCCTGATAGACCCAAGGGAGTCCTACAAACTGACATCAGGAACCTGGACTGCTGAGTTTTCTTTCCCAGGGAAAATGGAAAAAGGATGTTCCCAGGGGCCCCTGGCCCTGACTGCAAAAAATCCTTATATTGAAGGATGGACCCCACACCGAAGTTGTCCCCACCTCAAACTTGTGCTGCCCTGATAGACCCAAGGGAGCCCTACAAACTGACATCAGGAACCTGGACTGCTGAGTTTTCTTTCCCAGGGAAAATGGAAAAAGGATGTGCACAGGGGCCCCTGGCGCTGGACCGGGACCTCACTACAAAAAATCCTTATATCGAAGGATGGACCCCACACCGAAGTTGTCCCCACCTCAAACTTGTGCTGCCCTGATACACCCAAGGGAGCCCTACAAACTGACATCAGGAACCTGGACTGCTGAGTTTTCTTTCCCAGGGAAAATGGAAAAAGGATGTGCACTGGGACCCCTGGCCCTGGGCTGGGGCCTGACTGCAAAGAATCCTTATATCGAAGGATGGACCCCACACCGAAGTTGTCCCCACCTCAAACTTGTGCTGCCCTGATAGACCCAAGGGAGCCCTACAAACTGACATCAGGAACCTGGACTGCTGAGTTTTCTTTCCCAGGGAAAATGGAAAAAGGATGTGCCCAGGGGCCCCTGGCCCTGACTGCAAAAAATATTTATATCGAAGGATGTACCCCACACCGAAGTTGTCCCCACCTCAAACTTGTGCTGCCCTGATAGACCCAAGGGAGCCCTACAAACTGACATCAGGAACCTGGACTGCTGAGTTTTCTTTCCCAGGGAAAATGGAAAAAGGATGTGCCCAGGGTCCCGTGGCCTTGGGCAAAAACCTCACTACAAGAAATCCTTATATCGAAGGATGGATCCCACACCGAAGTTGTCCCCACCTCAAACTTGTGCTGCCCTGATAGAACCAAGGGAGCCCTACAAACTGACATCAGGAACCTGGACTGCTGAGTTTTCTTTCCCAGGGAAAATGGAAAAAGGATGTCCCCGGGGGCCCCTTGCCCTCACTGCAAAGAATCCTTATATCGAAGGACGGACCCCACACCAAAGTTTTCCCCCACCTCAAACTTGTGCTGCCCTGATAGACCCAAGGGAGCCCTACAAACTGACATCAGGAACCTGGACTGCTGAGTTTTCTTTCCCAGGGAAAATGGAAAAAGGATGTGCCCAGGGGCCCCTGGCCCTGGGCCCCTGGCCCTGACTGCAAAAAATCCTTATATCGAAGGATGGACCCCACACCGAAATTGTCCTCACCTCAAACTTGTGCTGCCCTGATAGACCCAAGGGAGCCCTACAAACTGACATCAGGGACCTGGACTGCTGAGTTTTCTTTCCCTGGGAAAATGGAAAAAGGATGTGCCCAGGCCCTCTGGCCCTGGACTGTGGCCTCACTACAAAAAATCCTTATATCAAAGGATGGACCCCACACCGAAGTTGTTGCAACCTCAAACTTGTGCTACCCTGATAGACCCAAGGGAGCCCTACAAAGTGACATCAGGAACCTCGACTGCTGAGTTTTCTTTCCCAGGGAAAATGGAAAAAGGATGTGCCCAGGGGTCCCTGGCCCTGACTGCAAAAAATCCTTATATCGAAGGATGGACCCCACACCGAAGTTGTCCCCACCTCAAACTTGTGCTGCCCTGATACACCCATGGGAGCCCTACAAACTGACATCAGGAACCTGGACTGCTGAGTTTTCTTTCCCAGGGAAAATGGAAAAAGGATGTGCCCAGGGGCCCCTGGCCCTGACTGCAAAGAATCCTTATATCGAAGGATGGACCCCACACCGAAGTTGTCCCCACCTCAAACTTGTGCTACCCTGATAGACCCAAGGGAGCCCTACAAACTGACATCAGGAACCTGGACTGCTGAGTTTTCTTTCCCAGGGAAAATGGAAAAAGGATGTGCCCAGGGGCCCCTGGCCCTGACTGCAAAGAATCCTTATATCGAAGGATGGACCCCACACCGAAGTTGTCCCCACCTCAAACTTGTGCTGCCCTGATAGACCCAAGGGAGCCCTACAAACTGACATCAGGAACCTGGACTGCTGAGTTTTCTTTCCCAGGGAAAATGGAAAAAGGATGTGCCCAGGGGCCCCTTCTCCTGACTGCAAAAAATCTTTATATCGAAGGATGGACCCCACACCGAAGCTGTCCCCACCTCAAGCTTGTGCTGCCCTGATAGACCCAAGGGAGCCCTACAAACTGACATCAGGAACCTGGACTGCTGAGTTTTCTTTCCCAGGGAAAATGGAAAAAGGATGTGCCCAGGGGCCCCTGGCCCTGGGCCCCTGGCCCTGACTGCAAAAAATCCTTATATCGAAGGATGGACCCCACACCGAAGTTGTCCCCACCTCAAACTTGTGCTACCCTGATAGACCCAAGGGAGCCCTACAAACTGACATCAGGAACCTGGACTGCTGAGTTTTCTTTCCCAGGGAAAATGGAAAAAGGATGTGCTCAGGGGCCCCTGGCCCTGACTGCAAAGAATCCTTATATCGAAGGATGGACCCCACACCGAAGTTGTCTCCACCTCTAACTTGTGCTGCCCTGATAGACCCAAGGGAGCCCTACAAACTGACATCAGGAACCTGGACTGCTGAGTTTTCTTTCCCAGGGAAAATGGAAAAAGGATGTGCTCAGGGGTCCCTGGCCCTGGACAGGGACCTCACTGCAAAAAATCCTTATATCGAAGGATGGACCCCACACCGAAGTTGTCCCCACCTCAAACTTGTGCTGCCCTGATAGACCCAAGGGAGCCCTACAAACTGACATCAGGAACCTGGACTGCTGAGTTTTCTTTCCCAGGGAAAATGGAAAAAGGATGTGCCCAGGGGCCCGTGGCCCTGGGCAGGGGCCTCACTACAAGAAATCCTTATATTGAAGGATGGACCCCACACCGAAATTGTCCTCACCTCAAACTTGTGCTGCCCTGATAGACCCAAGGGAGCCCTACAAAGTGACATCAGGAACCTGGACTGCTGAGTTTTCTTTCCCAGGGAAAATGGAAAAAGGATGTGCCCAGGCCCCCTGGCCCTGGACTGTGGCCTCACTACAAAAAATCCTTATATCGAAGGATGGACCCCACACCGAAGTTGTTGCAACCTCAAACTTGTGCTACCCTGATAGACCCAAGGGAGCCCTACAAAGTGACATCAGGAACCTGGACTGCTGAGTTTTCTTTCCCAGGGAAAATGGAAAAAGGATGTGCCCAGGGGTCCCTGGCCCTGACTGCAAAAAATCCTTATATCGAAGGATGGACCCCACACCGAAGTTGTCCCCACCTCAAACTTGTGCTGCCCTGATACACCCATGGGAGCCCTACAAACTGACATCAGGAACCTGGACTGCTGAGTTTTCTTTCCCAGGGAAAATGGAAAAAGGATGTGCCCAGGGGCCCCTGGCCCTGACTGCAAAGAATCCTTATATCGAAGGATGGACCCCACACCGAAGTTGTCCCCACCTCAAACTTGTGCTACCCTGATAGACCCAAGGGAGCCCTACAAACTGACATCAGGAACCTGGACTGCTGAGTTTTCTTTCCCAGGGAAAATGGAAAAAGGATGTGCCCAGGGGCCCCTGGCCCTGACTGCAAAGAATCCTTATATCGAAGGATGGACCCCACACCGAAGTTGTCCCCACCTCAAACTTGTGCTGCCCTGATAGACCCAAGGGAGCCCTACAAACTGACATCAGGAACCTGGACGGCTGAGTTTTCTTTCCCAGGGAAAATGGAAAAAGGATGTGCCCAGGGGCCCCTTCTCCTGACTGCAAAAAATCTTTATATCGAAGGATGGACCCCACACCGAAGCTGTCCCCACCTCAAACTTGTGCTGCCCTGATAGACCCAAGGGAGCCCTACAAACTGACATCAGGAAGCTGGACTGCTGAGTTTTCTTTCCCAGGGAAAATGGAAAAAGGATGTGCCAGGGGCCCCTGGCCCTGGGCAGGGACCTCACTGCAAAAAATCCTTATATCGAAGGATGGACCCCACACCGAAATTGTCCCCACCTCAAACTTGTGCTGCCCTGATAGACCCAAGGGAGCCCTACAAACTGACATCAGGGACCTGGACTGCTGAGTTTTCTTTCCCAGGGAAAATGGAAAAAGGATGTGCCCAGGGGCCCCTGGCCCTGACTGCAAAGAATCCTTATATCGAAGGATGGACCCCACACCGAAGTTGTCCCCACCTCAAACTTGTGCTGCCCTGATAGACCCAAGGGAGCCCTACAAACTGACATCAGGAACCTGGACTGCTGAGTTTTCTTTCCCAGGGAAAATGGAAAAAGGATGTGCCCAGGGGCCCCTTCTCCTGACTGCAAAAAATCTTTATATCGAAGGATGTACCCCACACCGAAGTTGTCCCCACCTCAAACTTGTGCTGCCCTGATAGACCCAAGGGAGCCCTACAAACTGACATCAGGAAGCTGGACTGCTGAGTTTTCTTTCCCAGGGAAAATGGAAAAAGGATGTGCCAGGGGCCCCTGGCCCTGGGCAGGGACCTCACTGCAAAAAATCCTTATATCGAAGGATGGACCCCACACCGAAATTGTCCCCACCTCAAACTTGTGCTGCCCTGATAGACCCAAGGGAGCCCTACAAACTGACATCAGGGACCTGGACTGCTGAGTTTTCTTTCCCAGGGAAAATGGAAAAAGGATGTGCCCAGGGGCCCCTGGCCCTGACTGCAAAAAATCCTTATATCGAAGGATGGACCTCACACCGATATTGTCCCCACCTCAATCTTGTGCTGCCCTGATAGACCCAAGGGAGCCCTACAAACTGACATCAGGAACCTGGACTGCTGAGTTTTCTTTCCCAGGGGAAATGGAAAAAGGATGTGCCCAGCGGCCCCTGGCCCTGGACAGGGACCTCACTACAAAAAATCCTTATATCGAAGGATGGACCCCACACCGAAGTTGTCCCCACCTCAAACTTGTGCTACCCTGATACACCCAAGGGAGCCCTAAAAACTGACATCAGGAACCTGGACTGCTGAGTTTTCTTTCCCAGGGAAAATGAAAAAAGGATGTGCCCAGGGGCCCCTGGCCCTTGGCAGGGACCTCACTACAAGAAATCCTTATATCGAAGGATGGACCCCACACCGAAGTTGTCCCCACCTCAAACTTGTGCTGCCCTGATAGACCCAAGGGAGCCCTACAAACTGACATCAGGAACCTGGACTGCTGAGTTTTCTTTCCCAGGGAAAATGGAAAAAGGATGTGCCCAGGGGCCCCTGGCCCTGGACTGTGGCCTCACTGCAAAAAATCCTTATATCGAAGGATGGACCCCACACCGAAGTTGTGCCCACCTCAAACTTGTGCTGCCCTGATAGACCCAAGGGAGTCCTACAAACTGACATCAGGAACCTGGACTGCTGAGTTTTCTTTCCCAGGGAAAATGGAAAAAGGATGTGCCCAGGGGCCCCTGGCCCTGACTGCAAAAAATCCTTATATCGAAGGATGGACCCCACACCGAAGTTGTCCCCACCTCAAACTTGTGCTGCCCTGATAGACCCAAGGGAGCCCTACAAACTGACATCAGGAACCTGGACTGCTGAGTTTTCTTTCCCAGGGAAAATGGAAAAAGGATGTGCACAGGGGCCCCTGGCGCTGGACCGGGACCTCACTACAAAAAATCCTTATATCGAAGGATGGACCCCACACCGAAGTTGTCCCCACCTCAAACTTGTGCTGCCCTGATACACCCAAGGGAGCCCTACAAACTGACATCAGGAACCTGGACTGCTGAGTTTTCTTTCCCAGGGAAAATGGAAAAAGGATGTGCACTGGGACCCCTGGCCCTGGGCTGGGGCCTGACTGCAAAGAATCCTTATATCGAAGGATGGACCCCACACCGAAGTTGTCCCCACCTCAAACTTGTGCTGCCCTGATAGACCCAAGGGAGCCCTACAAACTGACATCAGGAACCTGGACTGCTGAGTTTTCTTTCCCAGGGAAAATGGAAAAAGGATGTGCCCAGGGGCCCCTGGCCCTGACTGCAAAAAATATTTATATCGAAGGATGTACCCCACACCGAAGTTGTCCCCACCTCAAACTTGTGCTGCCCTGATAGACCCAAGGGAGCCCTACAAACTGACATCAGGAACCTGGACTGCTGAGTTTTCTTTCCCAGGGAAAATGGAAAAAGGATGTGCCCAGGGTCCCGTGGCCTTGGGCAAAAACCTCACTACAAGAAATCCTTATATCGAAGGATGGATCCCACACCGAAGTTGTCCCCACCTCAAACTTGTGCTGCCCTGATAGAACCAAGGGAGCCCTACAAACTGACATCAGGAACCTGGACTGCTGAGTTTTCTTTCCCAGGGAAAATGGAAAAAGGATGTCCCCGGGGGCCCCTTGCCCTCACTGCAAAGAATCCTTATATCGAAGGACGGACCCCACACCAAAGTTTTCCCCCACCTCAAACTTGTGCTGCCCAGATAGACCCAAGGGAGCCCTACAAACTGACATCAGGAACCTGGACTGCTGAGTTTTCTTTCCCAGGGAAAATGGAAAAAGGATGTGCACAGGGGCCACTGGCCCTGGGCTGGGGCCTGACTGCAAAGAATCCTTATATCGAAGGATGGACCCCACACCGAAGTTGTCCCCACCTCAAACTTGTGCTGCCCTGATAGACCCAAGGGAGCCCTACAAACTGACATCAGGAACCGGGACTGCTGAGTTTTCTTTCCCAGGGAAAATGGAAAAAGGATGTGCCCAGGGGCCCCTGGCCCTGATTGCAAAAAATCTTTATATCGAAGGACGCACCCCACACCGAAGTTTTCCCCACCTCAAACTTGTACTGCCCTGATAGACCCAAGGGAGCCCTACAAACTGACATCAGGAACCTGGACTGCTGAGTTTTCTTTCCCAGGGAAAATGGAAAAAGGATGCGCTCAGGGGCCCCTGGCCCTGGACAGGGACCTCACTGCAAAGAATCCTTATATCGAAGGATGGACCCCAGACCGAAGCTGTCCCCACCTCAAACTTGTTCTGCCCTGATACACCCAAGGGGGCCCTACAAACTGACATCAGGAACCTGGACTGCTGAGTTTTCTTTCCCAGGGAAAATGGAAAAAGGATTTGCACAGGGACCCCTGGCCCTGGGCTGGGGCCTGACTGCAAAGAATAATTATATCGAAGGATGGACCCCACACCGAAGTTGTCCCCACCTCAAACTTGTGCTGCCCTGATAGAACCAAGGGAGCCCTACAAACTGACATCAGGAACCTGGACTGCTGAGTTTTCTTTCCCAGGGAAAATGGAAAAAGGATGTGCCCAGGGGCCCCTGGCCCTGACTGCAAAAAATCTTTATATCGAAGGATGTACCCCACACCGAAGTTGTCCCCACCTCAAACTTGTGCTGCCCTGATAGACCCAAGGGAGCCCTACAAACTGACATCAGGAACCTGGACTGCTGAGTTTTCTTTCCCAGGGAAAATGGAAAAAGGATGTGCCCAGGGTCCCGTGGCCTTGGGCAAAAACCTCACTACAAGAAATCCTTATATCGAAGGATGGATCCCACACCGAAGTTGTCCCCACCTCAAACTTGTGCTGCCCTGATAGACCCAAGGGAGCCCTACAAACTGACATCAGGAACCTGGACTGCTGAGTTTTCTTTCCCAGGGAAAATGGAAAAAGGATGTGCCCGGGGGCCCCTGGCCCTCACTGCAAAGAATCCTTATATCGAAGGACGGACCCCACACCAAAGTTTTCCCCCACCTCAAACTTGTGCTGCCCTGATAGACCCAAGGGAGCCCTACAAACTGACATCAGGAACCTGGACTGCTGAGTTTTCTTTCCCAGGGAAAATGGAAAAAGGATGTGCACAGGGGCCACTGCCCCTGGGCTGGGGCCTGACTGCAAAGAATCCTTATATCGAAGGATGGACCCCACACCGAAGTTGTCCCCACCTCAAACTTGTGCTGCCCTGATAGACCCAAGGGAGCCCTACAAACTGACATCAGGAACCGGGACTGCTGAGTTTTCTTTCCCAGGGAAAATGGAAAAAGGATGTGCCCAGGGGCCCCTGGCCCTGACTGCAAAAATTCCTTGTATTGAAGGATGGACCCCACACCGAAGCTGTCCCCACTTCAAACTTGTGCTGCCCTGATAGACCCAAGGGAGCCCTACAAACTGACATCAGGAACCTGGACTGCTGAGTTTTCTTTCCCAGGGAAAATGGAAAAAGGATGTGCACAGGGACCCCTGGCCCGGAGCTGGGGCCTGACTGCAAAGAATCCTTATATCGATGTATGGACCCCACACCGAAGTTGTCCCCACCTCAAACTTGTGCTGCCCTGATAGAACCAAGGGAGCCCTACAAACTGACATCAGGAACCTGGACTGCTGAGTTTTCTTTCCCAGGGAAAATGGAAAAAGGATGTGCCCAAGGGCCCCTGGCCCTGACTGCAAAAAATCTTTATATCGAAGGATGTACCCCACACCGAAGTTGTCCCCACCTCAAACTTGTGCTGCCCTGATAGACCCAAGGGAGCCCTACAAACTGACATCAGGAACCTGGACTGCTGAGTTTTCTTTCCCAGGGAAAATGGAAAAAGGATGTGCCCAGGGTCCCGTGGCCTTGGGCAAAAACCTCACTACAAGAAATCCTTATATCGAAGGATGGATCCCACACCGAAGTTGTCCCCACCTCAAACTTGTGCTGCCCTGATAGACCCAAGGGAGCCCTACAAACTGACATCAGGAACCTGGACTGCTGAGTTTTCTTTCCCAGGGAAAATGGAAAAAGGATGTGCCCGGGGGCCCCTGGCCCTCACTGCAAATAATCCTTATATCGAAGGACGGACCCCACACCAAAGTTTTCCCCCACCTCAAACTTGTGCTGCCCTGATAGACCCAAGGGAGCCCTACAAACTGACATCAGGAACCTGGACTGCTGAGTTTTCTTTCCCAGGGAAAATGGAAAAAGGATGTGCACAGGGGCCACTGGCCCTGGCCTGGGGCGTGACTGCAAAGAATCCTTATATCGAAGGATGGACCCCATACCGAAGTTGTCCCCACCTCAAACTTGTGCTGCCCTGATAGACCCAAGGGAGCCCTACAAACTGACATCAGGAACCGGGACTGCTGAGTTTTCTTTCCCAGGGAAAATGGAAAAAGGATGTGCCCAGGGGCCCCTGGCCCTGACTGCAAAAATTACCTGTATTGAAGGATGGACCCCACACCGAAGCTGTCCCCACTTCAAACTTGTGCTGCCCTGATAGACCCAAGGGAGCCCTACAAACTGACATCAGGAACCTGGACTGCTGAGTTTTCTTTCCCAGGGAAAATGGAAAAAGGATGTGCCCAGGGGCCCCTGGCCCTGGGCCCCTGGCCCTGACTGCAAAAAATCCTTATATCGAAGGATGGACCCCACACCGAAGTTGTCCCCACCTCAAACTTGTGCTACCCTGATAGACCCAAGGGAGCCCTACAAACTGACATCAGGAACCTGGACTGCTGAGTTTTCTTTCCCAGGGAAAATGGAAAAAGGATGTGCCCAGGGGCCCCAAGCCCTGGACAGGGACCTCACTACAAAAAATCCTTATATCGAAGGATGGACCCCACACCGAAGTTGTCCCCACCTCAAACTTGTGCTGCCCTGATAGACCCAAGGGAGCCCTATAAACTGACATCAGGAACCTGGACTGCTGAGTTTTCTTTCCCAGGGAAAATGGAAAAAGGATGTGCTCAGGGGCCCCTGGCCCTGACTGCAAAGAATCCTTATATCGAAGGATGGACCCCACACCGAAGTTGTCTCCACCTCTAACTTGTGCTGCCCTGATAGACCCAAGGGAGCCCTACAAACTGACATCAGGAACCTGGACTGCTGAGTTTTCTTTCCCAGGGAAAATGGAAAAAGGATGTGCTCAGGGGCCCCTGGCCCTGGACAGGGACCTCACTGCAAAAAATCCTTATATCGAAGGATGGACCCCACACCGAAGTTGTCCCCATCTCAAACTTGTGCTGCCCTGATAGACCCAAGGGAGCCCTACAAACTGACATCAGGAACCTGGACTGCTGAGTTTTCTTTCCCAGGGAAAATGGAAAAAGGATGTGCACAGGGGTCCCTGGCCCTGACTGCAAAGAATCCTTATATCAAAGGATGGACCCCAGACCGAAGTTGTCCCCACCTCAAACTTGTGCTGCCCTGATACACCCAAGGGAGCCCTACAAACTGACATCAGGAACCTGGACTGCTGAGTTTTCTTTCCCAGGGGAAATGGAAAAAGGATGTGCCCAGGCGCCCCTGGCCGTGACTGCAAAGAATCCTTATATCGAAGGATGGACCCCACACCGAAGTTGTCCCCACCTCAAACTTGTGCTGCCCTGATAGACCCAAGGGGGCCCTACAAACTGACATCAGGAACCTGGACTGCTGAGTTTTCTTTCCCAGGGGAAATGGAAAAAGGATGTGCACAGGGGCCCCTGGCCCGGAGCTGGGGCCTGACTGCAAAGAATCCTTATATCGAAGGATGGACCCCACACCGAAGTTGTCCCTACCTCAATCTTGTGCTGCCCTGATAGACCCAAGGGAGCCCTACAAACTGACATCAGGAACCTGGACTGCTGAGTTTTCTTTCCCAGGGAAAATGGAAAAAGGATGTGCCCAGGGGCCCCTGGCCCTGACTGCAAAAAATCTTTATATCGAAGGATGCACCCCACACCGAAGTTGTCCCCACCTCAAACTTGTGCTGCCCTGATACAGCCAAGGGAGCCCTACAAACTGACATCAGGAACCTGGACTGCTGCGTTTTCTTTCCCAGGGAAAATGGAAAAAGGATGCGCTCAGGGGCCCCTGGCCCTGGACAGGGACCTCACTGCAAAGAATCCTTATATCGAAGGATGGACCCCAGACCGAAGCTGTCCCCACCTCAAACTTGTTCTGCCCTGATACACCCAAGGGGGCCCTACAAACTGACATCAGGAACCTGGACTGCTGAGTTTTCTTTCCCAGGGAAAATGGAAAAAGGATGTGCACAGGGACCCCTGGCCCTGGGCTGGGGCCTGACTGCAAAGAATAATTATATCGAAGGATGGACCCCACACCGAAGTTGTCCCCACCTCAAACTTGTGCTGCCCTGATAGAACCAAGGGAGCCCTACAAACTGACATCAGGAACCTGGACTGCTGAGTTTTCTTTCCCAGGGAAAATGGAAAAAGGATGTGCCCAGGGGCCCCTGGCCCTGACTGCAAAAAATATTTATATCGAAGGATGTACCCCACACCGAAGTTGTCCCCACCTCAAACTTGTGCTGCCCTGATAGACCCAAGGGAGCCCTACAAACTGACATCAGGAACCTGGACTGCTGAGTTTTCTTTCCCAGGGAAAATGGAAAAAGGATGTGCCCAGGGTCCCGTGGCCTTGGGCAAAAACCTCACTACAAGAAATCCTTATATCGAAGGATGGATCCCACACCGAAGTTGTCCCCACCTCAAACTTGTGCTGCCCTGATAGACCCAAGGGAGCCCTACAAACTGACATCAGGAACCTGGACTGCTGAGTTTTCTTTCCCAGGGAAAATGGAAAAAGGATGTGCCCGGGGGCCCCTGGCCCTCACTGCAAAGAATCCTTATATCGAAGGACGGACCCCACACCAAAGTTTTCCCCCACCTCAAACTTGTGCTGCCCTGATAGACCCAAGGGAGCCCTACAAACTGACATCAGGAACCTGGACTGCTGAGTTTTCTTTCCCAGGGAAAATGGAAAAAGGATGTGCACAGGGGCCACTGCCCCTGGGCTGGGGCCTGACTGCAAAGAATCCTTATATCGAAGGATGGACCCCACACCGAAGTTGTCCCCACCTCAAACTTGTGCTGCCCTGATAGACCCAAGGGAGCCCTACAAACTGACATCAGGAACCGGGACTGCTGAGTTTTCTTTCCCAGGGAAAATGGAAAAAGGATGTGCCCAGGGGCCCCTGGCCCTGACTGCAAAAATTCCTTGTATTGAAGGATGGACCCCACACCGAAGCTGTCCCCACTTCAAACTTGTGCTGCCCTGATAGACCCAAGGGAGCCCTACAAACTGACATCAGGAACCTGGACTGCTGAGTTTTCTTTCCCAGGGAAAATGGAAAAAGGATGTGCACAGGGACCCCTGGCCCGGAGCTGGGGCCTGACTGCAAAGAATCCTTATATCGAAGTATGGACCCCACACCGAAGTTGTCCCCACCTCAAACTTGTGCTGCCCTGATAGAACCAAGGGAGCCCTACAAACTGACATCAGGAACCTGGACTGCTGAGTTTTCTTTCCCAGGGAAAATGGAAAAAGGATGTGCCCAAGGGCCCCTGGCCCTGACTGCAAAGAATCTTTATATCGAAGGATGTACCCCACACCGAAGTTGTCCCCACCTCAAACTTGTGCTGCCCTGATAGACCCAAGGGAGCCCTACAAACTGACATCAGGAACCTGGACTGCTGAGTTTTCTTTCCCAGGGAAAATGGAAAAAGGATGTGCCCAGGGTCCCGTGGCCTTGGGCAAAAACCTCACTACAAGAAATCCTTATATCGAAGGATGGATCCCACACCGAAGTTGTCCCCACCTCAAACTTGTGCTGCCCTGATAGACCCAAGGGAGCCCTACAAACTGACATCAGGAACCTGGACTGCTGAGTTTTCTTTCCCAGGGAAAATGGAAAAAGGATGTGCCCGGGGGCCCCTGGCCCTCACTGCAAAGAATCCTTATATCGAAGGACGGACCCCACACCAAAGTTTTCCCCCACCTCAAACTTGTGCTGCCCTGATAGACCCAAGGGAGCCCTACAAACTGACATCAGGAACCTGGACTGCTGAGTTTTCTTTCCCAGGGAAAATGGAAAAAGGATGTGCACAGGGGCCACTGGCCCTGGCCTGGGGCCTGACTGCAAAGAATCCTTATATCGAAGGATGGACCCCACACCGAAGTTGTCCCCACCTCAAACTTGTGCTGCCCTGATAGACCCAAGGGAGCCCTACAAACTGACATCAGGAACCGGGACTGCTGAGTTTTCTTTCCCAGGGAAAATGGAAAAAGGATGTGCCCAGGGGCCCCTGGCCCTGACTGCAAAAATTACCTGTATTGAAGGATGGACCCCACACCGAAGCTGTCCCCACTTCAAACTTGTGCTGCCCTGATAGACCCAAGGGAGCCCTACAAACTGACATCAGGAACCTGGACTGCTGAGTTTTCTTTCCCAGGGAAAATGGAAAAAGGATGTGCCCAGGGGCCCCTGGCCCTGGGCCCCTGGCCCTGACTGCAAAAAATCCTTATATCGAAGGATGGACCCCACACCGAAGTTGTCCCCACCTCAAACTTGTGCTACCCTGATAGACCCAAGGGAGCCCTACAAACTGACATCAGGAACCTGGACTGCTGAGTTTTCTTTCCCAGGGAAAATGGAAAAAGGATGTGCCCAGGGGCCCCAAGCCCTGGACAGGGACCTCACTACAAAAAATCCTTATATCGAAGGATGGACCCCACACCGAAGTTGTCCCCACCTCAAACTTGTGCTGCCCTGATAGACCCAAGGGAGCCCTATAAACTGACATCAGGAACCTGGACTGCTGAGTTTTCTTTCCCAGGGAAAATGGAAAAAGGATGTGCTCAGGGGCCCCTGGCCCTGACTGCAAAGAATCCTTATATCGAAGGATGGACCCCACACCGAAGTTGTCTCCACCTCTAACTTGTGCTGCCCTGATAGACCCAAGGGAGCCCTACAAACTGACATCAGGAACCTGGACTGCTGAGTTTTCTTTCCCAGGGAAAATGGAAAAAGGATGTGCTCAGGGGCCCCTGGCCCTGGACAGGGACCTCACTGCAAAAAATCCTTATATCGAAGGATGGACCCCACACCGAAGTTGTCCCCATCTCAAACTTGTGCTGCCCTGATAGACCCAAGGGAGCCCTACAAACTGACATCAGGAACCTGGACTGCTGAGTTTTCTTTCCCAGGGAAAATGGAAAAAGGATGTGCACAGGGGTCCCTGGCCCTGACTGCAAAGAATCCTTATATCAAAGGATGGACCCCAGACCGAAGTTGTCCCCACCTCAAACTTGTGCTGCCCTGATACACCCAAGGGAGCCCTACAAACTGACATCAGGAACCTGGACTGCTGAGTTTTCTTTCCCAGGGGAAATGGAAAAAGGATGTGCCCAGGCGCCCCTGGCCGTGACTGCAAAGAATCCTTATATCGAAGGATGGACCCCACACCGAAGTTGTCCCCACCTCAAACTTGTGCTGCCCTGATAGACCCAAGGGGGCCCTACAAACTGACATCAGGAACCTGGACTGCTGAGTTTTCTTTCCCAGGGGAAATGGAAAAAGGATGTGCACAGGGGCCCCTGGCCCGGAGCTGGGGCCTGACTGCAAAGAATCCTTATATCGAAGGATGGACCCCACACCGAAGTTGTCCCTACCTCAATCTTGTGCTGCCCTGATAGACCCAAGGGAGCCCTACAAACTGACATCAGGAACCTGGACTGCTGAGTTTTCTTTCCCAGGGAAAATGGAAAAAGGATGTGCCCAGGGGCCCCTGGCCCTGACTGCAAAAAATCTTTATATCGAAGGATGCACCCCACACCGAAGTTGTCCCCACCTCAAACTTGTGCTGCCCTGATACACCCAAGGGAGCCCTACAAACTGACATCAGGAACCTGGACTGCTGCGTTTTCTTTCCCAGGGAAAATGGAAAAAGGTTGTGCCCAGGGGCCCCTGGCCCTGGACAGGGCCCTCACTACAAAAAATCCTTATATCGAAGGATGGACCCCACACCGAAGTTGTTGCAACCTCAAACTTGTGCTACCCTGATAGACCCAAGGGAGCCCTACAAAGTGACATCAGGAACCTGGACTGCTGAGTTTTCTTTCCCAGGGAAAATGGAAAAAGGATGTGCCCAGGGGTCCCTGGCCCTGACTGCAAAAAATCCTTATATCGAAGGATGGACCCCACACCGAAGTTGTCCCCACCTCAAACTTGTGCTGCCCTGATACACCCATGGGAGCCCTACAAACTGACATCAGGAACCTGGACTGCTGAGTTTTCTTTCCCAGGGAAAATGGAAAAAGGATGTGCCCAGGGGCCCCTGGCCCTGACTGCAAAGAATCCTTATATCGAAGGATGGACCCCACATTGAAGTTGTCCCCACCTCAAACTTGTGCTACCCTGATAGACCCAAGGGAGCCCTACAAACTGACATCAGGAACCTGGACTGCTGAGTTTTCTTTCCCAGGGAAAATGGAAAAAGGATGTGCCCAGGGGCCCCTGGCCCTGACTGCAAAGAATCCTTATATCGAAGGATGGACCCCACACCGAAATTGTCCTCACCTCAAACTTGTCCTGCCCTGATAGACCCAAGGGAGCCCTACAAACTGACATCAGGGACCTGGACTGCTGAGTTTTCTTTCCCTGGGAAAATGGAAAAAGGATGTGCCCAGGCCCCCTGGCCCTGGACTGTGGCCTCACTACAAAAAATCCTTATATCGAAGGATGGACCCCACACCGAAGTTGTTGCAACCTCAAACTTGTGCTACCCTGATAGACCCAAGGGAGCCCTACAAACTGACATCAGGAACCTGGACTGCTGAGTTTTCTTTCCCAGGGAAAATGGAAAAAGGATGTGCCCAGGGGCCCCTTCTCCTGACTGCAAAAAATCTTTATATCGAAGGATGGACCCCACACCGAAGCTGTCCCCACCTCAAACTTGTGCTGCCCTGATAGACCCAAGGGAGCCCTACAAACTGACATCAGGAACCTGGACTGCTGAGTTTTCTTTCCCAGGGAAAATGGAAAAAGGATGTGCCCAGGGGCCCCTGGCCCTGGGCCCCTGGCCCTGACTGCAAAAAATCCTTATATCGAAGGATGGACCCCACACCGAAGTTGTCCCCACCTCAAACTTGTGCTACCCTGATAGACCCAAGGGAGCCCTACAAACTGACATCAGGAACCTGGACTGCTGAGTTTTCTTTCCCAGGGAATATGGAAAAAGGATGTGCACAGGGCCCCCTGGCGCTGGACAGGGACCTCACTACAAAAAATCCTTATATCGAAGGATGGACCCCACACCGAAGTTGTCCCCACCTCAAACTTGTGCTGCCCTGATAGACCCAAGGGAGCCCTACAAACTGACATCAGGAACCTGGACTGCTGAGTTTTCTTTCCCAGGGAAAATGGAAAAAGGATGTGCTCAGGGGCCCCTGGCCCTGACTGCAAAGAATCCTTATATCGAAGGATGGACCCCACACCGAAGTTGTCTCCACCTCTAACTTGTGCTGCCCTGATACACCCAAGGGAGCCCTACAAACTGACATCAGGAACCTGGACTGCTGCGTTTTCTTTCCCAGGGAAAATGGAAAAAGGTTGTGCCCAGGGGCCCCTGGCCCTGGACAGGGCCCTCACTACAAAAAATCCTTATATCGAAGGATGGACCCCACACCGAAGTTGTTGCAACCTCAAACTTGTGCTACCCTGATAGACCCAAGGGAGCCCTACAAAGTGACATCAGGAACCTGGACTGCTGAGTTTTCTTTCCCAGGGAAAATGGAAAAAGGATGTGCCCAGGGGTCCCTGGCCCTGACTGCAAAAAATCCTTATATCGAAGGATGGACCCCACACCGAAGTTGTCCCCACCTCAAACTTGTGCTGCCCTGATACACCCATGGGAGCCCTACAAACTGACATCAGGAACCTGGACTGCTGAGTTTTCTTTCCCAGGGAAAATGGAAAAAGGATGTGCCCAGGGGCCCCTGGCCCTGACTGCAAAGAATCCTTATATCGAAGGATGGACCCCACATTGAAGTTGTCCCCACCTCAAACTTGTGCTACCCTGATAGACCCAAGGGAGCCCTACAAACTGACATCAGGAACCTGGACTGCTGAGTTTTCTTTCCCAGGGAAAATGGAAAAAGGATGTGCCCAGGGGCCCCTGGCCCTGACTGCAAAGAATCCTTATATCGAAGGATGGACCCCACACCGAAATTGTCCTCACCTCAAACTTGTCCTGCCCTGATAGACCCAAGGGAGCCCTACAAACTGACATCAGGGACCTGGACTGCTGAGTTTTCTTTCCCTGGGAAAATGGAAAAAGGATGTGCCCAGGCCCCCTGGCCCTGGACTGTGGCCTCACTACAAAAAATCCTTATATCGAAGGATGGACCCCACACCGAAGTTGTTGCAACCTCAAACTTGTGCTACCCTGATAGACCCAAGGGAGCCCTACAAACTGACATCAGGAACCTGGACTGCTGAGTTTTCTTTCCCAGGGAAAATGGAAAAAGGATGTGCCCAGGGGCCCCTTCTCCTGACTGCAAAAAATCTTTATATCGAAGGATGGACCCCACACCGAAGCTGTCCCCACCTCAAACTTGTGCTGCCCTGATAGACCCAAGGGAGCCCTACAAACTGACATCAGGAACCTGGACTGCTGAGTTTTCTTTCCCAGGGAAAATGGAAAAAGGATGTGCCCAGGGGCCCCTGGCCCTGGGCCCCTGGCCCTGACTGCAAAAAATCCTTATATCGAAGGATGGACCCCACACCGAAGTTGTCCCCACCTCAAACTTGTGCTACCCTGATAGACCCAAGGGAGCCCTACAAACTGACATCAGGAACCTGGACTGCTGAGTTTTCTTTCCCAGGGAATATGGAAAAAGGATGTGCACAGGGCCCCCTGGCGCTGGACAGGGACCTCACTACAAAAAATCCTTATATCGAAGGATGGACCCCACACCGAAGTTGTCCCCACCTCAAACTTGTGCTGCCCTGATAGACCCAAGGGAGCCCTACAAACTGACATCAGGAACCTGGACTGCTGAGTTTTCTTTCCCAGGGAAAATGGAAAAAGGATGTGCTCAGGGGCCCCTGGCCCTGACTGCAAAGAATCCTTATATCGAAGGATGGACCCCACACCGAAGTTGTCTCCACCTCTAACTTGTGCTGCCCTGATAGACCCAAGGGAGCCCTACAAACTGACATCAGGAACCTGGACTGCTGAGTTTTCTTTCCCAGGGAAAATGGAAAAAGGATGTGCCCAGGGGCCCGTGGCCCTGGGCAGGGGCCTCACTACAAGAAATCCTTATATTGAAGGATGGACCCCACACCGAAATTGTCCTCACCTCAAACTTGTGCTGCCCTGATAGACCCAAGGGAGCCCTACAAACTGACATCAGGGACCTGGACTGCTGAGTTTTCTTTCCCTGGGAAAATGGAAAAAGGATGTGCCCAGGCCCCCTGGCCCTGGACTGTGGCCTCACTACAAAAAATCCTTATATCGAAGGATGGACCCCACACCGAAGTTGTTGCAACCTCAAACTTGTGCTACCCTGATAGACCCAAGGGAGCCCTACAAAGTGACATCAGGAACCTGGACTGCTGAGTTTTCTTTCCCAGGGAAAATGGAAAAAGGATGTGCCCAGGGGTCCCTGGCCCTGACTGCAAAAAATCCTTATATCGAAGGATGGACCCCACACCGAAGTTGTCCCCACCTCAAACTTGTGCTGCCCTGATACACCCAAGGGAGCCCTACAAACTGACATCAGGAACCTGGACTGCTGAGTTTTCTTTCCCAGGGAAAATGGAAAAAGGATGTGCCCAGGGGCCCCTGGCCCTGACTGCAAAGAATCCTTATATCGAAGGATGGACCCCACACCGAAGTTGTCCCCACCTCAAACTTGTGCTACCCTGATAGACCCAAGGGAGCCCTACAAACTGACATCAGGAACCTGGACTGCTGAGTTTTCTTTCCCAGGGAAAATGGAAAAAGGATGTGCCCAGGGTCCCGTGGCCTTGGGCAAAAACCTCACTACAAGAAATCCTTATATCGAAGGATGGATCCCACACCGAAGTTGTCCCCACCTCAAACTTGTGCTGCCCTGATAGACCCAAGGGAGCCCTACAAACTGACATCAGGAACCTGGACTGCTGAGTTTTCTTTCCCAGGGAAAATGGAAAAAGGATGTGCCCAGCGGCCCCTGGCCCTCACTGCAAAGAATCCTTATATCGAAGGACGGACCCCACACCAAAGTTTTCCCCCACCTCAAACTTGTGCTGCCCTGATAGACCCAAGGGAGCCCTACAAACTGACATCAGGAACCTGGACTGCTGAGTTTTCTTTCCCAGGGAAAATGGAAAAAGGATGTGCACAGGGGCCACTGGCCCTGGGCTGGGGCCTGACTGCAAAGAATCCTTATATCGAAGGATGGACCCCACACCGAAGTTGTCCCCACCTCAAACTTGTGCTGCCCTGATAGACCCAAGGGAGCCCTACAAACTGACATCAGGAACCGGGACTGCTGAGTTTTCTTTCCCAGGGAAAATGGAAAAAGGATGTGCCCAGGGGCCCCTGGCCCTGACTGCAAAAATTCCATGTATTGAAGGATGGACCCCACACCGAAGCTGTCCCCACTTCAAACTTGTGCTGCCCTGATAGACCCAAGGGAGCCCTACAAACTGACATCAGGAACCTGGACTGCTGAGTTTTCTTTCCCAGGGAAAATGGAAAAAGGATGTGCCCAGGGGCCCCTGGCCCTGGGCCCCTGGCCCTGACTGCAAAAAATCCTTATATCGAAGGATGGACCCCACACCGAAGTTGTCCCCACCTCAAACTTGTGCTACCCTGATAGACCCAAGGGAGCCCTACAAACTGACATCAGGAACCTGGACTGCTGAGTTTTCTTTCCCAGGGAAAATGGAAAAAGGATGTGCCCAGGGGCCCCAAGCCCTGGACAGGGACCTCACTACAAAAAATCCTTATATCGAAGGATGGACCCCACACCGAAGTTGTCCCCACCTCAAACTTGTGCTGCCCTGATAGACCCAAGGGAGCCCTACAAACTGACATCAGGAACCTGGACTGCTGAGTTTTCTTTCCCAGGGAAAATGGAAAAAGGATGTGCTCAGGGGCCCCTGGCCCTGACTGCAAAGAATCCTTATATCGAAGGATGGACCCCACACCGAAGTTGTCTCCACCTCTAACTTGTGCTGCCCTGATAGACCCAAGGGAGCCCTACAAACTGACATCAGGAACCTGGACTGCTGAGTTTTCTTTCCCAGGGAAAATGGAAAAAGGATGTGCTCAGGGGCCCCTGGCCCTGGACAGGGACCTCACTGCAAAAAATCCTTATATCGAAGGATGGACCCCACACCGAAGTTGTCCCCATCTCAAACTTGTGCTGCCCTGATAGACCCAAGGGAGCCCTACAAACTGACATCAGGAACCTGGACTGCTGAGTTTTCTTTCCCAGGGAAAATGGAAAAAGGATGTGCACAGGGGCCCCTGGGGCTGGACAGGGACCTCACTACAAAAAATCCTTATATCGAAGGATGGACCCCACACCGAAGTTGTCCCCACCTCAAACTTGTGCTGCCCTGATAGACCCAAGGGAGCCCTACAAACTGACATCAGGAACCTGGACTGCTGAGTTTTCTTTCCCAGGGAAAATGGAAAAAGGATGTGCCCAGGGGCCCGTGGCCCTGGGCAGGGGCCTCACTACAAGAAATCCTTATATTGAAGGATGGACCCCACACCGAAATTGTCCTCACCTCAAACTTGTGCTGCCCTGATAGACCCAAGGGAGCCCTACAAACTGACATCAGGGACCTGGACTGCTGAGTTTTCTTTCCCAGGGAAAATGGAAAAAGGATGTGCCCATGGGCCGCTGGCCCTGACTGCAAAAAATCCTTATATCGAAGGATGGACCCCACACCGAAGTTGTCCCCACCTCAAACTTGTGCTGCCCTGATACACCCAAGGGAGCCCTACAAACTGACATCAGGAACCTGGACTGCTGAGTTTTCTTTCCCAGGGAAAATGGAAAAAGGATGTGCCCAGGGGCCCCTGGCCCTGAATGCAAAGATTCCTTATATCGAAGGATGGACCCCACACCAAAGCTGTTGCAACCTCAAACTTGTGCTGCCCTGATACACCCAAGGGAGCCCTACAAACTGACATCAGGAACCTGGACTGCTGAGTTTTCTTTCCCAGGGAAAATGGAAAAAGGATGTGCTCAGGGGCCCCTGGCCCTGGACAGGGACCTCACTGCAAAGAATCCTTATATCGAAGGATGGACCCCACACCGAAGTTGTCCCCATCTCAAACTTGTGCTGCCCTGATAGACCCAAGGGAGCCCTACAAACTGACATCAGGAACCTGGACTGCTGAGTTTTCTTTCCCAGGGAAAATGGCCAAAGGGTGTGCCCGGGGGTCCCTGGCCCAGACTGCAAAGAATCCTTATATCGAAGGACGGACCCCACATTGAAGGTGTCCCCACCTCAAACTTGTGCTGCCCTGATACACCCAAGGGAGCCCTACAAACTGACATCAGGAACCTGGACTGCTGAGTTTTCTTTCCCAGGGAAAATGGAAAAAGGATGTGCCCAGGCGCCCCTGGCCCTGACTGCAAAGAATCCTTATATCGAAGGATGGACCCCACACCGAAGTTGTCCCCACCTCAAACTTGTGCTGCCCTGATAGACCCAAGGGGGCCCTACAAACTGACATCAGGAACCTGGACTGCTGAGTTTTCTTTCCCAGGGGAAATGGAAAAAGGATGTGCACAGGGGCCCCTGGCCCGGAGCTGGGGCCTGACTGCAAAGAATCCTTATATCGAAGGATGGACCCCACACCGAAGTTGTCCCTACCTCAATCTTGTGCTGCCCTGATAGACCCAAGGGAGCCCTACAAACTGACATCAGGAACCTGGACTGCTGAGTTTTCTTTCCCAGGGAAAATGGAAAAAGGATGTGCCCAGGGGCCCCTGGCCCTGACTGCAAAAAATCTTTATATCGAAGGATGCACCCCACACCGAAGTTGTCCCCACCTCAAACTTGTGCTGCCCTGATAGACCCAAGGGAGCCCTACAAACTGACATCAGGAACCGGGACTGCTGAGTTTTCTTTCCCAGGGAAAATGGAAAAAGGATGTGCCCAGGGGCCCCTGGCCCTGACTGCAAAAATTCCTTGTATTGAAGGATGGACCCCACACCGAAGCTGTCCCCACTTCAAACTTGTGCTGCCCTGATAGACCCAAGGGAGCCCTACAAACTGACATCAGGAACCTGGACTGCTGAGTTTTCTTTCCCAGGGAAAATGGAAAAAGGATGTGCCCAGGGGCCCCTGGCCCTGGGCCCCTGGCCCTGACTGCAAAAAATCCTTATATCGAAGGATGGACCCCACACCGAAGTTGTCCCCACCTCAAACTTGTGCTACCCTGATAGACCCAAGGGAGCCCTACAAACTGACATCAGGAACCTGGACTGCTGAGTTTTCTTTCCCAGGGAAAATGGAAAAAGGATGTGCCCAGGGGCCCCAAGCCCTGGACAGGGACCTCACTACAAAAAATCCTTATATCGAAGGATGGACCCCACACCGAAGTTGTCCCCACCTCAAACTTGTGCTGCCCTGATAGACCCAAGGGAGCCCTACAAACTGACATCAGGAACCTGGACTGCTGAGTTTTCTTTCCCAGGGAAAATGGAAAAAGGATGTGCTCAGGGGCCCCTGGCCCTGACTGCAAAGAATCCTTATATCGAAGGATGGACCCCACACCGAAGTTGTCTCCACCTCTAACTTGTGCTGCCCTGATAGACCCAAGGGAGCCCTACAAACTGACATCAGGAACCTGGACTGCTGAGTTTTCTTTCCCAGGGAAAATGGAAAAAGGATGTGCTCAGGGGCCCCTGGCCCTGGACAGGGACCTCACTGCAAAAAATCCTTATATCGAAGGATGGACCCCACACCGAAGTTGTCCCCATCTCAAACTTGTGCTGCCCTGATAGACCCAAGGGAGCCCTACAAACTGACATCAGGAACCTGGACTGCTGAGTTTTCTTTCCCAGGGAAAATGGAAAAAGTATGTGCACAGGGGCCCCTGGGGCTGGACAGGGACCTCACTACAAAAAATCCTTATATCGAAGGATGGACCCCACACCGAAGTTGTCCCCACCTCAAACTTGTGCTGCCCTGATAGACCCAAGGGAGCCCTACAAACTGACATCAGGAACCTGGACTGCTGAGTTTTCTTTCCCAGGGAAAATGGAAAAAGGATGTGCCCAGGGGCCCGTGGCCCTGGGCAGGGGCCTCACTACAAGAAATCCTTATATTGAAGGATGGACCCCACACCGAAATTGTCCTCACCTCAAACTTGTGCTGCCCTGATAGACCCAAGGGAGCCCTACAAACTGACATCAGGGACCTGGACTGCTGAGTTTTCTTTCCCAGGGAAAATGGAAAAAGGATGTGCCCATGGGCCGCTGGCCCTGACTGCAAAAAATCCTTATATCGAAGGATGGACCCCACACCGAAGTTGTCCCCACCTCAAACTTGTGCTGCCCTGATACACCCAAGGGAGCCCTACAAACTGACATCAGGAACCTGGACTGCTGAGTTTTCTTTCCCAGGGAAAATGGAAAAAGGATGTGCCCAGGGGCCCCTGGCCCTGAATGCAAAGATTCCTTATATCGAAGGATGGACCCCACACCAAAGCTGTTGCAACCTCAAACTTGTGCTGCCCTGATACACCCAAGGGAGCCCTACAAACTGACATCAGGAACCTGGACTGCTGAGTTTTCTTTCCCAGGGAAAATGGAAAAAGGATGTGCTCAGGGGCCCCTGGCCCTGGACAGGGACCTCACTGCAAAGAATCCTTATATCGAAGGATGGACCCCACACCGAAGTTGTCCCCATCTCAAACTTGTGCTGCCCTGATAGACCCAAGGGAGCCCTACAAACTGACATCAGGAACCTGGACTGCTGAGTTTTCTTTCCCAGGGAAAATGGCCAAAGGGTGTGCCCGGGGGTCCCTGGCCCAGACTGCAAAGAATCCTTATATCGAAGGACGGACCCCACATTGAAGGTGTCCCCACCTCAAACTTGTGCTGCCCTGATACACCCAAGGGAGCCCTACAAACTGACATCAGGAACCTGGACTGCTGAGTTTTCTTTCCCAGGGAAAATGGAAAAAGGATGTGCCCAGGCGCCCCTGGCCCTGACTGCAAAGAATCCTTATATCGAAGGATGGACCCCACACCGAAGTTGTCCCCACCTCAAACTTGTGCTGCCCTGATAGACCCAAGGGGGCCCTACAAACTGACATCAGGAACCTGGACTGCTGAGTTTTCTTTCCCAGGGGAAATGGAAAAAGGATGTGCACAGGGGCCCCTGGCCCGGAGCTGGGGCCTGACTGCAAAGAATCCTTATATCGAAGGATGGACCCCACACCGAAGTTGTCCCTACCTCAATCTTGTGCTGCCCTGATAGACCCAAGGGAGCCCTACAAACTGACATCAGGAACCTGGACTGCTGAGTTTTCTTTCCCAGGGAAAATGGAAAAAGGATGTGCCCAGGGGCCCCTGGCCCTGACTGCAAAAAATCTTTATATCGAAGGATGCACCCCACACCGAAGTTGTCCCCACCTCAAACTTGTGCTGCCCTGATAGACCCAAGGGAGCCCTACAAACTGACATCAGGAACCGGGACTGCTGAGTTTTCTTTCCCAGGGAAAATGGAAAAAGGATGTGCCCAGGGGCCCCTGGCCCTGACTGCAAAAATTCCTTGTATTGAAGGATGGACCCCACACCGAAGCTGTCCCCACTTCAAACTTGTGCTGCCCTGATAGACCCAAGGGAGCCCTACAAACTGACATCAGGAACCTGGACTGCTGAGTTTTCTTTCCCAGGGAAAATGGAAAAAGGATGTGCCCAGGGGCCCCTGGCCCTGGGCCCCTGGCCCTGACTGCAAAAAATCCTTATATCGAAGGATGGACCCCACACCGAAGTTGTCCCCACCTCAAACTTGTGCTACCCTGATAGACCCAAGGGAGCCCTACAAACTGACATCAGGAACCTGGACTGCTGAGTTTTCTTTCCCAGGGAAAATGGAAAAAGGATGTGCCCAGGGGCCCCAAGCCCTGGACAGGGACCTCACTACAAAAAATCCTTATATCGAAGGATGGACCCCACACCGAAGTTGTCCCCACCTCAAACTTGTGCTGCCCTGATAGACCCAAGGGAGCCCTACAAACTGACATCAGGAACCTGGACTGCTGAGTTTTCTTTCCCAGGGAAAATGGAAAAAGGATGTGCTCAGGGGCCCCTGGCCCTGACTGCAAAGAATCCTTATATCGAAGGATGGACCCCACACCGAAGTTGTCTCCACCTCTAACTTGTGCTGCCCTGATAGACCCAAGGGAGCCCTACAAACTGACATCAGGAACCTGGACTGCTGAGTTTTCTTTCCCAGGGAAAATGGAAAAAGGATGTGCTCAGGGGCCCCTGGCCCTGGACAGGGACCTCACTGCAAAAAATCCTTACATCGAAGGATGGACCCCACACCGAAGTTGTCCCCATCTCAAACTTGTGCTGCCCTGATAGACCCAAGGGAGCCCTACAAACTGACATCAGGAACCTGGACTGCTGAGTTTTCTTTCCCAGGGAAAATGGAAAAAGTATGTGCACAGGGGCCCCTGGGGCTGGACAGGGACCTCACTACAAAAAATCCTTATATAGAAGGATGGACCCCACACCGAAGTTGTCCCCACCTCAAACTTGTGCTGCCCTGATAGACCCAAGGGAGCCCTACAAACTGACATCAGGAACCTGGACTGCTGAGTTTTCTTTCCCAGGGAAAATGGAAAAAGGATGTGCCCAGGGGCCCGTGGCCCTGGGCAGGGGCCTCACTACAAGAAATCCTTATATTGAAGGATGGACCCCACACCGAAATTGTCCTCACCTCAAACTTGTGCTGCCCTGATAGACCCAAGGGAGCCCTACAAACTGACATCAGGGACCTGGACTGCTGAGTTTTCTTCCCCTGGGAAAATGGAAAAAGGATGTGCCCAGGCCCCCTGGCCCTGGACTGTGGCCTCACTACAAAAAATCCTTATATCGAAGGATGGACCCCACACCGAAGTTGTTGCAACCTCAAACTTGTGCTACCCTGATAGACCCAAGGGAGCCCTACAAAGTGACATCAGGAACCTGGACTGCTGAGTTTTCTTTCCCAGGGAAAATGGAAAAAGGATGTGCCCAGGGGCCGCTGGCCCTGACTGCAAAAAATCCTTATATCGAAGGATGGACCCCACACCGAAGTTGTCCCCACCTCAAACTTGTGCTGCCCTGATAGACCCAAGGGAGCCCTACAAACTGACATCAGGAACCTGGACTGCTGAGTTTTCTTTCCCAGGGAAAATGGAAAAAGGATGTGCCCAGGGGCCTTTGGCCCTGAATGCAAAGATTCCTTATATCGAAGGATGGACCCCACACCAAAGCTGTTGCAACCTCAAACTTGTGCTGCCCTGATACACCCAAGGGAGCCCTACAAACTGACATCAGGAACCTGGACTGCTGAGTTTTCTTTCCCAGGGAAAATGGAAAAAGGATGTGCCCAGGGGCCCCTTCTCCTGACTGCAAAAAATCTTTTTATCGAAGGATGGACCCCACACCGAAGCTGTCCCCACCTCAAACTTGTGCTGCCCTGATAGACCCAAGGGAGCCCTACAAACTGACATCAGGAAGCTGGACTGCTGAGTTTTCTTTCCCAGGGAAAATGGAAAAAGGATGTGCCAGGGGCCCCTGGCCCTGGGCAGGGACCTCACTGCAAAAAATCCTTATATCGAAGGATGGACCCCACACCGAAGTTGTCCCCACCTCAAACTTGTGCTGCCCTGATAGACCCAAGGGAGCCCTACAAACTGACATCAGGGACCTGGACTGCTGAGTTTTCTTTCCCAGGGAAAATGGAAAAAGGATGTGCACAGGGGCCCCTGGCCCTGACTGCAAAGAATCCTTATATCGAAGGATGGACCCCACACCGAAGTTGTCCCCACCTCAAACTTGTGCTGCCCTGATAGACCCAAGGGAGCCCTACAAACTGACATCAGGAACCTGGACTGCTGAGTTTTCTTTCCCAGGGAAAATGGAAAAAGGATGTGCCCAGGGGCCCCTTCTCCTGACTGCAAAAAATCTTTATATCGAAGGATGGACCCCACACCGAAGCTGTCCCCACCTCAAACTTGTGCTGCCCTGATAGACCCAAGGGAGCCCTACAAACTGACATCAGGAAGCTGGACTGCTGAGTTTTCTTTCCCAGGGAAAATGGAAAAAGGATGTGCCCAGGGGCCCCTGGCCCTGACTGCAAAAAATCCTTATATCGAAGGATGGACCTCACACCGATATTGTCCCCACCTCAATCTTGTGCTGCCCTGATAGACCCAAGGGAGCCCTACAAACTGACATCAGGAACCTGGACTGCTGAGTTTTCTTTCCCAGGGGAAATGGAAAAAGGATGTGCCCAGCGGCCCCTGGCCCTCGACAGGGACCTCACTACAAAAAATCCTTATATCGAAGGATGGACCCCACACCGAAGTTGTCCCCACCTCAAACTTGTGCTACCCTGATACACCCAAGGGAGCCCTAAAAACTGACATCAGGAACCTGGACTGCTGAGTTTTCTTTCCCAGGGAAAATGAAAAAAGGATGTGCCCAGGGGCCCCTGGCCCTTGGCAGGGACCTCACTACAAGAAATCCATATATCGAAGGATGGACCCCACACCGAAGTTGTCCCCACCTCAAACTTGTGCTGCCCTGATAGACCCAAGGGAGCCCTACAAACTGACATCAGGAACCTGGACTGCTGAGTTTTCTTTCCCAGGGAAAATGGAAAAAGGATGTGCCCAGGGGCCCCTGGCCCTGGACTGTGGCCTCACTGCAAAAAATCCTTATATCGAAGGATGGACCCCACACCGAAGTTGTCCCCACCTCAAACTTGTGCTGCCCTGATAGACCCAAGGGAGTCCTACAAACTGACATCAGGAACCTGGACTGCTGAGTTTTCTTTCCCAGGGAAAATGGAAAAAGGATGTGCCCAGGGGCCCCTGGCCCTGACTGCAAAAAATCCTTATATCGAAGGATGGACCCCACACCGAAGTTGTCCCCACCTCAAACTTGTGCTGCCCTGATAGACCCAAGGGAGCCCTACAAACTGACATCAGGAACCTGGACTGCTGAGTTTTCTTTCCCAGGGAAAATGGAAAAAGGATGTGCACAGGGGCCCCTGGCGCTGGACCGGGACCTCACTACAAAAAATCCTTATATCGAAGGATGGACCCCACACCGAAGTTGTCCCCACCTCAAACTTGTGCTGCCCTGATAGACCCAAGGGAGCCCTACAAACTGACATCAGGAACCTGGACTGCTGAGTTTTCTTTCCCAGGGAAAATGGAAAAAGGATGTGCACAGGGGCCACTGGCCCTGGGCTGGGGCCTGACTGCAAAGAATCCTTATATCGAAGGATGGACCCCACACCGAAGTTGTCCCCACCTCAAACTTGTGCTGCCCTGATAGACCCAAGGGAGCCCTACAAACTGACATCAGGAACCTGGACTGCTGAGTTTTCTTTCCCAGGGAAAATGGAAAAAGGATGTGCCCAGGGGCCCCTGGCCCTGACTGCAAAAAATATTTATATCGAAGGATGTACCCCACACCGAAGTTGTCCCCACCTCAAACTTGTGCTGCCCTGATAGACCCAAGGGAGCCCTACAAACTGACATCAGGAACCTGGACTGCTGAGTTTTCTTTCCCAGGGAAAATGGAAAAAGGATGTGCCCAGGGTCCCGTGGCCTTGGGCAAAAACCTCACTACAAGAAATCCTTATATCGAAGGATGGATCCCACACCGAAGTTGTCCCCACCTCAAACTTGTGCTGCCCTGATAGAACCAAGGCAGCCCTACAAACTGACATCAGGAACCTGGACTGCTGAGTTTTCTTTCCCAGGGAAAATGGAAAAAGGATGTCCCCGGGGGCCCCTTGCCCTCACTGCAAAGAATCCTTATATCGAAGGACGGACCCCACACCAAAGTTTTCCCCCACCTCAAACTTGTGCTGCCCTGATAGACCCAAGGGAGCCCTACAAACTGACATCAGGAACCTGGACTGCTGAGTTTTCTTTCCCAGGGAAAATGGAAAAAGGATGTGCACAGGGGCCACTGGCCCTGGGCTGGGGCCTGACTGCAAAGAATCCTTATATCGAAGGATGGACCCCACACCGAAGTTGTCCGCACCTCAAACTTGTGCTGCCCTGATAGACCCAAGGGAGCCCTACAAACTGACATCAGGAACCGGGACTGCTGAGTTTTCTTTCCCAGGGAAAATGGAAAAAGGATGTGCCCAGGGGCCCCTGGCCCTGATTGCAAAAAATCTTTATATCGAAGGACGCACCCCACACCGAAGTTTTCCCCACCTCAAACTTGTACTGCCCTGATAGACCCAAGGGAGCCCTACAAACTGACATCAGGAACCTGGACTGCTGAGTTTTCTTTCCCAGGGAAAATGGAAAAAGGATGCGCTCAGGGGCCCCTGGCCCTGGACAGGGACCTCACTGCAAAGAATCCTTATATCGAAGGATGGACCCCAGACCGAAGCTGTCCCCACCTCAAACTTGTTCTGCCCTGATACACCCAAGGGGGCCCTACAAACTGACATCAGGAACCTGGACTGCTGAGTTTTCTTTCCCAGGGAAAATGGAAAAAGGATGTGCACAGGGACCCCTGGCCCTGGGCTGGGGCCTGACTGCAAAGAATCCTTATATCGAAGGATGGACCCCACACCGAAGTTGTCCCCACCTCAAACTTGTGCTGCCCTGATAGAACCAAGGGAGCCCTACAAACTGACATCAGGAACCTGGACTGCTGAGTTTTCTTTCCCAGGGAAAATGGAAAAAGGATGTGCCCAGGGGCCCCTGGCCCTGACTGCAAAAAATCTTTATATCGAAGGATGTACCCCACACCGAAGTTGTCCCCACCTCAAACTTGTGCTGCCCTGATAGACCCAAGGGAGCCCTACAAACTGACATCAGGAACCTGGACTGCTGAGTTTTCTTTCCCAGGGAAAATGGAAAAAGGATGTGCCCAGGGTCCCGTGGCCTTGGGCAAAAACCTCACTACAAGAAATCCTTATATCGAAGGATGGATCCCACACCGAAGTTGTCCCCACCTCAAACTTGTGCTGCCCTGATAGACCCAAGGGAGCCCTACAAACTGACATCAGGAACCTGGACTGCTGAGTTTTCTTTCCCAGGGAAAATGGAAAAAGGATGTGCCCGGGGGCCCCTGGCCCTCACTGCAAAGAATCCTTATATCGAAGGACGGACCCCACACCAAAGTTTTCCCCCACCTCAAACTTGTGCTGCCCTGATAGACCCAAGGGAGCCCTACAAACTGACATCAGGAACCTGGACTGCTGAGTTTTCTTTCCCAGGGAAAATGGAAAAAGGATGTGCACAGGGGCCACTGGCCCTGGGCTGGGGCCTGACTGCAAAGAATCCTTATATCGAAGGATGGACCCCACACCGAAGTTGTCCCCACCTCAAACTTGTGCTGCCCTGATAGACCCAAGGGAGCCCTACAAACTGACATCAGGAACCGGGACTGCTGAGTTTTCTTTCCCAGGGAAAATGGAAAAAGGATGTGCCCAGGGGCCCCTGGCCCTGAGTGCAAAAATTCCTTGTATTGAAGGATGGACCCCACACCGAAGCTGTCCCCACTTCAAACTTGTGCTGCCCTGATAGACCCAAGGGAGCCCTACAAACTGACATCAGGAACCTGGACTGCTGAGTTTTCTTTCCCAGGGAAAATGGAAAAAGGATGTGCCCAGGGGCCCCTGGCCCTGGGCCCCTGGCCCTGACTGCAAAAAATCCTTATATCGAAGGATGGACCCCACACCGAAGTTGTCCCCACCTCAAACTTGTGCTACCCTGATAGACCCAAGGGAGCCCTACAAACTGACATCAGGAACCTGGACTGCTGAGTTTTCTTTCCCAGGGAAAATGGAAAAAGGATGTGCACAGGGACCCCTGGCCCGGAGCTGGGGCCTGACTGCAAAGAATCCTTATATCGAAGTATGGACCCCACACCGAAGTTGTCCCCACCTCAAACTTGTGCTGCCCTGATAGAACCAAGGGAGCCCTACAAACTGACATCAGGAACCTGGACTGCTGAGTTTTCTTTCCCAGGGAAAATGGAAAAAGGATGTGCCCAAGGGCCCCTGGCCCTGACTGCAAAAAATCTTTATATCGAAGGATGTACCCCACACCGAAGTTGTCCCCACCTCAAACTTGTGCTGCCCTGATAGACCCAAGGGAGCCCTACAAACTGACATCAGGAACCTGGACTGCTGAGTTTTCTTTCCCAGGGAAAATGGAAAAAGGATGTGCCCAGGGTCCCGTGGCCTTGGGCAAAAACCTCACTACAAGAAATCCTTATATCGAAGGATGGATCCCACACCGAAGTTGTCCCCACCTCAAACTTGTGCTGCCCTGATAGACCCAAGGGAGCCCTACAAACTGACATCAGGAACCTGGACTGCTGAGTTTTCTTTCCCAGGGAAAATGGAAAAAGGATGTGCCCGGGGGCCCCTGGCCCTCACTGCAAAGAATCCTTATATCGAAGGACGGACCCCACACCAAAGTTTTCCCCCACCTCAAACTTGTGCTGCCCTGATAGACCCAAGGGAGCCCTACAAACTGACATCAGGAACCTGGACTGCTGAGTTTTCTTTCCCAGGGAAAATGGAAAAAGGATGTGCACAGGGGCCACTGGCCCTGGCCTGGGGCCTGACTGCAAAGAATCCTTATATCGAAGGATGGACCCCACACCGAAGTTGTCCCCACCTCAAACTTGTGCTGCCCTGATAGACCCAAGGGAGCCCTACAAACTGACATCAGGAACCGGGACTGCTGAGTTTTCTTTCCCAGGGAAAATGGAAAAAGGATGTGCCCAGGGGCCCCTGGCCCTGACTGCAAAAATTACCTGTATTGAAGGATGGACCCCACACCGAAGCTGTCCCCACTTCAAACTTGTGCTGCCCTGATAGACCCAAGGGAGCCCTACAAACTGACATCAGGAACCTGGACTGCTGAGTTTTCTTTCCCAGGGAAAATGGAAAAAGGATGTGCCCAGGGGCCCCTGGCCCTGGGCCCCTGGCCCTGACTGCAAAAAATCCTTATATCGAAGGATGGACCCCACACCGAAGTTGTCCCCACCTCAAACTTGTGCTACCCTGATAGACCCAAGGGAGCCCTACAAACTGACATCAGGAACCTGGACTGCTGAGTTTTCTTTCCCAGGGAAAATGGAAAAAGGATGTGCCCAGGGGCCCCAAGCCCTGGACAGGGACCTCACTACAAAAAATCCTTATATCGAAGGATGGACCCCACACCGAAGTTGTCCCCACCTCAAACTTGTGCTGCCCTGATAGACCCAAGGGAGCCCTATAAACTGACATCAGGAACCTGGACTGCTGAGTTTTCTTTCCCAGGGAAAATGGAAAAAGGATGTGCTCAGGGGCCCCTGGCCCTGACTGCAAAGAATCCTTATATCGAAGGATGGACCCCACACCGAAGTTGTCTCCACCTCTAACTTGTGCTGCCCTGATAGACCCAAGGGAGCCCTACAAACTGACATCAGGAACCTGGACTGCTGAGTTTTCTTTCCCAGGGAAAATGGAAAAAGGATGTGCACAGGGGCCCCTGGCCCTGGACAGGGACCTCACTGCAAAAAATCCTTATATCGAAGGATGGACCCCACACCGAAGTTGTCCCCATCTCAAACTTGTGCTGCCCTGATAGACCCAAGGGAGCCCTACAAACTGACATCAGGAACCTGGACTGCTGAGTTTTCTTTCCCAGGGAAAATGGAAAAAGGATGTGCACAGGGGCCCCTGGGGCTGGACAGGGACCTCACTACAAAAAATCCTTATATCGAAGGATGGACCCCACACCGAAGTTGTCCCCACCTCAAACTTGTGCTGCCCTGATAGACCCAAGGGAGCCCTACAAACTGACATCAGGAACCTGGACTGCTGAGTTTTCTTTCCCAGGGAAAATGGAAAAAGGATGTGCCCAGGGGCCCGTGGCCCTGGGCAGGGGCCTCACTACAAGAAATCCTTATATTGAAGGATGGACCCCACACCGAAATTGTCCTCACCTCAAACTTGTGCTGCCCTGATAGACCCAAGGGAGCCCTACAAACTGACATCAGGGACCTGGACTGCTGAGTTTTCTTTCCCTGGGAAAATGGAAAAAGGATGTGCCCAGGCCCCCTGGCCCTGGACTGTGGCCTCACTACAAAAAATCCTTATATCGAAGGATGGACCCCACACCGAAGTTGTTGCAACCTCAAACTTGTGCTACCCTGATAGACCCAAGGGAGCCCTACAAAGTGACATCAGGAACCTGGACTGCTGAGTTTTCTTTCCCAGGGAAAATGGAAAAAGGATGTGCCCAGGGGCCGCTGACCCTGACTGCAAAGATTCCTTATATCGAAGGATGGACCCCACACCGAAGTTGTCCCCACCTCAAACTTGTGCTGCCCTGATACACCCAAGGGAGCCCTACAAACTGACATCAGGAACCTGGACTGCTGAGTTTTCTTTCCCAGGGAAAATGGAAAAAGGATGTGCTCAGGGGCCCCTGGCCCTGGACAGGGACCTCACTGCAAAGAATCCTTATATCGAAGGATGGACCCCACACCGAAGTTGTCCCCATCTCAAACTTGTGCTGCCCTGATAGACCCAAGGGAGCCCTACAAACTGACATCAGGAACCTGGACTGCTGAGTTTTCTTTCCCAGGGAAAATGGCCAAAGGGTGTGCCCGGGGGTCCCTGGCCCTGACTGCAAAGAATCCTTATATCGAAGGATGGACCCCAGACCGAAGTTGTCCCCACCTCAAACTTTTGCTGCCCTGATACACCCAAGGGAGCCCTACAAACTGACATCAGGAACCTGGACTGCTGAGTTTTCTTTCCCAGGGAAAATGGAAAAAGGATGTGCCCAGGCGCCCCTGGCCGTGACTGCAAAGAATCCTTATATCGAAGGATGGACCCCACACCGAAGTTGTCCCCACCTCAAACTTGTGCTGCCCTGATAGACCCAACGGGGCCCTACAAACTGACATCAGGAACCTGGACTGCTGAGTTTTCTTTCCCAGGGGAAATGGAAAAAGGATGTGCACAGGGGCCCCTGGCCCGGAGCTGGGGCCTGACTGCAAAGAATCCTTATATCGAAGGATGGACCCCACACCGAAGTTGTCCCTACCTCAATCTTGTGCTGCCCTGATAGACCCAAGGGAGCCCTACAAACTGACATCAGGAACCTGGACTGCTGAGTTTTCTTTCCCAGGGAAAATGGAAAAAGGATGTGCCCAGGGGCCCCTGGCCCTGACTGCAAAAAATCTTTATATCGAAGGATGCACCCCACACCGAAGTTGTCCCCACCTCAAACTTGTGCTGCCCTGATACACCCAAGGGAGCCCTACAAACTGACATCAGGAACCTGGACTGCTGCGTTTTCTTTCCCAGGGAAAATGGAAAAAGGTTGTGCCCAGGGGCCCCTGGCCCTGGACAGGGCCCTCACTACAAAAAATCCTTATATCGAAGGATGGACCCCACACCGAAGTTGTTGCAACCTCAAACTTGTGCTACCCTGATAGACCCAAGGGAGCCATACAAACGGACATCAGGAACCTGGAATGCTGAGTTTTCTTTCCCAGGGAAAATGGAAAAAGGATGTGCCCAGGGGTCCCTGGCCCTGACTGCAAAAAATCCTTATATCGAAGGATGGACCCCACACCGAAGTTGTCCCCACCTCAAACTTGTGCTGCCCTGATACACCCATGGGAGCCCTACAAACTGACATCAGGAACCTGGACTGCTGAGTTTTCTTTCCCAGGGAAAATGGAAAAAGGATGTGCCCAGGGTCCCGTGGCCTTGGGCAAAAACCTCACTACAAGAAATCCTTATATCGAAGGATGGATCCCACACCGAAGTTGTCCCCACCTCAAACTTGTGCTGCCCTGATAGACCCAAGGGAGCCCTACAAACTGACATCAGGAACCTGGACTGCTGAGTTTTCTTTCCCAGGGAAAATGGAAAAAGGATGTGCCCGGGGGCCCCTGGCCCTCACTGCAAAGAATCCTTATATCGAAGGACGGACCCCACACCAAAGTTTTCCCCCACCTCAAACTTGTGCTGCCCTGATAGACCCAAGGGAGCCCTACAAACTGACATCAGGAACCTGGACTGCTGAGTTTTCTTTCCCAGGGAAAATGGAAAAAGGATGTGCACAGGGGCCACTGGCCCTGGGCTGGGGCCTGACTGCAAAGAATCCTTATATCGAAGGATGGACCCCACACCGAAGTTGTCCCCACCTCAAACTTGTGCTGCCCTGATAGACCCAAGGGAGCCCTACAAACTGACATCAGGAACCGGGACTGCTGAGTTTTCTTTCCCAGGGAAAATGGAAAAAGGATGTGCCCAGGGGCCCCTGGCCCTGACTGCAAAAATTCCTTGTATTGAAGGATGGACCCCACACCGAAGCTGTCCCCTCTTCAAACTTGTGCTGCCCTGATAGACCCAAGGGAGCCCTACAAACTGACATCAGGAACCTGGACTGCTGAGTTTTCTTTCCCAGGGAAAATGGAAAAAGGATGTGCCCAGGGGCCCCTGGCCCTGGGCCCCTGGCCCTGACTGCAAAAAATCCTTATATCGAAGGATGGACCCCACACCGAAGTTGTCCCCACCTCAAACTTGTGCTACCCTGATAGACCCAAGGGAGCCCTACAAACTGACATCAGGAACCTGGACTGCTGAGTTTTCTTTCCCAGGGAAAATGGAAAAAGGATGTGCACAGGGACCCCTGGCCCGGAGCTGGGGCCTGACTGCAAAGAATCCTTATATCGAAGTATGGACCCCACACCGAAGTTGTCCCCACCTCAAACTTGTGCTGCCCTGATAGAACCAAGGGAGCCCTACAAACTGACATCAGGAACCTGGACTGCTGAGTTTTCTTTCCCAGGGAAAATGGAAAAAGGATGTGCCCAAGGGCCCCTGGCCCTGACTGCAAAAAATCTTTATATCGAAGGATGTACCCCACACCGAAGTTGTCCCCACCTCAAACTTGTGCTGCCCTGATAGACCCAAGGGAGCCCTACAAACTGACATCAGGAACCTGGACTGCTGAGTTTTCTTTCCCAGGGAAAATGGAAAAAGGATGTGCCCAGGGTCCCGTGGCCTTGGGCAAAAACCTCACTACAAGAAATCCTTATATCGAAGGATGGATCCCACACCGAAGTTGTCCCCACCTCAAACTTGTGCTGCCCTGATAGACCCAAGGGAGCCCTACAAACTGACATCAGGAACCTGGACTGCTGAGTTTTCTTTCCCAGGGAAAATGGAAAAAGGATGTGCCCGGGGGCCCCTGGCCCTCACTGCAAAGAATCCTTATATCGAAGGACGGACCCCACACCAAAGTTTTCCCCCACCTCAAACTTGTGCTGCCCTGATAGACCCAAGGGAGCCCTACAAACTGACATCAGGAACCTGGACTGCTGAGTTTTCTTTCCCAGGGAAAATGGAAAAAGGATGTGCACAGGGGCCACTGGCCCTGGCCTGGGGCCTGACTGCAAAGAATCCTTATATCGAAGGATGGACCCCACACCGAAGTTGTCCCCACCTCAAACTTGTGCTGCCCTGATAGACCCAAGGGAGCCCTACAAACTGACATCAGGAACCGGGACTGCTGAGTTTTCTTTCCCAGGGAAAATGGAAAAAGGATGTGCCCAGGGGCCCCTGGCCCTGACTGCAAAAATTACCTGTATTGAAGGATGGACACCACACCGAAGCTGTCCCCACTTCAAACTTGTGCTGCCCTGATAGACCCAAGGGAGCCCTACAAACTGACATCAGGAACCTGGACTGCTGAGTTTTCTTTCCCAGGGAAAATGGAAAAAGGATGTGCCCAGGGGCCCCTGGCCCTGGGCCCCTGGCCCTGACTGCAAAAAATCCTTATATCGAAGGATGGACCCCACACCGAAGTTGTCCCCACCTCAAACTTGTGCTACCCTGATAGACCCAAGGGAGCCCTACAAACTGACATCAGGAACCTGGACTGCTGAGTTTTCTTTCCCAGGGAAAATGGAAAAAGGATGTGCCCAGGGGCCCCAAGCCCTGGACAGGGACCTCACTACAAAAAATCCTTATATCGAAGGATGGACCCCACACCGAAGTTGTCCCCACCTCAAACTTGTGCTGCCCTGATAGACCCAAGGGAGCCCTATAAACTGACATCAGGAACCTGGACTGCTGAGTTTTCTTTCCCAGGGAAAATGGAAAAAGGATGTGCCCAGGGGCCCCTGGCCCTGACTGCAAAGAATCCTTATATCGAAGGATGGACCCCACACCGAAGTTGTCTCCACCTCTAACTTGTGCTGCCCTGATAGACCCAAGGGAGCCCTACAAACTGACATCAGGAACCTGGACTGCTGAGTTTTCTTTCCCAGGGAAAATGGAAAAAGGATGTGCACAGGGGCCCCTGGCCCTGGACAGGGACCTCACTGCAAAAAATCCTTATATCGAAGGATGGACCCCACACCGAAGTTGTCCCCATCTCAAACTTGTGCTGCCCTGATAGACCCAAGGGAGCCCTACAAACTGACATCAGGAACCTGGACTGCTGAGTTTTCTTTCCCAGGGAAAATGGAAAAAGGATGTGCACAGGGGCCCCTGGGGCTGGACAGGGACCTCACTACAAAAAATCCTTATATCGAAGGATGGACCCCACACCGAAGTTGTCCCCACCTCAAACTTGTGCTGCCCTGATAGACCCAAGGGAGCCCTACAAACTGACATCAGGAACCTGGACTGCTGAGTTTTCTTTCCCAGGGAAAATGGAAAAAGGATGTGCCCAGGGGCCCGTGGCCCTGGGCAGGGGCCTCACTACAAGAAATCCTTATATTGAAGGATGGACCCCACACCGAAATTGTCCTCACCTCAAACTTGTGCTGCCCTGATAGACCCAAGGGAGCCCTACAAACTGACATCAGGGACCTGGACTGCTGAGTTTTCTTTCCCTGGGAAAATGGAAAAAGGATGTGCCCAGGCCCCCTGGCCCTGGACTGTGGCCTCACTACAAAAAATCCTTATATCGAAGGATGGACCCCACACCGAAGTTGTTGCAACCTCAAACTTGTGCTACCCTGATAGACCCAAGGGAGCCCTACAAAGTGACATCAGGAACCTGGACTGCTGAGTTTTCTTTCCCAGGGAAAATGGAAAAAGGATGTGCCCAGGGGCCGCTGACCCTGACTGCAAAGATTCCTTATATCGAAGGATGGACCCCACACCGAAGTTGTCCCCACCTCAAACTTGTGCTGCCCTGATACACCCAAGGGAGCCCTACAAACTGACATCAGGAACCTGGACTGCTGAGTTTTCTTTCCCAGGGAAAATGGAAAAAGGATGTGCTCAGGGGCCCCTGGCCCTGGACAGGGACCTCACTGCAAAGAATCCTTATATCGAAGGATGGACCCCACACCGAAGTTGTCCCCATCTCAAACTTGTGCTGCCCTGATAGACCCAAGGGAGCCCTACAAACTGACATCAGGAACCTGGACTGCTGAGTTTTCTTTCCCAGGGAAAATGGCCAAAGGGTGTGCCCGGGGGTCCCTGGCCCTGACTGCAAAGAATCCTTATATCGAAGGATGGACCCCACACCGAAGTTGTCCCCACCTCAAACTTTTGCTGCCCTGATACACCCAAGGGAGCCCTACAAACTGACATCAGGAACCTGGACTGCTGAGTTTTCTTTCCCAGGGAAAATGGAAAAAGGATGTGCCCAGGCGCCCCTGGCCGTGACTGCAAAGAATCCTTATATCGAAGGATGGACCCCACACCGAAGTTGTCCCCACCTCAAACTTGTGCTGCCCTGATACACCCAAGGGGGCCCTACAAACTGACATCAGGAACCTGGACTGCTGAGTTTTCTTTCCCAGGGGAAATGGAAAAAGGATGTGCACAGGGGCCCCTGGCCCGGAGCTGGGGCCTGACTGCAAAGAATCCTTATATCGAAGGATGGACCCCACACCGAAGTTGTCCCTACCTCAATCTTGTGCTGCCCTGATAGACCCAAGGGAGCCCTACAAACTGACATCAGGAACCTGGACTGCTGAGTTTTCTTTCCCAGGGAAAATGGAAAAAGGATGTGCCCAGGGGCCCCTGGCCCTGACTGCAAAAAATCTTTATATCGTAGGATGCAGCCCACACCGAAGTTGTCCCCACCTCAAACTTGTGCTGCCCTGATACACCCAAGGGAGCCCTACAAACTGACATCAGGAACCTGGACTGCTGCGTTTTCTTTCCCAGGGAAAATGGAAAAAGGTTGTGCCCAGGGGCCCCTGGCCCTGGACAGGGCCCTCACTACAAAAAATCCTTATATCGAAGGATGGACCCCACACCGAAGTTGTTGCAACCTCAAACTTGTGCTACCCTGATAGACCCAAGGGAGCCATACAAACGGACATCAGGAACCTGGAATGCTGAGTTTTCTTTCCCAGGGAAAATGGAAAAAGGATGTGCCCAGGGGTCCCTGGCCCTGACTGCAAAAAATCCTTATATCGAAGGATGGACCCCACACCGAAGTTGTCCCCACCTCAAACTTGTGCTGCCCTGATACACCCATGGGAGCCCTACAAACTGACATCAGGAACCTGGACTGCTGAGTTTTCTTTCCCAGGGAAAATGGAAAAAGGATGTGCCCAGGGGCCCCTGGCCCTGACTGCAAAGAATCCTTATATCGAAGGATGGACCCCACACCGAAGTTGTCCCCACCTCAAACTTGTGCTACCCTGATAGACCCAAGGGAGCCCTACAAACTGACATCAGGAACCTGGACTGCTGAGTTTTCTTTCCCAGGGAAAATGGAAAAAGGATGTGCCCAGGGGCCCCTGGCCCTGACTGCAAAGAATCCTTATATCGAAGGATGGACCCCACACCGAAGTTGTCCCCACCTCAAACTTGTGCTGCCCTGATAGACCCAAGGGAGCCCTACAAACTGACATCAGGAACCTGGACTGCTGAGTTTTCTTTCCCAGGGAAAATGGAAAAAGGATGTGCCCAGGGGCCCCTTCTCCTGACTGCAAAAAATCTTTATATCGAAGGATGGACCCCACACCGAAGCTGTCCCCACCTCAAACTTGTGCTGCCCTGATAGACCCAAGGGAGCCCTACAAACTGACATCAGGAACCTGGACTGCTGAGTTTTCTTTCCCAGGGAAAATGGAAAAAGGATGTGCCCGGGGGCCCCTGGCCCTCACTGCAAAGAATCCTTATATCGAAGGACGGACCCCACACCAAAGTTTTCCCCCACCTCAAACTTGTGCTGCCCTGATAGACCCAAGGGAGCCCTATAAACTGACATCAGGAACCTGGACTGCTGAGTTTTCTTTCCCAGGGAAAATGGAAAAAGGATGTGCACAGGGGCCACTGGCCCTGGGCTGGGGCCTGACTGCAAAGAATCCTTATATCGAAGGATGGACCCCACACCGAAGTTGTCCCCACCTCAAACTTGTGCTGCCCTGATAGACCCAAGGGAGCCCTACAAACTGACATCAGGAACCTGGACTGCTGAGTTTTCTTTCCCAGGGAAAATGGAAAAAGGATGTGCCCAGGGGCCCGTGGCCCTGGGCAGGGGCCTCACTACAAGAAATCCTTATATTGAAGGATGGACCCCACACCGAAATTGTCCTCACCTCAAACTTGTGCTGCCCTGATAGACCCAAGGGAGCCCTACAAACTGACATCAGGGACCTGGACTGCTGAGTTTTCTTTCCCTGGGAAAATGGTAAAAGGATGTGCCCAGGCCCCCTGGCCCTGGACTGTGGCCTCACTACAAAAAATCCTTATATCGAAGGATGGACCCCACACCGAAGTTGTTGCAACCTCAAACTTGTGCTACCCTGATAGACCCAAGGGAGCCCTACAAAGTGACATCAGGAACCTGGACTGCTGAGTTTTCTTTCCCAGGGAAAATGGAAAAAGGATGTGCACAGGGGCCGCTGGCCCTGACTGCAAAAAATCCTTATATCGAAGGATGGACCCCACACCGAAGTTGTCCCCACCTCAAACTTGTGCTGCCCTGATAGACCCAAGGGAGCCCTACAAACTGACATCAGGAACCTGGACTGCTGAGTTTTCTTTCCCAGGGAAAATGAAAAAAGGATGTGCTCAGGGGCCCCTGGCCCTGACTGCAAAGAATCCTTATATCGAAGGATGGACCCCACACCAAAGCTGTTGCAACCTCAAACTTGTGCTGCCCTGATAGACCCAAGGGAGCCCTACAAACTGACATCAGGAACCTGGACTGCTGAGTTTTCTTTCCCAGGGAAAATGGAAAAAGGATGTGCTCAGGGGCCCCTGGCCCTGGACAGGGACCTCACTGCAAAGAATCCTTATATCGAAGGATGGACCCCACACCGAAGTTGTCCCCATCTCAAACTTGTGCTGCCCTGATAGACCCAAGGGAGCCCTACAAACTGACATCAGGAACCTGGACTGCTGAGTTTTCTTTCCCAGGGAAAATGGAAAAAGGATGTGCACAGGGGCCACTGGCCATGGGCTGGGGCCTGACTGCAAAGAATCCTTATATCGAAGGATGGACCCCACACCGAAGTTGTCCCCACCTCAAACTTGTGCTGCCCTGATAGACCCAAGGGAGCCCTACAAACTGACATCAGGAACCGGGACTGCTGAGTTTTCTTTCCCAGGGAAAATGGAAAAAGGATGTGCCCAGGGGCCCCTGGCCCTGACTGCAAAAATTCCTTGTATTGAAGGATGGACCCCACACCGAAGCTGTCCCCACTTCAAACTTGTGCTGCCCTGATAGACCCAAGGGAGCCCTACAAACTGACATCAGGAACCTGGACTGCTGAGTTTTCTTTCCCAGGGAAAATGGAAAAAGCATGTGCCCAGGGGCCCCTGGCCCTGGGCCCCTGGCCCTGACTGCAAAAAATCCTTATATCGAAGGATGGACCCCACACCGAAGTTGTCCCCACCTCAAACTTGTGCTACCCTGATAGACCCAAGGGAGCCCTACAAACTGACATCAGGAACCTGGACTGCTGAGTTTTCTTTCCCAGGGAAAATGGAAAAAGGATGTGCACAGGGACCCCTGGCCCGGAGCTGGGGCCTGACTGCAAAGAATCCTTATATCGAAGTATGGACCCCACACCGAAGTTGTCCCCACCTCAAACTTGTGCTGCCCTGATAGAACCAAGGGAGCCCTACAAACTGACATCAGGAACCTGGACTGCTGAGTTTTCTTTCCCAGGGAAAATGGAAAAAGGATGTGCCCAAGGGCCCCTGGCCCTGACTGCAAAAAATCTTTATATCGAAGGATGAACCCCACACCGAAGTTGTCCCCACCTCAAACTTGTGCTGCCCTGATAGACCCAAGGGAGCCCTACAAACTGACATCAGGAACCTGGACTGCTGAGTTTTCTTTCCCAGGGAAAATGGAAAAAGGATGTGCCCAGGGTCCCGTGGCCTTGGGCAAAAACCTCACTACAAGAAATCCTTATATCGAAGGATGGATCCCACACCGAAGTTGTCCCCACCTCAAACTTGTGCTGCCCTGATAGACCCAAGGGAGCCCTACAAACTGACATCAGGAACCTGGACTGCTGAGTTTTCTTTCCCAGGGAAAATGGAAAAAGGATGTGCCCGGGGGCCCCTGGCCCTCACTGCAAAGAATCCTTATATCGAAGGACGGACCCCACACCAAAGTTTTCCCCCACCTCAAACTTGTGCTGCCCTGATAGACCCAAGGGAGCCCTACAAACTGACATCAGGAACCTGGACTGCTGAGTTTTCTTTCCCAGGGAAAATGGAAAAAGGATGTGCACAGGGGCCACTGGCCCTGGCCTGGGGCCTGACTGCAAAGAATCCTTATATCGAAGGATGGACCCCACACCGAAGTTGTCCCCACCTCAAACTTGTGCTGCCCTGATAGACCCAAGGGAGCCCTACAAACTGACATCAGGAACCGGGACTGCTGAGTTTTCTTTCCCAGGGAAAATGGAAAAAGGATGTGCCCAGGGGCCCCTGGCCCTGACTGCAAAAATTACCTGTATTGAAGGATGGACCCCACACCGAAGCTGTCCCCACTTCAAACTTGTGCTGCCCTGATAGACCCAAGGGAGCCCTACAAACTGACATCAGGAACCTGGACTGCTGAGTTTTCTTTCCCAGGGAAAATGGAAAAAGGATGTGCCCAGGGGCCCCTGGCCCTGGGCCCCTGGCCCTGACTGCAAAAAATCCTTATATCGAAGGATGGACCCCACACCAAAGTTGTCCCCACCTCAAACTTGTGCTACCCTGATAGACCCAAGGGAGCCCTACAAACTGACATCAGGAACCTGGACTGCTGAGTTTTCTTTCCCAGGGAAAATGGAAAAAGGATGTGCCCAGGGGCCCCAAGCCCTGGACAGGGACCTCACTACAAAAAATCCTTATATCGAAGGATGGACCCCACACCGAAGTTGTCCCCACCTCAAACTTGTGCTGCCCTGATAGACCCAAGGGAGCCCTACAAACTGACATCAGGAACCTGGACTGCTGAGTTTTCTTTCCCAGGGAAAATGGAAAAAGGATGTGCTCAGGGGCCCCTGGCCCTGACTGCAAAGAATCCTTATATCGAAGGATGGACCCCACACCGAAGTTGTCTCCACCTCTAACTTGTGCTGCCCTGATAGACCCAAGGGAGCCCTACAAACTGACATCAGGAACCTGGACTGCTGAGTTTTCTTTCCCAGGGAAAATGGAAAAAGGATGTGCTCAGGGGCCCCTGGCCCTGGACAGGGACCTCACTGCAAAAAATCCTTATATCAAAGGATGGACCCCACACCGAAGTTGTCCCCATCTCAAACTTGTGCTGCCCTGATAGACCCAAGGGAGCCCTACAAACTGACATCAGGAACCTGGACTGCTGAGTTTTCTTTCCCAGGGAAAATGGAAAAAGGATGTGCACAGGGGCCCCTGGCCCTGGACAGGGACCTCACTACAAAAAATCCTTATATCGAAGGATGGACCCCACACCGAAGTTGTCCCCACCTCAAACTTGTGCTGCCCTGATAGACCCAAGGGAGCCCTACAAACTGACATCAGGAACCTGGACTGCTGAGTTTTCTTTCCCAGGGAAAATGGAAAAAGGATGTGCCCAGGGGCCCGTGGCCCTGGGCAGGGGCCTCACTACAAGAAATCCTTATATTGAAGGATGGACCCCACACCGAAATTGTCCTCACCTCAAACTTGTGCTGCCCTGATAGACCCAAGGGAGCCCTACAAACTGACATCAGGGACCTGGACTGCTGAGTTTTCTTTCCCTGGGAAAATGGAAAAAGGATGTGCCCAGGCCCCCTGGCCCTGGACTGTGGCCTCACTACAAAAAATCCTTATATCGAAGGATGGACCCCACACCGAAGTTGTTGCAACCTCAAACTTGTGCTACCCTGATAGACCCAAGGGAGCCCTACAAAGTGACATCAGGAACCTGGACTGCTGAGTTTTCTTTCCCAGGGAAAATGGAAAAAGGATGTGCCCAGGGGCCGCTGACCCTGACTGCAAAGATTCCTAATATCGAAGGATGGACCCCACACCGAAGTTGTCCCCACCTCAAACTTGTGCTGCCCTGATACACCCAAGGGAGCCCTACAAACTGACATCAGGAACCTGGACTGCTGAGTTTTCTTTCCCAGGGAAAATGGAAAAAGGATGTGCTCAGGGGCCCCTGGCCCTGGACAGGGACCTCACTGCAAAGAATCCTTATATCGAAGGATGGACCCCACACCGAAGTTGTCCCCATCTCAAACTTGTGCTGCCCTGATAGACCCAAGGGAGCCCTACAAACTGACATCAGGAACCTGGACTGCTGAGTTTTCTTTCCCAGGGAAAATGGCCAAAGGTTGTGCCCGGGGGTCCCTGGCCCTGACTGCAAAGAATCCTTATATCGAAGGATGGACCCCAGACCGAAGTTGTCCCCACCTCAAACTTGTGCTGCCCTGATACACCCAAGGGAGCCCTACAAACTGACATCAGGAACCTGGACTGCTGAGTTTTCTTTCCCAGGGAAAATGGAAAAAGGATGTGCCCAGGCGCCCCTGGCCGTGACTGCAAAGAATCCTTATATCGAAGGATGGACCCCACACCGAAGTTGTCCCCACCTCAAACTTGTGCTGCCCTGATAGACCCAAGGGGGCCCTACAAACTGACATCAGGAACCTGGACTGCTGAGTTTTCTTTCCCAGGGGAAATGGAAAAAGGATGTGCACAGGGGCCCCTGGCCCGGAGCTGGGGCCTGACTGCAAAGAATCCTTATATCGAAGGATGGACCCCACACCGAAGTTGTCCCTACCTCAATCTTGTGCTGCCCTGATAGACCCAAGGGAGCCCTACAAACTGACATCAGGAACCTGGACTGCTGAGTTTTCTTTCCCAGGGAAAATGGAAAAAGGATGTGCCCAGGGGCCCCTGGCCCTGACTGCAAAAAATCTTTATATCGAAGGATGCACCCCACACCGAAGTTGTCCCCACCTCAAACTTGTGCTGCCCTGATACACCCAAGGGAGCCCTACAAACTGACATCAGGAACCTGGACTGCTGCGTTTTCTTTCCCAGGGAAAATGGAAAAAGGTTGTGCCCAGGGGCCCCTGGCCCTGGACAGGGCCCTCACTACAAAAATCTTTATATCGAAGGATGGACCCCACACCGAAGTTGTTGCAACCTCAAACTTGTGCTACCCTGATAGACCCAAGGGAGCCCTACAAAGTGACATCAGGAACCTGGACTGCTGAGTTTTCTTTCCCAGGGAAAATGGAAAAAGGATGTGCCCAGGGGTCCCTGGCCCTGACTGCAAAAAATCCTTATATCGAAGGATGGACCCCACACCGAAGTTGTCCCCACCTCAAACTTGTGCTGCCCTGATACACCCATGGGAGCCCTACAAACTGACATCAGGAACCTGGACTGCTGAGTTTTCTTTCCCAGGGAAAATGGAAAAAGGATGTGCCCAGGGGCCCCTGGCCCTGACTGCAAAGAATCCTTATATCGAAGGATGGACCCCACACCGAAGTTGTCCCCACCTCAAACTTGTGCTACCCTGATAGACCCAAGGGAGCCCTACAAACTGACATCAGGAACCTGGACTGCTGAGTTTTCTTTCCCAGGGAAAATGGAAAAAGGATGTGCCCAGGGGCCCCTGGCCCTGACTGCAAAGAATCCTTATATCGAAGGATGGACCCCACACCGAAGTTGTCCCCACCTCAAACTTGTGCTACCCTGATAGACCCAAGGGAGCCCTACAAACTGACATCAGGAACCTGGACTGCTGAGTTTTCTTTCCCAGGGAAAATGGAAAAAGGATGTGCCCAGGGGCCCCTGGCCCTGACTGCAAAAAATCTTTATATCGAAGGATGTACCCCACACCGAAGTTGTCCCCACCTCAAACTTGTGCTGCCCTGATAGACCCAAGGGAGCCCTACAAACTGACATCAGGAACCTGGACTGCTGAGTTTTCTTTCCCAGGGAAAATGGAAAAAGGATGTGCCCAGGGGCCCCTTCTCCTGACTGCAAAAAATCTTTATATCGAAGGATGGACCCCACACCGAAGCTGTCCCCACCTCAAACTTGTGCTGCCCTGATAGACCCAAGGGAGCCCTACAAACTGACATCAGGAACCTGGACTGCTGAGTTTTCTTTCCCAGGGAAAATGGAAAAAGGATGTGCCCGGGGGCCCCTGGCCCTCACTGCAAAGAATCCTTATATCGAAGGACGGACCCCACACCAAAGTTTTCCCCCACCTCAAACTTGTGCTGCCCTGATAGACCCAAGGGAGCCCTACAAACTGACATCAGGAACCTGGACTGCTGAGTTTTCTTTCCCTGGGAAAATGGAAAAAGGATGTGCCCAGGCCCCCTGGCCCTGGACTGTGGCCTCACTACAAAAAATCCTTATATCGAAGGATGGACCCCACACCGAAGTTGTTGCAACCTCAAACTTGTGCTACCCTGATAGACCCAAGGGAGCCCTACAAAGTGACATCAGGAACCTGGACTGCTGAGTTTTCTTTCCCAGGGAAAATGGAAAAAGGATGTGCCCAGGGGCCGCTGACCCTGACTGCAAAGATTCCTTATATCGAAGGATGGACCCCACACCGAAGTTGTCCCCACCTCAAACTTGTGCTGCCCTGATACACCCAAGGGAGCCCTACAAACTGACATCAGGAACCTGGACTGCTGAGTTTTCTTTCCCAGGGAAAATGGAAAAAGGATGTGCTCAGGGGCCCCTGGCCCTGGACAGGGACCTCACTGCAAAGAATCCTTATATCGAAGGATGGACCCCACACCGAAGTTGTCCCCATCTCAAACTTGTGCTGCCCTGATAGACCCAAGGGAGCCCTACAAACTGACATCAGGAACCTGGACTGCTGAGTTTTCTTTCCCAGGGAAAATGGCCAAAGGGTGTGCCCGGGGGTCCCTGGCCCTGACTGCAAAGAATCCTTATATCGAAGGATGGACCCCAGACCGAAGTTGTCCCCACCTCAAACTTGTGCTGCCCTGATACACCCAAGGGAGCCCTACAAACTGACATCAGGAACCTGGACTGCTGAGTTTTCTTTCCCAGGGAAAATGGAAAAAGGATGTGCCCAGGCGCCCCTGGCCGTGACTGCAAAGAATCCTTATATCGAAGGATGGACCCCACACCGAAGTTGTCCCCACCTCAAACTTGTGCTGCCCTGATAGACCCAAGGGGGCCCTACAAACTGACATCAGGAACCTGGACTGCTGAGTTTTCTTTCCCAGGGGAAATGGAAAAAGGATGTGCACAGGGGCCCCTGGCCCGGAGCTGGGGCCTGACTGCAAAGAATCCTTATATCGAAGGATGGACCCCACACCGAAGTTGTCCCTACCTCAATCTTGTGCTGCCCTGATAGACCCAAGGGAGCCCTACAAACTGACATCAGGAACCTGGACTGCTGAGTTTTCTTTCCCAGGGAAAATGGAAAAAGGATGTGCCCAGGGGCCCCTGGCCCTGACTGCAAAAAATCTTTATATCGAAGGATGCACCCCACACCGAAGTTGTCCCCACCTCAAACTTGTGCTGCCCTGATACACCCAAGGGAGCCCTACAAACTGACATCAGGAACCTGGACTGCTGCGTTTTCTTTCCCAGGGAAAATGGAAAAAGGTTGTGCCCAGGGGCCCCTGGCCCTGGACAGGGCCCTCACTACAAAAAATCCTTATATCGAAGGATGGACCCCACACCGAAGTTGTCCCCACCTCAAACTTGTGCTACCCTGATAGACCCAAGGGAGCCCTACAAAGTGACATCAGGAACCTGGACTGCTGAGTTTTCTTTCCCAGGGAAAATGGAAAAAGGATGTGCCCAGGGGTCCCTGGCCCTGACTGCAAAAAATCCTTATATCGAAGGATGGACCCCACACTGAAGTTGTCCCCACCTCAAACTTGTGCTGCCCTGATACACCCATGGGAGCCCTACAAACTGACATCAGGAACCTGGACTGCTGAGTTTTCTTTCCCAGGGAAAATGGAAAAAGGATGTGCACAGGGGCCCCTGGCCCTGACTGCAAAGAATCCTTATATCGAAGGATGGACCCCACACCGAAGTTGTCCCCACCTCAAACTTGTGCTACCCTGATAGACCCAAGGGAGCCCTACAAACTGACATCAGGAACCTGGACTGCTGAGTTTTCTTTCCCAGGGAAAATGGAAAAAGGATGTGCCCAGGGGCCCCTGGCCCTGACTGCAAAGAATCCTTATATCGAAGGATGGACCCCACACCGAAGTTGTCCCCACCTCAAACTTGTGCTGCCCTGATAGACCCAAGGGAGCCCTACAAACTGACATCAGGAACCTGGACTGCTGAGTTTTCTTTCCCAGGGAAAATGGAAAAAGGATGTGCCCAGGGGCCCCTGGCCCTGACTGCAAAAAATCTTTATATCGAAGGATGTACCCCACACCGAAGTTGTCCCCACCTCAAACTTGTGCTGCCCTGATAGACCCAAGGGAGCCCTACAAACTGACATCAGGAACCTGGACTGCTGAGTTTTCTTTCCCAGGGAAAATGGAAAAAGGATGTGCCCAGGGGCCCCTTCTCCTGACTGCAAAAAATCTTTATATCGAAGGATGGACCCCACACCGAAGCTGTCCCCACCTCAAACTTGTGCTGCCCTGATAGACCCAAGGGAGCCCTACAAACTGACATCAGGAACCTGGACTGCTGAGTTTTCTTTCCCAGGGAAAATGGAAAAAGGATGTGCCCGGGGGCCCCTGGCCCTCACTGCAAAGAATCCTTATATCGAAGGACGGACCCCACACCAAAGTTTTCCCCCACCTCAAACTTGTGCTGCCCTGATAGACCCAAGGGAGCCCTACAAACTGACATCAGGAACCTGGACTGCTGAGTTTTCTTTCCCAGGGAAAATGGAAAAAGGATGTGCACAGGGGCCACTGGCCCTGGGCTGGGGCCTGACTGCAAAGAATCCTTATATCGAAGGATGGACCCCACACCGAAGTTGTCCCCACCTCAAACTTGTGCTGCCCTGATAGACCCAAGGGAGCCCTACAAACTGACATCAGGAACCTGGACTGCTGAGTTTTCTTTCCCAGGGAAAATGGAAAAAGGATGTGCCCAGGGGCCCGTGGCCCTGGGCAGGGGCCTCACTACAAGAAATCCTTATATTGAAGGATGGACCCCACACCGAAATTGTCCTCACCTCAAACTTGTGCTGCCCTGATAGACCCAAGGGAGCCCTACAAACTGACATCAGGGACCTGGACTGCTGAGTTTTCTTTCCCTGGGAAAATGGAAAAAGGATGTGCCCAGGCCCCCTGGCCCTGGACTGTGGCCTCACTACAAAAAATCCTTATATCGAAGGATGGACCCCACACCGAAGTTGTTGCAACCTCAAACTTGTGCTACCCTGATAGACCCAAGGGAGCCCTACAAAGTGACATCAGGAACCTGGACTGCTGAGTTTTCTTTCCCAGGGAAAATGGAAAAAGGATGTGCCCAGGGGCCGCTGGCCCTGACTGCAAAAAATCCTTATATCGAAGGATGGACCCCACACCGAAGTTGTCCCCACCTCAAACTTGTGCTGCCCTGATAGACCCAAGGGAGCCCTACAAACTGACATCAGGAACCTGGACTGCTGAGTTTTCTTTCCCAGGGAAAATGAAAAAAGGATGTGCTCAGGGGCCCCTGGCCCTGACTGCAAAGAATCCTTATATCGAAGGATGGACCCCACACCAAAGCTGTTGCAACCTCAAACTTGTGCTGCCCTGATACACCCAAGGGAGCCCTACAAACTGACATCAGGAACCTGGACTGCTGAGTTTTCTTTCCCAGGGAAAATGGAAAAAGGATGTGCTCAGGGGCCCCTGGCCCTGGACAGGGACCTCACTGCAAAGAATCCTTATATCGAAGGATGGACCCCACACCGAAGTTGTCCCCATCTCAAACTTGTGCTGCCCTGATAGACCCAAGGGAGCCCTACAAACTGACATCAGGAACCTGGACTGCTGAGTTTTCTTTCCCAGGGAAAATGGAAAAAGGATGTGCCCAGGGGCCCCTGGCCCTGATTGCAAAAAATCTTTATATCGAAGGATGCACCCCACACCGAAGTTTTCCCCACCTCAAACTTGTACTGCCCTGATAGACCCAAGGGAGCCCTACAAACTGACATCAGGAACCTGGACTGCTGAGTTTTCTTTCCCAGGGAAAATGGAAAAAGGATGCGCTCAGGGGCCCCTGGCCCTGGACAGGGACCTCACTGCAAAGAATCCTTATATCGAAGGATGGACCCCAGACCGAAGTTGTCCCCACCTCAAACTTGTGCTGCCCTGATACACCCAAGGGGGCCCTACAAACTGACATCAGGAACCTGGACTGCTGAGTTTTCTTTCCCAGGGAAAATGGAAAAAGGATGTGCACAGGGACCCCTGGCCCTGGACTGGGGCCTGACTGCAAAGAATCCTTATATCGAAGGATGGACCCCACACCGAAGTTGTCCCCACCTCAAACTTGTGCTGCCCTGATAGAACCAAGGGAGCCCTACAAACTGACATCAGGAACCTGGACTGCTGAGTTTTCTTTCCCAGGGAAAATGGAAAAAGGATGTGCCCAGGGGCCCCTGGCCCTGACTGCAAAAAATCTTTATATCGAAGGATGTACCCCACACCGAAGTTGTCCCCACCTCAAACTTGTGCTGCCCTGATAGACCCAAGGGAGCCCTACAAACTGACATCAGGAACCTGGACTGCTGAGTTTTCTTTCCCAGGGAAAATGGAAAAAGGGTGTGCCCAGGGGCCCCTTCTCCTGACTGCAAAAAATCTTTATATCGAAGGATGGACCCCACACCGAAGCTGTCCCCACCTCAAACTTGTGCTGCCCTGATAGACCCAAGGGAGCCCTACAAACTGACATCAGGAACCTGGACTGCTGAGTTTTCTTTCCCAGGGAAAATGGAAAAAGGATGTGCCCGGGGGCCCCTGGCCCTCACTGCAAAGAATCCTTATATCGAAGGACGGACCCCACACCAAAGTTTTCCCCCACCTCAAACTTGTGCTGCCCTGATAGACCCAAGGGAGCCCTACAAACTGACATCAGGAACCTGGACTGCTGAGTTTTCTTTCCCAGGGAAAATGGAAAAAGGATGTGCACAGGGGCCACTGGCCCTGGGCTGGGGCCTGACTGCAAAGAATCCTTATATCGAAGGATGGACCCCACACCGAAGTTGTCCCCACCTCAAACTTGTGCTGCCCTGATAGACCCAAGGGAGCCCTACAAACTGACATCAGGAACCTGGACTGCTGAGTTTTCTTTCCCAGGGAAAATGGAAAAAGGATGTGCCCAGGGGCCCGTGGCCCTGGGCAGGGGCCTCACTACAAGAAATCCTTATATTGAAGGATGGACCCCACACCGAAATTGTCCTCACCTCAAACTTGTGCTGCCCTGATAGACCCAAGGGAGCCCTACAAACTGACATCAGGGACCTGGACTGCTGAGTTTTCTTTCCCTGGGAAAATGGAAAAAGGATGTGCCCAGGCCCCCTGGCCCTGGACTGTGGCCTCACTACAAAAAATCCTTATATCGAAGGATGGACCCCACACCGAAGTTGTTGCAACCTCAAACTTGTGCTACCCTGATAGACCCAAGGGAGCCCTACAAAGTGACATCAGGAACCTGGACTGCTGAGTTTTCTTTCCCAGGGAAAATGGAAAAAGGATGTGCCCAGGGGCCGCTGGCCCTGACTGCAAAAAATCCTTATATCGAAGGATGGACCCCACACCGAAGTTGTCCCCACCTCAAACTTGTGCTGCCCTGATAGACCCAAGGGAGCCCTACAAACTGACATCAGGAACCTGGACTGCTGAGTTTTCTTTCCCAGGGAAAATGAAAAAAGGATGTGCTCAGGGGCCCCTGGCCCTGACTGCAAAGAATCCTTATATCGAAGGATGGACCCCACACCAAAGCTGTTGCAACCTCAAACTTGTGCTGCCCTGATACACCCAAGGGAGCCCTACAAACTGACATCAGGAACCTGGACTGCTGAGTTTTCTTTCCCAGGGAAAATGGAAAAAGGATGTGCTCAGGGGCCCCTGGCCCTGGACAGGGACCTCACTGCAAAGAATCCTTATATCGAAGGATGGACCCCACACCGAAGTTGTCCCCATCTCAAACTTGTGCTGCCCTGATAGACCCAAGGGAGCCCTACAAACTGACATCAGGAACCTGGACTGCTGAGTTTTCTTTCCCAGGGAAAATGGAAAAAGGATGTGCCCAGGGGCCCCTGGCCCTGATTGCAAAAAATCTTTATATCGAAGGACGCACCCCACACCGAAGTTTTCCCCACCTCAAACTTGTACTGCCCTGATAGACCCAAGGGAGCCCTACAAACTGACATCAGGAACCTGGACTGCTGAGTTTTCTTTCCCAGGGAAAATGGAAAAAGGATGCGCTCAGGGGCCCCTGGCCCTGGACAGGGACCTCACTGCAAAGAATCCTTATATCGAAGGATGGACCCCAGACCGAAGTTGTCCCCACCTCAAACTTGTGCTGCCCTGATACACCCAAGGGGGCCCTACAAACTGACATCAGGAACCTGGACTGCTGAGTTTTCTTTCCCAGGGAAAATGGAAAAAGGATGTGCACAGGGACCCCTGGCCCTGGACTGGGGCCTGACTGCAAAGAATCCTTATATCGAAGGATGGACCCCACACCGAAGTTGTCCCCACCTCAAACTTGTGCTGCCCTGATAGAACCAAGGGAGCCCTACAAACTGACATCAGGAACCTGGACTGCTGAGTTTTCTTTCCCAGGGAAAATGGAAAAAGGATGTGCCCAGGGGCCCCTGGCCCTGACTGCAAAAAATCTTTATATCGAAGGATGTACCCCACACCGAAGTTGTCCCCACCTCAAACTTGTGCTGCCCTGATAGACCCAAGGGAGCCCTACAAACTGACATCAGGAACCTGGACTGCTGAGTTTTCTTTCCCAGGGAAAATGGAAAAAGGATGTGCCCAGGGGCCCCTTCTCCTGACTGCAAAAAATCTTTATATCGAAGGATGGACCCCACACCGAAGCTGTCCCCACCTCAAACTTGTGCTGCCCTGATAGACCCAAGGGAGCCCTACAAACTGACATCAGGAACCTGGACTGCTGAGTTTTCTTTCCCAGGGAAAATGGAAAAAGGATGTGCCCGGGGGCCCCTGGCCCTCACTGCAAAGAATCCTTATATCGAAGGACGGACCCCACACCAAAGTTTTCCCCCACCTCAAACTTGTGCTGCCCTGATAGACCCAAGGGAGCCCTACAAACTGACATCAGGAACCTGGACTGCTGAGTTTTCTTTCCCAGGGAAAATGGAAAAAGGATGTGCACAGGGGCCACCTGCCCTGGGCTGGGGCCTGACTGCAAAGAATCCTTATATCGAAGGATGGACCCCACACCGAAGTTGTCCCCACCTCAAACTTGTGCTGCCCTGATAGACCCAAGGGAGCCCTACAAACTGACATCAGGAACCTGGACTGCTGAGTTTTCTTTCCCAGGGAAAATGGAAAAAGGATGTGCCCAGGGGCCCGTGGCCCTGGGCAGGGGCCTCACTACAAGAAATCCTTATATTGAAGGATGGACCCCACACCGAAATTGTCCTCACCTCAAACTTGTGCTGCCCTGATAGACCCAAGGGAGCCCTACAAAGTGACATCAGGAACCTGGACTGCTGAGTTTTCTTTCCCAGGGAAAATGGAAAAAGGATGTGCCCAGGGGCCGCTGGCCCTGACTGCAAAAAATCTTTATATCGAAGGATGGACCCCACACCGAAGTTGTCCCCACCTCAAACTTGTGCTGCCCTGATAGACCCAAGGGAGCCCTACAAACTGACATCAGGAACCTGGACTGCTGAGTTTTCTTTCCCAGGGAAAATGAAAAAAGGATGTGCTCAGGGGCCCCTGGCCCTGACTGCAAAGAATCCTTATATCGAAGGATGGACCCCACACCAAAGGTGTTGCAACCTCAAACTTGTGCTGCCCTGATCCACCCAAGGGAGCCCTACAAACTGACATCAGGAACCTGGACTGCTGAGTTTTCTTTCCCAGGGAAAATGGAAAAAGGATGTGCTCAGGGGCCCCTGGCCCTGGACAGGGACCTCACTGCAAAGAATCCTTATATCGAAGGATGGACCCCACACCGAAGTTGTCCCCATCTCAAACTTGTGCTGCCCTGATAGACCCAAGGGAGCCCTACAAACTGACATCAGGAACCTGGACTGCTGAGTTTTCTTTCCCAGGGAAAATGGAAAAAGGATGTGCCCAGGGGCCCCTGGCCCTGATTGCAAAAAATCTTTATATCGAAGGACGCACCCCACACCGAAGTTTTCCCCACCTCAAACTTGTACTGCCCTGATAGACCCAAGGGAGCCCTACAAACTGACATCAGGAACCTGGACTGCTGAGTTTTCTTTCCCAGGGAAAATGGAAAAAGGATGCGCTCAGGGGCCCCTGGCCCTGGACAGGGACCTCACTGCAAAGAATCCTTATATCGAAGGATGGACCCCAGACCGAAGTTGTCCCCACCTCAAACTTGTGCTGCCCTGATACACCCAAGGGGGCCCTACAAACTGACATCAGGAACCTGGACTGCTGAGTTTTCTTTCCCAGGGAAAATGGAAAAAGGATGTGCACAGGGACCCCTGGCCCTGGGCTGGGGCCTGACTGCAAAGAATCCTTATATCGAAGGATGGACCCCACACCGAAGTTGTCCCCACCTCAAACTTGTGCTGCCCTGATAGACCCAAGGGAGCCCTACAAACTGACATCAGGAACCTGGACTGCTGAGTTTTCTTTCCCAGGGAAAATGGAAAAAGGATGTGCCCAGGGGCCCGTGGCCCTGGGCAGGGGCCTCACTACAAGAAATCCTTATATTGAAGGATGGACCCCACACCGAAATTGTCCTCACCTCAAACTTGTGCTGCCCTGATAGACCCAAGGGAGCCCTACAAACTGACATCAGGGACCTGGACTGCTGAGTTTTCTTTCCCAGGGAAAATGGAAAAAGGATGTGCCCAGGCCCCCTGGCCCTGGACTGTGGCCTCACTACAAAAAATCCTTATATCGAAGGATGGACCCCACACCGAAGTTGTTGCAACCTCAAACTTGTGCTACCCTGATAGACCCAAGGGAGCCCTACAAAGTGACATCAGGAACCTGGACTGCTGAGTTTTCTTTCCCAGGGAAAATGGAAAAAGGATGTGCCCAGGGGCCGCTGACCCTGACTGCAAAAAATCCTTATATCGAAGGATGGACCCCACACCGAAGTTGTCCCCACCTCAAACTTGTGCTGCCCTGATAGACCCAAGGGAGCCCTACAAACTGACATCAGGAACCTGGACTGCTGAGTTTTCTTTCCCAGGGAAAATGGAAAAAGGATGTGCCCAGGGGCCCCTGGCCCTGATTGCAAAAAATCTTTATATCGAAGGACGCACCCCACACCGAAGTTTTCCCCACCTCAAACTTGTACTGCCCTGATAGACCCAAGGGAGCCCTACAAACTGACATCAGGAACCTGGACTGCTGAGTTTTCTTTCCCAGGGAAAATGGAAAAAGGATGCGCTCAGGGGCCCCTGGCCCTGGACAGGGACCTCACTGCAAAGAATCCTTATATCGAAGGATGGACCCCAGACCGAAGTTGTCCCCACCTCAAACTTGTGCTGCCCTGATACACCCAAGGGGGCCCTACAAACTGACATCAGGAACCTGGACTGCTGAGTTTTCTTTCCCAGGGAAAATGGAAAAAGGATGTGCACAGGGACCCCTGGCCCTGGACTGGGGCCTGACTGCAAAGAATCCTTATATCGAAGGATGGACCCCACACCGAAGTTGTCCCCACCTCAAACTTGTGCTGCCCTGATAGAACCAAGGGAGCCCTACAAACTGACATCAGGAACCTGGACTGCTGAGTTTTCTTTCCCAGGGAAAATGGAAAAAGGATGTGCCCAGGGGCCCCTGGCCCTGACTGCAAAAAATCTTTATATCGAAGGATGTACCCCACACCGAAGTTGTCCCCACCTCAAACTTGTGCTGCCCTGATAGACCCAAGGGAGCCCTACAAACTGACATCAGGAACCTGGACTGCTGAGTTTTCTTTCCCAGGGAAAATGGAAAAAGGATGTGCCCAGGGGCCCCTTCTCCTGACTGCAAAAAATCTTTATATCGAAGGATGGACCCCACACCGAAGCTGTCCCCACCTCAAACTTGTGCTGCCCTGATAGACCCAAGGGAGCCCTACAAACTGACATCAGGAACCTGGACTGCTGAGTTTTCTTTCCCAGGGAAAATGGAAAAAGGATGTGCCCGGGGGCCCCTGGCCCTCACTGCAAAGAATCCTTATATCGAAGGACGGACCCCACACCAAAGTTTTCCCCCACCTCAAACTTGTGCTGCCCTGATAGACCCAAGGGAGCCCTACAAACTGACATCAGGAACCTGGACTGCTGAGTTTTCTTTCCCAGGGAAAATGGAAAAAGGATGTGCACAGGGGCCACTGGCCCTGGGCTGGGGCCTGACTGCAAAGAATCCTTATATCGAAGGATGGACCCCACACCGAAGTTGTCCCCACCTCAAACTTGTGCTGCCCTGATAGACCCAAGGGAGCCCTACAAACTGACATCAGGAACCTGGACTGCTGAGTTTTCTTTCCCAGGGAAAATGGAAAAAGGATGTGCCCAGGGGCCCGTGGCCCTGGGCAGGGGCCTCACTACAAGAAATCCTTATATTGAAGGATGGACCCCACACCGAAATTGTCCTCACCTCAAACTTGTGCTGCCCTGATAGACCCAAGGGAGCCCTACAAACTGACATCAGGGACCTGGACTGCTGAGTTTTCTTTCCCTGGGAAAATGGAAAAAGGATGTGCCCAGGCCCCCTGGCCCTGGACTGTGGCCTCACTACAAAAAATCCTTATATCGAAGGATGGACCCCACACCGAAGTTGTTGCAACCTCAAACTTGTGCTACCCTGATAGACCCAAGGGAGCCCTACAAAGTGACATCAGGAACCTGGACTGCTGAGTTTTCTTTCCCAGGGAAAATGGAAAAAGGATGTGCCCAGGGGCCGCTGGCCCTGACTGCAAAAAATCCTTATATCGAAGGATGGACCCCACACCGAAGTTGTCCCCACCTCAAACTTGTGCTGCCCTGATAGACCCAAGGGAGCCCTACAAACTGACATCAGGAACCTGGACTGCTGAGTTTTCTTTCCCAGGGAAAATGAAAAAAGGATGTGCTCAGGGGCCCCTGGCCCTGACTGCAAAGAATCCTTATATCGAAGGATGGACCCCACACCAAAGCTGTTGCAACCTCAAACTTGTGCTGCCCTGATACACCCAAGGGAGCCCTACAAACTGACATCAGGAACCTGGACTGCTGAGTTTTCTTTCCCAGGGAAAATGGAAAAAGGATGTGCTCAGGGGCCCCTGGCCCTGGACAGGGACCTCACTGCAAAGAATCCTTATATCGAAGGATGGACCCCACACCGAAGTTGTCCCCATCTCAAACTTGTGCTGCCCTGATAGACCCAAGGGAGCCCTACAAACTGACATCAGGAACCTGGACTGCTGAGTTTTCTTTCCCAGGGAAAATGGAAAAAGGATGTGCCCAGGGGCCCCTGGCCCTGATTGCAAAAAATCTTTATATCGAAGGACGCACCCCACACCGAAGTTTTCCCCACCTCAAACTTGTACTGCCCTGATAGACCCAAGGGAGCCCTACAAACTGACATCAGGAACCTGGACTGCTGAGTTTTCTTTCCCAGGGAAAATGGAAAAAGGATGCGCTCAGGGGCCCCTGGCCCTGGACAGGGACCTCACTGCAAAGAATCCTTATATCGAAGGATGGACCCCAGACCGAAGTTGTCCCCACCTCAAACTTGTGCTGCCCTGATACACCCAAGGGGGCCCTACAAACTGACATCAGGAACCTGGACTGCTGAGTTTTCTTTCCCAGGGAAAATGGAAAAAGGATGTGCACAGGGACCCCTGGCCCTGGACTGGGGCCTGACTGCAAAGAATCCTTATATCGAAGGATGGACCCCACACCGAAGTTGTCCCCACCTCAAACTTGTGCTGCCCTGATAGAACCAAGGGAGCCCTACAAACTGACATCAGGAACCTGGACTGCTGAGTTTTCTTTCCCAGGGAAAATGGAAAAAGGATGTGCCCAGGGGCCCCTGGCCCTGACTGCAAAAAATCTTTATATCGAAGGATGTACCCCACACCGAAGTTGTCCCCACCTCAAACTTGTGCTGCCCTGATAGACCCAAGGGAGCCCTACAAACTGACATCAGGAACCTGGACTGCTGAGTTTTCTTTCCCAGGGAAAATGGAATAAGGATGTGCCCAGGGGCCCCTTCTCCTGACTGCAAAAAATCTTTATATCGAAGGATGGACCCCACACCGAAGCTGTCCCCACCTCAAACTTGTGCTGCCCTGATAGACCCAAGGGAGCCCTACAAACTGACATCAGGAACCTGGACTGCTGAGTTTTCTTTCCCAGGGAAAATGGAAAAAGGATGTGCCCGGGGGCCCCTGGCCCTCACTGCAAAGAATCCTTATATCGAAGGACGGACCCCACACCAAAGTTTTCCCCCACCTCAAACTTGTGCTGCCCTGATAGACCCAAGGGAGCCCTACAAACTGACATCAGGAACCTGGACTGCTGAGTTTTCTTTCCCAGGGAAAATGGAAAAAGGATGTGCACAGGGGCCACCTGCCCTGGGCTGGGGCCTGACTGCAAAGAATCCTTATATCGAAGGATGGACCCCACACCGAAGTTGTCCCCACCTCAAACTTGTGCTGCCCTGATAGACCCAAGGGAGCCCTACAAACTGACATCAGGAACCTGGACTGCTGAGTTTTCTTTCCCAGGGAAAATGGAAAAAGGATGTGCCCAGGGGCCCGTGGCCCTGGGCAGGGGCCTCACTACAAGAAATCCTTATATTGAAGGATGGACCCCACACCGAAATTGTCCTCACCTCAAACTTGTGCTGCCCTGATAGACCCAAGGGAGCCCTACAAAGTGACATCAGGAACCTGGACTGCTGAGTTTTCTTTCCCAGGGAAAATGGAAAAAGGATGTGCCCAGGGGCCGCTGGCCCTGACTGCAAAAAATCTTTATATCGAAGGATGGACCCCACACCGAAGTTGTCCCCACCTCAAACTTGTGCTGCCCTGATAGACCCAAGGGAGCCCTACAAACTGACATCAGGAACCTGGACTGCTGAGTTTTCTTTCCCAGGGAAAATGAAAAAAGGATGTGCTCAGGGGCCCCTGGCCCTGACTGCAAAAAATCCTTATATCGAAGGATGGACCCCACACCAAAGGTGTTGCAACCTCAAACTTGTGCTGCCCTGATCCACCCAAGGGAGCCCTACAAACTGACATCAGGAACCTGGACTGCTGAGTTTTCTTTCCCAGGGAAAATGGAAAAAGGATGTGCTCAGGGGCCCCTGGCCCTGGACAGGGACCTCACTGCAAAGAATCCTTATATCGAAGGATGGACCCCACACCGAAGTTGTCCCCATCTCAAACTTGTGCTGCCCTGATAGACCCAAGGGAGCCCTACAAACTGACATCAGGAACCTGGACTGCTGAGTTTTCTTTCCCAGGGAAAATGGAAAAAGGATGTGCCCAGGGGCCCCTGGCCCTGATTGCAAAAAATCTTTATATCGAAGGACGCACCCCACACCGAAGTTTTCCCCACCTCAAACTTGTACTGCCCTGATAGACCCAAGGGAGCCCTACAAACTGACATCAGGAACCTGGACTGCTGAGTTTTCTTTCCCAGGGAAAATGGAAAAAGGATGCGCTCAGGGGCCCCTGGCCCTGGACAGGGACCTCACTGCAAAGAATCCTTATATCGAAGGATGGACCCCAGACCGAAGTTGTCCCCACCTCAAACTTGTGCTGCCCTGATACACCCAAGGGGGCCCTACAAACTGACATCAGGAACCTGGACTGCTGAGTTTTCTTTCCCAGGGAAAATGGAAAAAGGATGTGCACAGGGACCCCTGGCCCTGGGCTGGGGCCTGACTGCAAAGAATCCTTATATCGAAGGATGGACCCCACACCGAAGTTGTCCCCACCTCAAACTTGTGCTGCCCTGATAGACCCAAAGGAGCCCTACAAACTGACATCAGGAACCTGGACTGCTGAGTTTTCTTTCCCAGGGAAAATGGAAAAAGGATGTGCCCAGGGGCCCCTGGCCCTGACTGCAAAAAATCTTTATATCGAAGGATGTACCCCACACCGAAGTTGTCCCCACCTCAAACTTGTGCTGCCCTGATAGACCCAAGGGAGCCCTACAAACTGACATCAGGAACCTGGACTGCTGAGTTTTCTTTCCCAGGGAAAATGGAAAAAGGATGTGCCCAGGGTCCCGTGGCCTTGGGCAAAAACCTCACTACAAGAAATCCTTATATCGAAGGATGGATCCCACACCGAAGTTGTCCCCACCTCAAACTTGTGCTGCCCTGATAGACCCAAGGGAGCCCTACAAACTGACATCAGGAACCTGGACTGCTGAGTTTTCTTTCCCAGGGAAAATGGAAAAAGGATGTGCCCGGGGGCCCCTGGCCCTCACTGCAAAGAATCCTTATATCGAAGGACGGACCCCACACCAAAGTTTTCCCCCACCTCAAACTTGTGCTGCCCTGATAGACCCAAGGGAGCCCTACAAACTGACATCAGGAACCTGGACTGCTGAGTTTTCTTTCCCAGGGAAAATGGAAAAAGGATGTGCACAGGGGCCACTGGCCCTGGGCTGGGGCCTGACTGCAAAGAATCCTTATATCGAAGGATGGACCCCACACCGAAGTTGTCCCCACCGCAAACTTGTGCTGCCCTGATAGACCCAAGGGAGCCCTACAAACTGACATCAGGAACCGGGACTGCTGAGTTTTCTTTCCCAGGGAAAATGGAAAAAGGATGTGCCCAGGGGCCCCTGGCCCTGACTGCAAAAATTCCTTGTATTGAAGGATGGACCCCACACCGAAGCTGTCCCCACTTCAAACTTGTGCTGCCCTGATAGACCCAAGGGAGCCCTACAAACTGACATCAGGAACCTGGACTGCTGAGTTTTCTTTCCCAGGGAAAATGGAAAAAGGATGTGCCCAGGGGCCCCTGGCCCTGGGCCCCTGGCCCTGACTGCAAAAAATCCTTATATCGAAGGATGGACCCCACACCGAAGTTGTCCCCACCTCAAACTTGTGCTACCCTGATACACCCAAGGGAGCCCTACAAACTGACATCAGGATCCTGGAGTGCTGAGTTTTCTTTCCCAGGGAAAATGGAAAAAGGATGTGCCCAGGGGCCCCTGGCCCTGGGCCCCTGGCCCTGACTGCAAAAAATCCTTATATCCAAGGATGGACCCCACACCGAAGTTGTCCCCACCTCAAACTTGTGCTACCCTGATAGACCCAAGGGAGCCCTACAAACTGACATCAGGAACCTGGACTGCTGAGTTTTCTTTCCCAGGGAAAATGGAAAAAGGATGTGCCCAGGGGCCCCAAGCCCTGGACAGGGACCTCACTACAAAAAATCCTTATATTGAAGGATGGACCCCACACCGAAGTTGTCCCCACCTCAAACTTGTGCTGCCCTGATAGACCCAAGGGAGCCCTACAAACTGACATCAGGAACCTGGACTGCTGAGTTTTCTTTCCCAGGGAAAATGGAAAAAGGATGTGCTCAGGGGCCCCTGGCCCTGACTGCAAAGAATCCTTATATCGAAGGATGGACCCCACACCGAAGTTGTCTCCACCTCTAACTTGTGCTGCCCTGATAGACCCAAGGGAGCCCTACAAACTGACATCAGGAACCTGGACTGCTGAGTTTTCTTTCCCAGGGAAAATGGAAAAAGGATGTGCTCAGGGGCCCCTGGCCCTGGACAGGGACCTCACTGCAAAAAATCCTTATATCGAAGGATGGACCCCACACCAAGTTGTCCCCATCTCAAACTTGTGCTGCCCTGATAGACCCAAGGGAGCCCTACAAACTGACATCAGGAACCTGGACTGCTGAGTTTTCTTTCCCAGGGAAAATGGAAAAAGGATGTGCACAGGGGCCCCTGGGGGTGGACAGGGACCTCACTACAAAAAATCCTTATATCGAAGGATGGACCCCACACCGAAGTTGTCCCCACCTCAAACTTGTGCTGCCCTGATAGACCCAAAGGAGCCCTACAAACTGACATCAGGAACCTGGACTGCTGAGTTTTCTTTCCCAGGGAAAATGGAAAAAGGATGTGCCCAGGGGCCCGTGGCCCTGGGCAGGGGCCTCACTACAAGAAATCCTTATATTGAAGGATGGACCCCACACCGAAATTGTCCTCACCTCAAACTTGTGCTGCCCTGATAGACCCAAGGGAGCCCTACAAACTGACATCAGGAACCTGGACTGCTGAGTTTTCTTTCCCTGGGAAAATGGAAAAAGGATGTGCCCAGGCCCCCTGGCCCTGGACTGTGGCCTCACTACAAAAAATCCTTATATCGAAGGATGGACCCCACACCGAAGTTGTTGCAACCTCAAACTTGTGCTACCCTGATAGACCCAAGGGAGCCCTACAAAGTGACATCAGGAACCTGGACTGCTGAGTTTTCTTTCCCAGGGAAAATGGAAAAAGGATGTGCACAGGGGCCGCTGACCCTGACTGCAAAAAATCCTTATATCGAAGGATGGACACCACACCGAAGTTGTCCCCACCTCAAACTTGTGCTGCCCTGATAGACCCAAGGGAGCCCTACAAACTGACATCAGGAACCTGGACTGCTGAGTTTTCTTTCCCAGGGAAAATGGAAAAAGGATGTGCCCAGGGGACTTTGGCCCTGAATGCAAAGATTCCTTATATCGAAGGATGGACCCCACACCGAAGCTGTTGCAACCTCAAACTTGTGCTGCCCTGATACACCCAAGGGAGCCCTACAAACTGACATCAGGAACCTGGACTGCTGAGTTTTCTTTCCCAGGGAAAATGGAAAAAGGATGTGCTCAGGGGCCCCTGGCCCTGGACAGGGACCTCACTGCAAAGAATCCTTATATCGAAGGATGGACCCCACACCGAAGTCGTCCCCATCTCAAACTTGTGCTGCCCTGATAGACCCAAGGGAGCCCTACAAACTGACATCAGGAACCTGGACTGCTGAGTTTTCTTTCCCAGGGAAAATGGCCAAAGGGTGTGCCCGGGGGTCCCTGGCCCTGACTGCAAAGAATCCTTATATCGAAGGGCGGACCCCACATTGAAGGTGTCCCCACCTCAAACTTGTGCTGCCCTGATACACCCAAGGGAGCCCTACAAACTGACATCAGGAACCTGGACTGCTGAGTTTTCTTTCCCAGGGAAAATGGAAAAAGGATGTGCACAGGGGCCCCTGGCCCTGACTGCAAAGAATCCTTATATCGAAGGATGGACCCCACACCGAAGTTGTCCCCACCTCAAACTTGTGCTGCCCTGATAGACCCAAGGGAGCCCTACAAACTGACATCAGGAACCTGGACTGCTGAGTTTTCTTTCCCAGGGGAAATGGAAAAAGGATGTGCACAGGGGCCCCTGGCCCGGAGCTGGGGCCTGACTGCAAAGAATCCTTATATCGAAGGATGGACCCCACACCGAAGTCGTCCCTACCTCAATCTTGTGCTGCCCTGATAGACCCAAGGGAGCCCTACAAACTGACATCAGGAACCTGGACTGCTGAGTTTTCTTTCCCAGGGAAAATGGAAAAAGGATGTGCCCAGGGGCCCCTGGCCCTGACTGCAAAAAATCTTTATATCGAAGGATGCACCCCACACCGAAGTTGTCCCCACCTCAAACTTGTGCTGCCCTGATACACCCAAGGGAGCCCTACAAACTGACATCAGGAACCTGGACTGCTGAGTTTTCTTTCCCAGGGAAAATGGAAAAAGGTTGTGCCCAGGGGCCCCTGGCCCTGGACAGGGCCCTCACTACAAAAAATCCTTATATCGAAGGATGGACCCCACACCGAAGTTGTTGCAACCTCAAACTTGTGCTACCCTGATAGACCCAAGGGAGCCCTACAAAGTGACATCAGGAACCTGGACTGCTGAGTTTTCTTTCCCAGGGAAAATGGAAAAAGGATGTGCCCAGGGGTCCCTGGCCCTGACTGCAAAAAATCCTTATATCGAAGGATGGACCCCACACCGAAGTTGTCCCCACCTCAAACTTGTGCTGCCCTGATACACCAATGGGAGCCCTACAAACTGACATCAGGAACCTGGACTGCTGAGTTTTCTTTCCCAGGGAAAATGGAAAAAGGATGTGCCCAGGGGCCCCTGGCCCTGACTGCAAAGAATCCTTATATCGAAAGATGGACCCCACACCGAAGTTGTTGCAACCTCAAACTTGTGCTACCCTGATAGACCCAAGGGAGCCCTACAAACTGACATCAGGAACCTGGACTGCTGAGTTTTCTTTCCCAGGGAAAATGGAAAAAGGATGTGCCCAGGGGCCCCTGGCCCTGACTGCAAAGAATCCTTATATCGAAGGATGGACCCCACACCGAAGTTGTCCCCACCTCAAACTTGTGCTGCCCTGATAGACCCAAGGGAGCCCTACAAACTGACATCAGGAACCTGGACTGCTGAGTTTTCTTTCCCAGGGAAAATGGAAAAAGGATGTGCCCAGGGGCCCCTTCTCCTGACTGCAAAAAATCTTTATATCGAAGGATGGACCCCACACCGAAGCTGTTGCAACCTCAAACTTGTGCTGCCCTGATAGACCCAAGGGAGCCCTACAAACTGACATCAGGAACCTGGACTGCTGAGTTTTCTTTCCCAGGGAAAATGGAAAAAGGATGTGCCCGGGGGCCCCTGGCCCTCACTGCAAAGAATCCTTATATCGAAGGACGGACCCCACACCAAAGTTTTCCCCCACCTCAAACTTGTGCTGCCCTGATAGACCCAAGGGAGCCCTACAAACTGACATCAGGAACCTGGACTGCTGAGTTTTCTTTCCCAGGGAAAATGGAAAAAGGATGTGCACAGGGGCCACTGGCCCTGGGCTGGGGCCTGACTGCAAAGAATCCTTATATCGAAGGATGGACCCCACACCGAAGTTGTCCCCACCTCAAACTTGTGCTGCCCTGATAGACCCAAGGGAGCCCTACAAACTGACATCAGGAACCTGGACTGCTGAGTTTTCTTTCCCAGGGAAAATGGAAAAAGGATGTGCCCAGGGGCCCGTGGCCCTGGGCAGGGGCCTCACTACAAGAAATCCTTATATTGAAGGATGGACCCCACACCGAAATTGTCCTCACCTCAAACTTGTGCTGCCCTGATAGACCCAAGGGAGCCCTACAAACTGACATCAGGGACCTGGACTGCTGAGTTTTCTTTCCCTGGGAAAATGGAAAAAGGATGTGCCCAGGCCCTCTGGCCCTGGACTGTGGCCTCACTACAAAAAATCCTTATATCGAAGGATGGACCCCACACCGAAGTTGTTGCAACCTCAAACTTGTGCTACCCTGATAGACCCAAGGGAGCCCTACAAAGTGACATCAGGAACCTGGACTGCTGAGTTTTCTTTCCCAGGGAAAATGGAAAAAGGATGTGCCCAGGGGCCGCTGGCCCTGACTGCAAAAAATCTTTATATCGAAGGATGGACCCCACACTGAAGTTGTCCCCACCTCAAACTTGTGCTGCCCTGATAGACCCAAGGGAGCCCTACAAACTGACATCAGGAACCTGGACTGCTGAGTTTTCTTTCCCAGGGAAAATGGAAAAAGGATGTGCCCAGGGGCCTTTGGCCCTGAATGCAAAGATTCCTTATATCGAAGGATGGCCCCACACCAAAGCTGTTGCAACCTCAAACTTGTGCTGCCCTGATACACCCAAGGGAGCCCTACAAACTGACATCAGGAACCTGGACTGCTGAGTTTTCTTTCCCAGGGAAAATGGAAAAAGGATGTGCTCAGGGGCCCCTGGCCCTGGACAGGGACCTCACTGCAAAGAATCCTTATATCGAAGGATGGACCCCACACCGAAGTTGTCCCCATCTCAAACTTGTGCTGCCCTGATAGACCCAAGGGAGCCCTACAAACTGACATCAGGAACCTGGACTGCTGAGTTTTCTTTCCCAGGGAAAATGGAAAAAGGATGTGCCCAGGGTCCCGTGGCCTTGGGCAAAAACCTCACTACAAGAAATCCTTATATCGAAGGATGGATCCCACACCGAAGTTGTCCCCACCTCAAACTTGTGCTGCCCTGATAGACCCAAGGGAGCCCTACAAACTGACATCAGGAACCTGGACTGCTGAGTTTTCTTTCCCAGGGAAAATGGAAAAAGGATGTGCCCGGGGGCCCCTGGCCCTCACTGCAAAGAATCCTTATATCGAAGGACGGACCCCACACCAAAGTTTTCCCCCACCTCAAACTTGTGCTGCCCTGATAGACCCAAGGGAGCCCTACAAACTGACATCAGGAACCTGGACTGCTGAGTTTTCTTTCCCAGGGAAAATGGAAAAAGGATGTGCACAGGGGCCACTGGCCCTGGGCTGGGGCCTGACTGCAAAGAATCCTTATATCGAAGGATGGACCCCACACCGAAGTTGTCCCCACCTCAAACTTGTGCTGCCCTGATAGACCCAAGGGAGCCCTACAAACTGACATCAGGAACCGGGACTGCTGAGTTTTCTTTCCCAGGGAAAATGGAAAAAGGATGTGCCCAGGGTCCCGTGGCCTTGGGCAAAAACCTCACTACAAGAAATCCTTATATCGAAGGATGGATCCCACACCGAAGTTGTCCCCACCTCAAACTTGTGCTGCCCTGATAGACCCAAGGGAGCCCTACAAACTGACATCAGGAACCTGGACTGCTGAGTTTTCTTTCCCAGGGAAAATGGAAAAAGGATGTGCCCGGGGGCCCCTGGCCCTCACTGCAAAGAATCCTTATATCGAAGGACGGACCCCACACCAAAGTTTTCCCCCACCTCAAACTTGTGCTGCCCTGATAGACCCAAGGGAGCCCTACAAACTGACATCAGGAACCTGGACTGCTGAGTTTTCTTTCCCAGGGAAAATGGAAAAAGGATGTGCACAGGGGCCACTGGCCCTGGGCTGGGGCCTGACTGCAAAGAATCCTTATATCGAAGGATGGACCCCACACCGAAGTTGTCCCCACCTCAAACTTGTGCTGCCCTGATAGACCCAAGGGAGCCCTACAAACTGACATCAGGAACCGGGACTGCTGAGTTTTCTTTCCCAGGGAAAATGGAAAAAGGATGTGCCCAGGGGCCCCTGGCCCTGACTGCAAAAATTCCTTGTATTGAAGGATGGACCCCACACCGAAGCTGTCCCCACTTCAAACTTGTGCTGCACTGATAGAGCCAAGGGAGCCCTACAAACTGACATCAGGAACCTGGACTGCTGAGTTTTCTTTCCCAGGGAAAATGGAAAAAGGATGTGCCCAGGGGCCCCTGGCCCTGGGCCCCTGGCCCTGACTGCAAAAAATCCTTATATCGAAGGACGGACCCCACACCAAAGTTTTCCCCCACCTCAAACTTGTGCTGCCCTGATAGAACCAAGGGAGCCCTACAAACTGACATCAGGAACCTGGACTGCTGAGTTTTCTTTCCCAGGGAAAATGGAAAAAGGATGTGCCCAAGGGCCCCTGGCCCTGACTGCAAAAAATCTTTATATCGAAGGATGTACCCCACACCGAAGTTGTCCCCACCTCAAACTTGTGCTGCCCTGATAGACCCAAGGGAGCCCTACAAACTGACATCAGGAACCTGGACTGCTGAGTTTTCTTTCCCAGGGAAAATGGAAAAAGGATGTGCCCAGGGTCCCGTGGCCTTGGGCAAAAACCTCACTACAAGAAATCCTTATATCGAAGGATGGATCCCACACCGAAGTTGTCCCCACCTCAAACTTGTGCTGCCCTGATAGACCCAAGGGAGCCCTACAAACTGACATCAGGAACCTGGACTGCTGAGTTTTCTTTCCCAGGGAAAATGGAAAAAGGATGTGCCCGGGGGCCCCTGGCCCTCACTGCAAAGAATCCTTATATCGAAGGACGGACCCCACACCAAAGTTTTCCCCCACCTCAAACTTGTGCTGCCCTTATAGACCCAAGGGAGCCCGAAAAACTGACATCAGGAACCTGGACTGCTGAGTTTTCTTTCCCAGGGAAAATGGAAAAAGGATGTGCACAGGGGCCACTGGCCCTGGGCTGGGGCCTGACTGCAAAGAATCCTTATATCGAAGGATGGACCCCACACCGAAGTTGTCCCCACCTCAAACTTGTGCTGCCCTGATAGACCCAAGGGAGCCCTACAAACTGACATCAGGAACCGGGACTGCTGAGTTTTCTTTCCCAGGGAAAATGGAAAAAGGATGTGCCCAGGGGCCCCTGGCCCTGACTGCAAAAATTACCTGTATTGAAGGATGGACCCCACACCGAAGCTGTCCCCACTTCAAACTTGTGCTGCCCTGATAGACCCAAGGGAGCCCTACAAACTGACATCAGGAACCTGGACTGCTGAGTTTTCTTTCCCAGGGAAAATGGAAAAAGGATGTGCCCAGGGGCCCCTGGCCCTGGGCCCCTGGCCCTGACTGCAAAAAATCCTTATATCCAAGGATGGACCCCACACCGAAGTTGTCCCCACCTCAAACTTGTGCTACCCTGATAGACCCAAGGGAGCCCTACAAACTGACATCAGGAACCTGGACTGCTGAGTTTTCTTTCCCAGGGAAAATGGAAAAAGGATGTGCCCAGGGGCCCCAAGCCCTGGACAGGGACCTCACTACAAAAAATCCTTATATCGAAGGATGGACCCCACACCGAAGTTGTCCCCACCTCAAACTTGTGCTGCCCTGATAGACCCAAGGGAGCCCTACAAACTGACATCAGGAACCTGGACTGCTGAGTTTTCTTTCCCAGGGAAAATGGAAAAAGGATGTGCTCAGGGGCCCCTGGCCCTGACTGCAAAGAATCCTTATATCGAAGGATGGACCCCACACCGAAGTTGTCTCCACCTCTAACTTGTGCTGCCCTGATAGACCCAAGGGAGCCCTACAAACTGACATCAGGAACCTGGACTGCTGAGTTTTCTTTCCCAGGGAAAATGGAAAAAGGATGTGCTCAGGGGCCCCTGGCCCTGGACAGGGACCTCACTGCAAAAAATCCTTATATCAAAGGATGGACCCCACACCAAGTTGTCCCCATCTCAAACTTGTGCTGCCCTGATAGACCCAAGGGAGCCCTACAAACTGACATCAGGAACCTGGACTGCTGAGTTTTCTTTCCCAGGGAAAATGGAAAAAGGATGTGCACAGGGGCCCCTGGGGGTGGACAGGGACCTCACTACAAAAAATCCTTATATCGAAGGATGGACCCCACACCGAAGTTGTCCCCACCTCAAACTTGTGCTGCCCTGATAGACCCAAGGGAGCCCTACAAACTGACATCAGGAACCTGGACTGCTGAGTTTTCTTTCCCAGGGAAAATGGAAAAAGGATGTGCCCAGGGGCCCGTGCCCCTGGGCAGGGGCCTCACTACAAGAAATCCTTATATCAAAGGATGGACCCCACACCGAAGTTGTTGCAACCTCAAACTTGTGCTACCCTGATAGACCCAAGGGAGCCCTACAAAGTGACATCAGGAACCTGGACTGCTGAGTTTTCTTTCCCAGGGAAAATGGAAAAAGGATGTGCCCAGGGGCCCGTGCCCCTGGGCAGGGGCCTCACTACAAGAAATCCTTATATTGAAGGATGGACCCCACACCGAAATTGTCCTCACCTCAAACTTGTGCTGCCCTGATAGACCCAAGGGAGCCCTACAAACTGACATCAAGAACCTGGACTGCTGAGTTTTCTTTCCCTGGGAAAATGGAAAAAGGATGTGCCCAGGCCCCCTGGCCCTGGACTGTGGCCTCACTACAAAAAATCCTTATATCAAAGGATGGACCCCACACCGAAGTTGTTGCAACCACAAACTTGTGCTACCCTGATAGACCCAAGGGAGCCCTACAAAGTGACATCAGGAACCTGGACTGCTGAGTTTTCTTTCCCAGGGAAAATGGAAAAAGGATGTGCACAGGGGCCGCTGACCCTGACTGCAAAAAATCCTTATATCGAAGGATGGACCCCACACCGAAGTTGTCCCCACCTCAAACTTGTGCTGCCCTGATAGACCCAAGGGAGCCCTACAAACTGACATCAGGAACCTGGACTGCTGAGTTTTCTTTCCCAGGGAAAATGGAAAAAGGATGTGCCCAGGGGCCCGTGCCCCTGGGCAGGGGCCTCACTACAAGAAATCCTTATATTGAAGGATGGACCCCACACCGAAATTGTCCTCACCTCAAACTTGTGCTGCCCTGATAGACCCAAGGGAGCCCTACAAACTGACATCAGGAACCTGGACTGCTGAGTTTTCTTTCCCTGGGAAAATGGAAAAAGGATGTGCCCAGGCCCCCTGGCCCTGGACTGTGGCCTCACTACAAAAAATCCTTATATCAAAGGATGGACCCCACACCGAAGTTGTTGCAACCTCAAACTTGTGCTACCCTGATAGACCCAAGGGAGCCCTACAAAGTGACATCAGGAACCTGGACTGCTGAGTTTTCTTTCCCAGGGAAAATGGAAAAAGGATGTGCACAGGGGCCGCTGACCCTGACTGCAAAAAATCCTTATATCGAAGGATGGACCCCACACCGAAGTTGTCCCCACCTCAAACTTGTGCTGCCCTGATAGACCCAAGGGAGCCCTACAAACTGACATCAGGAACCTGGACTGCTGAGTTTTCTTTCCCAGGGAAAATGGAAAAAGGATGTGCCCAGGGGCCTTTGGCCCTGAATGCAAAGATTCCTTATATCGAAGGATGGACCCCACACCGAAGCTGTTGCAACCTCAAACTTGTGCTGCCCTGATACACCCAAGGGAGCCCTACAAACTGACATCAGGAACCTGGACTGCTGAGTTTTCTTTCCCAGGGAAAATGGAAAAAGGATGTGCTCAGGGGCCCCTGGCCCTGGACAGGGACCTCACTGCAAAGAATCCTTATATCGAAGGATGGACCCCACACCGAAGTTGTCCCCATCTCAAACTTGTGCTGCCCTGATAGACCCAAGGGAGCCCTACAAACTGACATCAGGAACCTGGACTGCTGAGTTTTCTTTCCCAGGGAAAATGGCCAAAGGGTGTGCCCGGGGGTCCCTGGCCCTGACTGCAAAGAATCCTTATATCGAAGGACGGACCCCACATTTAAGGTGTCCCCACCTCAAACTTGTGCTGCCCTGATACACCCAAGGGAGCCCTACAAACTGACATCAGGAACCTGGACTGCTGAGTTTTCTTTCCCAGGGAAAATGGAAAAAGGATGTGCACAGGGGCCCCTGGCCCTGACTGCAAAGAATCCTTATATCGAAGGATGGACCCCACACCGAAGTTGTCCCCACCTCAAACTTGTGCTGCCCTGATAGACCCAAGGGGGCCCTACAAACTGACATCAGGAACCTGGACTGCTGAGTTTTCTTTCCCAGGGGAAATGGAAAAAGGATGTGCACAGGGGCCCCTGGCCCGGAGCTGGGGCCTGACTGCAAAGAATCCTTATATCGAAGGATGGACCCCACACCGAAGTTGTCCCTACCTCAATCTTGTGCTGCCCTGATAGACCCAAGGGAGCCCTACAAACTGACATCAGGAACCTGGACTGCTGAGTTTTCTTTCCCAGGGAAAATGGAAAAAGGATGTGCCCAGGGGCCCCTGGCCCTGACTGCAAAAAATCTTTATATCGAAGGATGCACCCCACACCGAAGTTGTCCCCACCTCAAACTTGTGCTGCCCTGATACACCCAAGGGAGCCCTACAAACTGACATCAGGAACCTGGACTGCTGCGTTTTCTTTCCCAGGGAAAATGGAAAAAGGTTGTGCCCAGGGGCCCCTGGCCCTGGACAGGGCCCTCACTACAAAAAATCCTTATATCGAAGGATGGACCCCACACCGAAGTTGTTGCAACCTCAAACTTGTGCTACCCTGATAGACCCAAGGGAGCCCTACAAAGTGACATCAGGAACCTGGACTGCTGAGTTTTCTTTCCCAGGGAAAATGGAAAAAGGATGTGCCCAGGGGTCCCTGGCCCTGACTGCAAAAAATCCTTATATCGAAGGATGGACCCCACACCGAAGTTGTCCCCACCTCAAACTTGTGCTGCCCTGATACACCCATGGGAGCCCTACAAACTGACATCAGGAACCTGGACTGCTGAGTTTTCTTTCCCAGGGAAAATGGAAAAAGGATGTGCCCAGGGGCCCCTGGCCCTGACTGCAAAGAATCCTTATATCGAAAGATGGACCCCACACCGAAGTTGTTGCAACCTCAAACTTGTGCTACCCTGATAGACCCAAGGGAGCCCTACAAACTGACATCAGGAACCTGGACTGCTGAGTTTTCTTTCCCAGGGAAAATGGAAAAAGGATGTGCCCAGGGGCCCCTGGCCCTGACTGCAAAGAATCCTTATATCGAAGGATGGACCCCACACCGAAGTTGTCCCCACCTCAAACTTGTGCTGCCCTGATAGACCCAAGGGAGCCCTACAAACTGACATCAGGAACCTGGACTGCTGAGTTTTCTTTCCCAGGGAAAATGGAAAAAGGATGTGCCCAGGGGCCCCTTCTCCTGACTGCAAAAAATCTTTATATCGAAGGATGGACCCCACACCGAAGCTGTCCCCACCTCAAACTTGTGCTGCCCTGATAGACCCAAGGGAGCCCTACAAACTGACATCAGGAACCTGGACTGCTGAGTTTTCTTTCCCAGGGAAAATGGAAAAAGGATGTGCCCGGGGGCCCCTGGCCCTCACTGCAAAGAATCCTTATATCGAAGGACGGACCCCACACCAAAGTTTTCCCCCACCTCAAACTTGTGCTGCCCTGATAGACCCAAGGGAGCCCTACAAACTGACATCAGGAACCTGGACTGCTGAGTTTTCTTTCCCAGGGAAAATGGAAAAAGGATGTGCACAGGGGCCACTGGCCCTGGGCTGGGGCCTGACTGCAAAGAATCCTTATATCGAAGGATGGACCCCACACCGAAGTTGTCCCCACCTCAAACTTGTGCTGCCCTGATAGACCCAAGGGAGCCCTACAAACTGACATCAGGAACCTGGACTGCTGAGTTTTCTTTCCCAGGGAAAATGGAAAAAGGATGTGCCCAGGGGCCCGTGGCCCTGGGCAGGGGCCTCACTACAAGAAATCCTTATATTGAAGGATGGACCCCACACCGAAATTGTCCTCACCTCAAACTTGTGCTGCCCTGATAGACCCAAGGGAGCCCTACAAACTGACATCAGGGACCTGGACTGCTGAGTTTTCTTTCCCTGGGAAAATGGAAAAAGGATGTGCCCAGGCCCTCTGGCCCTGGACTGTGGCCTCACTACAAAAAATCCTTATATCGAAGGATGGACCCCACACCGAAGTTGTTGCAACCTCAAACTTGTGCTACCCTGATAGACCCAAGGGAGCCCTACAAAGTGACATCAGGAACCTGGACTGCTGAGTTTTCTTTCCCAGGGAAAATGGAAAAAGGATGTGCCCAGGGGCCGCTGGCCCTGACTGCAAAGAATCCTTATATCGAAGGATGGACCCCACACCGAAGTTGTCCCCACCTCAAACTTGTGCTGCCCTGATAGACCCAAGGGAGCCCTACAAACTGACATCAGGAACCTGGACTGCTGAGTTTTCTTTCCCAGGGAAAATGGAAAAAGGATGTGCCCAGGGGCCTTTGGCCCTGAATGCAAAGATTCCTTATATCGAAGGATGGCCCCACACCAAAGCTGTTGCAACCTCAAACTTGTGCTGCCCTGATACACCCAAGGGAGCCCTACAAACTGACATCAGGAACCTGGACTGCTGAGTTTTCTTTCCCAGGGAAAATGGAAAAAGGATGTGCTCAGGGGCCCCTGGCCCTGGACAGGGACCTCACTGCAAAGAATCCTTATATCGAAGGATGGACCCCACACCGAAGTTGTCCCCACCTCAAACTTGTGCTGCCCTGATAGACCCAAGGGGGCCCTACAAACTGACATCAGGAACCTGGACTGCTGAGTTTTCTTTCCCAGGGGAAATGGAAAAAGGATGTGCACAGGGGCCCCTGGCCCGGAGCTGGGGCCTGACTGCAAAGAATCCTTATATCGAAGGATGGACCCCACACCGAAGTTGTCCCTACCTCAATCTTGTGCTGCCCTGATAGACCCAAGGGAGCCCTACAAACTGACATCAGGAACCTGGACTGCTGCGTTTTCTTTCCCAGGGAAAATGGAAAAAGGATGTGCCCAGGGGCCCCTGGCCCTGACTGCAAAAAATCTTTATATCGAAGGATGCACCCCACACCGAAGTTGTCCCCACCTCAAACTTGTGCTGCCCTGATACACCCAAGGGAGCCCTACAAACTGACATCAGGAACCTGGACTGCTGCGTTTTCTTTCCCAGGGAAAATGGAAAAAGGATGTGCACAGGGGCCACTGGCCCTGGGCTGGGGCCTGACTGCAAAGAATCCTTATATCGAAGGATGGACCCCACACCGAAGTTGTCCCCACCTCAAACTTGTGCTGCCCTGATAGACCCAAGGGAGCCCTACAAACTGACATCAGGAACCGGGACTGCTGAGTTTTCTTTCCCAGGGAAAATGGAAAAAGGATGTGCCCAGGGGCCCCTGGCCCTGACTGCAAAAATTACCTGTATTGAAGGATGGACCCCACACCGAAGCTGTCCCCACTTCAAACTTGTGCTGCCCTGATAGACCCAAGGGAGCCCTACAAACTGACATCAGGAACCTGGACTGCTGAGTTTTCTTTCCCAGGGAAAATGGAAAAAGGATGTGCCCAGGGGCCCCTGGCCCTGGGCCCCTGGCCCTGACTGCAAAAAATCCTTATATCGAAGGATGGACCCCACACCGAAGTTGTCCCCACCTCAAACTTGTGCTACCCTGATAGACCCAAGGGAGCCCTACAAACTGACATCAGGAACCTGGACTGCTGAGTTTTCTTTCCCAGGGAAAATGGAAAAAGGATGTGCCCAGGGGCCCCAAGCCCTGGACAGGGACCTCACTACAAAAAATCCTTATATCGAAGGATGGACCCCACACCGAAGTTGTCCCCACCTCAAACTTGTGCTGCCCTGATAGACCCAAGGGAGCCCTACAAACTGACATCAGGAAGCTGGACTGCTGAGTTTTCTTTCCCAGGGAAAATGGAAAAAGGATGTGCTCAGGAGCCCCTGGCCCTGACTGCAAAGAATCCTTATATCGAAGGATGGACCCCACACCGAAGTTGTCTCCACCTCTAACTTGTGCTGCCCTGATAGACCCAAGGGAGCCCTACAAACTGACATCAGGAACCTGGACTGCTGAGTTTTCTTTCCCAGGGAAAATGGAAAAAGGATGTGCTCAGGGGCCCCTGGCCCTGGACAGGGACCTCACTGCAAAAAATCCTTATATCGAAGGATGGACCCCACACCGAAGTTGTCCCCATCTCAAACTTGTGCTGCCCTGATAGACCCAAGGGAGCCCTACAAACTGACATCAGGAACCTGGACTGCTGAGTTTTCTTTCCCAGGGAAAATGGAAAAAGGATGTGCACAGGGGCCCCTGGGGGTGGACAGGGACCTCACTACAAAAAATCCTTATATCGAAGGATGGACCCCACACCGAAGTTGTCCCCACCTCAAACTTGTGCTGCCCTGATAGACCCAAGGGAGCCCTACAAACTGACATCAGGAACCTGGACTGCTGAGTTTTCTTTCCCAGGGAAAATGGAAAAAGGATGTGCCCAGGGGCCCGTGGCCCTGGGCAGGGGCCTCACTACAAGAAATCCTTATATTGAAGGATGGACCCCACACCGAAATTGTCCTCACCTCAAACTTGTGCTGCCCTGATAGACCCAAGGGAGCCCTACAAACTGACATCAGGGACCTGGACTGCTGAGTTTTCTTTCCCTGGGAAAATGGAAAAAGGATGTGCCCAGGCCCCCTGGCCCTGGACTGTGGCCTCACTACAAAAAATCCTTATATCGAAGGATGGACCCCACACCGAAGTTGTCCCCACCTCAAACTTGTGCTGCCCTGATAGACCCAAGGGAGCCCTACAAACTGACATCAGGAACCTGGACTGCTGAGTTTTCTTTCCCAGGGAAAATGGAAAAAGGATGTGCCCAGGGGCCTTTGGCCCTGAATGCAAAGATTCCTTATATCGAAGGATGGACCCCACACCGAAGCTGTTGCAACCTCAAACTTGTGCTGCCCTGATACACCCAAGGGAGCCCTACAAACTGACATCAGGAACCTGGACTGCTGAGTTTTCTTTCCCAGGGAAAATGGAAAAAGGATGTGCTCAGGGGCCCCTGGCCCTGGACAGGGACCTCACTGCAAAGAATCCTTATATCGAAGGATGGACCCCACACCGAAGTTGTCCCCATCTCAAACTTGTGCTGCCCTGATAGACCCAAGGGAGCCCTACAAACTGACATCAGGAACCTGGACTGCTGAGTTTTCTTTCCCAGGGAAAATGGCCAAAGGGTGTGCCCGGGGGTCCCTGGCCCTGACTGCAAAGAATCCTTATATCGAAGGACGGACCCCACATTGAAGGTGTCCCCACCTCAAACTTGTGCTGCCCTGATACACCCAAGGGAGCCCTACAAACTGACATCAGGAACCTGGACTGCTGAGTTTTCTTTCCCAGGGAAAATGGAAAAAGGATGTGCACAGGGGCCCCTGGCCCTGACTGCAAAGAATCCTTATATCGAAGGATGGACCCCACACCGAAGTTGTCCCCACCTCAAACTTGTGCTGCCCTGATAGACCCAAGGGGGCCCTACAAACTGACATCAGGAACCTGGACTGCTGAGTTTTCTTTCCCAGGGGAAATGGAAAAAGGATGTGCACAGGGGCCCCTGGCCCGGAGCTGGGGCCTGACTGCAAAGAATCCTTATATCGAAGGATGGACCCCACACCGAAGTTGTCCCTACCTCAATCTTGTGCTGCCCTGATAGACCCAAGGGAGCCCTACAAACTGACATCAGGAACCTGGACTGCTGAGTTTTCTTTCCCAGGGAAAATGGAAAAAGGATGTGCCCAGGGGCCCCTGGCCCTGACTGCAAAAAATCTTTATATCGAAGGATGCACCCCACACCGAAGTTGTCCCCACCTCAAACTTGTGCTGCCCTGATACACCCAAGGGAGCCCTACAAACTGACATCAGGAACCTGGACTGCTGAGTTTTCTTTCCCAGGGAAAATGGAAAAAGGATGTGCCCAGGGGCCCCTGGCCCTGACTGCAAAGAATCCTTATATCGAAAGATGGACCCCACACCGAAGTTGTTGCAACCTCAAACTTGTGCTACCCTGATAGACCCAAGGGAGCCCTACAAACTGACATCAGGAACCTGGACTGCTGAGTTTTCTTTCCCAGGGAAAATGGAAAAAGGATGTGCCCAGGGGCCCCTGGCCCTGACTGCAAAGAATCCTTATATCGAAGGATGGACCCCACACCGAAGTTGTCCCCACCTCAAACTTGTGCTGCCCTGATAGACCCAAGGGAGCCCTACAAACTGACATCAGGAACCTGGACTGCTGAGTTTTCTTTCCCAGGGAAAATGGAAAAAGGATGTGCCCAGGGGCCCCTTCTCCTGACTGCAAAAAATCTTTATATCGAAGGATGGACCCCACACCGAAGCTGTCCCCACCTCAAACTTGTGCTGCCCTGATAGACCCAAGGGAGCCCTACAAACTGACATCAGGAACCTGGACTGCTGAGTTTTCTTTCCCAGGGAAAATGGAAAAAGGATGTGCCCGGGGGCCCCTGGCCCTCACTGCAAAGAATCCTTATATCGAAGGACGGACCCCACACCAAAGTTTTCCCCCACCTCAAACTTGTGCTGCCCTGATAGACCCAAGGGAGCCCTACAAACTGACATCAGGAACCTGGACTGCTGAGTTTTCTTTCCCAGGGAAAATGGAAAAAGGATGTGCACAGGGGCCACTGGCCCTGGGCTGGGGCCTGACTGCAAAGAATCCTTATATCGAAGGATGGACCCCACACCGAAGTTGTCCCCACCTCAAACTTCTGCTGCCCTGATAGACCCAAGGGAGCCCTACAAACTGACATCAGGAACCTGGACTGCTGAGTTTTCTTTCCCAGGGAAAATGGAAAAAGGATGTGCCCAGGGGCCCGTGGCCCTGGGCAGGGGCCTCACTACAAGAAATCCTTATATTGAAGGATGGACCCCACACCGAAATTGTCCTCACCTCAAACTTGTGCTGCCCTGATAGACCCAAGGGAGCCCTACAAACTGACATCAGGGACCTGGACTGCTGAGTTTTCTTTCCCTGGGAAAATGGAAAAAGGATGTGCCCAGGCCCTCTGGCCCTGGACTGTGGCCTCACTACAAAAAATCCTTATATCGAAGGATGGACCCCACACCGAAGTTGTTGCAACCTCAAACTTGTGCTACCCTGATAGACCCAAGGGAGCCCTACAAAGTGACATCAGGAACCTGGACTGCTGAGTTTTCTTTCCCAGGGAAAATGGAAAAAGGATGTGCCCAGGGGCCGCTGGCCCTGACTGCAAAGAATCCTTATATCGAAGGATGGACCCCACACCGAAGTTGTCCCCACCTCAAACTTGTGCTGCCCTGATAGACCCAAGGGAGCCCTACAAACTGACATCAGGAACCTGGACTGCTGAGTTTTCTTTCCCAGGGAAAATGGAAAAAGGATGTGCCCAGGGGCCTTTGGCCCTGAATGCAAAGATTCCTTATATCGAAGGATGGCCCCACACCAAAGCTGTTGCAACCTCAAACTTGTGCTGCCCTGATACACCCAAGGGAGCCCTACAAACTGACATCAGGAACCTGGACTGCTGAGTTTTCTTTCCCAGGGAAAATGGAAAAAGGATGTGCTCAGGGGCCCCTGGCCCTGGACAGGGACCTCACTGCAAAGAATCCTTATATCGAAGGATGGACCCCACACCGAAGTTGTCCCCACCTCAAACTTGTGCTGCCCTGATAGACCCAAGGGGGCCCTACAAACTGACATCAGGAACCTGGACTGCTGAGTTTTCTTTCCCAGGGGAAATGGAAAAAGGATGTGCACAGGGGCCCCTGGCCCGGAGCTGGGGCCTGACTGCAAAGAATCCTTATATCGAAGGATGGACCCCACACCGAAGTTGTCCCTACCTCAATCTTGTGCTGCCCTGATAGACCCAAGGGAGCCCTACAAACTGACATCAGGAACCTGGACTGCTGCGTTTTCTTTCCCAGGGAAAATGGAAAAAGGATGTGCCCAGGGGCCCCTGGCCCTGACTGCAAAAAATCTTTATATCGAAGGATGCACCCCACACCGAAGTTGTCCCCACCTCAAACTTGTGCTGCCCTGATACACCCAAGGGAGCCCTACAAACTGACATCAGGAACCTGGACTGCTGCGTTTTCTTTCCCAGGGAAAATGGAAAAAGGATGTGCACAGGGGCCACTGGCCCTGGGCTGGGGCCTGACTGCAAAGAATCCTTATATCGAAGGATGGACCCCACACCGAAGTTGTCCCCACCTCAAACTTGTGCTGCCCTGATAGACCCAAGGGAGCCCTACAAACTGACATCAGGAACCGGGACTGCTGAGTTTTCTTTCCCAGGGAAAATGGAAAAAGGATGTGCCCAGGGGCCCCTGGCCCTGACTGCAAAAATTACCTGTATTGAAGGATGGACCCCACACCGAAGCTGTCCCCACTTCAAACTTGTGCTGCCCTGATAGACCCAAGGGAGCCCTACAAACTGACATCAGGAACCTGGACTGCTGAGTTTTCTTTCCCAGGGAAAATGGAAAAAGGATGTGCCCAGGGGCCCCTGGCCCTGGGCCCCTGGCCCTGACTGCAAAAAATCCTTATATCGAAGGATGGACCCCACACCGAAGTTGTCCCCACCTCAAACTTGTGCTACCCTGATAGACCCAAGGGAGCCCTACAAACTGACATCAGGAACCTGGACTGCTGAGTTTTCTTTCCCAGGGAAAATGGAAAAAGGATGTGCCCAGGGGCCCCAAGCCCTGGACAGGGACCTCACTACAAAAAATCCTTATATCGAAGGATGGACCCCACACCGAAGTTGTCCCCACCTCAAACTTGTGCTGCCCTGATAGACCCAAGGGAGCCCTACAAACTGACATCAGGAAGCTGGACTGCTGAGTTTTCTTTCCCAGGGAAAATGGAAAAAGGATGTGCTCAGGAGCCCCTGGCCCTGACTGCAAAGAATCCTTATATCGAAGGATGGACCCCACACCGAAGTTGTCTCCACCTCTAACTTGTGCTGCCCTGATAGACCCAAGGGAGCCCTACAAACTGACATCAGGAACCTGGACTGCTGAGTTTTCTTTCCCAGGGAAAATGGAAAAAGGATGTGCTCAGGGGCCCCTGGCCCTGGACAGGGACCTCACTGCAAAAAATCCTTATATCGAAGGATGGACCCCACACCGAAGTTGTCCCCATCTCAAACTTGTGCTGCCCTGATAGACCCAAGGGAGCCCTACAAACTGACATCAGGAACCTGGACTGCTGAGTTTTCTTTCCCAGGGAAAATGGAAAAAGGATGTGCACAGGGGCCCCTGGGGGTGGACAGGGACCTCACTACAAAAAATCCTTATATCGAAGGATGGACCCCACACCGAAGTTGTCCCCACCTCAAACTTGTGCTGCCCTGATAGACCCAAGGGAGCCCTACAAACTGACATCAGGAACCTGGACTGCTGAGTTTTCTTTCCCAGGGAAAATGGAAAAAGGATGTGCCCAGGGGCCCGTGGCCCTGGGCAGGGGCCTCACTACAAGAAATCCTTATATTGAAGGATGGACCCCACACCGAAATTGTCCTCACCTCAAACTTGTGCTGCCCTGATAGACCCAAGGGAGCCCTACAAACTGACATCAGGGACCTGGACTGCTGAGTTTTCTTTCCCTGGGAAAATGGAAAAAGGATGTGCCCAGGCCCCCTGGCCCTGGACTGTGGCCTCACTACAAAAAATCCTTATATCGAAGGATGGACCCCACACCGAAGTTGTTGCAACCTCAAACTTGTGCTACCCTGATAGACCCAAGGGAGCCCTACAAAGTGACATCAGGAACCTGGACTGCTGAGTTTTCTTTCCCAGGGAAAATGGAAAAAGGATGTGCCCAGGGGCCGCTGACCCTGACTGCAAAAAATCCTTATATCGAAGGATGGACCCCACACCGAAGTTGTCCCCACCTCAAACTTGTGCTGCCCTGATAGACCCAAGGGAGCCCTACAAACTGACATCAGGAACCTGGACTGCTGAGTTTTCTTTCCCAGGGAAAATGGAAAAAGGATGTGCCCAGGGGCCTTTGGCCCTGAATGCAAAGATTCCTTATATCGAAGGATGGACCCCACACCGAAGCTGTTGCAACCTCAAACTTGTGCTGCCCTGATACACCCAAGGGAGCCCTACAAACTGACATCAGGAACCTGGACTGCTGAGTTTTCTTTCCCAGGGAAAATGGAAAAAGGATGTGCTCAGGGGCCCCTGGCCCTGGACAGGGACCTCACTGCAAAGAATCCTTATATCGAAGGATGGACCCCACACCGAAGTTGTCCCCATCTCAAACTTGTGCTGCCCTGATAGACCCAAGGGAGCCCTACAAACTGACATCAGGAACCTGGACTGCTGAGTTTTCTTTCCCAGGGAAAATGGCCAAAGGGTGTGCCCGGGGGTCCCTGGCCCTGACTGCAAAGAATCCTTATATCGAAGGACGGACCCCACATTGAAGGTGTCCCCACCTCAAACTTGTGCTGCCCTGATACACCCAAGGGAGCCCTACAAACTGACATCAGGAACCTGGACTGCTGAGTTTTCTTTCCCAGGGAAAATGGAAAAAGGATGTGCACAGGGGCCCCTGGCCCTGACTGCAAAGAATCCTTATATCGAAGGATGGACCCCACACCGAAGTTGTCCCCACCTCAAACTTGTGCTGCCCTGATAGACCCAAGGGGGCCCTACAAACTGACATCAGGAACCTGGACTGCTGAGTTTTCTTTCCCAGGGGAAATGGAAAAAGGATGTGCACAGGGGCCCCTGGCCCGGAGCTGGGGCCTGACTGCAAAGAATCCTTATATCGAAGGATGGACCCCACACCGAAGTTGTCCCTACCTCAATCTTGTGCTGCCCTGATAGACCCAAGGGAGCCCTACAAACTGACATCAGGAACCTGGACTGCTGAGTTTTCTTTCCCAGGGAAAATGGAAAAAGGATGTGCCCAGGGGCCCCTGGCCCTGACTGCAAAAAATCTTTATATCGAAGGATGCACCCCACACCGAAGTTGTCCCCACCTCAAACTTGTGCTGCCCTGATACACCCAAGGGAGCCCTACAAACTGACATCAGGAACCTGGACTGCTCAGTTTTCTTTCCCAGGGAAAATGGAAAAAGGTTGTGCCCAGGGGCCCCTGGCCCTGGACAGGGACCTCACTACAAAAAATCCTTATATCGAAGGATGGACCCCACACCGAAGTTGTTGCAACCTCAAACTTGTGCTACCCTGATAGACCCAAGGGAGCCCTACAAAGTGACATCAGGAACCTGGACTGCTGAGTTTTCTTTCCCAGGGAAAATGGAAAAAGGATGTGCCCAGGGGTCCCTGGCCCTGACTGCAAAAAATCCTTATATCGAAGGATGGACCCCACACCGAAGTTGTCCCCACCTCAAACTTGTGCTGCCCTGATACACCCATGGGAGCCCTACAAACTGACATCAGGAACCTGGACTGCTGAGTTTTCTTTCCCAGGGAAAATGGAAAAAGGATGTGCCCAGGGGCCCCTGGCCCTGACTGCAAAGAATCCTTATATCGAAGGATGGACCCCACACCGAAGTTGTTGCAACCTCAAACTTGTGCTACCCTGATAGACCCAAGGGAGCCCTACAAACTGACATCAGGAACCTGGACTGCTGAGTTTTCTTTCCCAGGGAAAATGGAAAAAGGATGTGCCCAGGGGCCCCTGGCCCTGACTGCAAAGAATCCTTATATCGAAGGATGGACCCCACACCGAAGTTGTCCCCACCTCAAACTTGTGCTGCCCTGATAGACCCAAGGGAGCCCTACAAACTGACATCAGGAACCTGGACTGCTGAGTTTTCTTTCCCAGGGAAAATGGAAAAAGGATGTGCCCAGGGGCCCCTTCTCCTGACTGCAAAAAATCTTTATATCGAAGGATGGACCCCACACCGAAGCTGTCCCCACCTCAAACTTGTGCTGCCCTGATAGACCCAAGGGAGCCCTACAAACTGACATCAGGAACCTGGACTGCTGAGTTTTCTTTCCCAGGGAAAATGGAAAAAGGATGTGCCCGGGGGCCCCTGGCCCTCACTGCAAAGAATCCTTATATCGAAGGACGGACCCCACACCAAAGTTTTCCCCCACCTCAAACTTGTGCTGCCCTGATAGACCCAAGGGAGCCCTACAAACTGACATCAGGAACCTGGACTGCTGAGTTTTCTTTCCCAGGGAAAATGGAAAAAGGATGTGCACAGGGGCCACTGGCCCTGGGCTGGGGCCTGACTGCAAAGAATCCTTATATCGAAGGATGGACCCCACACCGAAGTTGTCCCCACCTCAAACTTGTGCTGCCCTGATAGACCCAAGGGAGCCCTACAAACTGACATCAGGAACCTGGACTGCTGAGTTTTCTTTCCCAGGGAAAATGGAAAAAGGATGTGCCCAGGGGCCCGTGGCCCTGGGCAGGGGCCTCACTACAAGAAATCCTTATATTGAAGGATGGACCCCACACCGAAGCTGTCCCCACCTCAAACTTGTGCTGCCCTGATAGACCCAAGGGAGCCCTACAAACTGACATCAGGAACCTGGACTGCTGAGTTTTCTTTCCCAGGGAAAATGGAAAAAGGATGTGCACAGGGGCCCCTGGGGGTGGACAGGGACCTCACTACAAAAAATCCTTATATCGAAGGATGGACCCCACACCGAAGTTGTCCCCACCTCAAACTTGTGCTGCCCTGATAGACCCAAGGGAGCCCTACAAACTGACATCAGGAACCTGGACTGCTGAGTTTTCTTTCCCAGGGAAAATGGAAAAAGGATGTGCCCAGGGGCCCGTGGCCCTGGGCAGGGGCCTCACTACAAGAAATCCTTATATTGAAGGATGGACCCCACACCGAAATTGTCCTCACCTCAAACTTGTGCTGCCCTGATAGACCCAAGGGAGCCCTACAAACTGACATCAGGGACCTGGACTGCTGAGTTTTCTTTCCCTGGGAAAATGGAAAAAGGATGTGCCCAGGCCCCCTGGCCCTGGACTGTGGCCTCACTACAAAAAATCCTTATATCGAAGGATGGACCCCACACCGAAGTTGTTGCAACCTCAAACTTGTGCTACCCTGATAGACCCAAGGGAGCCCTACAAACTGACATCAGGAACCTGGACTGCTGAGTTTTCTTTCCCAGGGAAAATGGAAAAAGGATGTGCCCAGGGGCCGCTGACCCTGACTGCAAAAAATCCTTATATCGAAGGATGGACCCCACACCGAAGTTGTCCCCACCTCAAACTTGTGCTGCCCTGATACACCCAAGGGAGCCCTACAAACTGACATCAGGAACCTGGACTGCTGAGTTTTCTTTCCCAGGGAAAATGGAAAAAGGATGTGCCCAGGGGCCTTTGGCCCTGAATGCAAAGATTCCTTATATCGAAGGATGGACCCCACACCGAAGCTGTTGCAACCTCAAACTTGTGCTGCCCTGATACACCCAAGGGAGCCCTACAAACTGACATCAGGAACCTGGACTGCTGAGTTTTCTTTCCCAGGGAAAATGGAAAAAGGATGTGCTCAGGGGCCCCTGGCCCTGGACAGGGACCTCACTGCAAAGAATCCTTATATCGAAGGATGGACCCCACACCGAAGTTGTCCCCATCTCAAACTTGTGCTGCCCTGATAGACCCAAGGGAGCCCTACAAACTGACATCAGGAACCTGGACTGCTGAGTTTTCTTTCCCAGGGAAAATGGCCAAAGGGTGTGCCCGGGGGTCCCTGGCCCTGACTGCAAAGAATCCTTATATCGAAGGACGGACCCCACATTGAAGGTGTCCCCACCTCAAACTTGTGCTGCCCTGATACACCCAAGGGAGCCCTACAAACTGACATCAGGAACCTGGACTGCTGAGTTTTCTTTCCCAGGGAAAATGGAAAAAGGATGTGCACAGGGGCCCCTGGCCCTGACTGCAAAGAATCCTTATATCGAAGGATGGACCCCACACCGAAGTTGTCCCCACCTCAAACTTGTGCTGCCCTGATAGACCCAAGGGGGCCCTACAAACTGACATCAGGAACCTGGACTGCTGAGTTTTCTTTCCCAGGGGAAATGGAAAAAGGATGTGCACAGGGGCCCCTGGCCCGGAGCTGGGGCCTGACTGCAAAGAATCCTTATATCGAAGGATGGACCCCACACCGAAGTTGTCCCTACCTCAATCTTGTGCTGCCCTGATAGACCCAAGGGAGCCCTACAAACTGACATCAGGAACCTGGACTGCTGAGTTTTCTTTCCCAGGGAAAATGGAAAAAGGATGTGCCCAGGGGCCCCTGGCCCTGACTGCAAAAAATCTTTATATCGAAGGATGCACCCCACACCGAAGTTGTCCCCACCTCAAACTTGTGCTGCCCTGATACACCCAAGGGAGCCCTACAAACTGACATCAGGAACCTGGACTGCTCAGTTTTCTTTCCCAGGGAAAATGGAAAAAGGTTGTGCCCAGGGGCCCCTGGCCCTGGACAGGGACCTCACTACAAAAAATCCTTATATCGAAGGATGGACCCCACACCGAAGTTGTTGCAACCTCAAACTTGTGCTACCCTGATAGACCCAAGGGAGCCCTACAAAGTGACATCAGGAACCTGGACTGCTGAGTTTTCTTTCCCAGGGAAAATGGAAAAAGGATGTGCCCAGGGGTCCCTGGCCCTGACTGCAAAAAATCCTTATATCGAAGGATGGACCCCACACCGAAGTTGTCCCCACCTCAAACTTGTGCTGCCCTGATACACCCATGGGAGCCCTACAAACTGACATCAGGAACCTGGACTGCTGAGTTTTCTTTCCCAGGGAAAATGGAAAAAGGATGTGCCCAGGGGCCCCTGGCCCTGACTGCAAAGAATCCTTATATCGAAGGATGGACCCCACACCGAAGTTGTTGCAACCTCAAACTTGTGCTACCCTGATAGACCCAAGGGAGCCCTACAAACTGACATCAGGAACCTGGACTGCTGAGTTTTCTTTCCCAGGGAAAATGGAAAAAGGATGTGCCCAGGGGCCCCTGGCCCTGACTGCAAAGAATCCTTATATCGAAGGATGGACCCCACACCGAAGTTGTCCCCACCTCAAACTTGTGCTGCCCTGATAGACCCAAGGGAGCCCTACAAACTGACATCAGGAACCTGGACTGCTGAGTTTTCTTTCCCAGGGAAAATGGAAAAAGGATGTGCCCAGGGGCCCCTTCTCCTGACTGCAAAAAATCTTTATATCGAAGGATGGACCCCACACCGAAGCTGTCCCCACCTCAAACTTGTGCTGCCCTGATAGACCCAAGGGAGCCCTACAAACTGACATCAGGAACCTGGACTGCTGAGTTTTCTTTCCCAGGGAAAATGGAAAAAGGATGTGCCCGGGGGCCCCTGGCCCTCACTGCAAAGAATCCTTATATCGAAGGACGGACCCCACACCAAAGTTTTCCCCCACCTCAAACTTGTGCTGCCCTGATAGACCCAAGGGAGCCCTACAAACTGACATCAGGAACCTGGACTGCTGAGTTTTCTTTCCCAGGGAAAATGGAAAAAGGATGTGCACAGGGGCCACTGGCCCTGGGCTGGGGCCTGACTGCAAAGAATCCTTATATCGAAGGATGGACCCCACACCGAAGTTGTCCCCACCTCAAACTTGTGCTGCCCTGATAGACCCAAGGGAGCCCTACAAACTGACATCAGGAACCTGGACTGCTGAGTTTTCTTTCCCAGGGAAAATGGAAAAAGGATGTGCCCAGGGGCCCGTGGCCCTGGGCAGGGGCCTCACTACAAGAAATCCTTATATTGAAGGATGGACCCCACACCGAAATTGTCCTCACCTCAAACTTGTGCTGCCCTGATAGACCCAAGGGAGCCCTACAAACTGACATCAGGGACCTGGACTGCTGAGTTTTCTTTCCCAGGGAAAATGGAAAAAGGATGTGCTCAGGGGCCCCTGGCCCTGGACAGGGACCGCACTGCAAAGAATCCTTATATCGAAGGATGGACCCCACACCGAAGTTGTCCCCACCTCAAACTTGTGCTGCCCTGATAGACCCAAGGGGGCCCTACAAACTGACATCAGGAACCTGGACTGCTGAGTTTTCTTTCCCAGGGGAAATGGAAAAAGGATGTGCACAGGGGCCCCTGGCCCGGAGCTGGGGCCTGACTGCAAAGAATCCTTATATCGAAGGATGGACCCCACACCGAAGTTGTCCCTACCTCAATCTTGTGCTGCCCTGATAGACCCAAGGGAGCCCTACAAACTGACATCAGGAACCTGGACTGCTGAGTTTTCTTTCCCAGGGAAAATGGAAAAAGGATGTGCCCAGGGGCCCCTGGCCCTGACTGCAAAAAATCTTTATATCGAAGGATGCACCCCACACCGAAGTTGTCCCCACCTCAAACTTGTGCTGCCCTGATACACCCAAGGGAGCCCTACAAACTGACATCAGGAACCTGGACTGCTGCGTTTTCTTTCCCAGGGAAAATGGAAAAAGGTTGTGCCCAGGGGCCCCTGGCCCTGGACAGGTCCCTCACTACAAAAAATCCTTATATCGAAGGATGGACCCCACACCGAAGTTGTTGCAACCTCAAACTTGTGCTGCCCTGATAGACCCAAGGGAGCCCTACAAAGTGACATCAGGAACCTGGACTGCTGAGTTTTCTTTCCCAGGGAAAATGGAAAAAGGATGTGCCCAGGGGTCCCTGGCCCTGACTGCAAAAAATCCTTATATCGAAGGATGGACCCCACACCGAAGTTGTCCCCACCTCAAACTTGTGCTGCCCTGATACACCCATGGGAGCCCTACAAACTGACATCAGGAACCTGGACTGCTGAGTTTTCTTTCCCAGGGAAAATGGAAAAAGGATGTGCCCAGGGGCCCCTGGCCCTGACTGCAAAGAATCCTTATATCGAAGGATGGA